>NC_091540.1:44485000-45110000 GCF_042242935.1 Bactrocera oleae | reverse complement strand
CCGTTTTCTTCCTTTACTTGCCTTTTCCTTGATAATAATTTATTTATAATACTTTTATCCTTCCACATTTTCACTTTCTTGCTTCATCACATCTCTTCTGCGTCCACCATCCTAAATAACCATCTAAATATACATACATTCATCAATCACTTAATAACTTATTCAATAGCTACAATATTTAGGTTTATTATTTAATTTTTGTTAGTTAGATAGCAAGTTTAATTAATTAACAGAAAATTTTAGATAATTAACGAGAACAAAAACAGAGAAGTGCTAACAGTGTGGAATATTTATTTCGGTTTGAGTATTTAGTAGTAACTTGACGCGTAGTCACATACATAGATACACACAGCCACACATACTCATATGTATAGGTAGCGTGTGCGTCTGTGTCTCATTTGCTTGTGTGTGTGTGTGTGTGTGTGTGTGTAACAATCACTGCCATTTTATTGAAACTTCCGTCAGCATCCATCCATTTTGTGTGGATAGGCAGTTTTTTGTTTGGTTACTTTGTGGAAGGCCCTCAGGGTGTCGAAGGCATAAGATCCCTATAATTTGTGATATTTTCTTCGTTTTCACTGCCAATATTGGTTTTAGTTATTGTTTTAACGGTAACTTAAAATTGGCTATGGTTGCATTTTGATTCGTTTCGGTTTTATTCTCTTTCTTTCTCACTATCGCTCTCGCTGACTTACTCATTAACATTTTGCTGTTGCTAATTTTTGTATTGCTCGTAGTTTGTATGGCAAATTGTCATAAGAATCGTAAATTGTTTAGAAGTAGAAGTTACAGTAGATAATTGAAGATTATGGAGAAAAATGTGTGTACTGTTATGTATTGTTCATTAGTTAGAAATTCGGTAAGCTTACGTTCCACATATGATTTATTGACTTCAAATATGTATGCTGTATTATGTTCTATGCTACAATTTTCATATAAGAGTTAAAATCATTATGGAATTTTGTTTTTTGTTGCTTTTGTTCGTATGATATTAATAACTGATGTATCTTATTTTTTTGTTTCTTTATTTTTTGTATCTCTGGCTATGTGAATGCGTTCCACTAGTATGCTCTTGTATACTTTCCATACATTTCGCGTTGATTCCATCTAATATTGTACATACATACATTTTTACTATATATTTATTAACATATACTACATATGTACTTGGCTTGTAGATAATTGTACGAGTATGTAAATTATTGTATTTACATTTAGACATACAAATATTATGTGCAATGCATACATATATACATTATACACTAATTTATGGAGGATTTGGAATGCGTATTGCGTAACAGAAGCGTGATTTAATGCATTCTAGGTTTTGGGAAATCAAAAGTCGATTGTTTGTGCGAAGTATTATATATAACTGAAATTAAAATTGATTAAAAATATGAGATTGAGAAAACGATATTCAGCTCTGAATTTTTTCTCTTTAAACATTATAACTGTGTATAAATTAATGTTATTTAAATTAGCAGCCTCAATTTGGATATGGTTATGCAATTAATTTATTATTATTTTTAAAAAGGACCGGAAAACATTGATAACATAAGTTATTGTGCTTAATTTTTTTAAACTATAAATAAATAAAAATTTCATAATTTTCCAAAACAAACATTATATTGATTACATTCTTGATAAAAAAAAACAATAATTTACTATTTGTTTATATGTTAAGCAGGGCTAAGAATTTTTTAATTAATACATTTTAGAAAAATTTGTATTAAAAATAAAACTTTCAACTTTCAATGCCGATTTGAGATTAAAAATAATATATTTCAATTTGAAAATGTTTGGATTAAAATTTAATTTAAAATGCAAAATTGGAAATATCGGCTCCAAATTGGAACAGAAAATATAAAAATATATTTGTAATCCAATTTTTTTTAAAACAGAATTAACTGAACTGAAGGGAACTGACAATTGAAAATTACACTTTCAATCCAAATTTTTTTAATAAAATATCTAAAAATGTTGGGGATAAAAATTTAAAATTTATTAGGAATTTTTTTAATTTTTAATTACAAAATCGGGACTAAAAATTAAATTTTAATTATATGTTCAATTTTTAATCTAAAAGCCAGAACCAAAAAATTAATTTTTTGGATGTGTAAGTTTGCCGATCCCTGCTCTAAAGTATGAAATATGATGGCTGTGTGCTCAAAATTGTAGCACATGAAATACACAAGCGCGAAAAAATTAAGATTCAAAAATATTTTTTTTTAATTACAAACTTGGGATTTTAATTTTCGGGATTACAAAAAAAAAAAAATTATGATTTAAATGCTAATTCAAAAATTGTTTATTACATAATTTGCAACCCTGATAATAATGCACTTTACTAACAAATTATTGAAAAATATTGAGGAGTCTGCTAGTCAATTAAATATGTGGAAAATAGAATTTGTTGAGTATCTTATCTTTTTTTTAGTTCGAAAATATATAAACTTTTACATTTATTTTCCAAGTCTTTAATTTTTAAGATTTTTAATTTTTCATTGCTCTGCGAAATATTTGAATGAATGAAAAGAGCTTAAATATGTGTGCATAGGAAACAAATTTCGAAAAGGCGCCTAAAAGTATTCTGCATTATTTTTTTAATTTCAAACAGTTTCCAGGTTGTGTAAGAAAACTATCATTGACGAGTTTTTTTAAACCATAAATGCCGACGAAATGCAAAAACAAAAGGAAAAAATAGTAAGGAAAATGATGTTTTTTAACATTCTTAAAATTATTTCTCCTCTTCACAGCATTTTGTCAAGATTTTTTGCTCTTGTTTTGCGTCTGAAAAATATGTATTGCTTTTCATGCATTACAAATGCAAACAATAAAGCGGTAACTTTAGGCGAATAAGATAATTTTGAATTGCGAAAGGAAAAGATTATAGAAGTTTGCGTATTTAAAAAAAATCATACTGATGGAAAAATGAGTATTTCAGTTTGATGGAATTCGAGATTTTATTTTTCCTTTTATGTAATTTTTTTTTTTTTAATTATGAAAGAAATTCAGAGTGTTGAAAAACTGAACTATAGTGCCATAAAAATATAATGACAAAAGAGCTAATTTACATATATATAAATATATTTCAAACTAATTGAAAAAAAATGTAAAATTTCTCGAGGCAAACCGTTAAGAAATCAATAAATTAAGTATTAATTGTTGTCAAGTGGCTAGAACACAAAATATAAATCACAACACTAGCGTTCCTACAAATTTTTCTGATTGCTTCAATATAGATAGTATGTAATGCACTAAAACAACCTGATTAAGCGTAGAAAATGTCAATTGCTTCGAAACTGCCTAACTTTTAACTTTTTCACATTTTGCTATAATTTAATTTAATTATCAAGTGTTGGTATTTGTTTTCCAATATTAATAGTTTATTTAAATAAATTTCATAGCAATAAACATAAATAATAATAACATATTCACTAATATTGGACTTTCATTGTATTTCTGTTGTTTTGTTTCTTTTTTCATATACTTTCGTATATATGTATGTATTATATATTAAATAATTATTTATGTATATGTAATTTTAATTAATATAAATAAAGTATATAGCTTATATAGTAAACTATACGAGTATGTGTAGCTGTCGAGTTATTGCAGTCTGTGTTGCCAATTGTTGTTGTTAAAGTAAAAAAAAAAATCTACCAAGGCAGTCAAGTCAAAAATTTCATTAACATCAACAAAAAATATTACAAAAAAAAATTACAAAAAATATTACAAAAAAAAAAATACAAAACAATAAAGCAAAACAAAAAACAATTGTTTCCACATCCGCAGCGCACTTTCGGGCGTTTAAAATTTGGCAGACGTTACCCATGCGGGCGGCAGTTATTCTAAATATAGTATACCAATTTTTGTTTTCGAAACTATGAAACATTTTTAGAATTTGCATACATTTTTTTTTTTTTTAATTTAATAAATATAACTTTCAAAGTTTACGTTTTTTTCGTTTCCCATTTGCCAGATGTGTAAAATTCTTAATAATAATATATTTTTAGTTAGAAAACAATCTGTCTAAAACGACTCAGCACGTCAGGCATTTATTTTTTTGGGTCTCCGACGTTTCCTTCTGGCTGTTACAAATTTCGTAGTATCCTGTTCAAGGTTTAATTAGCAGTTAACTGGAAAGAGTAAAAACACTCTCAGCGCACTGAGAAAAAGGCAATAGCTTGTTTTTTATTCATTTGTCCCATATTTTTGTAACAAAAAGAAATTAAACGCAATTTAAAATTCACTTAATTAATATGTATATATATTTTTATCTCTCTAGTGTATATAAATTAAAATAAATAATTACATTATGTTCAATATTTTTTAGATATTTTTTTTTGTTTTTTTTTATTTTTTTTACGTAATAATATTTACCTTTTTATAATTAATTGTCATTATAAGTTTTTTTTTGTTTTTGTTTTTTGTTTGCATTATGAATAGCTTTAATTGCATACCTCTTCACTATCATTATTATTTTCAGTTTATTTTATTTCCATATACTGTTATTAAGTTTTATTCCTCATTATGCTTTAATGAGATGATTCCCTTTATTTCTCACAATAGTTTTCTTGTATTTTATTATGATTTCTCACCGATTTGTTTGCGTCTCTATTTAGTTTTAAGTATATTGCTGTTATGTAATTATGTATATATACTTGATTTAGGTTCTTATATACGTAAGTATGTACTCATATGTATATGTGTGTATAAGTCCACCGTTTTCTTCCTTTACTTGCCTTTTCCTTGATAATAATTTATTTATAATACTTTTATCCTTCCACACTTTCACTTTCTTGCTTCATCACTTCTCTCCTGCGTCCACCATCCTAAATAACCATCTAAATATACATACATTCATCAATCACTTAATAACTTATTCAATAGCTACAATATTTAGGTTTATTATTTAATTTTTGTTAGTTAGATAGCAAGTTTAATTAATTAACAGAAAATTTTAGATAATTAACGAGAACAAAAACAGAAAAGTGCTAACAGTGTGGAATATTTATTTCGGTTTGAGTATTTAGTAGTAACTTGACGCGTAGTCACATACACAGATACACACAGCCACACATACTCATATGTATAGGTAGCGTGTGCGTCTGTGTCTCATTTGCTTGTGTGTGTGTGTGTGTGTGTGTAACAATCACTGCCATTTTATTGAAACTTCCGTCAGCATCCATCCATTTTGTGTGGATAGGCAGTTTTTTGTTTGGTTACTTTGTGGAAGGCCCTCAGGGTGTCGAAGGCATAAGATCCCTATAATTTGTGATATTTTCTTCGTTTTCACTGCCAATATTGGTTTTAGTTATTGTTTTAACGGTAACTTAAAATTGGCTATGGTTGCATTTTGATTCGTTTCGGTTTTATTCTCTTTCTTTCTCACTATCGCTCTCGCTGACTTACTCATTAACATTTTGCTGTTGCTAATTTTTGTATTGCTCGTAGTTTGTATGGCAAATTGTCATAAGAATCGTAAATTGTTTAGAAGTAGAAGTTACAGTAGATAATTGAAGATTATGGAGAAAAATGTGTGTACTGTTATGTATTGTTCATTAGTTAGAAATTCGGTAAGCTTACGTTCCACATATGATTTATTGACTTCAAATATGTATGCTGTATTATGTTCTATGCTACAATTTTCATATAAGAGTTAAAATCATTATGGAATTTTGTTTTTTGTTGCTTTTGTTCGTATGATATTAATAACTGATGTATCTTATTTTTTTGTTTCTTTATTTTTTGTATCTCTGGCTATGTGAATGCGTTCCACTAGTATGCTCTTGTATACTTTCCATACATTTCGCGTTGATTCCATCTAATATTGTACATACATACATTTTTACTATATATTTATTAACATATACTACATATGTACTTGGCTTGTAGATAATTGTACGAGTATGTAAATTATTGTATTTACATTTAGACATACAAATATTATGTGCAATGCATACATATATACATTATACACTAATTTATGGAGGATTTGGAATGCGTATTGCGTAACAGAAGCGTGATTTAATGCATTCTAGGTTTTGGGAAATCAAAAGTCGATTGTTTGTGCGAAGTATTATATATAACTGAAATTAAAATTGATTAAAAATATGAGATTGAGAAAACGATATTCAGCTCTGAATTTTTTCTCTTTAAACATTATAACTGTGTATAAATTAATGTTATTTAAATTAGCAGCCTCAATTTGGATATGGTTATGCAATTAATTTATTATTATTTTTAAAAAGGACCGGAAAACATTGATAACATAAGTTATTGTGCTTAATTTTTTTAAACTATAAATAAATAAAAATTTCATAATTTTCCAAAACAAACATTATATTGATTACATTCTTGATAAAAAAAAACAATAATTTACTATTTGTTTATATGTTAAGCAGGGCTAAGAATTTTTTAATTAATACATTTTAGAAAAATTTGTATTAAAAATAAAACTTTCAACTTTCAATGCCGATTTGAGATTAAAAATAATATATTTCAATTTGAAAATGTTTGGATTAAAATTTAATTTAAAATGCAAAATTGGAAATATCGGCTCCAAATTGGAACAGAAAATATAAAAATATATTTGTAATCCAATTTTTTTTAAAACAGAATTAACTGAACTGAAGGGAACTGACAATTGAAAATTACACTTTCAATCCAAATTTTTTTAATAAAATATCTAAAAATGTTGGGGATAAAAATTTAAAATTTATTAGGAATTTTTTTAATTTTTAATTACAAAATCGGGACTAAAAATTAAATTTTAATTATATGTTCAATTTTTAATCTAAAAGCCAGAACCAAAAAATTAATTTTTTGGATGTGTAAGTTTGCCGATCCCTGCTCTAAAGTATGAAATATGATGGCTGTGTGCTCAAAATTGTAGCACATGAAATACACAAGCGCGAAAAAATTAAGATTCAAAAATATTTTTTTTTAATTACAAACTTGGGATTTTAATTTTCGGGATTACAAAAAAAAAAAAATTATGATTTAAATGCTAATTCAAAAATTGTTTATTACATAATTTGCAACCCTGATAATAATGCACTTTACTAACAAATTATTGAAAAATATTGAGGAGTCTGCTAGTCAATTAAATATGTGGAAAATAGAATTTGTTGAGTATCTTATCTTTTTTTTAGTTCGAAAATATATAAACTTTTACATTTATTTTCCAAGTCTTTAATTTTTAAGATTTTTAATTTTTCATTGCTCTGCGAAATATTTGAATGAATGAAAAGAGCTTAAATATGTGTGCATAGGAAACAAATTTCGAAAAGGCGCCTAAAAGTATTCTGCATTATTTTTTTAATTTCAAACAGTTTCCAGGTTGTGTAAGAAAACTATCATTGACGAGTTTTTTTAAACCATAAATGCCGACGAAATGCAAAAACAAAAGGAAAAAATAGTAAGGAAAATGATGTTTTTTAACATTCTTAAAATTATTTCTCCTCTTCACAGCATTTTGTCAAGATTTTTTGCTCTTGTTTTGCGTCTGAAAAATATGTATTGCTTTTCATGCATTACAAATGCAAACAATAAAGCGGTAACTTTAGGCGAATAAGATAATTTTGAATTGCGAAAGGAAAAGATTATAGAAGTTTGCGTATTTAAAAAAAATCATACTGATGGAAAAATGAGTATTTCAGTTTGATGGAATTCGAGATTTTATTTTTCCTTTTATGTAATTTTTTTTTTTTTAATTATGAAAGAAATTCAGAGTGTTGAAAAACTGAACTATAGTGCCATAAAAATATAATGACAAAAGAGCTAATTTACATATATATAAATATATTTCAAACTAATTGAAAAAAAATGTAAAATTTCTCGAGGCAAACCGTTAAGAAATCAATAAATTAAGTATTAATTGTTGTCAAGTGGCTAGAACACAAAATATAAATCACAACACTAGCGTTCCTACAAATTTTTCTGATTGCTTCAATATAGATAGTATGTAATGCACTAAAACAACCTGATTAAGCGTAGAAAATGTCAATTGCTTCGAAACTGCCTAACTTTTAACTTTTTCACATTTTGCTATAATTTAATTTAATTATCAAGTGTTGGTATTTGTTTTCCAATATTAATAGTTTATTTAAATAAATTTCATAGCAATAAACATAAATAATAATAACATATTCACTAATATTGGACTTTCATTGTATTTCTGTTGTTTTGTTTCTTTTTTCATATACTTTCGTATATATGTATGTATTATATATTAAATAATTATTTATGTATATGTAATTTTAATTAATATAAATAAAGTATATAGCTTATATAGTAAACTATACGAGTATGTGTAGCTGTCGAGTTATTGCAGTCTGTGTTGCCAATTGTTGTTGTTAAAGTAAAAAAAAAAATCTACCAAGGCAGTCAAGTCAAAAATTTCATTAACATCAACAAAAAATATTACAAAAAAAAATTACAAAAAATATTACAAAAAAAAAAATACAAAACAATAAAGCAAAACAAAAAACAATTGTTTCCACATCCGCAGCGCACTTTCGGGCGTTTAAAATTTGGCAGACGTTACCCATGCGGGCGGCAGTTATTCTAAATATAGTATACCAATTTTTGTTTTCGAAACTATGAAACATTTTTAGAATTTGCATACATTTTTTTTTTTTTTAATTTAATAAATATAACTTTCAAAGTTTACGTTTTTTTCGTTTCCCATTTGCCAGATGTGTAAAATTCTTAATAATAATATATTTTTAGTTAGAAAACAATCTGTCTAAAACGACTCAGCACGTCAGGCATTTATTTTTTTGGGTCTCCGACGTTTCCTTCTGGCTGTTACAAATTTCGTAGTATCCTGTTCAAGGTTTAATTAGCAGTTAACTGGAAAGAGTAAAAACACTCTCAGCGCACTGAGAAAAAGGCAATAGCTTGTTTTTTATTCATTTGTCCCATATTTTTGTAACAAAAAGAAATTAAACGCAATTTAAAATTCACTTAATTAATATGTATATATATTTTTATCTCTCTAGTGTATATAAATTAAAATAAATAATTACATTATGTTCAATATTTTTTAGATATTTTTTTTTGTTTTTTTTTATTTTTTTTACGTAATAATATTTACCTTTTTATAATTAATTGTCATTATAAGTTTTTTTTTGTTTTTGTTTTTTGTTTGCATTATGAATAGCTTTAATTGCATACCTCTTCACTATCATTATTATTTTCAGTTTATTTTATTTCCATATACTGTTATTAAGTTTTATTCCTCATTATGCTTTAATGAGATGATTCCCTTTATTTCTCACAATAGTTTTCTTGTATTTTATTATGATTTCTCACCGATTTGTTTGCGTCTCTATTTAGTTTTAAGTATATTGCTGTTATGTAATTATGTATATATACTTGATTTAGGTTCTTATATACGTAAGTATGTACTCATATGTATATGTGTGTATAAGTCCACCGTTTTCTTCCTTTACTTGCCTTTTCCTTGATAATAATTTATTTATAATACTTTTATCCTTCCACACTTTCACTTTCTTGCTTCATCACTTCTCTCCTGCGTCCACCATCCTAAATAACCATCTAAATATACATACATTCATCAATCACTTAATAACTTATTCAATAGCTACAATATTTAGGTTTATTATTTAATTTTTGTTAGTTAGATAGCAAGTTTAATTAATTAACAGAAAATTTTAGATAATTAACGAGAACAAAAACAGAAAAGTGCTAACAGTGTGGAATATTTATTTCGGTTTGAGTATTTAGTAGTAACTTGACGCGTAGTCACATACACAGATACACACAGCCACACATACTCATATGTATAGGTAGCGTGTGCGTCTGTGTCTCATTTGCTTGTGTGTGTGTGTGTGTGTGTGTAACAATCACTGCCATTTTATTGAAACTTCCGTCAGCATCCATCCATTTTGTGTGGATAGGCAGTTTTTTGTTTGGTTACTTTGTGGAAGGCCCTCAGGGTGTCGAAGGCATAAGATCCCTATAATTTGTGATATTTTCTTCGTTTTCACTGCCAATATTGGTTTTAGTTATTGTTTTAACGGTAACTTAAAATTGGCTATGGTTGCATTTTGATTCGTTTCGGTTTTATTCTCTTTCTTTCTCACTATCGCTCTCGCTGACTTACTCATTAACATTTTGCTGTTGCTAATTTTTGTATTGCTCGTAGTTTGTATGGCAAATTGTCATAAGAATCGTAAATTGTTTAGAAGTAGAAGTTACAGTAGATAATTGAAGATTATGGAGAAAAATGTGTGTACTGTTATGTATTGTTCATTAGTTAGAAATTCGGTAAGCTTACGTTCCACATATGATTTATTGACTTCAAATATGTATGCTGTATTATGTTCTATGCTACAATTTTCATATAAGAGTTAAAATCATTATGGAATTTTGTTTTTTGTTGCTTTTGTTCGTATGATATTAATAACTGATGTATCTTATTTTTTTGTTTCTTTATTTTTTGTATCTCTGGCTATGTGAATGCGTTCCACTAGTATGCTCTTGTATACTTTCCATACATTTCGCGTTGATTCCATCTAATATTGTACATACATACATTTTTACTATATATTTATTAACATATACTACATATGTACTTGGCTTGTAGATAATTGTACGAGTATGTAAATTATTGTATTTACATTTAGACATACAAATATTATGTGCAATGCATACATATATACATTATACACTAATTTATGGAGGATTTGGAATGCGTATTGCGTAACAGAAGCGTGATTTAATGCATTCTAGGTTTTGGGAAATCAAAAGTCGATTGTTTGTGCGAAGTATTATATATAACTGAAATTAAAATTGATTAAAAATATGAGATTGAGAAAACGATATTCAGCTCTGAATTTTTTCTCTTTAAACATTATAACTGTGTATAAATTAATGTTATTTAAATTAGCAGCCTCAATTTGGATATGGTTATGCAATTAATTTATTATTATTTTTAAAAAGGACCGGAAAACATTGATAACATAAGTTATTGTGCTTAATTTTTTTAAACTATAAATAAATAAAAATTTCATAATTTTCCAAAACAAACATTATATTGATTACATTCTTGATAAAAAAAAACAATAATTTACTATTTGTTTATATGTTAAGCAGGGCTAAGAATTTTTTAATTAATACATTTTAGAAAAATTTGTATTAAAAATAAAACTTTCAACTTTCAATGCCGATTTGAGATTAAAAATAATATATTTCAATTTGAAAATGTTTGGATTAAAATTTAATTTAAAATGCAAAATTGGAAATATCGGCTCCAAATTGGAACAGAAAATATAAAAATATATTTGTAATCCAATTTTTTTTAAAACAGAATTAACTGAACTGAAGGGAACTGACAATTGAAAATTACACTTTCAATCCAAATTTTTTTAATAAAATATCTAAAAATGTTGGGGATAAAAATTTAAAATTTATTAGGAATTTTTTTAATTTTTAATTACAAAATCGGGACTAAAAATTAAATTTTAATTATATGTTCAATTTTTAATCTAAAAGCCAGAACCAAAAAATTAATTTTTTGGATGTGTAAGTTTGCCGATCCCTGCTCTAAAGTATGAAATATGATGGCTGTGTGCTCAAAATTGTAGCACATGAAATACACAAGCGCGAAAAAATTAAGATTCAAAAATATTTTTTTTTAATTACAAACTTGGGATTTTAATTTTGTTTTTAATTTTTCAATCCGGTATTTGGACTTCAATTTTTTTTTCAATTCGGTATTTGTAAAAAAAAGTTTTTTATTCGGCATTTGGGATTACAAAACTAAAAATTTATTTTCAAATACGATTTTCGGGATTACAAAAAAAAAAAAATTATGATTTAAATGCTAATTCAAAAATTGTTTATTACATAATTTGCAACCCTGATAATAATGCACTTTACTAACAAATTATTGAAAAATATTGAGGAGTCTGCTAGTCAATTAAATATGTGGAAAATAGAATTTGTTGAGTATCTTATCTTTTTTTTAGTTCGAAAATATATAAACTTTTACATTTATTTTCCAAGTCTTTAATTTTTAAGATTTTTAATTTTTCATTGCTCTGCGAAATATTTGAATGAATGAAAAGAGCTTAAATATGTGTGCATAGGAAACAAATTTCGAAAAGGCGCCTAAAAGTATTCTGCATTATTTTTTTAATTTCAAACAGTTTCCAGGTTGTGTAAGAAAACTATCATTGACGAGTTTTTTTAAACCATAAATGCCGACGAAATGCAAAAACAAAAGGAAAAAATAGTAAGGAAAATGATGTTTTTTAACATTCTTAAAATTATTTCTCCTCTTCACAGCATTTTGTCAAGATTTTTTGCTCTTGTTTTGCGTCTGAAAAATATGTATTGCTTTTCATGCATTACAAATGCAAACAATAAAGCGGTAACTTTAGGCGAATAAGATAATTTTGAATTGCGAAAGGAAAAGATTATAGAAGTTTGCGTATTTAAAAAAAATCATACTGATGGAAAAATGAGTATTTCAGTTTGATGGAATTCGAGATTTTATTTTTCCTTTTATGTAATTTTTTTTTTTTTAATTATGAAAGAAATTCAGAGTGTTGAAAAACTGAACTATAGTGCCATAAAAATATAATGACAAAAGAGCTAATTTACATATATATAAATATATTTCAAACTAATTGAAAAAAAATGTAAAATTTCTCGAGGCAAACCGTTAAGAAATCAATAAATTAAGTATTAATTGTTGTCAAGTGGCTAGAACACAAAATATAAATCACAACACTAGCGTTCCTACAAATTTTTCTGATTGCTTCAATATAGATAGTATGTAATGCACTAAAACAACCTGATTAAGCGTAGAAAATGTCAATTGCTTCGAAACTGCCTAACTTTTAACTTTTTCACATTTTGCTATAATTTAATTTAATTATCAAGTGTTGGTATTTGTTTTCCAATATTAATAGTTTATTTAAATAAATTTCATAGCAATAAACATAAATAATAATAACATATTCACTAATATTGGACTTTCATTGTATTTCTGTTGTTTTGTTTCTTTTTTCATATACTTTCGTATATATGTATGTATTATATATTAAATAATTATTTATGTATATGTAATTTTAATTAATATAAATAAAGTATATAGCTTATATAGTAAACTATACGAGTATGTGTAGCTGTCGAGTTATTGCAGTCTGTGTTGCCAATTGTTGTTGTTAAAGTAAAAAAAAAAATCTACCAAGGCAGTCAAGTCAAAAATTTCATTAACATCAACAAAAAATATTACAAAAAAAAATTACAAAAAATATTACAAAAAAAAAATACAAAACAATAAAGCAAAACAAAAAACAATTGTTTCCACATCCGCAGCGCACTTTCGGGCGTTTAAAATTTGGCAGACGTTACCCATGCGGGCGGCAGTTATTCTAAATATAGTATACCAATTTTTGTTTTCGAAACTATGAAACATTTTTAGAATTTGCATACATTTTTTTTTTTTTTAATTTAATAAATATAACTTTCAAAGTTTACGTTTTTTTCGTTTCCCATTTGCCAGATGTGTAAAATTCTTAATAATAATATATTTTTAGTTAGAAAACAATCTATAAGCTAGTAATTTTGTTTTGAATCGAATTTATTGTTCTCAACGCGTTTACTGTACATTTATTAAAGCTTTCGTACAACTTACAAACCGTTACAGACAACGCCTACGCACTACTTGTACAGGCTATGCACGCACCCTGTACTGCGCTGTAGTTGTGGTGAAGTATTGATTTTAATATTTTGCAAATTTAATTCAATGGTTTTTAATAGAAGGTTTCGATTTTGATTTGTTTGAGTGTGTCGTAGAAAATTGTGAATTTTGTTTGTGGTGTGTGTGTGTGTAGTAGTAATAGTAATAGTCAGCCGATTTATGTACATACATATATGCTATGAATGCAGATTTATGAATTACAGTTTTTTGCTTCGTTTTAAGTTTAATTTAGTACACGTTTTCGTCTTTCATTATTTACTAGGTGTTTACACTGCTTCTTCTTTTATATAATTCTACCTTTAGGATTATTATTATGTATAGTAAAATTGTTTACATACTATAAAATTATTATTACTTTATCGTGTAATTATATTTATATATATATAAATGAATATATATTGTTTAAAAAGACACTGACTGTTTGACTGACTGCTGCAGTTGTATTGGCGTCGTTTACAGTGCATGCACACTCGGTTGCCTTCGTGTATTGGATGCGTTTGGGAAATCTGCGATTAGTATTATTTCAAAAACTTAAAATTCAAGTAATTTTTAAGGGATTTTTGTTTACTTTTTAAGGACATGCTGTGAGCAAAGTTAAATTTTACTTTCGAATTTAACGAAATCAAAAAAAATAACAAAAAAAATTAATATTAATCCATTTACAAGATATAAAATATAGCAAAAATAAAAATAATATAACGAAACAGAGTTTGGACATGAAAAAATAATTATATATTTTTTTTTGTTTTGAAAATCATATGTGCAAATTTGAAGTTCTTCACGCTTAAATTCACCCCAACCCACACTCCCCTCGAAAGACCGAAAGAACGCGCGCTGCCAATTTGCAACTTAAGTCAGTCTCTTTTTATGTGTGTCATTTTCATTTTCTTTTTTTGTTTTTGTTTTTACCTATGATTTCGTGTTTTTACTTTGTAATCGTTTTTCCTTTTATCTATGTATGTATGTATGTATTTTTTAATATATTTTTTGCATCTTTCAGCAATGGCACGACATATTTCAGTATACGATGTACTCCATTTCGAATTCTTTACCGTTATGCTTGTGGAAGATTCTTAGTTTGTATGATGCAATGCTTTTGAATTGGCTATTTGTTATTGAAGTTTGTCTTTTTGTGTTACTTTTCGAAAATTTCCTCTTTGTATATGTATGCCAAAATTGTGTATGTGATTGTTTTCGATTTTGTTTTGTTTGCTTTTTGTAAAATGGCCCGGAAAATATTTTTCAAAATTTCGCTTTTATGTTTTATTGCAGCTATCTTTCATTTTGTTGTTGTATGTGTAGTCATGAATTGCCGATTTTTAGTTTCCTATTCCCTTTCATAATTGCTGCTACTGTATGTATATTACTTTGTTTTATGTCTTTGTTTTTCACTAATATGCTCATTTATGTTTAAATTATTGTTTATCTACGCATATGTTTTACTAGGTTAGGGTACTTTTTTTTTAGCTTAAACTTATTTTTAGGTTTTGGTATAGCGTCATCGTTTTCATATATCCCTCCAGTTCAGCAGCTTGCAGCGTTGGCCACCATGCTTGCACTGATTTTCTGCTTTTTTTCTGTTGTTGTGACAGTTTCTTGCCTTCAGCGCTGTGTCTAGCGTGGCCGGTTGCCTTTGTAGTTGGGATTCGGATGACGTCCTTGCGTGTGCCGTGGAGCAGCTGAAATATATATATATTTTTTTAGTTTTGATTTTATTTCGACATTAAATAGAAATGGTTAGGTTACCTGGTATCATCATGGTTGGATACATGCCAGCTACGGGCGCCATTGCAGGCCGCAACTCGGTCGAGGGCGATCGACGACTATTCGGTAGGGCAACTGAGGGCTGAAAGTAGGAAAAAAAAAAGATTGATATAGTAAGGAGCTTTCCATACAAAAACTTTATTTTGATCGGTCGGTTCGTATGACTATGCTATATACCTATGTCCGATTTCAACAATTTCTTGCAGATATTTGTCAAATAAAAAAGTTTTTCTTACAACTACTAGATTTTGATCCCTCAGTATATAAGCCAGCTATATGCTATAGTGGTCCGATCTAAAGAATTTAGATAGCATTGCCTTACGCAGTAGTTCGTGAAGATATCTCGTCAAAAAGAAATTGCTATACAACTAAGCAGATTAAACCTTTCCATACACACAAATTCTTCCAATGTATCCTAACCTCAAAAACCTTTATTATGATTTTCTAAATTGACTCTATCTTTTCGTAAATCACTAACTAACGGATGCGCAGAATTCGGTACTTATTTCTCCGTATTAACTTACATGTGCATAATACGTTTGGCCGTATTTTATGTAGACACCCGATGCACCTGGTTGATAAGCGCTCAATAACGGCTGGTGATGCGCGACGGTCGCCGCCACGGCGGCAGCAGCCGCATTCGCCACCTCCGCCGCAGCAGCACCACCTAACACCGCTGCTGTGGTGGCTTGTTGAGTGCCCGCGAGACCGGCTGCCGTGCCGCCAGCAGCAGCGGCGGCCGCCACCATACCGCCGTGTTGCAGTTGTGGTGGAATGTGTGCGCCACGCGCTGGTGTAATGTACAGTGGTGTGCCAGTAGCAGTCGCAACTGTCTGATGATCACCACCACCGACCATACCGCCGCTGGCTATGCCGATGCCAGCGTTTATGTAGCCGCTTGTTGCTGGGGCAGCATAGCAATTGGGCGTGTTAGCACCACCACCACCACTCGAACCGACTATACTATTCGGCGATGTATTGTTGCTATTGTCGTTGCTGCTGGAGTTGCCAGTGCCTGGTGAATTGCGTTGTGAAGCGCTGCGCCTGTATTCAAAGGCGACACCACCGCTGCCCTTCTGACGGAATGTGGCTGCGCCGGCATTCAAGCGAATTGGTGGCTTGGCATCAGATGGTGAGTTGCTGTGGTGTACGTGGTATCCGCTGTTGTTGCTGTTTACGGCAGACATGCTCGGTCCGCTGCCGTAACTGGGAGGACCGCTGAGCAATGGCGTTTGTGGCTTATCACCGCCGCCACCGCGCTTATTCATGCCATGTGGACGCGAGCCTTGGTAGCCACTATTCGGTGAGGCACGCGTATCGTTATTGCCGCCCAATAAAGGTGGTTTGCCATTTGCAGTGCCATTGTAGGACGTTGAGTTCTGACGACTCAATGAATTGCTTGGATACGCTGGCGGTTTTTTGCTGCCACTCATATTCGAATTGTTGTTGCGCTTTTCGTGTTGCACGTACGAGTGGCCATGTGGACTGCTTATAAGCGTTGCGCCACCATCTGCACCGCCGCTGACAGTATAGTATTGCGGTGTGGAACTGCCACTGTAGCCACCATTGTTGTTGCCGCCATTTGAGTTCATCATGGGCGGTGTGGAGAAGAGTGGCGGATTGCGCTGTGCGGTTTGAGTAGGTACAGAGTGTGGCGTGCTGGGCGCTGACTGTGAAGCGCTACCACCGCCGCTGTAGGCGGGCGTCACATTGTTTGAACTGTTTGCACCGGTTGGTGTTGGATGCGAGATGGCCGTCAGTGTGCTGGGGTCGACAATCGGTATGGCAGCTGGTCCAGGCGTGTGTACGGTGGAGCTGCCGTGTGTGGGATGTGCGGCAGCTGTAATGGGCGGGTGATGAGCATAGAATGGGGTGATCACAGCATTTGTTTGTTGTGCATGAGCTGCAGCGCCAGCCATGCCGGCCGCAGCTATTTGTGGCGCAACCGTTGGTGGGGCGCCAGGTGCGTGCACTGGTGGTGTGCCAGCGGCCGCAGCAGTGGCAGGCGCATAGGGAAAGATGTTCGCATGCAGTAGGGCCGCATGTTGAGGCAGCGTATACATGGCTGTGGCTGGAGCCGCTCCATTGCCAACGTTGAGATCGGTTGTTGTATTCACAGCTACTGCTGCTGCAGCAGCTGCCGCTGCGGCTGCTGCACTACCTGGTGCCGGCGCCAGCGTGAGTGTGGGGACTGCGTGTCCCAATTGATATGTGGTAGTTGCACTGCCGTTGCTTGGGATGGCTGCCGTTACCAGCTGATGACCGCTGCTCTGATGATTGCTATAATGCGAAGATGTTGGCCGCTTTACCCGCCCCGTACCGAAATACGTTGTACCGCTGTGTGTTTGATAGTTGTTCGTGGCTGCCGTGGTGTTAACAACGTGATGGCCACTAACGCCAACATTGCCACTGCCTAAAGCCCCAACGGTGTTGTTCGACGACGGTCCAGCCGCCGCTGTAGCTGCTACAAGGCCATTAGCGATGTTGATACCGCTAGTGATGTGTGGTCCGGCCACGGGTTGGGCGGTTGCTGTTGTAGGTGGTTGTGGCTGTGGCGGTGCTGGTAGGAGTGGCGTTGCTGCGACAGCGTTCGTAAGCGCTTGCTGTGGCACGTAGTATGTCATCGGTTGACCCCAGTAGCCTGAAAGTAAATTTATAAATAAATATTTTTATGTTACATGCTCCTGATATTATGATGAAAGTTATGCTTTTATTTCGCAGTAAAAGTGTAACAGCTTTGCTTTACATGTACTGTTATCTCTACAGCCACATATTCCTTTACAATAACCATTAGCTTCATCAATATATATCAACACTTACTATTATAGCCATATGGATGTCCGATTGGATAGGTGGTCATCGGTATCTGTTGCAGTTGACCATTCGCCGGTGCTGCGGCAGCGACTGTTGCTGCGCCCGTTACAAATTGATCACTTGAATATATCAATTGACCTGGGTAGATAGGCGTACCGTTGGCCGTGGCGAATTGTGCGGTCGGATAGGCGGCTGCGACGGGTACCATTGTAGCTGTACTGCCTGCTGCGGGTGCAGGCTGATATATGGCCTGTGCTCCAGCTGGTATAAGACCGGTGGCATCGGTGCGCGGTTGATTCGGATCAAATACAGGCATAAAATAGCTCTGCACTTCGCCCTCCTGTAAAACAGACAACGAATTGAATTGACATTTCAACTGTTTCTGTGGGGCGTGGCTTACAACTGGCGGTGGATAGGCATAGACCATGCCTTGTGGAATGGCATAAACGCTACCATCAGGCTGTAGAGTAATAAATATATGTCAACATAATCAGTTTTACAGTTACAATTAAGCTACAAAATTCGCGCTTACCCCTTGCTGATATGTCGTGGTGCAGTACGGCGTACTTGGTGTGGTGGTGGTGTGAAAGACTGTGGAACCATCGGGTGCCTGGTAGCTTTGCGTGTATGTCCACGTTGTGGGTTTAGGTTCTTCGGAAGCGCGATTTTTCGCATGTGACGACTCGCTGTTACTGAAGGGAGTTGAGCGCGCAGAATGTGGCGTCTCACGGTGTAACTGCACGTTGACGCTACTCGTTGGCGTTTGACTGGGTGGTGGTGGTTGTGCTGGTGGCTGTGTTACCGTTACCGGCTGCTGTTCACGCACACTTGGCGCATCCAAAGTGGTTGTATTCTGTAGTATGAAGGTAAAGGGAAATGTTATAGGTATGTAAATTTTAAGCAATTTCTTTTATTGGCCTACCTCACGCTTCGGCAGCTCATCCTTTTCCGCTGGTATATTCGGGCTGGTGGCTTGGTTTTTGAACTTTTGCACTTCAATTCGGTCATAACTTTTGGTGGAAGTTGTGGTGGTGATGCTCAAGCAACCCGTGGTCGAAGTGTTGTCACATTCATCAGCACCCGATTGAGTGGATGCTTCTGAAAAAGTATATAGAAATTTTGATTCGTGTTTTACCACCTCGCGAACTCGCTTACCTTCGGTGGCGTTGATCGCCATTTCCAAGCCCATGTCGTCGCAGTTGACATCGCCGCACATGGCCACCGTTTGTGTGGAGGATTCAGCCACAGACTCGGCTAATGGTATGGTGGCAGCGTTTTCATTGCAGGCAACGCTCTTGCAATGCGTCTGCGTTTGTGGCGTTGGCGTAGCTGCTGGCGATTCTGCTGGTGATGGTGTGGACATTTGTTGTGTGCTTTTATTCTTCTTTGTAGTGCTATCCTGCACTTGTTGTTGTTGTTGTTGTGGCAACTGTTGCGGCGATTGTTGTTGTGCATAGTTGGCGGTGTTATTACCCTGATTTGGATGGTATGTGGCCTGTTGGTTGGGTGGCAGATTGGACGGGTCAAAGTGATAAATTGAACTACAAGAGAATATTAAATATAGGTTAGGTACTGTTAAAGAGGTTATGTACTGGTAAAAAGCTTAAAAAGCAGTGTAAATGATTTCGAAAACTTAAATTTTACACAATTACACAAATTTTGCACAGCTTAGATTAATTTTTTGTGACTATTGCACATACATATAAACAAATACATATATATTTGACAAAGACGAGAAGTTGCAGCGGTGCTTGCGAGGCCAACTAACACAAATAAATACTGTTATGAATACAAATATTATATAATATAAAATTAAAATGTATTTACATTCGGAAACTTAATTACACAATTAGTTAACTTTATTTCTTGAAAATATCTCTTCATTACATTTCTCTTGTCAACAAAAGTTGTAAAATACATTTTAATTTTTTTCTACAATAAATGCGAATGTGTGCGCTTTTTTGATGATGCCACCAATTAAAAACTTTTTTTTTAACATATACACAAAAGACGGCCTTATATAAGGCAAATATTTACAAAAAATGCATTACAACTAAATTAATGTAGTTTAATATAATTAACTAATTTTTATTATAAATTTGTAGTATTATTTATAACAATTAAATTAACAAAAAAAAATATATGCTGCAGTCTGTCTGAAGCGTTGCCGTGTGCTTGCACAGTTAGGATGATATTGATGCGTTGGTGTTGACTCTGAGATTAATTTTTATTATTGTTGTTATTGGCAGATAATTTACGAAAACAATTTCAGCATATCAAGTGTAGCTAAGAGTTTATGCAAATTAATTTCGGCAGAGCAGAAATGAGTTTTAATATAGAGTTTGCAAAATGTTTAGAAGCAGTGTGGATGATAAGCTTTATAGGTCATGAAAAAAATTTAATAAAATAATGAGAACACGTATACAGAGTAGTTTCGAAGTTCACAGAGAACAAAAAAGTCTTCCATCAATTAAACGAAACTATAACAATAACACTGTACAACTTTCGGCTGGCTATTGGACCAAACCAAATTTTTTTTGAGAGATTATATCCATAGTTAGCGTCCAAAATCAAAATATTTGCCATCGCCTTATTTCATAAGATTCATGATTATTATATGAGATCTGGAACTTCAAAAAACAAAAATTTTATATTTCGAAATTAATTTTTTTCTTATCACTTAATCTCTCGAAAAAAAAAATTAATTTGGTGCAATACCCAGAAAAGGTCGTTTTTGCCGTATAGTGTATATATTGAATAAAGACAACGACAAAATCTGACAAAAAACTTTGAAATATGAACGTGAATAAATGTGATTTCGAAAAAAGTGTCAAGTCAAGAAATGCTATTTCAGCAAAACATTATATTTGCAGAATGCCTGTTATTTTGTAAAAACAAGCGTATCGCAAAGTCGAAAGATTTTTAAAACACAACGAAAGAATAATATAATATAATTAGTAAAATTACTTTTAAATATTTGCTGTATAAGCAACCAGAGTTTAACTAGGCTGTCAAAAGTTTTCAATGATTTTGTCTTATTTTAACTGTATTATTCGCTTCTCATGCATCTTTCGTTAGATATAGCCGCACAATAGCTTATTCCACATAAATCTCATATATGGACTGATCACTTTTTCGATATGTTAGAAATTAAAAGGATGCACCTATGTATTTTTACACAATGCGTATGAATAGCGTTTATTTAGAACTTTCTAAAATGCTGTTATGAGTGTAGCGTGCGCATAAGCTGAGAACATTTTGCAAACTTTACATATTCAACAGAATGCTGACACACAATCACAGTGGATTTGAAATAATTTTTTAAACTTTTTTGATTTATTTTTCGCAGATATTATGAAATTCCTAAATTAAGTAAATGCATAATACTAAATTAGAATAATTAACCGAACAGGAATTTCGAAAATGAAAACTTCTAAAAACTTCGATATTTATTACTCAAAAATTTAATATTTTTTATAATTCCTCTGCGAATCTTCAGTCGACTCCTGAATATATTTAGCTGCAGATCATTTAAAAAAATATGAGCAAAAATATTTTGAATTTTAAAAAATTAACTTGTTTTCATATTTCGGTAGATTATACCTTAAGAAATAACATGCTAAAATTTTATATCGATACCACAAATAGTTTTGAAGGTAATCGCTCAGTTCAATCAGCTCCTTCAGTTTATTTTTAAACCCCTTTTCTCAAAACTACATTTTTGAAATCTGCTTGAGTGATTACTCGTAGAAAAACGATCCGATCACTATCAATATCTTTCTGTATGTTCTATATATATGTAGTTCTCCATATATCGAATTTTTGCAGGCCGAAAACTATCAAAATATTGGGAACAATTCAAATGAGATGATGCATTTCCGTTAGTAAGCTATGCATGTCAATAAGACACTAATTTGTTCGAAAATTTACAAAAAAAAAAAAATGTGAACAGGGATGTAGCTAGCGATACATATACAAGCTGCTGTAATTCTGCATTCAATTACGAGTTAAATTTCGACTGTGATTGTGCGACCGCGAACATTCCTTCTTGCACAGTAGGATTAATATGGTATAATTAAAAAAAAACTTTAAAATCTTTAAATTTTGTTTTGTTTTGTTGTAAATTACCCGTCTTGGTTAACAAAAGGTTGCAATGTTTGCGGATTGATTAGCACGCTGCCCTTGGGCACACTCGTAATGTCGGTTACGGCCCACACCAGACCATGACCGGGCAGCGGCACGCCGTCTTCCATTGATGGCGTCGGCGTTGGTGTCAACGCAGCGTCAGCGCAATGCGGCGTCATAACGCCAGCACCGCACAATAACGTCGGTTGTAGATGCAGATGTGGCGGTATATGGTGAACTGGCGATTGCAGATGACACACTGTCATTCTGTCCGTTGTTAATATGTACGGCTCCGTGGCTTGATCCTCACTACAATAACCATTTGGTGAAGGTGTTACCGAATCGGAATACAACGATTGTGTTTGAGTTTTATAACTAAGATTGTTGTTGTGGCAGTTGTTGTTATAGTTGCAATATATCATACAATATAATACAATAATAATATTGGTAATAATAATAATCATAATAATGTAGTAAAGAAATTTAAATATTTAATTAAATTTTAGAACTATAGAGTATGGAGCTTGAAAGCTTTTGAAATTGAACTTTTAATATAAGCGAAACTCTAACTCCATACGGCGCGAGTATTGAACTTACCCGCTGCTGGATGGTGACAGACGCCATGGCGTATTTGTACTGCCAGCCGAATCCTGTTTGGAGAAGGAACGCGCGCCACCACCGCCATTTTTTCCCGAGTTTGCCGAGTCGCCGCGCATCATAGGCGGTCCACCGCTTTGAGACGAAGCACCGCCATAATTATTGTAGTTGTGTGATTTGGGAACTGCGCCGCCACCGGCACGACCATCACGTGGTTCGTTTGACTGCAGAGAAATCAAAAAACTGTTAATTGAATGGAATTACTGAGGCAAAAAGTTTTCTCATTTTACATTTTGCATCTTCATCATCTTGCCATTGGGACGTGGACGATGTTGTGGTTGCTGCTGCTGCTGCTGTTGTTGTTGTTGTTCCACTGATTGCGTCCAGCTGACATTCATGTAGCCATCATCCATGGCCTCGCCGCTGTCATTTTGACTACGATTGAAAATGCGACTGCGCGCGCGCTCATAATCCTCCTCACGCTCCTCAAAGCTCTTTGCTTTGCGGTCGAGCATGCTGCCGCGATCGGGACATAAGTAGCTGCTTTGACGCGCCTCATCGAAACTGTGCGTATCGCGTTTCAGTATGGATTTGCGTGTGTCGTCGCGATGATCGCGCACCAGCGACTTGAAGCGTATCTGCAAGCGGGAGCAATTACTGAGCGTATGTAATAACGGTATTGTTTTCTAGGCTTACCTCTGGTATGCGCGTGTTTTTGGTTGCTGCCACAATAACGCACTGTTGCGTTTCGGTGTCGACATTGTGTTCCATGCCGAAGAAGGCCGCTGTGCGATGTATCAACATGCGGTTGTACGATGAAGCCGGTGGGAAGCGCAACTCACCGCGACTGTGTGAAGGAATTAAATTTATATATATTTATAAGAAGCGATTTGACTAAGTCACCTTTTTTCCAACACAAATTCCGTTAGGTCTTTTTCCACTTTGAGCAGAAAATGTCGATCCTTTGGATGCTTATTGAGCGTCTCTTTGAAGAAACTGAACAAATCGGTGCCACCATGATCTGTGAATTGCTCGCTCGAGTTCTCTGAGTTGTTGAAAACTAAAAATTATGAATAGATTAAATTGATTAAATACATTCCCGTTACGCACCTCTTGATATGAATCCCGATGTATTGTTGCTAATCGAATTGCCGCCGTCAACGCTGCCCGATGAGGAGCCACCAATATTCTTCAAACGCGGCTTATTGCCTTTTGAATTGGAATTGGTGCGGTGTTTCTTGCCGCCACCGCCGCCTCCACCGCTGCCGCCGCCCTGTCGCTCATAATGCTGCTGCTGCTGTTGCTGTTGTTGTTGTTGATCATCATCATGCATATTCGATATGCTGCTATTCTGGCTATCATTGCGTGGGCAGCGATTCTCCTTGTCGTAGGCGATCTGGTGATGCGACTGCTGCTGACTATCGTTGGCGTTTAGCTGATAGTTCATGCCGGAATTGTGTAGCGTTGTGCTAACAACGCCGCCACCACCACTGCCACCGCCACGCCCCGCGCTCTCGCCTACGCTCAACGCCTGATGCAGTGCGTTGCTTGCATTGTATTGCTGATGTTTGTTGTTGCTGTTGTTGTTATTGTTTGTGGCCGCGCTTTTGGCCGAATCATATTGGCTGGACGCACCGCCGCCGCCACCGCCGTTAGCGTTGCTGTTTGCAATTTTTCTGCCATTGTTGTTGTTATATTCCAGTTTGTTGTTGCCATCGGTTACACCGTTGCTATTATTGCTATTGTTGTTGTTATTATTATTGCTGTTTCTTTGGCCGCCGCCAGCAGCGATACCTCCCCCGCCACCAGCACCTTTAGTCGATTTCGGTGGTGTCAGTTTGGGGAACTCAGCTTCATTGCACAGCGCAACGTTCGGTTGTTGTTGCTGCTGATGGAGCTGCTGTTGTTGCTGGCTATGTTGGCTGGTCACTATGACGGCAGGCGCTTCGATTATCGGTGAATTGCCACGCGCCGCATTTGATTGTGCATGCAATTTGTTGCTGTTGCTGTTGTTGTTATTATTATTATTGCTGCTATTGCTATTATTATTGTGTGTATTCTCATTGCCATCCATATGCTGTTGCTGTTGCTGCTGCGCCTGATGATGATGCTGCTGCTGGTAATTGTTAGACGATTGACCATTCGGTGACACCTGTCCGTGCTCGGCACGAGGTGTCGGAGTGCGCGGCGGCGATGTGGCCTCACGCATGGCGTGGCTGCGCGTCAAATGCTTGCCTTTCATGTTACCCTGTAGTGAGTGAAAAAATAGGTGTGGAAACATCAATATTTGTTATTAAACTCTTTTTGAGGTTAGAGTCTTAAAAGAAACATTCGGAAAGTTCGTAATACAATTTTTTGAAGTTAGAGACTTATATTACAAAATTAGGAAACAAGTATGGCTTGTAAGTAATGGGCTCAAATCAAAGTCCTTGTATAACTATTTTTGAGGGGTCTTAAGATATTGTGAAAGTCAATAAAACTTTATTACATTTAAGCCTGTACCGTTTGTTTGTCAGTAGGAGCGGCTGTAAGTGAAATAATTTATTGGTAACCGTCATAAATTAGGTAATCTGATCAAATATATCCCGGACTGGATTTGACTTAGATTGGTACAACCTTTTTTTATGTTCGTGTGAAGTTTTATCTACTTACGTCAATTAATGTGTGTTTGACAGCTGTTTGTCTACGAAGCAAACTGTTTATCTAATGATATCTATCATGAAATAAAAAAGATTGAACAACGACTTTGCGTGAAACTTTTTATTTCCAATGATATTATGTTTACGGTACCGTTGTAAATGTAGCAAAGTGTTTTGAGCACTCTACTTTATCACCAACAAAAGTATTGGAGTGGCACGAAGCTGTCAGTGAAGGTCGTGGAGCAATGCTGTAAATCGTCATTTTGGCAAGAAAGATATCGCAGAGGATCTCAAAATTTCTTAAAAATCGACTCAACCCATTTTGGTTAATGTTTTGGGTATGCGTGAAAATACTAGACTTGTACCAAAAGTCCTGACAAACGAAGTCGAGTCGAGGTCGCAAAAGAGATGCTTGACAACGTTGCTAAGGACCCAACAATCATCAAACACATCTTTACTGGTGACGAGTCTTAAGTTTATGAATATGACGTTTAAACTATCCAACAATCTATCGAATGATGCTCAAGAAATTAGACGAAACTGAAGAAACCAAAATTCGCTTTAGTGCCTGCAGCGAATAGACCTTTCTTGCCGAAGTTTATAACAAGTGTATGGAAAATAGGATTAAGTGTTGGTATGCTTGTATTACCTTAGGAGCTTATTTTGAAGGTGATAATAATGTATATATGTATATGTTAAAATGTGTAAAAATTTATGTTCAGGTCAAAATCGAGCAAATGGTACATCCGTTATATTCGAAATCTTAAAGGGTTACATGGGTTTCGTCGAGCAAAAAATGCCCTATAATCAGTAATTTTTTATTCATATAAAAAATTAGATATTTTATTCAAACTTTTTATTATTCCGAAAAAAAAACCATTTTAATAAAGATTTTGTGAAATTTTCAAAGGAAAATAGGACGGTCATTAAGACGTCATTTCCGACAGTCCCTCGGAAAAAAGGGCTTCCGCGTTGCCAGCAGAACTTCTGACAGGATCATCAAAAGTAAAAAGAAAAAAATACCTGTTTGAACTAAGACCATTAACTAGGTATTGGACGGAGAAACAACAAATAAAGTGAAAATTTTATTTTTGGCAAACGTTTAAAAAGACCTAAATTTTGGTGAAAATCTTCTCGAACTTTTTTTTGTTTTAAATAATTGTAATTGAGAGAAGAGATTTGTAATTGAATTCAAGACCTTTTAAAAGACATATTGAAGACCTTCGGTTGAGTAGTTCTTGAGAAATCTTGACAACCGACTTTGAAAACACAGTTTCGAGAAAAACGCGTTTTATGTTTTAAGTGACGATATACCTGACCTCGAGCGCACAACTTTTCAAAGCTGTACCTCCAAAACTATTACTGGGATCAACTTGAGAATTTAGGACAATATTCTAGAGATGTTATAGAATTAAAATGAACAATACAATTTTTTTTGTGTTTAGAAGCCGTGAAACTCATATAAACCCTTAAGTGTTTCTCCATCAATCTGATGAGAAAAATCTTCAATAATGAAGCATTACTGAAAGGCCAAAGTGACAATTTCGTACTCTCTCTTCCACCAACACATTTCCGGAATCCCATTTGTTTGATTATAACTTTCGTGAACAGCAAAAAAAAAAAACGAACCACCCTTATGTTAAACACATTTGTTTGCAAATCATCAATGAAATCGAAATTAAACGAACTAAATGCAAATGAAAGTAATTTCGTGGTAAAAAGATTTTTGGTTCAAATATTTTTCGCTGGGGAGAAGACGTACACGCCCACACACCAACTCTGGAGTGTGAAGTTACAATACGACCTTGCACAACGATAAGACAAAGCACTAGCAAATTAAAAGCCAAATGCCCCGCTGTAGTGAAAATCAAAAACCAATTTCACGCCCTCCCGAAGGCCTTTTTAGTTTAATTCACAAAAAACAACAAATAAAATCATGCAGCGGATTTTATTATGTGTGCGTGGAACGCTTTTGTGTAATTACATATGTACATATGTATGTACATTCACATTAACGTATGTATGTGGTGGGTAGCAGCACATTAACCCATTTCCGCCCTAAGCAATGACTAGCCGGACCGTCTGCCCTCCTGTCAGCGATGACTACTCGCAATGCGACATGTTTACGCGTGGGCAGCACAGTGTAGCTGTATGTGTGTTTACGCGAAATTCCTGGAAATCTGTGGTGTTGTGCACAGGGACACATTTGCTTGCTGACGTCAAATGGCTTTTGACTTTATAAATGCCCCATTTCACCATTGTGCAGCAAAGCATTTATATACTACATACTTATGTACATACAAGTATGTACGTATTAGGTGTACAATTATATAGTTTGGTAACTGATGATTATATTGTTTCGTTACTCATGAGTATGAATAATATTTAGTGATGACATCATTAACCGCCACTAGTTGACTAAGCCAACCGTTTGAAGTTCAACTTCGATTTTCGACCTTTTTATGGTAATTTTCGTGTAACAAATTAATGAGCAGCATATCAATAATAAAAGAGTATGCTATCACTCACTAGGATTAAAGAGGGAATTGTTATAAATGTGTCATTAATCAATGAAAGTTGTCCGGAAGTCAGCGGAGTATTTACTTTCGGAATATCAACTAATCAAATATATCAATGCTAAAAATTCGATAAATTAATACTAAAATGTTGCCTACACTTAGGCGCAACGCAATTTTTATATCGGTTATATAAGTTTCCATACCTATTTAAAATATTGATTAATCGTCTTTTGTTACGTTAGAAATACTAAGACTACATTTGATGGATTCTTCCTGAAGTTCAGTTAATAAAATAAGTTTACTTTTTTCGGCTTTGGTCACTGGATACATTGTTCGAAATGTTTCTGCACCTTTATTTTAAATTTTTGGGTATATTATATTATCAATTTCATCATTCCCTGCCACTTTATCATTAACCTCATCGGAATCAGGTATGAAATTTTGTTCGACCCTGACTGAGAATTGAAGCCGCAAATTAAAAAAAAAAATATTTATTTGAAAAATCACCCATCGGATCCAGCAAATTTTAAAAGAAAATATCAACATCCAGTATGTTAAACGAACCGCTGAACCTAAATTGATGCCTCGTCACAAAACTGCTAGGATGCAATATGCTCCAAGGCACTTGTTGTGCGACGATAAATGGAAAAAAGGTTTTTAGTGACGAAAAAAATTTTAATCTGTATGGCCCTGATATGGTAACGACAAATATTGGAGAGATATATGAAGACCGCAGGAATCAAGACATTCAAGAATGCGGTGAATTACATTGATCTATTAGACAATGTTTTAATAAACTTTTCGGAACAATTTTGCGAGGAACCATGGATTTTCTAACAAGATAACGCTGCTATACAGATAGAAATATACCATTAATGGATTGGCCGGGCATAAGCTCCGACTTAAACCCAATGGAAAATCTATGGGGGATACTTTCGCAACAAGTTTATTTCGGTGATCGTCAATTGGATTGCTTGAGGGAACTCAGAAAGTGCATTGAAGCCAAATGGAAAAAAAACCGCTTTCCACCCTTCGCTCTCTGATTGAATCCATGCCAAGACGTATAAATGCTATTATGTTAGGTAACGGTAACCATATAAATTATTAAAATTTTAACTATGTTTGATTTAAATGATATTTTTTTCTTAAAAAGAAATAATTTTAATTCTTTTATTTTGTAGTAATAAATCTCTGGGTTTACTATATAAAAACAAATATCTAAAAAAATGCATATGAAACATAAAGATTAAAAAAGGATATTCTTAGTTTGTACACTATACTTATTTCATGGACTGTATATACATATATCTTCTTCGTTAAATCGAGTACTGGTTTATTGTAAAAAAGAGAAATCGAATTGTATTTGGTTTATTGTAAAATAGAGAAATCGAACCACAAAATAAACTCTATTCTTGTCCTTAACTTTACTAGAATACTGTCAACTTTTCATGATTGTCTACAACGGAAATGAGTGAATATCATGCTTTGAATAAACATAGTTTCCTGATTGGACACCGTTCTATAAGACAAAGATCCCAAAAGCGCTGATAAAAATCAAGTTACGCCATCTCTTGACAACTTCTACGAGAGTTAGTTATAGACCCACTATTTTAGGCATTACATTTGTAAAAATCTCATATATAACGCTGCGACAGTTCAAAAACATTTTCATTGATTTCCTAATGATAACTTTTCATACAAAAATTTTGGATATTAAAAAAAGTCAGAATTCTTATGCTTCCAGTTTTAAAATATTTTCGTTCTCTGCCAGAAAAAAAAACTAAAAATTGGACAAAGAAATAAAAATGCATTACATAAAATGTTCGATTACCCTGCAGTTTTGGGATGGCTGGAGTAACTCTTTAACATTTGCGTGTGATTTGGCGATTTAAATGTTAAGTATATGTATTACCAACAATAATTCAGTTGGCTTTGAACTTGAACCATTACCAAATAACACGAACTACAATGTTCTATTGCACCTGTGCCCTTTGGCGGAATTTCGTCAAGGCGTTCAAGTGGGCGTTGAAGGTGTAGACTTAATGTGCCAAACAAAAGGTGGCACAGCATGTTCACATATTCGTTGGAGCAAATAAAGCACACACACATATGTACACATTCACTTATATATTTGTATATAAATGCGGCAGTTGGAAGCTTAGTTGGGCCTTAGGCACTTAACTTGTGTATGCATGCGTATGTGTGTGCGCTTGTTTGATTTCTGCAATCAACAAACATGCAATAAACCGCTCAACTACACCTCAAGCCATGCGTTTTGTTTACGTGACCCAAACTGATGTGGCACATGCCTGTCGTGCTGTTCGGTTCGATTTCTTTGCTATTCTTTTGTATTTTTCACACTTTAATTGTGTTTTACCTGCGCCTAGGTACTCGGGTATAAGTAAATACATGTATGTATATAAACGTAAGTATGCTATGTGCTCGAAAGTTGTTCAAGTAATGACGTAGGCGCGTCAATATAATGCTTGTAGGAGCTTTTGCTGAGGACCTGACACTTTCTCGAGTGTTGTTGACAAAAAAATTATTTACTCAGCAAATATCGAGGCAATCGTTTACTCGGTTACTAATGCGAAATAGGTGAATGATATTTATCTGCTTTAACGCACTTGAGGCATGATATATGCTTATAAATGCGTTAAAGGTCAATTTTTTAATTTTTAAATTAACTTCCTGCATCTTGGATCCTATGAATTTAAATCAAAATCGATTATCGTATTTTCCGACAATATTTTCATAAAGAATGCCAAGAAAAATAGTTAACGTATAAAAATAATTAATAAAATTTAAGTTTAAATATTAAAATTAGATTAATTTCTCAAATAATTCTTTAAAAGCAGTTTGCAAATCACAACCTGCACAATCGCTTCATTATTAATATACAAAACAAAGATGAACTCTTAAAGAACGTTGCCTACATTTAGGATTATATAAGTAAAGACGCACAATAAACTGTACGATACTAAATCATATCTTAATTAGGCACCTAAGGAAAACGGAACAATTATTCATAAAGAATCTGACGTCAAATGAAAATTTCATGGAGGAGTGTAAGAAATATGCCTATATGCACTATATATGGTATGTTTTACCAAAGTATAAAAGTTCGGAACTACATTTAACTTTAAGGTAAAACTAATGTTGGGGTAAAAAAACATTGAAAAATTTGAAATCTGTTAATCCACACAGTAACAACAGCGAACCGTAAATTATTATTATTAAAATAAAATCTGTTGTTTAGGAATTGAAAAATGATTGCAGAAGTGAGCTATCCATTTGAGCACAACCCCGTCAGAAGAACCTAACGACCTAAAAAGGTCTAACTTAGAAGATTTAGTCTGTCGAATTTTTCTTATACATATATCAAAATTTTTATAGAATGGCGACTACTGGGCCAATCCTCGGAGTCAACCTTTTCAAGAGACGGTGATTCAAGGAATATGTGCTATTTGTAACAGATTTAAAAATGGGATCATACCACTTATATACCTTTCAGGCAGGCACCTATGTTCCACTTTTAAATTGGGAAGAAGATTCAGAATAAACATACAAAGAGATGGATGGCGTAAAGGTCTGTTAGCTGCGTTCGGATGGCTTGAAAATGGAAGACGGAGTGGGTGCCTCTAATGCAGCAGCAGGCAACTCCAGAGTTAACAGCTCACGGACAGCCAAGCAGCAATTAAGGCAATAATCTTCTTTCGCATAGCGGCCAGAAGTGTCTTGGGAAACAGGGCAACGGATATCACGAGATCACAAAGACAATGAGGGCATTGAGATAGTGGACGAGATTTCAAAGAGAGGAAAGGAGCATGGCAAGAAATATCAAAACACTGTGGAATGATTTATCGGGGTACAAATCTTCAAATTATGTGTAAAGCGGTAGATCAGAAATACGCAAAGTTCCCACTGGCAGTCGATAGAAGGAACTGTAGGAAAAACATTGGAATACTAATTGGTTACAGTCTGGTGACGACGCTCGGCTAGGAATAGGGCTGAAGGAACGATAAAACTGCAGGAAATGTCAAGAGCAAGGCACCAGGGAAATAATAATCTCTTGTGTAAATATACCGCATTGGCAAGGGAACACTTCAAGAATTTTTGAAATTTGTATGAGACACTGACAGAGGAACTGACAGAGGAAACGAAAGTACGAATGCTTTTAGTTTAATATACATTTTTGTAAAATGGAAAGACATGTAAAATAAAGGAATTTCGACAAAATTAAATATTTTGGGTATATTAATTTTTTTTTACATAACGCTAGATGTTTGCCAGAGCAGGCTCCGTCCCATTTACGATGTGATGTTATGCGAAAAACAAGTAAGGAAGGGCTAAGTTCGGATGTAACCGAACATTTTATACTCTCGCAAAATCAAATGGTATACTCGTTTGAGATTTCTTTGTGGATTGACTGATATTTTCGGTAGAAGGTCAACTATAGGCAATGGGGTCCACATATTTAGTACTTAGGGGTTTGAACAGTTTTGGTTCGATTTAGACAATTTTTGGCCGCAAGGTGGCATACTTTAATTGCATTATTCACGCAAAGTTTTACCCCGATATAATCATTGTTACCTGATTTGCATAGTGGAAAGTGAAAGAATCAGATGGAATTAAAAATGGTGTTACATGGGAAGTAAGCGTGCTTGTAGTCTGATTTCACCCATTTTCGCACTATGACATAGAAACATAAAAAGAACGTTATGCACCGAATTTGGTTGAAATCGGTTAAGCAGATCTCAAGATATGGGTTTTCACCTAAAAGTAGGCTGTGCCACGCCCACTGACTAATTTTGAACGCGGTTCCTATAAAGCCAATTTATACCATCTCAGAGATAAAATTTAATGTCTCTGGCGTGTTTAGTGCTTGATTTATCGCGCTTTTAGTAGTTTTTAACAGTACCGTTATATGGGGAGTGGGCGGAGTTGCCACCCGATTTCAACTATTTTCACACCGTCAATAGAAGTGCTAAAAACATTTGCTTCTAGTGAATTTTGTTATTATAGCATTAGCAGTTTAGGAGATATGGACATTAAACCTATTAGAGGCGGGACCACGCCCACTTTTTAAAAAAAGTTTTAACTGCAGATGCCCCTCCCTAATGTGATCCTGTGTACCAAATAACAGTCTTGTATCTTATTGCGGAGCTTAGTTATGGCAAGTTATTTGTTTTTGATTAATGGCGTTTTGTGGGCGTGGTAGTGGTCCGATTACGCCCATCTGCAATACCAACCGTCTCACGGTACCAAGAAACATGTCTACCAAGTTTCATAAAGATATCTCAATTTTTACTCAAGTTAGAGCTTGCACGGACGGACGGACGGACGGACGGACAGACAGTCACCCGGATTTCAACTCGTCTCTTCATCCTGATCATTTATATATATATTGCGAGAGTATAATGACAGGACCTGTTAGCTTTCATCTGACTCCGGTCGTTGTGACTCTAGGTGAATGGATTCTAGGAGAATTTCTTTCATAGCAAGAAACCATTGACAACGGTCATCAATTTTGCTAATGTGGCAAAAACAAAGCATTTTTAAATATAATCGCACAGTACGCAAACTTAGTTAATGAAACTCTTGGAAGTCAATATTCAATAAATTAGGGTCCTGGAGATTACGGAGAAATCATAATTAAATCTCAACTGCCACTCATCAATATAAATCCCCCTAATTGCCAAGTAATAACAAAATAATATCAATAATTAGACAAATAAATACATTTACAGTGACCTGATTTCAGAGGAAACTTCTGGGGGAAAAAACGTGATACTTCTTTCTTAACGAAGTGAAATCAACTCGTTTTCAGTACAGCATCGTCACTAACGGATATGACGAGCGATAATTATGGTAGGCTCTTGTTGACTGCTATACACGTACACATACTCACACACACACAAATATTAACACAAATACATGCGAACATCAGCACAACGATGACTGCCTTACAATTTCGACAAATGGCAGTCATGGCTAAGGGTGTGCTCGCATATGCTCGTGCTTTGCAGCTGTGGCTGCTGCTGCTACTCTTGCTGCCGAGAGTGGAAAAATCAATAAATCGACCTTGAGCGTTTTTCGAACTTGCAAATCTAGTTGTAAAGAGAAAATCATATGCGAATATGGCGAAATGTAAACGAGCCTATACACACACTAAAACAGACATACATACACATATACATAGATGTATTGTATGTGCACGCTTTGTGCGCATCTTCATTATGGCCAACATTGTTGTTGCACTTGTTTTGGTATACTAAAAAGCGACGCAGGTAAGGCACATACATTAATGAAATAACGGTCTAAGCGTAAACTGGGCTTCTAGAGCTGAGTAAAGTTTGGACGGAGTGAAAAAAAACAATTTGTTGCTGTCACTTTGGTGGAGCTGCGGAAAATGTGTTAGAGGAGCCTCGGAAAAAGAAAGAAATAACAACATAAAACAAGCAACAACAGGAAGTGAGGAGCTGAGGGGCGGCGGAAGTTTAGTGCGACTTTGGTATTTATGCAGATTATCAATGCGATTTCTATGCAAACTTTTATTCCTTCAGCGCTTAGCTGTTTGCGCTAGTTTTTGAACCTTGAACTTTAAACGCTAAGCAAAGGAATAGGGTGTAATTACTTTGCATCAACCAACACACACACACACCAGGCTATTACATATGCATGGAAGTTTATTATTCAAACGCGGGGCAAATGTAAACTAACCACGAATGGGATTATTTCTGCGAAAATGTTCGAGTGACATGAAATTATTTCCAAGAAGTGATTGAGTGCAGTGCGGAAGTTCTCATCTACATATGTATATACCGTTGGTGTTTAACGATATGTGCATGTGTTTGTGTGTGTGTGTGTGTGTCTGCATGAATTATTAAATTATTATTACTGTATTACTAAGGTTATGGCAAATTGTTTTCTACGAAATATTGACAATAATATAAAATATTGGACGATTAAAGTGTTGCTGTTTAGATTTACTAATTAGAAATAAACGGTAAGTGCAATTAATATTATTCGCTTAAATTCTGTACATTAATTAGCTTCAGTTTATAATAAAATACGAAAAACTCCATGCGTGTAAATAAAGATATTAAAATAATCGAAAGTAGGGGCTGTATATACGTGAACTAGTCCCTCAGTTTTTGAGATATCGATCTGAAATTTGGCACACGTCCTTTTATTTTCATGGAGCTGCTCACTTGTTAGTTCCCCGATGCGTATTTGTCAAAAGAAACGCTATAACATATTGTTCAGATTGGACCTCTATAGCATACAGCTGCCATGCAAACTGACCGATCAAAATCAAGCCTTCCTTAGGAAAACTCATTTATTTGACAAGATACCTTCACAAAATTTGGCTTCGATTATTGTCCGAGGCAGCGCTACTGTGAACAAATTGCTTAGATCGCACCCTTTTATGTTACATGAAATGCACCTATGAAGAGTATTATAGCTTCGTTGTAGACGAAATAAACATTTCTTCTTTTATTCTGTACAATATCTTATTTTTTACATTTTTGGAATAAAAATATTAACAAAACCTTGCTTTTAACGGCGATAAGTAAAATAATTCAATAAAATATTAATTACTTTATTAACTTCATTTGGAGCCTAAATGTAGGCAAAGGTTTTATTGGCATTCGAGTGTATAGAAATAAATATTGCCTATATTTAGGCAATCTGTTAAGTACGGTGTGGGCGCGAAAGACATTGTTTCAATAAAACTGAACTGCATTTATTCCTAATCAATTAATTTGATTTAGTTTAAGCTTTAAATGACGTACAATGGATGTTTGACACACCCTAATATATTATATATATACATATATTGTATATACCATATATATTCAATATTTGATTACATACCACTTTCTTTTAAAAGTATATTCATCAACTATGTACATATGACAAATACCAAAGGTTCAAGGTATTAACAGTGAATTATTAAACAACGCTGTTAAAGCTATCAATAAATGTGTTATAATAATTACTTATTATGGATTGATTGATTATTAATAGGAAAAATAAAGAATGGAATATCATATTCATAATGTTTAACAAAACGCTGCCTACATTAAGCATAAGCATCACACACAAATATACCCAATTATTAATCTATGTATGAAGCCAACACGTTTCGAATGCGAAATTTTCATTTCTCTCAACAAGTCTCAATCGATAATTCAGCATTGCAGAGAGGATTACACCAAACTTCACATGTGCTTTTAACAGCTACGCGAAACAACAGAAAAGGTTTATTCGATTCTTGCAAAAAAATATGTAATAGATTTTTGTAATATTACCCATTATACATAAGAACGCAAGTAAGAATTGGTACAACACGGCGTATACGCAACTTAACTTCGATCAAAGCTTAGTGATGTTATTACGAGACTTATTTACATGCTGCTTGTTACTATAGGCTGAAAGATTTTCGAGTATAGGCATGTATTTATGCGATGCTGTACACACACACATCCATATATGCATGCAATCATGTATGTATACTTGTGAAATATATAATATATTCCACGTCAATCTATGCGCCGTTGACCTGACCTACTTTTAAGACGACTTCTATACCCGATTTTGCCGTCGAATGGCAATAACAGCCGCATTGCCAATGGCGAAAATTCGTGTTTAACTTTTGGTTCATGTAATTAGGCAAACCAATACATACATATGTATATTTACGTATAGCATTATATATTAGCAACCAAATGCATTCATAGAAAGCAGCTTTCTTCCTCATCTCGTTTGATTATATGAAACTTTGTTTAATCTCTTTTACATTTTTAACTACTACTATCGAGTGCATGCTTAGATATTGAATTTTCGCTTTCAAGTCGCTGTTTCATGTCATCACGCACTGAAGACTTTGCCAGTACCTTTCTTAATAAAACACAGACATTCGTATTTCCCGGAATTCTGCTACGTTCATGCAGATTTTTAAGAATTTGTGGAAAGCTGCAATGTATTTAATATAATTTTCGTGCCTTCCAGTTCACAAATCATTTATTATGGATTTTTGAAACCATAAAATCATAGAAGAAAATGAGAAAATGCTGATAACGTCGAAATCGTTCATATTTTGCTGTGATTTCACTCTATCAAAGAGGAGCGTCGGAATAAAGAGAAGGTAGAAAGGGAAAGGTACAGACTTCAAATTGAACTGAATTTGGCCCCTGAGTGTGACACGACGTAAGAAGAAGATGCGATGCACTCGCAAAACCTTTTTTTCAAGTTCTGAAATATGTTAGAGCTCGATGAAGGAATGTGGACAGAACAAAGTAGACTATTGTTATTTGTTTAGGGATAATCTCTTAGTTTGTGGTACTACATATCCCTCATCAATAAATATTATATACGCCTAGTTGGTATGACTACTAGCGCGAGTATAGATTAGGTTAGTGATACTGGCTGCCTGTTACGCCATACATAGACCTAATGGTTTTTAGTAATGCCATAGGGAGATTCAGTTTAATTCGAGCTGAAGTATTCGTCATACAGGACATCTACGCTTTTGGGAACTTTAAGAGAGACTCGCCACTTTGAACTGCGAAGCTCCTATATAAGGCTGTACAGAAGCTGACGGGGTGTTCCAGCGTCACTCTCATGCCTACTTCCCTGCACTTTCTGCATATATCGTCGTTACTAATGCACATTCGATTCGCATGTGATGCCAGTAAGTTGTGACCTGTCATTAGACCAACAACCGTCCTGCAGTCCTTTCGAGACTGTTTAAAGCAAGTTTACCGCTATGTAATACCAACTCTTAGGTTTGCTAGCCAAAATTACTCCCAGGTACTTGGTATGCTCCTTAATTGCCACTAGGCAAGCCGTATACTAAAATGTACATTACAAATGGCAATTGGCTACCAATCATTGACAAGTAAGCAGCTATTCGTCATTGAACTATTGTTTTATTTTTAAATCTTTGTATGTATCTAAATTTGAGTTAAATGTTTTTACAATTCAAAGATATACTCACTCTGCGATTATTGCCAAAACTATTTTGTCGACCCAGAGACTCTTCAGTGCTGTACTCTTTTTGAGTTTGTGATGATGATGATAGACTTGGAATATTTGTAGCGACTGCTACTTGCGATTTTGTGGAACTCATAATCACAGTTCATTTATTTAAATTCTGCAAGAAACAAGAAAATTCGGAAATTGTAATATTTCAGTTAAAAAAAAAAAAATAAACATTAAAAAAGTAAAATAAAATAAACAAATTTGCGCTTACATCCAAATATAAACATTGGAAATTACCTCAGGTTAAATTAATGCATTTCTACAACTATTAAACGCATTTGACTGTTCGATATTGTTTCTGGTAATAAAAAGGAATTTTTACGTATTTTATTGTGCATCACCGTCACACCCATTGTTCGGTACACGCTTTGCAGTTGTTGCTATTATTGAATTTAGAGGATTTGGATTTGAGCTTCTTTACGTATGGACCTCACTTTCGCTTTGCTTTTAACGTATACTGATTTGTGGAAATTCTTTGGAGTTTAAAATCATTTTTCGCAATTAGTTGGCAGTGCAGCATACAGAAGTATTTGTTATTGTACACAAAAGATTTGACAGAATGATTTTTTTCTTAGAGATTCATTTATGCTTTTGGTGATTGGATTGTGGTTTTATGGTCGCATTTACACCTGCTGTTATTTTTTTGTGGGTTTTTTGGTCTTTTAACTCACTGGAGTTGCTCCAAAATCACAATTTTCACAAAAAACATATTCGAAAGTTTAGCAAATTCCAAAAATGAACACAAGTCAAAAACTACTTTTCGATACAGGAATTTGGAAATTGTTTTTTTTTTCTACACGGACTGACCAATTAGTAAAAAAAAGTTACCGTTAAAGTCTAATAAGTAACTGCTACATTAAATATATACATATGTATATATATTTTTTTCTTTTTTTACTTTTTATTGTAGGTAATACTTTCGTCTGTGCTGTTTTATGGCTTTTGAATATTTTTATAATTATTTTTTGTGCTTAGGGTTGGGGAAAAATCTTATCACAATAGCGCATCACTACAAATTACAACAAATACATTTACGTATACAAGTTTTCGGCGTTGTAATTTCACTTAATTAAAGCTTGTTGTTGTATTATAAATTTATTCACACTATTTTTTAAACTTTTACATTTATTAATTTTTTTCTTTCATGCAGTTCTTTTATTGTACATATACCGGCACACTTTCCTTTTCGGCTTTAACTGAAGGTCCCTTGTGTAATCTGGAATTTTACGATGAGTAATCCATATATTATACCGTTAACCAATAAGCAAAAAATTTTTATATTCTTCGTGCAACAACAACAGCAAATCAGCTGAGTTGACAGGTTGGCCATTAAACGCGGCAACAACAATTAAATATCGCTTTCAATGCGTTGTTGCCTTTAAATCTGCACTAAAATCAAATTAATGAGCTCTTTTCACAAAACTCGAGCAGGGAAATGAGAGAATACAAAAGTTTTATTCAAACGCGTCCAAAGTAAACATTCGCCGACGCCGAAGTGTCTATTGTAATTAAGCGTGCGTGTTAAAGGGCAGCAACCATGAAGCGTTTCAGACGGCCCGTCAACCATTACAGGTGGAACTTTTCTCCATGATTTTTGTTTATTTCTTCCTTGACAATTATCGGTGTTTTCTCTGCGGTGTGTGTGTGTGTGTGCGTTGGCATTTAACATTGACACACACACAGCTATACAAATATTGATATTGAACAGGCAGCGTGCGGTTGTGGTCGTGATTTCCACGAAATCGCAAAGTGCCGCGCAAACATGCAACCAAATTGATATGTAGGTAAGTAAATATGTTTGAAAATTGTGCGCACAAACTCAAAGCTCCTAACACATACGGAAAAGCTGCCTTAAGTTGTGTGCGTCTTTTATTGATATGTGGGTGAATGTGTTGTATGAAAAACAAAAATTTGAATACTTCCGTTGGCAATAAACAATATGAATATTGAGCGAAATACAATTGTTATAGGTACACATTGAGTGAGTGAGCATTTTTGTGTAAAATGTGTTGAAACAGCAAATTGAAATAAAATATATATGATTTTATGAAATATATGATATAATCTACATTTTGAATTTAAAAAAAATTCTTAAAATTATGTAATTGAACATTGAGGGTAGCTCAATTAGAGTCATGAACTCATAGAGTACAATGTGAAATTAAAACTTTTGAATCAAGAGAATAGATAAAAAAAATTGTGAAACTAAATTCGTGCTTGTAAGCACTATCTTATAGTGTTTGAATCAAACTGATATGAGGTAGTTAAAATCCTCATCTCCATCCACAAATACAAGATACTCTTTACAAGAACTTTGTTCGATCAGTTTAAATTGCAGCTATATGCTATAATCGTCCGATATCGGCCATTTCGACAAATCAGTAACTTCTTGCTGAGAATAGAGCGAATGCGTAATTTCAGATCGATATCTCCAGAACTGTGGGACAAGTAAGTTCGCATATATAGACAGACGGACGTTTTTTAGGGAACATTTCTTCAAAAACTTTTCTTGTACAAATCAAACAGGCTGAATCTTATTTCTATGAAAGGAAGTCACTATAATGCATATGTATTTAGAACCGCGAAAACATCAAAACCTCAACAAAGTCATCCATAATTGACCGATAAATGGGGTTCATCAGATGGTAGCTGACATTCTAGATATATCATGGAACGTTTTAGAAAACTTGGTTACTTAAAAAGAGGGTGCCACGCGAGTTTTGCAATGTCAGAAATCAATAAAAACGATGATAAAATTGTATGTCAAATTCATCATTCAAAAAATTCATTCATCGTATTCTTCGCATTTAGCCTTCAGTGACATTAAGTACTATTACTAGATGTCAACAGAACGATAGCTGAACGGAAACGACGGCACAAATCTACTATAAATATTGAAATGTTAGAAAATCGATTGCACGTATGTATGTTGATTAATGAAATCGAAGCTTGAAAAAATATAGCCCTCTTCATAACGATATGAACCCTTCAAACTGCCTATTATAGAGTATGAATTTGACATTAAATTTGACATTAATATGACTACAAACCCTATATAACAATTAAAAGGGAAAAAGAAAATTGCAAGCTTGGTTCAAGTAATTTTAAACCAAAGGAAACATCGGCAATCAATACCAATGATTCAACCAATGTCAATAAATTCAGAGATCTCATCCCTTCAACTTTACATGGATTATTTAGACAACCGATAGGTTTGAAGCATATGAATTTGGTAGTGTTCGCTACTTTTGATATTAAACACACATTGAAGTGTTTTCCCAATATTTGAAGATTCGAGAGTGTGTCCAATTTATAGATTATTAATAAGAAATGAAATATTTTTGATGCGATAAACACGAAAACACTCTCACAAAAATGCTCAATGCAAATGAAAAAACTATACCAATACATATGGAAGAGCATTATCATCAAAGAAATATTTTCCAAAATTATGTACATATACAAAAAAGTATATGTACTCGTATGTATGTATAAATGTACGGACCACTTAACAATGCCATAAAATACGATTAACGCTAATAGTTCAATAATTTGGTCAAACAATTCATTCAATATTAATGAAAATGCTACATTTCACATTTATGTGGCATTGAGTGAGATACCCAATAACAACAAAACCAACAACAACAATTGAAGACGCGTGCGAAATATACGAAAGTCAAAACGTGCCAATTCACGGGGAAATACCCATCAACACCTGAGCATGCCAAGGAAAGGTAGACATATACATACATACATATATATTCTATCCCGCTAAAAGTTTTTGTATGTGTGTGTATATATAGTGTGTTTGCGGATGGGATTGTAAATGTTATGTATTGATACTATGTCCAAGAACAACAAGTTCACATACAGTCATATTTACATATATGTAAGTATATTTATTTACACAAAATTGGTTAATAAAACGGTATATATGCTTGCCTTTGTGGTGCCACAAATCTATTATATACCACACACATACATACACATGTAGCATACATTAGATGGTTTACACTAGCAAAATATACAATACAAGCTAACTTATTGACAATATAAACAGCAAAAACAAGAACATCATAAATAACAAACCAACGACACTGATCAGCAACAACAGCTGCAAGCAAGCGGAAATAGTGAGAGCAGCGAGCAATGGATGCTTCGGGCTATATTCGAAACACACACATGCATATATGTAAACATTTCCACACTTATGCACTCAAATACATATTCACGAATGCGTACTTTTTAGTTCGATAGCCAACAGCGTCGTTAGCAAAATAAAAAGAAAAGGTGAAGTTCGAGAAATTTGGGGCAAAAATGTTGTACACGAGAGTGGCGACACTCTTTGTTATTGTAGTTGTGGTGTTGGGCGCACGAAGAAAAATAGCAAAATTTATAAAAGAGCTTGCGTATTGAGGATTTCGCTGAAGAGCGCCAAAGAGAGAGTGTGTATGTGTGTGTGTTTTTTTTTGTTTTACGAAATCACGACAAGAATTTGGAATAGAAAGATGGAAATATGAAATAATGTGGAAGCTAAATGTATAGGCAAGTTTATGTACATATGTATGTATTTATGTATATAAATTACATATAATATCATTTATTATTTATTTTCAAATAATTTAGCAACATTTGTATGCTTTACGACGACACACATACATAGAAGATTAGTAATTCCTTTCGAAAGAACAAAGAAGTATTTTTTGAATGCGGATATGAATTACAGAAACTTTAAAGAACCCTGCTGGGAAATGTAGTACGTTTTCAGTCACCTCGTCGCTTCGATTTTGAGCACTTGATGTTTATATCAAATTAACTTTTGAATTTAAAGTCACTCTGAAATAAGTTGCTAAGTCCGAAATCCTTAAACTATTTTCGCTGAAGTTTTCAAGGGAGACATTTAAACTCGCTAGATGCCGCTGAAGCTTAGTTTCTACGAAAAATATGATTTATAATCTGTTTTCGTCACTATTCAAATTCTCATTGATAATATTCACTTTGTTATTTCGTAGCATAATTGCCATTAACAGTCGGAACAGATCATAAATCATTTAATTTTAGTCGTATTATAGATTTTGAACACCTATCTTATAATCGTAAGCGTTGTTAATAGTTAAATAATCAGTTTATCATGTGAAAATAAAGGAACTGCAAAGAAAACTGGAAGACTGTATAATTATACATTATTAATTATAATTCACTTTCTTTGACTGCCATTTCTATACCGTGAACCGGATATATTAAGTTTGTAACACCCAGAAGGAAACGTCGGAGACCCTATAAAGTATATATAAATCATCAGCCTAACGAACTGGCTTGATTTAGCCGTCTGTCTGTCTCTCAGCTATTGATATCTTTCTGAAATTTTGCACACGTGCTTTTCTCCTCAAGAAACTGTTTATTTGGTTGGAAACGCGGATATCGAATGATTGTAACATATAGCTGCCATATAAGCTGACCGATCAAAATCAGGCCCTTGTATAAAAAACTTTTTATTTGACAAGATATCTTCACGAAATGTGGCATAGTTTATTATTCAAGGCCGCGTTACAATCTCCTAACAAATTGGTCACATCGGAACACTATAGCATATAGCTGCCAAACAAACTGAGCAGATCAAGATAAATATATTTTTATACCCTTTTATTTTAAACAAAATGCACCGAAGTTAAACTTTTTTCATGTTTTGGACTAACATAACATCTTTCCGATTGCATTTCGGTGTAAAACCTTTAACTAACTTGCAATTTTTGAAAGAAAGTAAAATCAATATTTATATATATTTGATGAGAACACATAACATAACATTTTAAGTTCACCTCCGTCATTTGCTTTACTTTTCAGAAAAAAAATTCAAAAATATATAATCACCTTTATGCCTTGTTGTTTTGTCATCCCGAATAAAAAGATTTTGATTTACTCTAAATTTGTGAGTGAATATCCTTGACATCAGCACAAGTTTACCACTGTAGAGATAATATTCGCATAAAATATTCAAATATTATTTCATTTTGTACGACACTCATTTTAACCCCTACATTTATGAACTTGATATGCAACAAAACATTTTCTACTACTCCTGAAAGTCTTGCAGTCAGTTGTTCAAAAGCAACATATCCGCACACACACATACACACAAAAACACACTTTTATGCGCGTCTACGCATTTTTACAGCTGGTGGTTACTGCTCGCTTGTCTGGCCTGCCTCATGCGAAAAATGCTTACGCCAAAAAAAATTCAATCGTTGGCAGTGGGGCACTTCGTCATATCGACACACATGCTCACATATAAACATACACATACATATGTACGTGTAAATATTGTATCATTGTGTGTGTGTGTGCGTATGCGCCCCTACCATAGTGCTCTTGTTAGTCTTCTTTGTGACTCGGAAAATTCTCTACAACGTCATTATCAATTCACTTTACGAGCACATTTCGTAGCGTGTGGAGAGTTCTACAACGCACCCTTCCAAAGACGTCGGTATGTGTGAGTATGTGAGAAAACACGTAGCACAGAGTAATTTTTGTTGACAATATGTGATTGCCATACATCGCCAACTGAGCGTATGAAAAAGTGAATGGCGAATCACTAAAATCCTAAACTCTTTCAAAATCAAAGTAAAGACTTGTATTACACTTTTCGATTGATCGAGTTCAACGACTACACTAATAGTCGCCAATTCTCGGTTTGAGTTCTATTCCATGTTGAAATAATTAGCTGCGGAAGCAATAACAAAATTATTTTAGAAAATTCAATTCAAGAGTATATTAACACTTGATAACTTATTCTATCCTGCCGCTGTTTGATTTAACCCAGTTGTTTGTTTCTTTGACTACTTGAAACTTTACAAATATTAGTGCAAGTTACCTCAAAACAGACAAGAACCTCAACCCCCCGTACTATTAAGAATTTGCTATGTTTCTGATGTATGATAAATGTACTCGTATATATTCGTATATTGTTTAGGATCGTTAAAATGTTTAAACTGCTCACCATAGGTCGTTTTCAGGTGAAGTGAAGTACTAAGTAAGTATCAAATAGTCCAAAGGTAAAAATTGAAATATAAAATTATAGTAGGATGAAACACATTGAAAAACGAAGATAAAATAACAAAAATGAGGGAAAATAAAATTTACGAGCAATCTGAGGTCGGGAAGAGAAAGAAAGTATCGATAGTTCTTAAGGGTTAAAAACTGGTTTGTTCGATTTCCGGCAAAACTACGAGTAATACGGAAAAAAGTTTAATGGCAAAGTTTGTTGGTAATACAAAAGATCTAAAATTTTTGTGTTAACACTTTCGTCACATAACCTTAAAATCAATGTAAAAAATTAAATAACCAGTTTTTTGGTTTTTTATTTTTAATTTTTACAAAAACAAAAAACAAAAAGAAATTTCTTTCACGAAATTTTCTTCTACATTTGTGCAGATTAAGCTACTTGATGGGTGACTGCTCAAAGACAATTGACGCTACGGGCTAAAATCTCGGTAAGTTACTAATATTATAACAATTAATTCATTAAAATTAATAACGGTAAACATTTTTAATCTGATATCCCCCTGATTGGTACTTATTATAGTTTCAATTTCAACGTGTATTCATCAAGTATACATTTTTATTTAAATAGCGAATGTTTTGCATAAGTTCCGAAATCAAATTCGAAGAATGGCAACACTGTGAGAGAATGTGTTTTTTTTATTAATGTCAATTGCACATCTTCCTTTCATTGTGTTTTTTTCCAAGCCAGCTGACAGTTGCATTGCTTTATACCACATGTATATATGTATGCATGTGAATTGTGGATTCGGTATGTGGGGGTGGGTGGTGAAATTTTCGGGCGCTGAGAGCGCGCACACATATTTTGCTAGTCAACTAATTTTCGTAAATCTCTCACACGATTACGCTCATTCACTAGCTTATTTTGCGCCCGAACACTTTTCATGGCGATTGCTTTGTGCGAATGCATTGTTGTTGTCTTATAGTTGTTAGTGCTACTGTTAGCTCGTGCAGAAGCACAGTTGGCTTGCCATTCTATGTTGGCTATTACATTTTTGTTGTTTTCCAATTAAATGTTCTACATTGGTACGAGGAATATGATGCATTTCCGGATATTATTTTGGTAGCTTGTGCAAAGAAATTTTTTTTAAGTTTGCTTTTAATGACGATTTCATGCTACCATTGCGTACGGGCAAATTGTGCGGAAATTTAAAAATTTAGAAATATTTTCCTCAGATTTTGAATTTGTGACACTTTCCTGGCACATCCAAATATATATTGATTTGTTTTTTTTTTTTAAAACAATTTTATTGTGAACCACTGTTTTTAAAGGTTCTTACAATGCACTCAACAACACCGTATCTTCATAAATACTACACCAAAATAATTTATAGAGATTTTTCCTTTTCTTATTATTTGAAGTGCCCTTCCGTAGGGGTGCTCCAGTCGACCAGAATCGTTAGCTGCCTGTCCGTCTGTCTGTTCAACGACAACACTACTACGCTGAAGACGACAGCAATGACGACCATCACAACAACAAGGTTGCAATAGTGAGCTATTCGCTCGGCCTGGTGTTTGCCTGCCTGCAATTAACGACGTTGAAAACGCCAACGAGCACGTCTCCGACGACGACGACAACGAAGTTGTGAAAAATGTGTGCATGTGCCTTTACACTTGTGTGCATGTGTGTATAGATGGCAAAAGAAGAAAAAATTTTCGTACGATAAAAAGCACAATAATTTTTCCCCATTTAATTCATAACTTTTAACTAAGTTTACAGGTAGTTTTTGCATGGATTTTTATTGAACATTTATTTACCACTCTTTTGGCTTACTTTTCTTACACTATTTTCCGCACTATACACGAGCACTTTATGGCGATTTTCGTTTTAAGCATATTTCGATTTCGATTTTTATAAATTTTTTTTTAGACATTCTCTGAACATTTCGAGAAAAATTGTGCAAAATTTTGTAGAAAAACAAGACGATTTCCTCAAAGCTTTTCGCTACTTTTGGTGCATTTTGTACATTCTTTTCTATTTCCTTAGATATATGTATGTATATATATATATATTCTTTTCTCTTTTGCTACATTCACTATTGCATAGAGCACTGAGCCTTTAAATTCCTGCTTCTACTGATTTGCTTCCGTACACGGCGACCACGACGTATCCACTATTATGGCAGACATTATGGGGAACGTACGAATTGATACTGGGCCAAGCAGTTCTGGGTTGATTTATTTCAACACTCAGTTTATTCAGTTATTCTTGCATACACCTTTCGCTCTTTCATTCTATTCATCCTTGCTGCGTTGGGTGGCGCGTGAGTGAATTTGTGCTAGCCGACTGTTGGCGAGAGAGCCACTACCACTCGCTACACATTTACCCATGCTAGGCCGCCACTCCACTACGCTATTTTGCATGCTTTCCGAACCGAAATCGTTAAACTAATAAGTTCAATGTGGTAGGTAAATTGTACAATAAGTGAGAGAAAGAGAGAAATTTTCAAAAACAATACAAAAAAAATTAAATATAGCAAACTTGAGCGCCAGCGCAAAATCAAGTATGTGAGAGCCCAGTAAAAGGAGATGAGAGTAAATGAAAAACGTGTCGTACCAGCAGGCTCTTCTTCGTGAAACAGGTTAAAACTGGGAAACTTTATAATGGGGTGATTTTTCTGTTTCAGGCATTTTATTGTTGTTACTGTAATCAACACTGCGTACATAGTTTTAGATAAATACATATACCATATTTATGGTATATATGTATATTTGGTTAATGTAGGTAAAAATTAATATTTTTTTTATTTCCATACGCTTGTTGTGTTTCAGAAACTTTTGTGTAAGAAAAATTATTTATTGTGTAAATCAAAAGAAAGTGAAAAAGATCTATTGTGACCAGCTCCGCCAGTCCGAACAGTGGTTTCGCGTCCTGTAGGACAACAACACACTTACTAAGGTTCACTTATGGGCCACACCAAAAGCAAGGTCACTGCCGCAACAAAGATTGAGGTTGTTGTTTAAGGTGAAAGAAATGTGCATTAAAGTTGAAAATATACTATACTTATTAATGCTTTCTAAATTTAGAATCCCTTCTTCCAAAGCCACCCCTATAAGAATAATGCTGCATATGAACTAAGAAAATTTGTTTACAAATTGTTTGTTTTCAACACGAAAATAGAAAATATATTTGGATTCGTAAAAGTTTCTAGGAATAATCCACTATCCACTATTCTAGGAATAATCCACTAATCAGTTTTTGAGATATCGATCAGAAATTTTGCACACGTCCTTTTCTTTCCAAGAAGCTACTTTTCAGAATCGCCAAAATAGGACCATATAGCCGTCATACAAGCTGATCGAGGAAAAACAAGTCTATGTAGGGAAACCCTTTTTATTTTGCAAGATATATTCACGAAATTTGGCACATACATATGACTTTTTTATTTGACAAATTATCTTCACGAAATATGGCGTAGATGTTGAGATCTATATATCTATCTATATAGCATATCTACTATAGCATAAAGATTCCATACAAACAGACCGATCAAAATCAAGATAAAGATCTTGTATACCCTTATATGCTATAAGAAAAGAACTGGTTAAAGTGTTATAACTTTGGTGGAGCCGAATTAACTGTTTTTCTTGTTTCTATAAAAACTATGTAAATATTATATTTTCTCATTTTTTCTCTCAAATATGAACGATTTACAAAATTTGTGTAAAAAACTTAGTTCTAAAGAGCATTTGTTCTAAAAAAAAAAATATGATAGATTTTTATTTTTCCACATTCTAGTCTTGAGGCTTAAATTTCCTGTAATTTTTGAAGTGTCGTAAAAAACGGCAATTAATATTTTTAACATCCATTTTTTATTGATTATTGATTGATTGATGATTAACATTTCAAGAATACAGGAAAAACTCAAAAAATAAAAAAGAGAATTGGCACTTGACCATACCCACGATTTCAACCCTCCGAGCAATCCGAAGCAAAAAAAAAAAATTATTAATCTAGCATAATGTCGCAATGTCTGGTTTTACGAAAAAGTTGGAAAAGAAAATTCATAAAATCGGGGCTGCGTTAAAAAAAAAGTTGTGTACCACTTTTTTTCAATGATTCGAATTTAAAAAAAAACAGTAAAAATTTGGGGATGTGAATAGTTCCAAACATAGGCAAATCTATAAAGAAGACTCTCTAAAAATTTCAGATAAATAAGTCCTGTAGAACCTGAGAAATTTTGGTTATTGTTTTGAAACAGACAGTTTCGCGTATACCTATATCTCCGCGTATCTACATACTTGTATGTCTCCGAAAATAATTTGAATTTTGAAAAATCTTCTTGTATACATATTTTTGAGTAGCTATATTTTTAAATAAAAACAAAATGATTGTTTTTTATTTCTATATCTCCGAAAATAATTTGAGTTTTGAAAATCTTTTTGTAGGCAAAATCTTGAATAGTTAAATTTTGAATATTTCTAGAATAGAACACTCGCCTAATCTCATAAGCGACCTCTATTCGAGCATGTTATTCTACCTGTATTTGATTATGACAGTCCATTTATACCAGGTGCTTGTTCGATTCGGCACTCTCCAAAATTTGGCGATTTAAATACAGATAGTGTTGTATATCTAAGAAATTTATTAGGAGAGGTATGACTCAACAAAAATGTGGAAAACATCGTCTCTAAGCATAACAATTCTGCAATCACTTTACATACCAGGCCAAGCACGAACAGTTTTACGACACTAAAAGAATTTATTGGAATTATTTTTGAAAATTTCTATTGAAGTGCTATCCAGATTTGCAAATTTTTAATGAACCTTCCACCTTCCATCCGCTCTAAAAGTCTGGCCATAAATAACGAAATTTCAAAAATACTTGTCTAAAATATGGTGAATTATTTAATCTCACCACCAGAGTCCTTATGACACCTATTGCTTAATAAAGTTTGCTGTATCAAGTCAAAGTAGACATATTTTATTGATAACTGTAAAAATTGCTTAGCTGAAAAAAATTAGAAAAGATTAATTCATATGCCTGTATGTGTATATATACAATATATTTCGATGACAAATGAAAAGCAGCACAAATACATACTCATCACACAGATGATTCACCCTAATCTGTACGCATTGAGATACAAATAATTCATTTTCATGAGAGTTATGCGTTATGGGAGATCGAGAAAAGACACTAGGATACTACGGACGACAGTCGAACAAAACTCCATTAACATTTATGGTCATCGAATGAATGTCCCAGATTTCAAACATTTCTACAACCAACTTGAACGCTGGCGAATGCAAGGAGCAGTGAGCAGTGAGCAGTAAGTAGCAGCAGAAGCAGTACAAATGAAAGAGTAGTTTTTATTGGCAACTTGAGATGCGAGACGCAACAACATAGAAGTTATTTAAATACACACGCGTCAACACACACACACACACGCAGCTTAGAAGTTCGCACGTGAATTGCTGAGGCAGTGAGCAGTGTGCGCCTGGCCACACTGAAGAGCAAAATCAACAGAAGCAGCAACGATATCAACACCAACAACACTACTGCGTTTGTGCATTGCGTGATTTTTACTGCGTCGTAGTTGTTGTTGCTTCCAAAGTCTGTCGACCGAGTAAATGTAAACGTCATATGTGTCATATACACATTAATACTATATGGTACATGTGTATAAAAGGCACGAACGACCACTGAGCACGCCACTGCTAAGTCACATAATGCAGCAGAGGGGTGGCTGTCTACAGGCGCACACACACACGCCACAATGTGAGGCACTCGTTTGTGGAGGCCTGCGTAAATGCGTTACTAAGTGCGTAGCAATATTTCACACAAAGCTTCTGCAGCTCAGCTGTAGCCCCCGCAAAGCGCTTGAGACTATTAACACAGCTGCTGTCGGCCGTCTACGCTTCGGACATGTGGAACGGGCGAACATACATATATATTATATTGTTGTTGTTTTACTTAATGCATGTAAGTAATTGCATTGTTTTAAATTTATTTTATGCCACCGGAACAAGACAGACTAACACTCGCCTTGTGCGATCCGGTATTTGCATTTCCATTTCCATAAAACCTTAAGGGGCGAGCTTTGATTGGCATTATTGCAAAGAAGTCCCTTGACGTTTGCAGCCTAACAGCTTGCAACAGCGTTGCATTCTGTGCAGCATGGCGATTTCAAGAACATCAACTCACTCGCTTATAAGCTTGCTGGCTTTTGCCAAGAGTAAACTTATCTAACTGTTTATACTCATGCGCTCAAATTAACATATACTCGTAACTACTTGTAAGCAAATATTCTTTGTAAATGTTGGTTTCCGGTAAAAAAAAAAAACAACAACAAGTTGTGTTTGAATTGTTGGTAGTCAGTGATGGAAAAAGTATAATGGAGAAAAGTGCTAAAATTTTATTGTATATTAATTACTTATACAAATATACATACAAAGGTTTACCATAAATGAAGAAAAACAGAGTGGACAATATGTTGCCTAGACGAAAGTGAGGAATGTGTAACGATGAGGTAATAAAACTTTAGATGTTGCTGATATTTACACTTAAGAATTTTGTTGAATGAATATATAATATAATGTTTGTAAATTTTTTTTTATATATTTTTATTTTTTGTTAAGAGAAATTTGACAAAGGAAGATAAATTCCAATTTCCGTTACTAAAAATTTATACATTTTCCTCTCAAACCGTTTGGTAGCATTCATAAACTAATTTTTGCTGTGTGATACCAGAACTGAATGTGTAAGGTCTATTAAAAAGGAATTCATTATTTTTATATTAAAATGTAGGATTTACTTGACATTTTTAGAATGATCCGATTTAGATAAAATATACATCGTTTTGTTTGATAACTTGCTAAAAAACTGGGATAGTCAATTTTAACGAATTTTTCACCAACAAAATCATTCGCTATGGAAATGATTAGATAGTAATCACTTGGTATCGATTTGTGAGTATGACCATAGAGGAGCAGTTCATAGTCTATGATTTCCTGCCAATTAAATAAAATACATAGAAAAAGCGTCCTGACCATCAATCCTGGCTTGAGCACCGTTTGCGCCGTTTCATCGCGATTCGACCACCGCTTTTTTCGCTTGACGTTGTGGTAAGTGACCCACTTTTCATTAACAGTAACCATCCGCTGCAGAAATGGATATATTTTGTTGTGATTCGCAGATAAAAATTCGATGCATGAAATTTTTTTTGCGTTAACTTATGTGTTATCCTTCATCGAGCTTCTTTGTGTATGCAGCCTTATTTAAATGGATCCAGTTTGCATAATGTACAATACCGATACAATGCCTACATAGTGGTCGGACGATTTCTTTTATTTTTGACGAGTATAAATACACTATATAGGGTTTCCGACGTTTTCTTCTGGGTGTTACAAACTTCATGACAATATTAATATATCCTGCTCAGGGTATTGAAAGAACATACTTATTTCTTTAAATATTTTAAAAAAATAATTCATTAACGAAAAAATATAGATAATGATTTCTATGGAGAGATAGAATAATTTTTCGTTCGTTTCTTTTCCCTAAAATTCGAATAAAAATTTTAAGATGCAGGTCTATATTTATCATCTAAATACAATAAATTGCATTCAGTTGAATTAAATTGAGTTCAAAACATTTTCACAGCTTTCAACGCTGTTTCTAATTAACATTGTTGTACAAAAATCTTTTAATAACTTAAGAGAAATATCTAGATACACATGTATATACAAACATACACGCCCTTCTAAGTAACTGCTTCAATAACACAAAAATTCCCAAATTGATGTCAAAGATAGCCCAAACTAAAATTGCAACATCAATCTTTAATATTCAGCAATGTATGTGAATGTATATGTATGTGCATCTGCATGTGAGTGTGTGTGTTGGCATGATAATTTCCAAAATGGATGCTGCACCGTTTGTGGATGCAATGTCATTCTAAAGTTTGCTGCTCGCACAGGATATTACTCAATGGTCTTACAGTTAAAGTAGAGAGTCATACGCTCAGCGCTGTGTTCGGTGCTCGGTTGTTATGCCATCGAATTTAGGTCACACGACCCACACAACAACAAAAGTTGAGAAAACTGATGTCAACAATATAAATAAATATGTATGTGTAAGTGGATTTGTGTAAGCGCTTATGTACGAGAGCATGTAAGATACACTATAAAAGCGTAAACACACTCACACATACACACAGAAATTATGTGACAGCACATAACGGGCCGTGCCGCACGCTTCCGACAAAGTCTCCGTGATTTCTAAAGAAGTAGAGAATAAGCATTGAAATCCTGGAAAAGGAGACGAGGTTGAAGCTTAGATGGCTGTGTCGAGGCCGCAGTCGCAGCAACAACACACACGCTCACATATACTACATAGGTAGCGAAGCGAACTGAAACAAAGCCAAGCAGCATTGCAATTTCTGGCGCTCCTCACACATACACACACGCACATATACATGCATAGCGTGTCACACACTTGAATTCATGCGAAAGTACATAGTAAAATGCTTGTATTACAGTGTTAGTGGCAGCATGTGGCATTAAGCCGATGGCATGGTGCACTACATGGCACAGTGGATGTGGATATGGCTAAGTGCAGCCGATGCTGTTCGGCGCCTTGGCGAGACATTAACTTGACTAGACTCGAGTGCAACGTGAGCATGATTTGATTTGAATTTAACGCTGCTCCGTGCGTGTATGTGTGTGTGTTTGCATCAGAATGCTCTTGCATTTGCATTCAAAGGCAGGGGGTGTGGCTGGGTTGCCACTATTAATGTACATACATACATATAAAATATTAGTACAATGAGCGCGCGACAATGGTCGTGAATTTTGGACTATGACACGAGCTTTAACGACGTACACTTACACTAACACTATTTTCCTCGTGTGTGTGTGTGAGTAACTGCAATTGTATGGTCACATCCTTTGTCGTTTATCATTTAATCATACATATTTGTCATTCGCTTCTAACTACTTGTTCTCTACTAAGCGTTTTGTGGCGCTCAGCAGTTTTTATTGACTTTGCTTGGCGTTCAATGCTTTATCAAAGAGTAGAAGGCGATAGAAAATTCTTAGAATTGATGTCAGTATTTTCACTTTGATTTGCATAGGATTTGGAATGCTCACACAAGCATTATAGGTATACACATGCATATATGTATGTATCTAAGTGTGATGCATTCCAATAAATGATTCTGGTCTTAACAAAGGATAATACAACGTAAAAAAAAAAAGTTCACATAATAACTGTGAACACAGCTTTATACTAAGGTAAAATTACTTTTCGTTTAATTTACATTTAAGTAATCAAAATAGTCAGTCAGCTGATTTCATAGTATAGATAGACTTAGAGAGGAGCACATTAAAGGGGCTTTATGTTAAGTTGTAACGTGGATAAATAAAAAAAAAATGGTATTCGAAATTCGGTTATGTATGACATTGAAGTATGTAGATAATATCTACAGCTGATATCGACTGATTTTAAACCATTATATAGCTAAGGTGTGGTCATTTTCTGTGTTAAAGGCAATTCAGCATATAATTTAAATATTTTGCTGTCTACGATTCAGTTGTTCAAATAAGCTGGCAACATTTGCCTCTCTATCTTTGGTGGTGAGACCTTAGAGTACCGTCTATGCCATTCGTTTTCTATAAACTATTATAATTTATTTCAAGTTATATGTAATAAAAAATCAATAAAATTAAGCATTTATATATTGGATCACTGCTGGTGATTCGTTTTCAGAATTTTACGCAATCATTCTGACAAATCACAAATTTTTAGAAAAAATATTTCTAGTTTGAAAAAGTCAAGCATCCCACGTAAAAACAGGTTTCTGGTGAAAAATACGACCAACCTGATATCCTAAGCAACACTACCTGGTTAGAGAGAACGAGGGAACAACATACAGTCAAGGAAAGAAGTCCCCAGACACTCTTTGATTATGGCAAATTTGTTACGAAAACCAAAAAGTAATTTATTGCAATAACAAAAATGGCCAAAACATAAAAAATTTCCTTGAAATTTGTCTTCATACAGCTACCATAAAATTTGAAAAATTCCTTTAAAACTTTTTTTTTAACTAGTGTATTTGGGTGGGCCACCATCTTAGACATCAATCATTGCTTGTAGACGTCGGGGCATTGAAGTCACCAAATTTTCATTTACATCGGGAGACATTTCGGCCCAAGCTCGGGTAAGGGCAGTTTTTAGAGTTTCATGTCATATTTGCATATTTTCTTTTTTAGAACGTCTCAAATATATTCAACCCATTAATACGTGATGACTGATGAAGCCAGACTTGAACAATGTGGGTCGTGTGCTTTGGATCGTTGTCTTGCTGAAAATTCCAATGCCTTCCAAGATCCATATATGCCTTCAAATTGTGTTCCAATATGTTTTTATAGACATAGCAGTCCGTAGTACCCTCTATAAAAATCAAACGTCCAACTCCAGATGAAGCTATGGCACCCCAAACCATTACGCTGCCCCTCCATGTTTGACTGTAGGTATATTACTTGTACTTTTCACATCAAGCGCAGTATTTGGTTTTCTGCAAACACTAGTTCCAAAAATATTATGCTTACTTTTGTCGGTTAAAACAACTCGTTTCTAAAAATGCACACATTTTTGACAAATTTGCCAGATTTGCCAAAATCGCAAAATCAAAAGGTGTATGTAGACTTTTGCTCTTGACTAAATATATGTAATATAGTAGTAATCCTAGTAGATTTGTTAGCAACTGATTGCGGATTACAGAAAACAAATCCCAACATGATCCTAACAAACATAAGAACACATATATTGTATATAAAGGTACAATGCAAAATGCGACTAAACTCGCGCATTCTCCCAACATAAAAAGCAAAAAAGCCATAACTGAAATGTCTCGTAATAAATCCCTTGTTGTTATATAATGATGATGTTGTTTTATTATTCAATTAAACCGATGTCAACAAAATGTTTTAATTAATTCGTTTAAGCGCGATGAAAAGGAGACGACAAAAGAGCGAACGATACAGGCGACTGTGAAGGAGTGCAAAAGCAGCTAAGGCCAAAGGATAACGCTTGAGGGATACACGATAAAATGGAGAAAAATTAGTATGGGCGCTGCTACAGCAATAACAATGTATATAACTGTAAGTACAAGTAAGTAGTATCCTTTTAAGACTGAGTGCAACACAGGCGAGCCGCTGCTGCTGAATGGCTGCTGGCTGCCGAGTGTTGCGAGCAAAGCTCGGTATTATGCAATTTGCATGTGTGTATGTGAGTATGCTGATGGTTACATGTTGCGCTGCAGCTCCACAGCTGGACGAGAGTTTGCACGCGTGAGTGTGTGTGTAGGGGCGTTTGTATAGATGTGCCCTTGTCTGGTGCTTTGTGGTGCATTACACGTAATTGCGATAATGGGCGAGGAAAGTGTAATTGTGCCGTCGCAAATGCAATGAAATACGATTTGGCGGATGGAAAACACCGCAATAGAGTAGCGAATTGCCAGCGTAACGATGAGCTAAGTGCAAGTGCATAAATATGCGAGATAATAAAAATGTTAATGAGTGAGTGATAGAGCCACTACATACATATAAACTGTATCCATATGTATCAAATTATTTTTCAGTTTTCCTGAGCTACCGCAAATTTACTTTAGTATGTATATAAGTGTATATTTGCATTTGCAAGTACACCACAAAGTTTAATTACTGTCCTGGCAGCCGACAAGCGCTGGTGTGTGTATATCCATAAGCTTCCATGTACTTCACCGCTTTACATACCAATATGTACAGTTGTATGTTGGCATATACACATGCTCCAATTAAACTATTTACGTAACTAGCCCACATGACCTGACAACGGTGCATTTGGCACACACACACACACACACACAACAGAAACAAACAAACTTTAGATGTGAGTTTGAATTAAGCTATGCGCATATAGGCCGCCAGCGAGAGAGTGAGCTGAATATGCGAGTACAGTAGTGTGCCAGTAAGTAGTACTGTTGATGTTGTATAAAAAGAAATGAAAATTCAAAAAACTTGAATTATTTTTTTGGTTCAAATAGTTTCCTTCATTAAACTGAAAAATTTCCAGTGATATGAAAAAAAAAACTCGTTCTTAATACCGGAATATATACTCACCGCTCTAATTTTTTACCGTTATATTCATCTACACGCGTTGTGTTCCCCAGTAAAATTTTTACATTTTTTATAATCTCTTAAGGAAGACAACCTTAGGCAAATTTAAAAATGGAAATTAAGCAATTGTCAAATAATGGTACTAGGTATGCTATACATATATTCCATATTTGGATCTAACATTAAGGAAATAAATTACTTCTAAACATTTTAATGCTTACCGATTACGGCGTAATTTTTCGTATTTCCTGAGAAAATTTACCATAATAATGTATATACTCTTTATACCATCAGAAGCTAAAGATTTCAACAAACAAAAGGCCTACTCTGTTTTTTAAAAAATCATATTTTGACGTATGAATATTTGATTAAAACTTTGCGTTTGTTCGATTTTAAGTCGAAATGAGGTTTCCTCTTTGATATATTAAATTTAAACAATTACATGTGTTTACGTTCTAAGAAGGTAAGTTTACACCAAATTTCGTGAAAGAAATTATTTTTTGTACCAGATTAAAAGAAAAAACTCAAAAACTTGTATATTTGAATTTTTCACAAAAATTTTGAGTTTATGTGAAAAAGGTTTTAATACAAAAGTTGTCGATATTTTTATTACCTACAACTTTGTCATATAACATCTTTCTATAAAACTCGTAGTTTTGCCGGAAATCGAGATAAACCGTTTTTGATCCTTAAAAAATTCCTCTACGCCCCTCCCCTTCCCTTGTCCGAACTCAGATCTCTCTTAAATTATTTTTGCTTTAAATTTTTGTTATTTTTTTATCTTTTATTTGCAACGAGTTTCAGCCTATTATGAATTTCCCCCAATTTTTACCATTTTTAAAGGCTTCAACACTGGTCTATAAGTGTATAAAGAACTCGAAATAAATTTTTTAGAAACTGAAAAAAATTTCATTATGAAACATTTATTAGAATTCCAACGCCAAAGCAAATTTTTGAAACAAATATTGCTATTACAGAATTTCAAAACTTAAAAAAAAAATGAATTTGAGTTTGGTAACGTAATAGGGGTTAAACTAATAATGGTTTTGAAGAATGAGCTGTCCAAAAAAGCTAATGTTGCTGGTGCTAGATTTAGTTGAAAAAAATCTAAATTATACTGCTTCATACATACGTACATATAATTTAAATTAAATAAATTAAAAATCGTAATATTTTGGGTGATTGAATTCATATTCACTTACAATATTTTCGCCATCAGTGTAAAAACTCAAATCTCTAAGGATATAATAGTCATGTGTTAGTGTATTTCATGTGTGTGTATATACATATGTATGAATGTGTGGATAGCATGTGAGTTTTAATTGAAGTAAGATTACATCAAATCAATAACAGCCGCCACCATCAGCACTAATGCGAGTAAAATTGATGGTGAACCAGTTTTGACTGAAAACCATTCACACATATATACATACAATATACATATATACAATACAATATATCTTTATTAGCGTGTAATACTTAACCTATGGGAAATATCAATTATTCAGAAAAAACTAGTAAATTTAAGTTAATGTTCTGATAACCTAAGATCTATATATTTGAAGACGACATTATAATGAGATACATTCGATTCTTGATTATGAAAAAAATATAGAGAAACAAGAAAAAACCGCACAATTAATACCCTTCACAAATACAAAAAATTCCATATTTAAAAATAAATATTTTTATAATATAGATATGCATACATATGGATAAGTGAGTGGCTACCAACACCTCTTCGCTTCATTTTAATATTTTTAGGACCAAATTGTACGAAATTTGACATAAAGCAAAATAATCTAATTTATTGCAGCAAGTACTTAAAATTTTTCTGCAGACATGTCATTTTACATTTCGGTAGCACAATAAAATATGGCATTTGCAATTGATTAACCCATATGTGTGTGCACATGTGTGCATGTGTGTGTTGTGGATTCACTCGAAAACTGACATGGCACACGTTTTCGCTAAACTATGCTAAAGCAAAGTGAATGGGATTGGATTTTCGTGTTTTCCTAAGCACACACGCCGCACACACTCACACAGACACAACCGCCTGAATAGACTCATCATATTTGAAATTACAAATTGCTGCCCCAATGTGCTTGTAACCGCAGCAACAGCGACAGCGACAACAGTTACACAGCAGCCAAGTTTTATGTGATTTTATTCGCGCAAAATGGCTTATCAATTCCGCTTTGCTTGCGTCCGCCACTGCTGCGCCCAAAATGCCGCACACAATAAAGCTTCGGAGGAGCACAAAGCAAAAGTAACATTCGATGACGTCGACGAGTGTGAGTGCACATGTGTATGTGTGTGTGTGCATTTGCGGTCGACCACTTGTAAAAAGAAATTCTCGAAATAGCGGCGCGCACAAAACCCACAAATGAAATGAAAAAATTCGAATTATGTACAAAATAACCACTCATTTTGAAATAATTTTTCGATTTTAATTTGTATTTTAATTTTTTTTATTATTTTTATATTTTTTCTTTACAGTATTTTCTATTTTCTTAGTTTTCCGCGCTGCCGAAGCAACTTGGCGCTTCTGGTGGGTCCTAAATAATATTTAGATATAAGTGTATGTGTGTGCTCCACGGCATGTCAGCCGAGCGAAAGAATAGGCAGCAGAAGCCAAATGGCAATAAAAATGAGCCACTTGATCAAATAGAATGAAACAATTTTTACTTTTAGTGTAAACAAGTCGACATTTTGTAAACGTTTGTCGGTGTGTGTATGTTTCTATAAAGGTATGTGCGTTTGTGCGCAGGTACACATGTTTGCTTGCATCATGCTTGTTGTACGGCATTGTGATTTTTGTGAATTGCTTAGCTGTTGCCCGATGCCATCACCGATCACCGTTGCCAACGCGCTTGCTGGTTGGTGGCATTGTCGCCTCTGTTTGCCTTACATACAGCATTGACTTGTTGTTGGTTTTGTTGGATTTTAGCATTTGGCCACACGCCAAAAGTAATGCTAAACGAAGTAAACGTATCGCACAATCGCAACAATATTTCCCCGGGCCGAGAGCGCTGAGACGGAACGCTCCTCATATCAATAGCAGCCGCAAGCCCAGCAACAACTACTTAAATTAATATAATATACAATATTATACAAATCGAGTAACATTTAGTAATCCAAGTAGTATGTATCCATCAGCGGGCAGCGGCAATCTGACCAGGCGTAAATGGGTGAGTGGTGAGTGAATAAGTAGTGTGTGCGCAAATTGTTAACATACTGCAAATTAAGCGGCGGAAGAGCCCCTGTAGGGCATGGAGAGCATTTCACACTTTAAATCATTTTTGAGCAAAAAGTGGCATCTATGATTTTAAAAAGTGGGCATGGTCCCGACCTCTAATAAGTTTAATGTATATATAACCAAATTCGTTCAGGGCAAATATTTTTGGCATCCCTACCCATTTTGTGAAAATGGGTGAATTCGGATTATAACCCCGCCCACTCCGCATATAACGGTTTGGTTAAAAACGACTAAAAGTGCGATAAACCTATAACTAAATGTACCCGAGATGGTAGAAAAGAGCTCAAAAGAAGCTGGTTGCAAAACTGAACAATGGGCACATTTAAATGGAAACTTATATCTCGGGACTTATTCTACCGATTTAAACTTAATTAGGTAGGTAATATTATGCTGACATTCTTATGTACATTACACCATTTTAAATTCCGTCTAACTCTTTCACTTTCCAGTATACCGAATATGTGGACGGCCGTTCCAATTGCGTCAAACATTTGTTTATTTAAATTCGAAACAAATTTTCCCTGGCCTTTATCTTTGCAAATTGCAAGAGTATAAAATGTTCGGTTACACCCGAACTAAGCCCTTCCTTACTTGTTTCTTAATTTTTAATAGTTTGGGGTAAAAAATTTAATTTTTAATTTTTAAAACCGGTTTTGGGACTAGAATTACAATAGATTGTGAAAATTATGTTTAATAAAGATTTTTGGGATTACAAAATAAAAATAAATAATACAATACAATAATAATTTTAATATTAATTCAATTATTTTTATACATAATTAGCAAACCTGCATATATGGTAGTAGTACTCCTTAAAACTATTTTTTTTATTAAAAGCTTTCTTAAACGTCTTTAGTTTCTCATAGGTATTGAGTGGTTTCTCAACTTAAGCCATTAAAGAATTTTAATGTTTAAACAATTGGCAACTCCAAAGCAATAATTTTTTATAACTGTAGCATTTTTTAAGCCATTTATAGCCATATTGTATTATTTTATTGAATCAAAAAACTTACACATGTGGCAACATTCCTCAAAAAATATGTATTTCTAACGGTTTTTCTTCTTTCAGCCAAGTATTACATATTTATGTTAGAAGACATAAAATTTAAAACAATTCAGCCGTCACTGGGTAGCTCTCAATACTTTGTGATCGTTACGAATTTTTGCTGCGTAATCCATTTTCGTTACAGTGAATGATTTTGCTAACGAGATCATCAGGTTATATTCAATTCTTCTTTTCTACATACCATACAACTCCCGCTGATTATATACTGTTTCAATAGCCAAACAGCTAATACGGAAGAAGTCATAAGCTCACTAAACCGAAGGAATACAATAATCTGTTTGAGAAGTTCCGCTATATTTCATATATTGATCATTCTGCTTTCCTCATTTTTCAAAGTTTCAAAGCTAGCCAGAAGAACTTTAAGGAACTCCTTACTAGATCAAAACGTTTTTTGAACACCCATTCCCTCGAAAATACAAAGATGACTAGAAGAACTAGGGAACTAGTGTCAGCCTCTTTCAAACAAGCGATATGTTTAATTTCCCTACAAGGATGTAAGCTCACAAGCGAGTAGCGCCAAAGCATAAGCGAAAAGTGAATATCTCATATAGTGAAATTGGAAGCAGGTTAGCGTAAAAATAGCTACGCAAAATGTGAAAACGCACAAAATAAAAAAGCCGTTAGGACAATAGCCAAATGAAAATGGGTGAAAAATGCGCTAAAATTGCGAAATTGTTGGGTAAATGAGAGAAACTAACACAATTATACGGGGGAAAGAAATTGAATCAAATCAATCAAAATAATAGAGCGATTTGAGTGATGTTCACCTAAGGCAACCTTTGCGAATACATAAGGAAACACACATATATTCACATACGAGTGCATAGACGAAGGCACACTCGATAATGATCACTGAAATTGTCAGGTAACTTAGTCAGCGTACTAGTCGCCACGAGATGGATTTGCGACACAGGTGAGCGTGACAGCTAATCAAAGCATTCTGTTGTTGCCTAGTAAGAGAATGTCATCAGATGGTCACGCTACAAACGCCAGACACAGTGATGGTCATAAAAGTGCTGCACTTGTTGCGGTTGTGTGCATAAATTCATAATAAACAAATTATGAATCATACAGTTGTTGCAAATATTTATTTGTCTTAACTAATTGCCTAGAAAATAAGAAACTTACTCACTACTTCGTGCACAGGTGCGTATGATGAACATTGCAAGTACTTGTACGTGTACTCAATGTTGCGGTGGTGATGTCCGAATGAGATATAAGCGTCGAGCAGAGTTATTGCTCGTAAAGAACGTCTTTAGTTCGCTAATTTGACCCTGGATTGTTTAGGCCAGACCCGTCTTCAAAAAAAAGGGAACAAAATTTCGGATTTAGTTCGCCTATAACACAGCTCTACAAGCACAAACTTTTGTTGCCCTGGATATCTTAGCACACTTTGTTGCTTTCTAGTGTTCAGATTACAACCTTGTTCATAAAAATATTGAGCACATTCTTTTATGATAATTGCATATCAAATAGTTTCATATTTTTTGGCTTTAAAATAATACAAATTCAGTTTTTCAGTCATGATTAGAGTTCTTCGCACCGTTTTCGCGCCCTCCTTACCAAAAATATGTGAAAAATTATGCGCCAAGTTTTAAGGTTTTATTAAAAATCAAACGTGGAGATATCTAGAATTACATTCTATAAAATTTGCTCTTTTATCCAATGAAAATCTCGCTTTCGGTTTAAAAAGTAATTCGCATGGACTACGCAAAAACAATGATGCTGCCAAATACACATTAATCGGGACAGTCTACCAATGACAGTGAATAAGAGGGTGAGCATCTATACCAAAGTTATTATCTCAAAATAAACTCAGTGATTTAATCCGTGAACAAGTTAGGAATAATTAAACAATTAGTCAAAACGTTGGACATGGAAGGATATTGTTTTAGTGACATTTGTAGCAAATTTTCGAACTAAATATGAAAAAGCTGAAAGGTGGAATATTTGATGTGGAAATTACTGAAAGATCCAGATTTTATCAAAGTTATAACTGTTCCATAATTTTAAGCTAAAGGTTTTGTGCTGATAGTTGAAAATTTCATAGACAACCACTAAGCACCAAATATGCTGACAAACTGGAGCTATTTCTAAGAGCGAATTTGAGTATCAAGTTAAACTAGCTCCGTAATAATATGGATAAATGTTGGGATAATTTTGGAAATTATAGCAAGGAACAGGGAGAGCGATGCAACTAGGATATAAAGTGATGACAGAAGGGTATCAATGTCGATGGCATCGTCACATGATGGCAGATTACTGCTAATTCTTAAAAAAGTATGTCGACACAAAATTATTAAAGAGAAGCTCATCAAAGTCGTTTTATTGAAATATAACTAATGTTTTCGACATTTGCTTTCTGTTTACTTCGTTGCATCATTATTTGTCAAAACACAACTGGCATTATAAGGATTTTAGTTATTTTGTTTCATTACTTTCTGGATTTTGTAAAGCTAAATGTAAACAAAGATTTAAAAATAAACGAGATAAAATCTTACAAAACCATTGATAGTTTCATGAACTGTGGGCACAAATATATTCAAAATCGATCTTATACATAGAGCAACAAAATCACTGTAGACCAGTGTTATTTGTATTATTAAATTTAGGGAAAAAGTTACTCAGTTTTTGAGATACGGATCTGAAATTTTTGCACTCGCTTATTTCTCCTCAAGAATCTGCCCAATTTTCGGAACCGTCGATATTGGAAAAATGTACGAGCCATACGAACTGACCGATCAAAACTAAGCTCTTGTATGGAAAACTTGTTTATTGAACAAGATATCTTTAAAAAATTTGCCTCAGATCATTGTCCAAGGCAGCGCTACAATCCTCCAGCGAATTGTTCAGATCGGATAACTGTAGAATATAGCTGCCATACAAACTGATCGATAAAAAACAATATAAGTTATTTTCATACCCTTTATGCTATAAAAAATATACCTGTGAAAGGTATTTTATCTTTGGTGGAGGTTTTTACTTGTTTTTCTACTGTTTTCTATGAGGCAAATTTTTCTCTCTAAAGCAAAATTACAGTCTCTTTTAATATTTCTAATCCAAATACTTTATCATTTCGACACTGTGTACTGTAAGATTATGTCTTAAAAAAATTTCGAACCACCTTGTACACAAATATATATTATATTTCCATTTTCATTTTCCTATTCTGGAAGTTTCAAATTTATCTATTAAGACTCACGCGATCACCCTGAGCATGATAATACAACAACACAACGATCACCCAGAGTTTTTTTTTTAAATTTTGTTATGCTCATTTGTTGTGATTATTTTGTGCTCATTTGTTCGTCTGCACGAACATTGGAGGTGCGAATAACGCAAAGAATATGAAGCTAATAAAATGCTATATCGTGCGATGGCGTTAAATGTTTTGATAATAATATGTTATATTTTGACGACGTTCATCAACATATTCATATCTTTCTTCGTATTTTGTGGGAGTGTGTATGGTTTATTCATTGGCAGTTCAGTGGCCTTAACAGAGTGGGTTGCAACAAAATAAACTTATGGAAAAGTTATAGTTTTCGATTGCTAAATGTTTTGGAAACGCTAAAAAAAATGTGAAGGTCGAAGCGTCTTCATAAGAAACTCTTTCGCAGCTGATATAGAAATGTGAGAGACATTTTTTATAACAAAAAAAATTGTTTTTTATTAAACTACTCAATTTTCTTAATCAACACACTCCATTACAACTGAACAAATCGATTTATATCGAATTATGTTTGAGATACAACTTCTGCCTTTCATGCCAAATTTTTTTCAGTTTCTGAAAATCAATTTTGGAATTCATTCGAAGAAATATTTTCTCCTTATTTTCAATTTTTTTAATTTCTCGCGGAATTAATTTAATATTTATTATTTGGCAAAACATTAGCAAAAAACAGGCAAAATGGTTGGCGTAATATGTTCGGCAATACCACCGGTGGATGCTGCCTCCAGATTATCCTTTATCAAACCCAATAAACCCTATAGCTCCTGCACACTAATCGGCAATTGGTACAATGACCGCATAAACAACGAAGTAAAGAAGTATAATCCAATCAACACTTCACCCATCACCACAGGTTCGAGATCCACCGCTCAGACTAGTTATCGGGTACACTACGCACATCCAAAGGAAATATTTCGCCCAGATGCACCCACGTTCGAGCAGCAGAGGGCGCGCTATAAGATTAATGTGCACAAAGGCAAGGATAGTAGTGTTTTGATAATGGACTCGAAGAAATATTTATCCAATTACACCACGCTAAATGATATCAAGTACAGACTGCAGCCGCCGCAGGACAATTGGTCCATGATCACAGATCGGCCGGTAAAGACGCTGCCGAAAGAGAACTTGCTACAAAGTTATGGCAATAAGACTAACTTCGGCTTGCGCCATTGGTTAACGCAATTACGAAATCAAGCCAAATTGTATCGCTCCGATGACACGACTTATGCGGATGAATTTCGACATCCAAAGCAGCCTAAAAGAAAGGATGTGCATCATTGCAAATGAACAGAGACATGGCGTAGTATTAATCTATGGGCGTGGATAGTAAGTGTGAAAGTGCTAAAGTTATTGTTTACAACGAAAATTAATCAAAAATTAAGTAAAAAAAGTATAAGACTTAAAATTGAAACTACAAAAATTACAAAACATAAAATTTTAAATAAAAAATCAAACAAAATTCAAATAAATAATGATTACAAAAAATTATAAAAATTAATGAAAGACAACAATAAATTATCAAAGATTTCAAATTAACGAAAAATTTACAAAAAATATTAAATTAAAAATTCGCATTGAAACCCAATAAAAAACAAATAATAACAACAATTTTATCTAAATCAAAAATATTTATGAAGTGTGATTATGAGGCAAGAATATTTAATATATAAGTCAATAATGTGTAATTTCGCTATGTCTGTACGAACGCTTTGTGGACTTGTACGTTAACTGTTATTGCTTTTCCAACTAAATAAATCTGCACTTTTTCTATCAAATGTTTTGTTTTAATTTCATTTTATTTATTGATTATGGATCACTTTGTTATATATATTAATAATAATAATATATTTTCACTTAATTTGGTTAAGATGTACGGTCAAGTCTTTTTTTAGGTCAATACATAAAACCAGAAAAAGCGTTAACTTCGGCCGCACCGAAGCTATAATGCCGATTGATTTTGAGTGTATATGAATAGTTGTTGCGGCAGAAAAAATCCCCGAAGTAATTTGCAGGAATGCTGGCGAGTTGATAGTTCTTGGGCCGATAAAAGTCTGGGTCCGTTCCAACTACGTAGAATAGACTGTCGTGAGAACGGAACGTGCAACGGGTAATGGTCATAAAAATTGCTTCAGATAGATAAAATTTTAGAACTTTTATCAATTTTTAGTGCAGTGTTTTCAGTGTACAGTCCGAGTTTTTCAAGTAACTTGTCACTTATGCGATTTGGGATTAACATTTTACTTTGTTTTTCAAACGGGTATTAAGTATTAGAATTTTTATACTCTTGCAACATGTTGCTAGAGTATAATAATTTTATTCACCTAATAGTTGTTTGTATCACCTAATACTAAGCGTGATAGATATAGGGTTATGTATATATAAATTATCAGGATGGCGGGAGGAGTTAAAATCTGGGTGACTGTTTATCTGTCCGTCCGTCCGTGCAAGCTGTAACTTGAGTAAAAATTAAGATATCTTGATAAAACTCGGTACACAGGTTCCTTGGCACCTTTTCCTCCTTGGAGTTTGGTATTGTAGATGGACATAATCGGACCACTGCCATACGCGCAAGACGAAATTAATCGAAAACCTATCAAATGCCATAACCAAGCTCTAATTTAGATATACACCTGTTATTTGGTACAGGGAATTGCATTGAAGAGGAGCATCTATGTTTCATACAATTTTTTTTAAAGTGGGCGTGGTCCCGCTCCAAAATATGTTTAATACATATATCTTGTAAACCATTCGAGCTATTTGACTCAAATTTACTCAGAATAAATATTTAAGACTCTTCCTTCGACAGTATGAAAATGGACAAAAACGAAGGATAAGCGCACCCACTCTCCATATAACGGTTTTGATAAAAACTACTAAAACTGCAATAAATCAATAACTAAACGCGTCAGAGGCATTACCTTTACCATTCGCGATGGTACAAGGGGGTTTTATAGGAGCCAATGTCAAAATTGGACAATGGACATGGCACCGTCCACATTTAGGTGAAATCACATATTTCCGGAACTACTCAACCTATTTCAACCAAATTTGGTACTAAGAATTATTTAAATATTTCTGTGTCATAGTGCGAAAAAGGGTCAAATTTAAATACAACCACGCCTACTTCCCATATTGCACAATTTTAAATTCCATATGATACTTACACTTTCTAGTATACAAATCAAGCACCAAAGAATATATCGGAACAAAAATTTGCAAAGCTTGTGCCTCTGAGCTATATCATCTCAAGTCTAAAAATTAAAATCGGAGCATAACTGTCCAAGCCCAGTTACCGAGTATGGGCAGCCCACTGCCTGATGCTAACTTTATATCAGAAATAACGGTATATCTGTGAGATATATTATTGCAATTTGGAGAGAGTGTCTTTAGGATAATAGTATGTGTGTATGTATATGATTGAATCGGATCAATACTTGCCTTAGCCCCCATATATCTTATCGAAATATTTTCGAACTTCCCGTTTACTTTATACCGTATATATCGGTCAATATGTTAGCTATCTTAATAAAATAAAGTGAATGTATTTTTCTTATAATAATGGATTTTTGTATTTTAAATAAGTTATATCGGGTGAAAACTTTCTCTAGCCACCATATAACTAATCACAGAATTTTCAAACATCCGGTTGATTTTACTCCATATATATATACATAGGTTGGTGATGGTATGTGTGGTACTTTAATGAAACTCAGGGAGCGTTATATTCTGTTAACAAAATGTTGTATTGCCACAAATAAATGAAATCGGGCCAATACTACCCATATCTCTCATATACCTAACATAAGATTTTCAAACTTCCGGTTAGTCAATATGTAAGATATCTTGGAAAATTTAACTGAACCGCTTAATATTGAATATACTATAGTTTAACGTATAATACTGGATATGGTATAGCTTCATGCTGAAGATGTGTGAATTTAGTCTACGAATTAACCCAACTTTGACATACTTACTTTTTAATTTTCGTTATTCTAACAAACTTTATGCCGAACATGTCGTTCAATATGAGAGTTATATATTTTTAAAATTGCTTGAAAATATGTTATCAAGTGTACCTCCGCAATGTAAAAATTAACTCAATTATCTTATCCCTTTCTCTGTCTCTGGTCCATACTTCGGTCCAAACCTAATATCCCTAAATTAATGAATTGCGATCCTCTGCTTGACGTTTTCACATCAACTCATTATATGTTATTAAATTTAGCTTCTTCAGTTAAGTCCCAGATATCTTATTTGAAGATGTTTTTAAAACAATTTTAGCAGACGGGAAATAAAATAAAGCAAAAAAAAAAAGTGAGTCCTATAACATAACTTAATAATGTAACAAATTTGATTGTTTTCCATTTACGATTTCGTCGACTAAAGAATGTTGAATTGTTTCGCAACATTTTTTAATAAAAGGTTTTCCTAACACTTGAAGGTATTTTACCTGCTGTGATCCTTGCAAATTGCAAGAGTATAAAATGTTCGGTTACACCCGAACTTAGCCATTCCTTACTTGTTATTTTAAATTTTATTTTAATAATTGGGATTAAAAATAAATTTATTTTTCATCTCGATTTTTTGGAAATTTTAGAAAATACGTTTAATTAATATTTTCGGTATTACCAAATAAAAAAAATTAAAATTAACTGTGATTGAGCCTCGCACAAATAAAGTACGCTCCGAAACATCTTAATTACTTTTCAGATCCATTTTGTTACAAACATATTATCGACTTACCAATATTATGGCCGCTTGAAGATAACGCTTGCTTTCTTGCTTGCAGATATTTTTCGCTAAATAATTATGTTTGGGTTTTAAGCATAGAACACTACTAATACTAATTCACAAACAGCGCAATAATATTGCGCAATAAACACGTTTAAGCATATAAAATGGAAGAATTCGCAACGATTTCAGCTGAAAACAGAGAAGAATGCATACAAAATTTTATATTTGAATTAAAAAGGTTTCGCTTAGGTTTGCTCTACTCACCTGAGCTATGCAGAGGTTCCCAAACACCACACCAATGTATCGCCTCCTTTAATGTCTTACTCTTCAGCAGCACGAGAACTCCGGCTTTGCAGGCGTGAAGCACATGGCATTGGTGCAATTGATAACATTGTCGTAATCCTCTTTTCTGGCGTAATACGCGAAGTTTGGAGTGAAGAATACAAGCAAGGCAAAGGTGACAAATTGGCGTGCGAAATGGAAAACGCTCGTAAAGTCATTATTTAATGTTTGGCGGTAACTTTAAAGATATGTACATATGTATATATTTACACATACATACATACATATATGCAAATATACATATGTAATTAATTTTCTTGCATTCACTCCCCTCTCTTACGATTCCTTCGTACACGTTTTAGTTTTACATTTATATTGTGTCTTTGACTGGATGCAATTTATCTTTTTCGCCTGCACACTGAAACGGTAAGACAAGAAAAACCGTTAACTTCGGCTGCACCGAAGCCAGAACACCCTTCACAAATAAAAAAAAATTTGAAGTTATGAGTACTTTGATCGGTCAGATTATATAACAGCTAAATGCTTTAGTGATTCGATTTGAACAATTTTTCGGAGATTGCAGCATTGTCTTAGGCAATATCTCATGTAGGATATCTCGTCAAATGAAAAGGTTTGCCATACAAGCACTAGATTACGATCGTTTGGCAGCTAGTTAACATAAATGCTATAGAAGTCTGGTGTCGGTCGTTCCGTAAAAGGAGCAGCTTCTTGGTGGGAAAAGGACGGGTACGAAATTTCAGATCGATATCTCAAAAACTGAGGGACTAGTTCGTATATATACAGAAGGACGGACGGACATGGCTAAATCGATTTAGCTTGTCACGCTGATCATTTATATATTCTCTTTATAGGGTCTCTGACGTTTCCTTTTGAGTGTTACAAACATCATGGCAAACTTAATATACCCCGCTTAGGGTATAAAAATAAAAAAAATTAATTTTAGTGCTTTTTAATGGCTTTTCGAATTCATAGCATTTGAAAATGTTGTTGTTTTCACATTTTGTTGTTATTATTGCATTAGATGGCTGCATCAAACAAAGCGAGTCACTGTGAAATGGACACTAAGCTTGTTGTCTTTACTCGTTATTGCAGCGCTGCTAACATTTCTGCTTTGCATCACTTTTATGTACATATTTATGTGTGTAGTGTAGTAATATTATTGCCTTTTAGCCTGTGACGTGTTTAGCCATTAATGTGTGCATTGACAAAGCGCGTGCAGCTCCTCTGAAGGTCGACGCGCAATCATCTAGCCGCTCGCTCACTCACTCACTCGGTCTTTTACACCAGCATACATACTTATAGCCTGGCTTTGAAATGCAGTTACCCAACTACGAATTTTGTATCAACTATTTTAGAGATATTAGTTATTCACCGCTTCTAAACTTTTTTAGAAATTTGATGGATCTGTTTTGGATTTTTTATCGATAACTTTAAATATAGTTGACTACTACTGCGATTTTTGAAAATTTGTTTGATTATTTTTTTATCGATTAATACAATAATTTTAAAAGTTTTTGGAATTCGAAAAACTTGCTTGACATTTTTTTATCGATAACTTTAATAGTGGATTGCTGTCTATGTCTGGGATATTGGGAATTTATATAAATTGGTTTTATTAAAAGTTTTATCGAAACTTGTAACGGTTTAGAAATTTTTGAAGTTCTATTTCCCTCTTTTAGGATTGCCATCGACAAATTTATTGATAAATTGTTGACTACTTTTGATATTTTTGGAAATTCTACAAATGTATTTGGTAATTTTTTTTAACGATAATTTTTTTACTTTTGGTATTTTTGGAAATTTTAGGAATGTGTTTGATAATTTTTAAGCAGTAATTTTAATAATATTGAGAGTTTTTGAAATTCTAAAAACGTGCTTGAGAGTTGCTGTCTATTTTGGAACTTTTGGAAACTGCGTAAATTTGTATTATTATTATTTTTTCCGATAATTTTAGCGGTTCTGAGATTTTTCAAAATTCGATAAACATGCTTGAGAATTTTTTTTATCCGTAACTCAAGTGGTATTTTATTCGAGGTCTACAGGTTAAATTTTACATAAAAGATTTTATAGAAAGGTTTGATTTTTATTTTATTTTATTTTTTGAAGTCGTATAATATGAAAAACTAAATTTAGTAGCATTAAACCACTTTAAAGAGTGTATACCTCATACTCTCTTGTATCGAATTCCACTCGCTAACTTTGCTGTTGTACATAAGTAAAGTAAATCTTATATTTAGAAGAGAGCAGTGCGCAAAGATAATTAGCAGAGAAACGACGAATCGAAGACAGCTATAGATATACCTTCAATTTTTATATTTATTTGTACTCTCAGCGCTCACTGGGTAGCCAAGCTAACTTCCTATCAGTTTGTAATCAACAATGGCATTGACAAATGCCACCAACACCAACTAATATTTTCCTCAGCATTTAACTTGTTTGAATTCGTGCAGTTTACTGCATTTACTCATTGAAGTGGCAAGGTCTAACGAGTGATGGCGGAAGACATATACGAGTCCTTGTCTCTTTCGTGAAGGATTCACTTTGCATATTCTCTACGCAAATATAAAACTATCGGTACTTAACGCTTGATGCGATAAAGGCTGGAAATGTATACGCTGAAACTTACATACGTATGGGTGTATGTGTAACGGTATTGCAGTATAGGTACTTTTAATTACTTTGAACGGTATTAATTGTGAGGCGTGAAAATGCGTCTAGCAAGTGGCTAATATAATACATAAATATACATGTAAATATGTACATACAAATGAACACAACAGAATTTTAATAGACTCGTTCGTTTTGTGCTTCGTTTGCGATCGGTTGATTTGACACCAATAATGAAAACGGTGTTGTGGACAAGTGAAACACTTGTAAACATACATAGAACAATAATAATAAGTGCCATGTTCTTAATATTGAATTACACTTTTTAGTATTTGTTAATTATTTAGTATTGAGTGGAAGTTAACGGGTCACTCAAGAAAAAGTTAAAAATTACTTCATTATTCTTTCGGACATTTTTTGCGGCAATTACAATCAGAGACTTTTGTTTAGTACGTTATAATCTATAAACATTGTTTCAAGCCACTCAGGATCAAATCTACGCTATTCTGTTAACGTTTTATTGGAATTGCTGCGAATGTTTATATCACCACGTTTCATATATGTCTTTGTCTGTTTTTGGTTAGCACAATCTTGTTCGAAGTCAATCTAGAGTTTTTCTTGGGGGTTGAGGTCAGTAAACGATGCAGGTTAGTGCCAGACCTTAACTCCGTTTACCCTGAACTACTTCTCCGAAGATTTTTCTGAAACGTTGAGAAATATTTATCTGTTTATATCATGTTTTTTGCCTTCTGACTATTTCAAAGGCATACTATTTATGTGATATAGTAATGTTTCATTATCTAATATTTCAACATGCAGCTAAATTATTGTATATAGAAAGCTAGCTCATGACAACATGTGTGACAAATTTTTTGTTTCAAATGTTTCGTGGGGAGTCGCACAAATTTTATAGATTATGCCTTGTACGAAATAAACTTAACTTGGGCTTGTCTGATGGCAATACGTAACGGCACATGTTCTTTGGAAAATTTTCTTTGGTCTTTCGGTTATCATTATTAGTATTTTTTGGGGATTTCTTATTAAAATTTGGGGCGAAAATTTTCACACTAATTGTTAAAGCGTAATATCCACTTGTGAATTTCAAAAAATCGACATTTTTAATTATATGTATTTATGTACGAGTTTAATATAACACTATTTCCCAAATTTCTCAATTTTGGTGATTTCTCGCAAGTAAATCAACCGATTTCGACCCGGTTTGTGGCAAATGATGTGTTTCTTCAAGGTTTAGAACTGATTAGTTTTTAATATCGATCGGTAAAAAAAATGAGATTTCTCGAAATTTCGAAGTCTACTGGTCCGATTGGGTCCAAACTTACACGAAATTCAAGTGCAATGAAACCCTTTGGAATGCCGTTTAGTTTATTCAAATCGGTTGAGCCGTTTAAAAGTTATAAGAGGTTTACATACATCCACACACACACACATACATCCACACATACATACAGACATACGGACATCATCGTAGAAATGTTCGGGGAAGCTTCCTCGACCCTCGGAACGTCGAGATCTTCCCGATTTTTAGAAAATTTTCAATTTTTTTAGCGGGAAGTTAAAAAAAATAATTTATTTTTAGTGCCTATTGCTACCCCTCTATAGAATAGATTTATCGAAATTATACTAGTCAACTATTGTGAAAATCTAAAGTGGATAGTATATTGGTATTTTTGTATGGTAAAATTTACAAAATTTAATTATTTACTACAACAGTTTTAGCTCGCCACTGTATGCATAATCAACTTTATTTTAACTTTTATTATTATGCATGTGGCTAACAAGAAGTACGACACAAATCTGGCTGGGATCATCAAATGATCTCACATTCAAAGCTATGACAAACTTCATGCATACAGTGGCGCGCAAATAATTAGAGCTTTGGGATTTACAACAATATATGATTATTTTGTTGTTTTATTCAAATGCATTTCTGTTACATAATAATGTAATTTGTAATGCAATAGGTAATTTTTGGTGAATGTTAAGATTTATTTTGAGCAATATTTCGAGACAATATACAATCCACTTGGCACAACTATGCTTTAATACCGTACACCAATGTAACAAATATGTACATATATATTTTTTCGTTTTACTTACTTTCAATACAATTGTTACTCAAAGCTTCAGAAAAAAACGAAAACACTAGCAAAGAAAAACAAACAAATTTTTTAATATCAAAACATTGCTTTAAATAAGTGTAGGTGCAGTCATATATGTACATATGTATGCATGCTGTCCCGCTACCAATGTTTGACGTTGTGCCACAATATTTGCGAACATATTTTTTGATAAATTGTGATAAGAAACTATTTCCCAACACATCCCAAAATTTGCTGTGAGATAGTAAATATATTGTTTCCCTATTTTTATTTTGTCTTTTACCAACCTCACTTTCTTGTTGTTGTAAATTGTAAACGTTGTCGCAGTTGGCGCAGCTGCCACCACCACCACCGCCGGAACAACAACGAAAATCAGCTGCTTCAACGCGCTGCCACAGTTCCGCCTTCACGTCTTTTTCTACCCGACGCTACTGCGCTGCCAGCGTCGTTGCTTTGCAATTGTCTAGCGCTGCACTTTTGCTATTTCCCTATTCTAACTAGATATAATTTTTATCCAAAATAAGCCACCAATTTCAGGCTTATTGATATTTGGACATATTTTTTCGCAATCAATTTCACAATTTGCAGCAATTTTTATTTTATTTCAAACATATCTATCGATTCATTTATGCACATCATGCAATTTTGCTGCCAAATAAAATATACACTGCTGCTCAATGCACTACACTTATTTTTTCGTTAAGCCTTTTGGTAGTTGGTATTTGGTTTTTTTGGTAAATCTTTTCACAACCTTTTATCGTTTGCATATTTTTGGCTTAAAATGGAGAAACTTCAGAACATTTGCAGTTTACACCGGTATTTCTATTTCTAAGAAATTGGACAAAGTTTTCGCAAATTTGCAAGCTTTCAATGTATTTGTTTTTACAAATTAGCACAAAAATTATACACTATTTTCACTATTAGCTCCGCAAGAAACGAAAAGTGATTTTGCACTGCAAAACTAGAATGAAGCAAAATCTACACAAAGAATGAAGAAGTCAATGCAAAATTACGAAAATGAGAATTACGAGAGAAAACAAAGAATGTCAAATACGTGCATATTTACATATATTTGACGTTCTCTGCGCTGCTCCGCTGTCAGTGGCTACTTGTCAACAGATGGCGCTGATTGGACAGTTTGACTGCCTTTTTTAATAGTTCCGAACTTGTCTATAGCAGAGAACGTAGATTATTTTATTATATCAGAGAATGTTTATGAATATATATTCATTTACGTTCTCTGACTGAAGTGAAATGTGTGTTTCGGAGTTACGAGGTGGGTCAGGTGTTCGATTCTGATTGAGCAAATATCAATTATATAAAATTATTGTAATTATTTTTCAACGTTCTTATTTGGGAGGCTTTTGTTAAACTTTAGAGTGTTCTTCGGACATGAAGGGTCTTAAATAAATGATAGAATTTATAATTTACAGACAAACCTTATTATTTTCGGGTCATCATACAATTTAAATATCACAATGGGCCTCCTATAGGCCTAGGTGCGTCATTGGACAGCCACTCTACCTACCTACCTACCTACAATTTAAATACCATTTAAAGAGTTTCGAACCCTCTTAGGCTACTTCTTCGCCCGTAAAATGATAATTTTTGATTTAACTGTTTCTTATTATTTACTATAGGGCATTAATAATACTTATTGTATTGCTTGAAGAACAAAAGATGAAGCCTATAACAAATGAAATTAGGAAAGCAACTTGAGTGAGCGAATTTTACGGGCATTTTTTAAAAGTATACATGCATACATATATTGGCAATCCACCAATAGAAAAAAAAAAGAAACAATCGCCACTGGATATTATTTTAAAACTTGGAGTAATATATTATATCTAAGAAGGTGATCTTATGTCTACTTTAAAAAAAAATTTAAATATAATTTATCCCGCTTAATTGGTTACAATAAAAATTCTTTTGTAGGCGTGGCAACAGCCCGATTTCACCCAGTGTGCGATTTCAGATCAATCAAGATTTTTCAATTGCTAATGAATTTATTCGCTTAATGGAAAAATAAATGGATATAACGAAATAAAATCGATGTTTCACATTAAATAAAATATTCCTCGTTACATAAATGAACACATACTTGGATATATAGAGACACATATTTATATAAGTTTTATATTTGTTACACTATGCTGCATCTTGTAAAAATATAAAACGATGCATTTTATAGATTGAGCCAAAAGAAGTCTACATATGTATGTATATTGAGATATATGTAACTATGTAAACATATGTGTATGTGTATGTAAATTGCTCTCGAATGTATTATGTACAATATTTATACGAGTTGTAGGGTATATCTTACATCTATGTTTATACAAGTATGTATGTAAATACGCACTTATTTATGTATGCAATTTGTACATTGATTAGCGCTGTTGTAAAACAGTTACAATTTGAAGCGCGTTTGCTCGCACATGGCAATGCTGCTGGGGCCAGTTCGCTGTGGGACGGCATGAGGCCGTGAGTGAAAATGGAAATTTGACAGTTGACATTTGGAGCAACTTCAGCTTTAATGGAGGAAAAACTACAAACGCATACCGTTATATACCAACAACCACACATATGCACAATAGCATACATAGAGTATGTAGATCGAGACCAACTTTTACATTTTCCTCAAAGACTGGCAAGCCCAACCAGTTCCAGCTGATTGCCGATTTACAAGCGTAAGTAAAAATAGTAGTAAGCTTGTGTAGTTATTTTTAAATGCGATGCAATTCGCCTTAGCTCGTTGCAAGGGGCAAATTATATGGAAGATTGACTTAACCGCGAATTCTCACATGCGCTGAATCACAATTACATTTCAATTGCATTTTTTTTGTTTTTGTTTTTTTGATTAATTTGAGTGTGGTTTTTGCGCCAGCAGGACGTTCTTTGTTCGCCTTCCCCAGCTTTCGACTCCTTAAATTACCGAGGCGAGGAAGAAGCAAGCAAAGCACAATTAAAATGCATTTCATAATCGTTTTGCATAATCATGCAGCTGTTGACGTGCGAGATTCGCCAATTCATTTTGTGGATATTTTTAAGATTTCCTCACTCGGGTGGGTCGGCGGTCATTGGCAATAACTTACCGCGTATGTATGTGTGTGTGTGTGTGTGTGTATTTATATTCGAGTATATACTTCCTGGGATGCTATTATCGGCTGTTATACTTTAGTATTGCTGCAAAATGAATGTCAATGAACTTGTCGAATAAAGCAAATTAATTGTGCGCATTAATTACGATCTTACACACATACAAGTAGCCACTGGCACTTATTCATACATACAGACACAAATGAACATAGCAATGAATGCACAATGAACGCAATTGGAATTTGAAACCGTTGTTCACATACGTAAGTGTATGGTGTAAGATACATATATGCTTTAAATACCGCATAATTATCATTAAATCTACATAATTATAATTTTGAGTTATTTCGTTTTAAAAGGCTATATGGAAGAATGTTTTGTTCTAGAGAGGAGTTCTGATGATTAATTAAGAGATCTTATATAAAACAATCTTGTTGTTGTAGTATTTAGGTCGTGAAGGCATAAAAACTTGGCCCTTGCCAGTTGTCCAACCTTTGTTAATGATGAAAACATTGAAAAATCTAAAGTACTTGAAAATTCCCGTGTTGGCATCAGAAAAATAGCAGAGCATCTCAACATCTCTTATGGATCAACTCAACACATCTTGGTTAATGAAGCGTGTCAATGCTAGACTCGTACCAAAAGACCGGAATCTTTTGCTAAAACGACGGCGAGTAGAGGTCGCAAAAAGCCACTTGACAACGTAGTTGAAAACTCTACATTCATCAAACGCATCATTACTGGGGACTAGACGTGACGTCCAGAAATGACGTCGAAACTGTTCAACAATCTAGCGAATGACGCTCCAAAAGTAAGCTTAAACGGAAAAACCAAAATTCGCTAAAGCCCTGAAGGCCGCTCCAACCAAAGCTTAGAACATGTGTATGGAAAATTGGATTAAGTGATATGCTTAAATTGGCTCAGGAGCCTAGTTTGAAGGCGAAAATTGAGATTTGTATTAAAATGCGTAAAATGCATTTTTTGGTCCGTCCGTCCGTTTGGTTAATGTTTTTAGATAACATATTTAAAAACACAAAAAAAACAAAAATGAAAACAAAAAATTAATAATTAAAAATATTAAATAAAAAAATTATTAAAAAATAAAATTACAAAAAAAAAGGATTTTGCATTTTATTCCTTTTTGGATTAACATTTCATAAAAATTCCAAACTTTGTAAAATTATCGTTACTTTTTATGCAATTCCGTTGCTTAAGCTAGATTAGCCAAATCGGCCACTGTGCGTCCGGGTCAAATTTGATCAGATGGTATTTAGGAGATCTAGAAAAAAAATTTTAGGCAAATTAACATCCAATAATCGAAATTACTTATAGTCCACATACACATGGACATATATCAGTAAGAGGAGATCCTTTCAAGCCCTCAGACAAATTTATATATTTTAGAGTGACTTGGTTACAATCCTGGAATCAGATTTCTTGACTGGAACTCGCTAAGAGCTCATACTTTCTGCTATAGCAAGTTAAAAGCATTACATAAGTTGGTAGACCAGGAATCTATGGCATTTTGGTGAAGTGATTGCTGACTCCATTCTGAAAACAAGAACCGAAGAAGCGAACCCTCTGTAGGCAGTTAATTTACGATATGACTCAGTGGGGTCCCTTCTGAGCCTAACTGTTTGCTTAAAATATCGTTTGTCTCGTCTAGTTTTAAATCTGAGATTGTATTGAAAGAACTATCTCCAATGGATTCTAAGATAAATTTACTGACGTCATATTAATTCTTAACATTTTTTTGACAGTTTCTTTCTAATGGAATATCGCTAAAATGACGTCATTGGGAGTGGATGGGTAAAGCTCTAGATGGAAAATCGACACACTCCAAAAATGAACATCTTTACAGGGACATTCTTTTATGGGACATAAAAGTCGTCAGTGTAGAAAAGAATAGCGGACGCAGTGAAAATTTATCAGAACCTATGCACGTAAACAGCGAAGATTTAAAGGTTGAAACATAAAAGAGAAAAATTGAAGTACCTCAATACCTCAATAAAATTGACTATTGGCCGATTGAATTGACCGAAAATGGTTTTTATTATACCCTGAACACTGTATATTAAGTTTGCCACATAGTTGGTAGCACCCAGAAGGAAGCATCGGAAACCCTAATAAATATTGTATATATAGACATGAGTCGATTTAACCATGTCCGTCCATCCGTCGGTCTGTATATATGCGAATTAGTCCCTCGGTTTTTGAGATATCAATCTGAAATTTTGCACACGTCCTTTTCTCCTCAAGAATCGCCGATATCAGATCACTATAGCATATATCTTCCATACAAACTGAACGATAAAAATCAATACTAATCGAACTGCCATAACTAAGCCGAAAATTAAGAAACAAAACTTTAATTTGGTACAACGAATCATAATAACAAGATAAAAGGTCTAATGCATATATCTCCCAAAGTATTCATGCTATATTACCCAAATTTACACATTACATATCTTTTCGGCACCTTTAACCACGACTACTCCCCATATATATATCGCACAACTCCGAACTTACTTCACTAATTTTAACCAAATTTGGTATTCAATATTATTTCCCATGTAACAGTGCGAAAATGGGCGAAATCAGACAGTAATCATCATCGCTTACTTCCCATGTAGCACAACTTTAAATTGAATCTGATCTCTTCAAATATGCATTAATATTTTCTTTGAGATATGCAATCTAAGGTCTAAACGTTGTCGAAATTGGACCATAACTATTCAAGCCTTCAGATTCCGGAACTGTAGACCCCAGCGAATATGGTTGACTTTTTCCCAAAAATATTGGTCAATATTCGAGATATATAATTGAAATGCGGGGAAAATGTTTTTTGATAATAATATACCCTTGTGTCGGCTGGGTTGAATCGGTTCAATACTTTCTTTAGCCCCAATATATCTAAAGTAAACATTTTTGAACTTCCAGTTTACTTTACACTGTATATATCGACCAAGTGCTAGTCATTTTAATGAAATTGAGAGAACGTGTTTTTCTAAAAGTGTATTTTTTTGACTAAAATGAATAAAATCGGGCGAAAACCCTCCATATAACTGACATGTTTGAAGCGTTCGGCTGACTTTACTCCATATATGTACTATAAGTTTATATTTATAAAATTGCATGAAGTTCTCAAGTATACCTGAGCAATGTCAAAAATTAATGCAATCCATGTTTATACCCCCAATGATTTTAGTATACTTTTCGCTGACGGGAAGTAAAATACAGTAAAAACACTAATTGAATACATGACCTTCAAAATAAGTTAATATGATACCAAATTTGTTTGTAATCCAATTACACCATTTCGTCAAACAATGAACTGGAACCTTTTCGCAATATTTCTTAATATAAAGTTTCACCAACACCTGAAGGCTTTGATCCTTGCAAGTTGCAAGTATATGAAATGTTCGGCTACACCCGAACTTAGCCCTTACTTATTTGTTTCTTGTTTTGTTTTTTTAAAACCGGAAGCATCATTTTACTCCCTATGTAAATTTTAATATTTTCAAGGAATCCGAATGGAGCAAAACTTGGATAGGTATAAGGATGCTACCAAAAATTGTGTATGTACCCATGTGTAGATCTTTTACAATACACTAACGTTTAACCCGAGGGCGTCAGGGCATTTTCATTGTGATCACGCAGGTTCATTAACTTGTCTCGCACACATTTATTACCGGAGAACAAGAAGCATATATATATATATATATATATATATAAATATATACAAACATATGGGTTCAAGTATGGCTTGTTGTAGTCTGCAACTGAGCTTCGCAAATCGTCTGCCAAATGTCTGGTGGTTGTGTAAATAATCCTTGCTTGCAACGAGCTTCAGTTTCCATTTATTTTCGATAAATGTTAGTATTTTTTAGTTGAACGCGACTGATCTCGCATACCTATGCATGTGTCGATATCTAAAGAAGCTAAATGTATGCATGCATGTATATGTGCAAGTAAGTATTTGATGTGTATGTGCTCCTACCCGCACACAAGCACACACGTGTCTTCCAGCGTGCAGACGTGTTAGTAGGTCGGTGCCAATGTCTCTTCGCATCGCTTTGGATCATCGATCAATGACCAACCGAAATGTGTAGGTACAACGATCACAATATAACGCTCACACATGCATGCACATACATTTTTACATCGATGAAGCTGGTCAGCGGCCAGCGGACAGCCAACTCGTGATGATTACTTTGTTTTTGTGCAACACAATTATTCTTGTTTTTTTAGTTTTTGTTTGGCGTTATATACGCGAAAAAGGCAACCAGGCGTCGGACTTGAATGATCACAAGCATTTGGAAAGTCAGACGACTTAGGTCTGCCGTCTTGTCGATTTTCGGGAAGGGTTGCGCTGAAGGTATACGGCACTACACGGGCTCACAGTCGCTGTCACAGCATTCATATTCACACCCGTCTGACCGAACCGAAGAATGGCTGGCCGGCCGGCTGACTGGCTGTGCTGATATCGATGAATTTCATTGGAATTTTTATGTGTATTGTATTTGCGTATCTGCGTTTGCCAATATATCGTGCATATATACATACACACATCCATACATGCATATATGTGTGAATATGAATGTGTTTGTGATTTAATTGCCGCACCCAAAGTTTCGTTTCGATTCGTTCTTCGCTGCCATTTAGTTTTAAAAGAACGCAAAGGATGCTGCACACATACACATACATACATATGAACACACATTGTGTAGCACATTAGTGTACCTATTATAAGAGCATATTTATCGAAAACTAGCGCTGGAGCTTAAGCTGCTGGCCTTACTGAACTGTTGAAACTCGTTTTCATTTCAGCGATTTTCTTCCATATCTTCTTCTTCTTCTGGCGATTTTTAGCGCCCCATCATCCATATGTGTACGCAGCAAGTCTTTTTATTTTGTGCTTTAACTTAAATTTAGACGCGTGTAAAAGGGTGTACATATGCATGTATTACATAGTTCGCTCAGTTATGCGTTGATGAAATTTCAAATTCCATGCTTTTCCTCTATCGACTTGGCCTATGACTTGTCGAAGGCTACACTGCACACACAGACACACATATATATATGTAGTTATATGTATGTATATGTAGATTCCTACATATTATATTTACATGCACATTTCGCACTCTCACTTTGGTTTCCGATAAACTCGAGGAATTAGTTCGTATGGGTGTGGCTATGCGAAAGAAAAAATGCTAGTTGATAACAGAACTGCGGGAAATTCTCATAAAAAAGTGCTTAAAAATATGTAGTATAAAAAAAATAAATTTAAAGCTTATTTATTACATCATAATTATATGCACATACGTACATATTTATATTCGATCTTTATTTGTATGTTAATTCTTATCAAGTTTTTTTCTATATCTATTTCCGAGTAATAAAAATTTTACTATCCATGTCATTAAAAAGTCTTAAAATTTCAATTTCGAACGGGCGTAAGGATCTATAAATAAATGGTGTATCTCAACGAAAATGCCATCTGGTCCAATTGCACAGCTGAAGTTATTTAAACCGGACTAAATTCCTTTGAATTTTGCACATTTCTTACTTTAAAATCCCTGAGTTACTCTTTTCTCTATTTCAAAATTAAGACTACTAAGAAGTGGCTTTGGCCGATAAAGGACACCGTTGAAAATAAAACGCAATCGGTTGAAAAACTTGATGTTTTGGAGCGGTTGGAACTAAGGAGGAACGAATATGATCCAATTTTAGTGAATGGATTTCTTTTTTCAGTAAAGTAAAAAACTTGAAAACTTTACGTGTGGCGGTCATTTGGAAAGAAGTCAATTAAAGTGGGACCCCTAATATACATAGTTCATTCATGAAAATATGGAAACTTGACTCCAGTCATACATTAAAGATGAGAAATGTCAAGTGGAGTTAAGAAAACAGGGAACCTTATTGTTAGTCTACGTGTATTATTTCTCCAACCTGAATACAATCTCTTTTGAATTTACCAAACTTTGGCAAAAGGTGAATATTTAACGGATATATACTAAGAAGGTTGGCATAAAATATGTATGAAGCAGTTATAATACATTAGTCCACAATCTGAACTGAAACCAATTGGATAATTTTGTTTTCGAAAATACGCGTACAATTTTCGATAAGAGAGCCGAGCACAAACGTTACGCACAAGCCGTTAGAAATGGAACTAGAGATGGCTGAAAGATGTAGAGTGAAGCTTGGCTCTTTCTGTTCCCGCAAAAGGTACTGAATAGAATCAATAGTGCGTTATCAAAAGCCTTTGGATTGAATATTATTTTCTATAATTATTCTAAGAGAAGACATTTATACTTTCTCTATAAAATTTTAATTAAAAAAGGTTTAAGATTTTTCTGATATTTAAGTTAATCTATCGACTGTCTTAAGCGTGAATTTCAGGTCGGAACAAATTTTCAGTATAAAACTCGTTGGCTGGGTCTGACAACTAGTTTTGGTTTGTACATTGTCCTAGAAAAATCCGGCTATCTTTAGTGTATTGGCGAAGATGGATTATTTTGATTTTCTTCTTATGGGAATACTTATATTTATTAGTTCTTTATAGGTATAAAACAATGAGGTTTGCTCGACTCAGAATCTTTCATAAACGAGTCAGATTGTTGTTATTGTCTAACAGTTGACTTGTTTTTCATAAGAAATGCTAGGATTATGCGTGTTTCAATATGATCCATCACATCGATCTCTTAAATGTATGCTAAGTGGCGGTTTATGGCCTAGTAGAAAATCCAAAAGGAAACAGTTAACGAAAATTACCCGAATAAATTTCTTCTTTAAGTTAATTAACCAAAAAAAAGCTACCAAAATTACGAGAACTGACTATACATATCTGTTCTTTTGAAGCAATTGGTGCAAAATATTTTAATAATCAACCCGTCGCTGATCACAATTCAGCGAATTCACATGTTTTCAGCCAGACTATCGAGTCGGCGCACACTGACAGCAGCCGCCAACTATTAAGTGATGACAACAAATACAGGTCCAGCAACAACAAGGGCCATGCATGCATTTGCGGTGACGTTCGTTGTGCCGCTGTAGCAAGTTCCACTATCCGTGGCAACAACCACACAGAGCTATATAACACAAAAACTACCCATTGGTGAACCGTACGGGCGTTCCGACATCAAAAAAGTGTGGTTGATGCCGTTGCGACGGGAACTTAAATTCGCCAAGCTACACGTATGTGTATGTATATATGTATATGTACTGCAAACAACTTGCAAAAAACAGAGAAGCGGATAAGAGCAACAATAAAAACAACAAAACTTCGAAAGGCCAGCCAACTTCAACTGTCATTTGCAGTTCAACAGCATTTTTGTGCAAAACAACAGCTTTGATATCATAACCCCCACCATATCTCTCCAATTCAAAAACAAAAAACACCAAAAACCAAAGAAAAAACATTGTTTAAAAACAAAAAAGATTTGAAAACGTGGAAAAAACTGCAGCAACGAAACTGGTTCTACTTCTTGATTACTCTCGAATGGATGCAATCTGCCTGCCAGTTAAGCAAGCCAACAAACAGTCAGGTTCACTGCTTGCCCGACTGACTGAATAAATTGGTCGTTGGTCGACCAGCACATTGGCACATTGGCAGATTGGCAAGGTTGAGGTTGAGGTTGAATTGCCGGCTTTGGCGTTGGTGTTGGCAATATGCGCTGGTCCGTTGGCGATTGGATCACTCGACAGCGACAAAGCACTGTGCAAATATTTTATTGTTGATATTTGAACTCACGTCTTTAAATTAAACAAATATGTGTGCATACATACATGTGTACGTTAGGGATGTGCTTATTTTTTATTTACAAAATATTTGAAAATTATTATGTTGGTCTCATATGTGTTTATTAATTTGTAGAATAGTTAACAGCTCGTACCTTTACGTAAAACTTATCAAAGGGCAAATGTGTCACCTGAATGTCACTTCTAAGAGAAACGTTAAGTCTTAATATGACAGCCAAAAAAAGTGGATTTTGTTTTAAGTTATGTTTTATTTATCGAAATATGAAAAAAATATTGGGTCTCTCGCCACTTGTATAAAAAAATATCTTTTGACGAATTTTTATGATTTTAAATTAAAACTCAAATAATGCCAAAGAATTTATTGCAGACTCCCAAAAAGGTGGTATTTTTTATGCTCGAAGTTCTCAAAATTGCTTTGATAAAATCCTCTTATTTTCAAAACCAGCAATTTACTATGCGAACAATACTCAAATACACGTTCAAAACATTTGACGATAATAACTCACTTCTCAATAAAAATATGAAAAGTTTTTTCATTTTTATCCTTCTTATTTTTCACTTTTGTCTTCAGCACTTAACTTAAGAGCCGTTTTTGTAAGGATTTTTGACAGTTCTCTGGCACACGCCTGACTGACAAATGCAAACTTAGAAATAATTCTAAACTGTAGCATTTCCAGGCTCTCTTAGTTTTCATCCCTCTTTACTAAGCTGAAGATAAGGGCTACTTTATAGCTAGATTGTATAATAATAACCATGATTCTTCTCATGAAAACCGTTTTTTATCCATAATTTTGAATAATACTTTTTATGCTTTTGTTGTAAATTTCTTGTTAACATTTTGATAATTTTTTGCGATTTAAAACATATTCTTATTTAGCGTTACTCAAAAACACATTTTCATTGGTCGGAATATTTGAAAAATATATTTTTGAAGCAAAACAGCTGATTTTGACATTGTGGATAAAAACACTTCTGACAAATTGTTGTTTTTGGGCTATCATATATTGAATTATCATAGTGAATGTTTAATAATAAAATTGTATGTGAGCATACAACGGAACACCCCTAATATGACTTCTCTTACTCTACTTAACACACGCTTGATAGAAATCTACACACACACACACACATACAGTTGTGCAAATATATTCTGCGAACATGTTAGTGTCTTCAGATGAGTGTGAGCTTTGCTTGCACTTGATTTCATGCTGTTTCGCTGAAACAGCAATTCTGCTAAGAGTACCAGAATATTTCAAATAGTGTGCCATTAAGCTATGAACACACTCACATATACATAAATATGTATGCACGTAAAATGCTTGTTGAGCATTTTAGCAGTTTCTCTCTATCATTTTATGCGCTGAATAAAAGTTTCTAATTGTTTACTATTTGTACGTACTCACGATGTACTCGTACACATTTACACAAACGAATAAGATTGCATACATGCAAATAACTGTGAGCGTTTGAAGCAACGGCAGTCGACCTTGACCGTGGAAAGAAATTCAGTTTGTTCTGCGCTAGAAGTTAGCAGGTAAGTTAATTGGTTATCAAAAAATAAAATTATAGTGATAAGTGGCATATACTTAGCATATATATACACATATATACATACAAATAATATATGAACTCATTTGCGAGTATTTGCATGCAAGCAAATTTTGGAAGCTTACTTGGAATTTATTATTCGCTTGCTTATAAATAGATTCATGATTTATGCGTAATTTTGAGAAAATTTTCTGCATTGTTCGGACATTTATAAGGCGGTATTTTTGGTCGTAAAAAGCATATGCATTTTGAACACTTTATATATAAGAAAACAGTTGTTCAGTTGTGGATCAAAAATAACATTGTCATCATTCGTTTGACTTTTTTTCTCTTTCAATATTCGAAAATGTTCTTTTTAAAGAGGTTAGTTTAGTATAGCGTCTTAAAAGAGGTCTAACTTTGACTATTTATTTTGGGGGTGCAGCAAAGATAACAAAATTAATTTTTTTCTGCTTTATAAAATATGCTTTGAGTGTATAAAAAATTTTTTATATTAAAATTTCTTTATAAAGTTGCGGTGTCTGCGACAATTTTTCGAAACAGCTATTTTAAGAGAATGATGGAGATTCTAAGAACTAGCGCTATCAGAAACACAATGAAAAATGGGATGTTGATCTTTAAAAACCTTGCTATTAAAATATATGTATATGTTTTTGGTTTTATATACATCTTCGGTAAAATGGCGGACTTGTAAAAATAAGTTAAATTTTTTACCGGAAAAATCCTTTTCTCACAAATGGAGATTGATAACTCATTATTTTTTCATAACATACTAGAAACAGATTTTATTATATTTCTAATTTTGACTCCACATGAATTTGAATATTTTCAGTACTATTTTTTTAGACATGTGGTTTTTAGGAAGAAATAAAACGCATGTAAATAATTTATTGTATTGAAGAGATTAGCTTTATTATAAAGATAAGGGTTTGCCATTATGTTTTAAAAATGACTTCGTGCAAGTGACCACCGCGACTGGCTCGAATAAATTCCAGCCGAGAGACCTAATTTTCGACTACTTTTTCTAGCAATTGGGCCATATTCAGCAATAACCCGCGGAATATTCTCTTCCAAGGCGTCAATCGTTTCGTACCGATCTGCATGGACAAGCGACTTCACATAACCCCACAAAAATAGTCTAGTGAATAGTCTACATTGACTGTAAAATATATTAATTTTCAATGAAATATGGACGAATGAGTCCCTCTGCCAAACACACACCAAACAGTGACTTTTTGAGGATGTCATTTCAAATGCGACAATTTGTTTACTAACGTACCCAATCAACCAAACGCGAGCTTAATCGCTGTACAAAATTTTCTTTTCAAACAGGGGCTCGGTGGATGTGCCCATAGATAAACGCAATGGCGGACGGATTCATGCGGATCTGCTTCGATTCTCTGTTCCACAGCAGCAATAGCGTGTTCGATGCGAACTGTACGGCGTCCGAGAATGCAAATTATCTACTAGAGTAAAAGTGGTGCGAAATGGATCCATGGTTGCTCGAAATAAAGAACCTACTGGGCGCTTATGTCGACCAAATATTGGACACTGCACCTAATCATTATTTTGGTAATAAATTTGCACGATTTGCAAACGTTATTCCAAAGTAGGTCTGCTCATTATGAAATGGCAAACCAAACTGTGTGTAAATCAAGTGACAGCGTCAGAATGCCCAACTCGGAAAAAATTCCAGAGTGTTTCAAAATCATTACTTTCTTTAAATATAAATAGTTGTACATATATCTTTTTAGGATTAATTTTATAAGGCGTCAGTCGCAGTGGCTAGAGTTCTGAGAGACGTGGGTTGGGTCTTACTATGGTATACTACCTACCTACAATAACAATTCTTATATCGGTCGTTTTATGGCAGGAAATGGCAAACCTTCGAGTCTACTTCTGTCTTGAGAAGCTTTCTCACAAAATCCAACAGCTTTTTGGAGGCGGTTTAGAACTAAAAACAACGCCAAATGAAAATACGAGGGGAATAAGAAATTTTTAATCTGCTACATTTGTAAGAAGTAAGATTTATATTTTTTTTGCAATTTTTGAGAAAATTTACATTTAAAAAAAATTTGCATCTTTTAATGTGGAAACAGTTAGGGCAATTAGTTTTAATAGCTCCTTTAAGGGCAAAGTAGAAGAACTTGATTTATGTATTCACAACATTCACGGCAGATAGTTAAGGTTTCTAGAACCGCTAATCGTTTAGCGCGTGCAATTGCCCCTACCACCTTAGAAAGATGAAATTTTCGGAGTTACTGCTGTTGTTGTTGCTGTTCCTATTGCTTTCGCTATTGAGGTGTATGTGCTGGTTCTTGCTGTTATATAAATATATGTGTGTTTGCCAGCGCACAAAGTTATCCACGTATTTTTATATTTGTGTTATTGTATGACAACAACAACAATGCGGCGATTATTATTTAGCTGCGAGTGCATTGAAATTTGTGAGCATTTTTTGTGCTTTGCTTAGCATCAAGGACAAATGACGTCAGTGCCAAACATCGTATCGCATATATGTATGTATGTTCATGCATGGTATGTGTGTATGTGTTTACCCACCTTTTGCACATACCTACAAATGACCGTATGTTGTTCGCAGTTGTTTTTGCATCAAATTTGCGAACACTTAAATCGTTTTCTTATTAATTCTATTCGCTGCTGCTCGTCTAATGTCATATTCGCGTTGCTTTCTTCTCTTTTCGCGTTTCTATTTCTAAAATGTATGTTCTTGCAGTGCGCTTCGCCATTGTTGTTGTTACTGTGCCATTTTTATTTTAATTTATTTCGCTTTTTGTTATTGCTTTTTTTGCGCTGCTGTTGGCTGTTTTCAGAAATAGAATTATTGATAAAAAATGAAATGACATTTTCTTATGTTTAAGTGTCTGCAATGAATGCGAGACACGTAGCTTGTTTGCAGTGTGTGTATGCGCAACGCGTATGTGTGTTAGTGTACGTGTATTTATGCGTAATTTATTGTTGTTATGTTTAGCGTTGTTGATAATTTATTAAACAAATACAAAGAAATCAAATAAAAATTGTGAAATGTCGACGTATATTTCAACGCCTCTGATCGCTTCTCTTCGCCACTGATGACCGCTTACGCCGTCAGCAATGAAATTCGCTTAAAGTGGAAATATCAAGGTGGTGTCTCTGAATTTTCTATGGGGGTGTAACGCGCTTGTATGCTGATTTACAGCACATTTCGAAACGAACTGATGAAACTGACCTTTAAAAATCACACTCGACATAGCATCTAAATATATATTTCACGTTATTTACAGTATTCGCCATCAACTCCATGAATGTGCATTCACATCGAAAAAGGAAAGCTTTCGCATTCCAGTTTATAGGTCATTAGTGGTTGAAAGAGGATCAGGCTTCACTTTAACCTTAAAACAGTCGGCTTTACGTCATGTTATCTAAATCATAATGCAACTGCAAACTTACAATTAATTTTCATTATTCTATTCGTTATTCCTTTTTTACTGTCAGAAGCTCACCACAACTGAGACAACCTTAGACTTACTGAACTCTTTAATACTACTCCGTAAAGGATTGAGTTCAACATCGACCACATAGGTACAACAGAAAAAATATTATGTATGAGCAGTTTATTTATTTTATTATTCGAAATTCGTCAAAAATTGATCTATTTTGATTTCTTAAGCTTTTGTTTATCCTTTCAGAAGCGTCTATATGTAACGGTAAGCATTGCTTGTGGAAATATAATATTTATTACAGAGAAACGCGAATCAATAAACAAAATATTTCCTAGATTGATATAACCATGTTTTAAGATTGTTTGAAGTTCGTTTGAAGTTCGATCTCCGTACGCTACATAGTGTGTGTTTGGCAGCGCTAAAACTTTGTCCGGCGATGTTTAGTATGGAAAAAATTATTGAACAACAACGAAATCGTTGAAAATTTTGATTTGGGAAGTCTATTTTACCTCAAGAATGTCGGGAAATCATTGAGAATTTGCCCCATGCGAGTCGTCCATCCACCTCTCTTAATTACGATAACATCGAACAACTTAAAGAAACATTGCTTGAAATTGTCATGTTGACATCAGAGAGATAGCAGAGGATCTTAACATCTCTTATGGAACGACTGAACAGGAATAGGGTTCCTGTCGTTTAAAGGCTTTTTGTTTACAAGCATGCTACAGATGAATGACCCGTTCAGTTTCAATTTTTTGAAGAAAGTTTTTGAAATCACCTAACAAGGTAGATATGGAGTTTATTGAAGCGTTACTTAGCGGCGCAATTTTGATACGGCAATCGCCAAGTTTGACTTTACAGTATTCGTTTAGCGTGGGAGTATTTTCTCAGTAGATTCTTTGAAAAGGTCAAGAATATTAATAAGGCTTCGCACCGCCTTAACTTCTGATTCACTTTTTTTGAACAGGTTACTACTTACTGAGTTGGATAATCGAAGCAATAGATAAATATTTCTCATTACACTAAGAATTTTAAGTAATCTTAGTGCTTGATCCCATTTTGAATCTTCTGATATAGACCGGAGTAAAGTTCTTGTCGCTTACCTGAACTGAGGCTTCAAAAAATTATTATGATTTTTATAGCAGAGTGATGTAAATACAGAAATGTTGTTTTCGGATTAAGTCAGTAAGTCAGTTTCACAATGTTTTACGTACATGTGGAAAATTTCTCCAAATAAAGGTCAGATCCTCGAAACCCTAAGCGCTGGTTGATGGTTGGAGTTCGAAAATTTGATTATAACACTTGGCTTCATCTACCTTCAGAACGTGCCCACCTCTTGCAAAGGGTCTACAATACCACTTGGTACCCTCATTATGAAATTGACTAACACAACTTTTGAAATATTTTGCATATTAGACTTAAACTGCCGGCTAACTCCCATATCTGTTTAAAATCCATAGCTATGTGCAATAATTTTCTCTGTCTAGTTGTGCTAGCACTTACTCCCAGCAATCACAACAATAGCAACAGTAATGCCAACAGCAATAGCAGCAGAAGCAGTTATGTGCTTTGAATTATAATGAAATGAGGATTTTTGTGCGAGCGCATTCGGAACTGACAGTGTCGCCACAGGAGCGATAACCCTTGCCGGGGGTTATTTAGAGCCATTCGGACATGGGACTTTAATTCGCGTTGGCATTCAGTTTAGCACTTTGTGCGCTGTTGCTGGCGGCAAAATGCGCACTTCTTTTCTGTTTATCTGCGCGATTAACACCGATTTTCATGAGCGCGCACGCGAATATTATACGTCTTGAGTGGCCATTCAATATGAAGCATGTCTGTGTGTGTGTGTACACAATTCATTTTTATTTTTATTTCATTTCGGATTTTTATTTCTTCCAGCTTGCCTTGCACCACAACCATACAATCGGCGCTCGTACGAAAATGAAATGCAAGCAGCGGCTGTAGATGCTTCCGCTGTGCCGCCACATTTCATGGTGACGCACCGTCATCGCGCGACGACGCGTTGAATGCAAATAATGCAACGGCGCGGCATACAGGGTCATTGGTTCGTTGATTCCAATGTCGTCTTCTGCATCGCCGTCATCGGTAGTTTCGGAGTCATCGTAGTCGGAATTGGCAGTTGGGAGCGTAATCGGTTTCGTCGACATCATAGTTGCGTTGCGTCGCGGCAGGACAGTTCAATCACATTTCAAAAGGGTTCGAGGTCAATGCGCGTGCGTGCAACTGAACACATAGCACTTACACATCAACCATATATAGATTTTGTAGTGCATATGTATGGTATGTATGCTGATATGCGCTAGTTGATTGTGACAACACACTTCGAAGTTTCTTAGCTGGCGCGCGCTTTTTAACCGTTGCAAGATGCTGCGCCATCGGCAGCTGCAATATTTTACAGTTCTTGCTCCGTTTGACACATAAAATTATTACACATTTTATTGTATTCTGTTAAAATCCGCGTATCCAAAATCCGCGTATCCTGGTATTTATTAAATGGCTAGCGTCAAATGTCTGATTGGTTATCAGTATAGAGGAAAAGAAAACCTCTTGACTGGTCCACATTTTGGTAGAATTATTTTGCAGTACTTTTAGCTCCTCCTGGCTCATAACAATCGAAGTTAACAATAACCCATTCAATCAAATTTGACCAGGATTGATAAAACTACTTGTTCACGTATTATTTTAATAAAATTCTTATCATCGCCCTTAAAAAAGGCTCCTGAGCCTATACAAGATTGCCAAGTTATAATCTAATTTTTCATACTTTTTTATAAGCTTCGCCTGGTATGGATTTCAGTGCCTTCAGCGAATTTTATTTCTTTCAGGTTTTTTGGTACGAGTCCAGCTTTGACACGCTTTATACCAAAGACATTAACCAAAATGTGCTGAGTCGATTCTGAGAGATGTTGAGACTTTTTTCTATCACTCTGATGCCAACACGACGATTTTCAAGCACTGTTTCTTTATTTTTTTTCGATGTTATCAGAGGTAGACGGGCGCCTCGCTTGAGGCAAAATTTCGAAGACTTCTCGAACTTCACTGAATACTTTGTGCCACTCAAATACTTGTGTTCCTGAAAGTAGACGCCCCAAAAGACTTTTACAACATATTCAACGCTTCCGTAACCGCTATTCCATTGAAAACACAAATTTGTAAGATGGTAAAAATCACTAGAAAAACATTTTGTGTCGTAAAAACACAGCTGTTAAAAACGCACAAATATGGGGATCAAACTTCTCACGAACTTAAAGAAAGTTGTATCAATCTAGGAAAAAAATTTTAACGATTCGGTTTGCGTCTTCGGTTTAAGAGGAATAGTCCGCGTCAAATTTGATCAGATGGCACTAGTGCCAGGTCTCTTTGCCTACGGATAAATACAGATTCCGCGAACTTCGGAGCTGATGAAACCTCAACTTTCACTGCTGGGGGAAATTAACTACTGCCGCTATTCCTTTGGGACTTAAACTCCATCTTCGCTTAAGAAGAAAACAAGATAGCTTGAGAACGATGCTTCGCTAATATAACATCAGTTCCTTATAAAATGTCTATGTTGTTGTTGTTATTGCAGCCAAAGATTTTATTTTAAAAATATTTTTAAATTCATTTTGTTACCAAATGCCTTTTTAACCTCAGTTTTAAGCGATTTATAAACAATATTTGATTGAATGGAGATATATGCTTCAGATATCCTTGCCACTAGCAGAATCCATCTTGATGTAAAGAAACAAACAAAATATGTGAAGTCGCCTCCAAACAACGATTGATTTTATGAGGCGTTTTCCTGCCAAAATTACCAACGACACCAAAATATGAAGGGATGACCACCGTTAGAGACAATTACAGCATATCCTTAAATTTATGTAACTTCCTGTAGCTTTTGAACTCAAGCGCCTTCGAGTGCTGCTCTTACAAGTAACGTAGACGAATGTAGTGGAAATAATTTGTTACTACCTGAGGGTTACTAAGAGCTTCTATTGAGTAGGTAGGTAGGTTTGATGTCTGAGGACGCACTTAGGCTTTTAGAGGGCCAATTGTGAAACCACCGGGAGGGTGTCCTCTTCAAACCACCCTCTACTCCTGATGAAGTTCATCAATTTAAACAATTTTACACGCGCTAGTATTGAGAATAAACTACTTTAAAGGAAGGGGCATTATTACTCATGTTTCTTAACTCATAAAAGAATAAAAAATTAGGGATAATAATATTACGATAAAGAAATCAACCATTTGCATTCCATATAAACATGTTGGAGAAATATTTGTGGCTTTATCAAACAAAAATATTTTTCTCACAGCCAATAAAACTAATATTAAAGAACTAACATATATGATCGCTATAAATTTACCTTAATTAAATTACTAAACAACGAAGTCTGCAGACAAAATTCAATCTCAAATAGCTAATAATCGATATCAATTGATTGGCTTTCGAGTTCAAAAATAAAAATTTTATGGTATTTAACGATCTCTGAACGCACTATTTGCTGTGGAACAAAGTCATTGCTCATCAACTTCTTCCACTTACGCCGCAATGGCATGCAATGCATCATAGCAATTTGGCCTTTGTCACGTTCCTACAATAAAAATTCGTTCCAAGGATAATAATCATCCACACAAGTGAGTAAGCGAATGTCGAACGATCGAATGCATGAATGAGTATCGTCTCTGCTGCTGCCTCAAATTCACAAAAACAAAAAAAAAACGAAAAAAAAGTGAACAAATGGATGTAATTCTGCAAAAACTAAAGTGAACCGTTTTCGAAGCATATGTGTAATTGATGGCTACAAACACACATATACACACATGTGCATATTTTGAAGACACCGCAGTGGAGAGCCCAAACCGCAAACCGCAACGAGCTGTATTTTAGCACAAGAACAACAAAAATGATAAACTCACAGCAAACAAGCAACATTCACGCCTGCCAAATAGTAGCAAGAGCAGCCGCAACAACAACAACCATAGCAATATCTTTGGGGTCTTATAGCAAACTGCAACTGCAACTGCACCGGCAACGACAACATATGTTTTCATTTATTTTTGCCATTTTGTTTGCTAAAATGCAAGTGTTGTGCTGGTGTGTTGGTGGCAAAAGTGCGTTCGTGACACATAAATGTGGAATTCGGATGACTTCCTGTCGGGGATCAGCAGCCACCAACGGGGGTATAAAGTTCCGCAACCAAACTCCAGTAGCGATGCATCTTAAGTTTGCTTTTTGTTGAAATTGTTGTAGGCTTGAAATGCAAAGACTATTTAATACTATATGAATAATAAACATTTTCTTAAATAAAAGGTTTCTGGCATTGTAAAAATGTTCGTATACCTAATGTAGGCAATATGTTGTCTTACTATTCATTGCCTTTTATTATGTTGCCTACATTTAGGAGGATATTGATTAAGCTAGAAGGTATTGTATAATATGCAAACATTCAAAATAATAAAGAGAGAACTAAAATAATCGCCAGTTCTCTACAATGAATTTGATTTTGTTATAATTCGAAGCAGAAAACGTTGAAGCCCTATTTCGATTACCCTGGAGACATTGCACAAAAAACCATTTGGAATGGTTTCTGGCATTATAAAAATGTTCGTATACCTAATGTAGGCAATATGTTGTCTTACTATTCATTGCCTTTTATTATGTTGCCTACATTTAGGAGGATATTGATTAAGCTAGAAGGTATTGTATAATATGCAAACATTCAAAATAATAAAGAGAGAACTAAAATAATCGCCAGTTCTCTACAATGAATTTGATTTTGATATAATTCCAAGCAGAAAACGTGGAAGCCCTATTTCGATTACCCTGGAGACATTGCACAAAAAACCATTTGGAATCGTTTAAATAAGGATGAATATAAATAGAAGCTCGATATATGAGTTTCACGTAAAAATACAATATAATTTATGAGTAGCAAAAAGATCGATCGTTATTGAATCATGGCGTGGTCAAAAATGTTTTGCTAGATGTTTGTGTGAATTTCCAGGGAATCATAATACTATGAGCTGCTACTCTATTGCCGAACTCTTAATTCGGACCAGTACTCTCAACAATTGGAGCGTCTGAAGGAAGCAATGGCCCGAAAGCGGCCAATAGGAGAGGCATTTTGTTCCATCTGGGCGACGCCAGGTCATCAATAGTGGCTCACCAGAAGCTCTGGAGCTTATGTGGCAGGCTCTTGTTATCCACCTTGTAGTCTGGACCTCGATGATGACTTTAATTGTCTTGTAAAATGATTGTCAAGTGCAGATCACTGAAGAGAGGATTGCCAACGAAACAAAAAAAAAACACCATTGATCAGCTACCTCAAAGCTCTCTTGAAACCGAAATATTCGCTCCATGGTCTTAGTCTAAATTCGATTGAGAACACAAATAAAGAAATCCGCTGATGTTCAGTGTTCTTGGATTGATCGAAGACAAGCTCGTATAAATTAAAAATAAGCATATTATGAAGATTCTCGTTAGTAGGTTATCAAATGGGAGAGAATTTTAGATACATTTTGAAACTACTTTTGTGCTGCTGCATCAATATTTCAGCAAGTCGTGGAAGTAAAACAAGAAGAAACTCACTAAAACAATATATAATACTTGTAAATAAGTTCACATATTTATTTACATATAATTTATCTTGCGCTGAAGGATATTGTGAAAACAAAGCATATATTCTTACCATTTACTAGATGTATTTATTTTTTCACTTAACCATTTGTCACTGTTTCCTTCGATTATTCAGTTTTAATCGTTCTGGGAGTTTTGCAAAGCGTTGTCGGTTCGTCGCCTAGTCGCCCAACTTGCCATTGTTGCCGCTCTGTAAACTCTTCACGCTTCCCACACATCTCATGCTGGAGAAATAGGCGCGTTAACATGCAACACCAGCAACAACAGCTATAAAATCAATGGCGTACATAAGCAGCGGAGTGCGGTGCAGTCACAGTTGACACCACACAGACGCCATTACAACAAAAGTGAAATAAAATAAAACAAATGAAATGAAATAAAACAAAAGGAACGAAGAAGTAGTCACAATATGCAACTGCACAAAAAAATTCCAGATGCGCGCAATATGGTGCATTCGAAAAGGCTTTCTTGTAGACTGCTATAAGTTTAGCTGTTCAATTTCGTGCTATTTTTATACCCAGCACTTGATTGGCGGATTGGATCTCGACTTTGTTATCGTCCAGTCTTACTCTCATACGAAATAAGCAATAACAAGCATACGGCTTTGTGATTTCTGGTTCAACGAAAAGTTGACATTTTTAGGCATCAAAAGAGTAGGTTGAGAACCTCTAATAGGAGTTCAAAGAAATTATGTTTATTATATGCACTATACATCGATGTTCTTAGAATATTTTCTTTTATTTTTATAAGTATTGAGAGTCAAGTTGAACCAAAATTACCCTAAATGTATGCAACACTTTAAACATTGTACATCCTAAGTTAATTACTTATTTCATAAGAAGGGGATATAAAACGGACTGAAATATATGTATGATAAAGTAATCCTTATATTGGAAACCTCAAAACGCTCTGAGTCTCTCCAACGAAATCTCTCATTGCTCAGATGTGCGATTTTCGATTTTCCTAGAGTTTGGCGATACGATATCTCGCTGACTTCGAAATTTCCTCTGATCATTAAGGAAAATAGCCGTTTAGTTAAAACCTGCGGTGGGCCTTAAATCATTTTGTTTTTGTAAGTAGTTCAATGTACATAACTTAGGAATAATTTAAAAGAAAAGCTCATACATGACTGCGAGGATTACCAAATATGTTGCCTACATTTAGGAGGTTTTCTATCAACTCTAATTTTACGAGCTCTTCAGCGCTCTTCAAATAAAACAATTTTTTTCATAATTTTCATTTTCCGTAAGTTCGAAGAAAGGCACTCAAAATTTCTACGACAATAGTTTGTGGTCGATGGGTATAAAAATTTCAGTTTCACTCGAACTTAAAAATGTATATCTTTTGTTGTAATATGCATTTTCATGGCTGCAGTCGCATTGTTAATCGTCTTGACAGCCAACTTCAAGGCCATTGCAATATTTTACTTTGCGTGCATACACACAGGATGAGGATCAGCCAGTGCGCTATCACCCTCACCGCTATCGTTGCAAATGCAGTGCATTCGTCACGACGCCCTCGCCGCAGAGCGCACTATGGACTGACAACCGCCGTCGCATATCTCGCAGATCGCTTAGCACCTCAGCGACCCGCTTTGTGTTTGGCTGTTTGCTGATTTTCTGCCTTTCTGCTTAATGCTTCGCTCCTTGCCTGTTGGTTCAGCTGGTGTCTTGTGGAATATTAAGATCGTTTTTGCAGTTTTTTCGGTTGCCTCCATCAACACCGGAGTCTTTCTTATCCAACCACTCACGCACTAAATGCACGCAAAATGTCGTCGCTGGTTTTTTGCTTTTTGTATGTGTGTGTTTTGAGTGCCAAACTACACAGTCGCCAAGTTAACAGCCCCGACGCGTCATTCAAACTACGCGTAGTCGCCTATGAATCATGCATAGTTTCAGTGGAAAAAGTAAAGTCTACATTTTAGTCATGGCCATGAGAAATTAACATCTTCCGTTGACTTTTCCATTGGTCATTTCCATTTCGAAATTGACTTTGTATTCTGTTTAATGACTTCTTGACTAAGGTGGGGATAGATTTTGAAAACTTATGATTATTAATTGCCGAAGAAAGTGTGGTGTACGTGTTTGTGAGTGAAGAATATATTTTCGTGAAATTAATTTGTTGACGCATACAATCAGTTCAGTTGCACCATATGCTTATATTAAATATATACATTTATATATGTATATATTTAAAGTTTATTTAAAGCTAGATTCTGCATTAACTATATATACTTGTAGTTCAGCTGGTTCGCCTTGCTGCAAGATTTTATCAATTTCTTAGTATTAATAAGATTAACTTATTCAAAAAACATTAACCGATTGAATCCAGGAATACTGCCAGCTGTTCAAATTAATTCGCTTGTAAAGCTTGTTAAGAATCGAATCTCAAAAAAAGTTCATTGTAAAGAAAAAAAATTTTAGCAAACAATTAAAGATTTTGTATTCGAATTTTGTTTGGCTTCCGTCGTTTTGAACATCTTTAAAGCGATTCCTCAAGTTTTCAAAAATATAATCTTTCATAGTAAATGAACAAATCTTTCTACAATTATTCTTGCGCGCAGCTGTCTTGATACAAAATTTAATTGTAAGAGCAACATTAAAGTTATCGAGTTGAATTGATGTAAGAGAGTAGGCGGAGACACAACAATCGGGCATGCGTCAGAAGATGTTATAGCATAGGGTCGCAACGCAAGTGCCGCTAGCTTGCCTAAACAACTGGTATAGTTTGTTCGATTTACTACTCTCCAAAGCTTGAAAATATTTGTCCTGCGCAAATTTGGGTGATAGAGCTTCAATGGTTTGCGAGTTATATAAATTAAACCTATTAGGGGGCGGGGTCACGCCCACTTTATAAAAATTTCCAAACAACAGCTGCCTCTTGTTATTATGATTCGTTGTACCAAATTCAAGTTTTGTATCTTAATTTACTGCTTAGTTATGGCACTTTGTACCTTCTGCTCAAATATAAACGAGACTGGCTCAAACAACAACAACGGTTAATTATTCTTCAATATTTATTTTATCCCCTTCAAAATAGTCACCATTAGAGGCGATACACATATGCCACCTTTTTTTCCAATCTTCCTAACACTTCTGGTAGGCCGCTTTAGGTATGGCTTTCAGTTCCTTCTTCGAATTCTCTTTTATGACTTCAATCGACTGAAAATGCTTTCCACGAAGCGGCAATTTGAGTTTAGGGAAAAGAAAAAAGTCACACGGTGCCATGTCGGGTGAATACGGTGCTTGCGGAACAATATTTACGTTGTTTTTGGTCAAATAATCGCGAACAAGACGAGACGTATGAGCTGGATTTTGGAACAAGTCGAGCAGACACACGTCTCATGCCCAAAACATCGTGAATAATGCTATGAGCGGATCCATTTGATATGTTGAGCTCACTAGCTATCTCTCTTTCAGTCACACGACGATTTTCCAACACAATTTTCTTTACTTTTTCGACGTTTTCTTCGTTTATTGACGTTGCTGGACGACGATCATGGGGCAAGTTCTCCAGCGATGTACGGCCGTCCTTGAACGACTTATACCAATCAAAAACACGTGCACGTGATAGGCAAGACTCCCCATATGCCTTCTGCAACATTTTCATTGCGTCCGTCGCACTTATTCCATTGGAATAACAAAAATTCAAACAAACACTTTTTGCTCAATGTTAATTTCCATAGTAAAATTCGAAAAACACACTCGAGGTTGACTTGTTTATAGTGCCTTAAAAAAAAAACTATGTGACAGATCGCGCTCAAATTTGACATGTAAACATATAACAGTCCTGCCAACCTAAGCAAAAAAAAGTATGGCCAAATGTCATGTCCTTGTCGAGTTATGGATAAAGTCTCGTTTTGCGTTGAGCAGAATCTCGTCATGCTTTCAATTAATCACGTTTTGTGGACGTGACAGTGGTCCGATTACGGCCATCTACGAACTTATCTTTATTTTTTGCGAAGGAATATGTGTAGCAAGGATATTGCAATTTTTAATCAAGTTAGAGTTAGTTATAATCCTTTATCTATTTCGATTAGTTTTAGGTGATACAAACAACCGTTAGGTAATCAACTATTACACTGTGTAGCAACATGTTGACAGAGATTGATATCAGACTACAACCACGCCAGTATACAAATTAAGCACCAATGAATGTGTCGGGTTAAAACTTTGCACGAATGCTGACTTTAAAGTACGCTGACAAAAAATTCTCTTAATAGAAACAAAACTGTTAAAGCCAACAAGTACCGAATACTTGTATATTGATCCGTATTCCTACTGTGAATTTTTTTATGGAAAATATCTGTCGATCTGTGGGATATATTATAGAAACTCAGAGAGAATATTTATCAGCTATGAATATGCCAGTGTGCCAAAAATGGGTTCAAACAAAATTTGTCGAAAACTTTCTCTAGCCCCCATATAATTAATATTAGAATTTTAAAACATCCGATTGACTTTATACCGTATATATCGGTCAACATGTAAGATATCTTTAAAAATTAACTGAACGGTTAATATTGGATATACCATAGTTGAATGCCGAAAATATGTGATATTAGTCTTCCAATTACCCAAACCCTCATATACCATACTTGTATAGAATGATTTTCGTTATTCTAACAAACCCAATCCTCAAAGCTGTCGGTCAGTGCAGGAGTTATATATTTATAAAATTAATTAATTGAAGATGAATTGTTTTCCTCGGATTTGATCCTTGCAAGTTGCAAGAGTAAATTGTTTTTGTTTTTGTTTTTTATATCACACTAGGTATGGTAGGTGTTTTAGCTGCATTTGAGTTAAAAATAAAATTTTTAATTTTCGGCGTATAATATTTATAATTAAAATGCGTACATTGCAACATTTATCACAGTTGTGGAGCTGCTTTCATAGCTCAGTTATGGCTTGAGGTGCACCAAAAAAAATACACTTGGCTTGCCATGTTTGCATAACGTGCACGTACATAACTCAGGTTGCAATAATATTGAATAATTCGGCCGTGTTTGTGCTGAGAATATAAGTTGCGATAACTTGGTGATTTCATATGGAATGCTAGCGGGTACGTATGTTTGTATGTGTGCGTGCGTGTGTTTAAATATGAATTTTTATTGCTGTGTGCATACATATTTGTGTGTTGTTGTCGACATTGCTGCTGCTTTTGGAATAATCTCGTTGTGTGTTTGTATGTAGAGATATTCTGCTATCTTTGCCATATACCATAAATATAGCATGCGTTTGTTGTTGGTCTCGTGCTTTTGTTTTTGTTTTCGCCGAGCTTTATTTATATATGCATGCATATTTTCCTGCTTTCTTTAAGCGCTGAATGCAAAATAAATTGCGCATAAAGTTTAATCACATCGACTTTACATTAACAAAAGCAACAAAAACAACACAACGATACAGCAGCAAACAACAAAAATAACAATAAGAGAATTAACCAAAAACAACAATGAAATGCGTTGAGATTTCGCTTTTTTTGTTCTTTCGCGCTTGCTGTTCAATAACACAACAACACTTTCTCATATTAAGCAATACGTGTGTGCAAGTGTGAGTGAGTAAGTGTGTTTGCACGAGTGTGCGTTTGCAATAACAATGAAGTCAACAACCTCGCTGCATTACTCATTTGCCAAGACTGTGTGTGTCCTTCAAAAAATTATCTTATATAATTAAACAAAGCACAGCGAACGCTCGGAGCTGGAGCCGGAGTCGGAGTCGGAGCAGCGAGCGAACGAGTGAGCTTAACGGCTGGGTGTAAGGAGTATTCGCGGTGCAAGGTGCGGAAACGAGAGCGGGAGCAAGTAATTTTGACAATGTGTGCTTGGATGTGTGCGGGCAGTGGTGGGGTGGGCGTGTGTGCGTAAATGCACTGGATTGACTGGCTCCTGCTCGGTGTGTGTGTGCACATGTGTGCGGGTTAAAAAGTGTTGCGCTGATTTCTGCGGGTGAGTTAGCGTTGAAACGCTTTTTATGTTATGCGCGAAGCTTTGTATGCAGCGAGGTTGTTGTGTGTGTGTGTGTAGGCTGTTCAAAGTTTTTTCAGCGGTTGCAGTGCACAAATACAACTACAAAACAGGAATTGTATTGAAGTTTTTGAGAAGTTAAGAAAAGAAAACTTCGAACACGGATGCGTCGCCAAATGCTGCTGACTTTGTTGTTCTCTCGCTTTCCATTTTGTTATTGTAGCATTTTGTTGTTCTGATAGCTAACTTCTGCACACTTTTTTCGTTGCTGTCACCATAAGCGATCAATCGATTGCTAAAGATAACCGCAAAAACAAGAGGAAGCGCGTGCGTTAGGGTGTGCAAGGGGGATTTGAAATCCAATTTAACAAATGTTATATTTTTGGAATACGATTTTGTATCGTTTTCGGGATATTGTAGGTCCTTAAGCAGTTTAATTAACACCTTTGTTTAGAATATTAACCTAGTAAGCTACGAAAAAGGTTATCAAAAGTTCTTGAAACCTAAGATTAAAAATGAAAAACCAGAACTCGATTTCTCAAAGGAAATATCCGCAGCCACTATTTATATACTGGAAGATAAAAAAAATTTCCTAGATCTTTTGCATAAACGCCATCGTTCTAATATCATTGTGATTTAATTTCTGCCAAACACGAATCGAGAGTTAGATTTGGCTCTCTGTGACTTTTTTCTGTTTCCGAAACTGGAAAATACGCTTTGTGGAACGCACCATGAATCCATTTAATCCATTAAAAGTCATTTGCAGAAGGCACTGAAGGTCCAGCGAATGATTATAATAAGTGTAGAGAAAATTGGTCTACTTGTATTGGTCCAAAAGGAACCTATTTTGAAAGCGATAATAAAGATTTGAATTAAAATATAAGAAAATGTTTTTTGTCCGTCTGGATCAAATTTGACAAGATTGTCTTTAGATTAATTAAGTGAAAAATTTGTGAGAGTGAAATTAACCTCTAACTCTTTTCGAACAGATCAATAGGATTTTCAAAGGTGATATTTAGCGTCCAAATTAATATCACATGTCAAAAATGATAACAAATATCTTATATATACCTGGTACCGATATCAGAGTCATTGTATTTGGTTACATAATACTGAAAATGTACATTTAAGGACAACTATTTACATACTATCGTTAGTTTAGCGTTATGACGTCACGTTAGCGATCAGATGGCCTATTATTGCTTCACAGGAATACAGTAACTTCAAAAGTAACTAGTTAGTTTATATAAAACGCCAAAACTTTTGGTCTACTTATAGATTAGACTAAAAACTTTGAGTACTAAGAACAAATTTCTGTTTGAGCAAATTCCTCTGGTACAGCGTATTTCCAAAATCCCTTGGCGGGCTAGATATAATTGCAAGTTTTATCTACAAGCATTTATGACATCATTATAACCCGGAACTCGATGAAATTGTGCAATTTAACGATACATTATTTTCGCATGAACCCTGTAACACCACTGGAGGAAGTCCTACACCAAAATTATAGCCTTGATTGTTACGTGACGTCTTTCAAAAGTCATTGACTGCACTTTGCTAAAAAGTCAACAGCCGCAAAGAATAACAACAATAAAAAAGTGAAAAACAAAAAGCAAAAGAAAAAATCAAATAATCAGATTGTAAAATATACACGAACGTGTGCTGTTGAATGTTGTGCGGCCTACGCTCAGCGTATCCTCAGAAGCAGAGCGCGCGGCGCGAAAGCTTTACGGGCAGTTTGCCTGACGCGTGTATGTGCATGTGTGCGCCTGAAAAGTTGTTGACCTTCTGCAGCTTCTCGCAACCCCCTCACCCCCACCACAATGCAGTTGCGTGAGTTGCGCGCCGAGCTAAGATTTTTGTGTGCAAAGTGGAAGCGAGCGGTCAAATGCGAGCTGTGGCAGGGGCGGAGATGCGCCAGCCGCAACAAATCACCGAAATGGAAGCGGAATTATGATCAATTCGCTGTCCCTGCTAATTCCTTAAGAAATTAAGGGTGTGTGTGTGTGTGTGCTGACACTTGCCGAAAATACATTGTTGTTAAAAAGTGACTTTTTGTGAACGGGATTTTTAAAAATATCCAAAACAAGTCACAAAAAACGAGTTCATTGTATTCGAAATAATAACGTTTTCGCGTTGCGCCACAGTAAGTTCTTACTGCATGCCTGTCCCCGCTGTAATCAATTGAAACCCACACATACACACAAATCACACTCCCATACCTAAATACGTATGCTTGTGGTTCCAATTATCATATGGTGTTTATGTACGCTTACTGCATTGGGTAATTTTATTTACGAACTTTTATTTTTAATCAGTTCGTTTATTTTTTTTATCTTTTGTATTTTTGGTCATACTGTAGCGCTTAATACGCAGTACCTGAATTGAGCGGTAAAATTGTATGAATGTGATGCAACCATCCTCCTAGAGGGGTTAACAAATATTTATATATTCTACTCTCCCTCTCTCTCTCTTTCTCAGCTGGATACTATAAACATTCAATTTATTTCGACTACTCAACCAAAATCGAACAAGTGCTTTAGAATGTAAATACTTTGGAGAGCTAAGGTAATTAAAATTAGTTTATAATAGGTAAGATTATCTCCAAAAAAGTTCAATTCGGATCCAATGCATCTGAGAAAATACCTTTTAAAACGTTGCTTCAAACGCTCTTGTAGTAAGTTCAAACCGCTTCGTTGATTTATGATGGTGATATCGAGTTTTCGGTATCACGAAGGACCAGGGTTCACATTCGTTATATGGGATCCTGCCTTACCTGCAAAGACCAGCCCTAGGACCTAACCTAACCTTTCCGAAGCTTTTTTCCCGTGAAGATCGTTATCCCACTGATCGGAGTCAAATGTAAACCTTTCAGAGGTGTTTTTTCCAGTTTTAGAATAGGCAACACATCCAGCGAATCTAATTAGGTGAGTACTAAAACTGAGAATTTAATCCTCCTGTTGCGTGTAGTATTTGAGATCACACACACACATTTATTACCAGTAATTCGAGTAGTCGTAAATATCACTAAAAAGTCATAAACATTTGTTTTCAGTCTAAAAAGTTCAAGTTTGGAGTCCAATAAAATAATATTTCTAGAAGTATGGATGAATTTTTGCCGAGGCTAATATATTCGCCCAAGTAAGCTTAAGCTATTTTATGTTTAGACATACTGCATCCAAATTTGTATAAGATACGGAATTTATATATTTTGAACGCCGACGTTGTCTATTGCACGTATAGCAAAGCTGTGAAAATATTAGATATCTTTGGCTTATTCAGTTGTCACAGATCTCGTGATAATTTCGAACAAATACCACACATTTATTAGTTCAGAAGGTTCAAATGACTCAGAACGTAGAAGCACACCGTTTTGAAAAGAGCTTAGAGCAAATTGGAGTACTTTATAATTTTACTCGAGCACATTTAAAGATTGAAACTCTAGTTTGCGATTACGGAGAATTTATTGCTTCTCAGGTAGTGAAAAAGTTATATTATTAAAATTTATCTTTAAATGTGCTTCTGGAAAAATTGTTGCGATTATTAGTACGACCTACACTGACGATGAAATATACCCGAAAATTATGGACAAGTATTTAAAAGGATTTTAATAGTTTGACATGGTTTAGGTCTTTTAGGTAAGCAACGGGAAATTTAATTTTAAAATATAGGTTTATATCGTCTGTATTTATATATAAAAACCAGTTAGCTATAAACTCCGGCAACTAGTAAGCAAAGGGCTTTTTAATTAATATATTTTAAAGCTTAATGTAGGTATTTAGAATATTTAGAGATAAAAAAAAGTTGTAAACAAAAGTAGATATTTTTGATACCCTGTATTGATGTGAACCGTATTCCAAAAGGGCTTTCTGCATCGACCGGAACAAATGGTAGTCAGAAGGGCCAAAGTCCGAGTTATAAGGCCGATGTGGAAAACTTCTCAGCCGCTATTTTCTAAATCAGATGGCAATTGAGTTGTTTTTGAATGCATTCTTCAGCTCAATTATTTTGCGAGCTCTTCTTGTGTCGAGAATCTTCAAACTTTAGCTTAGCTTTCCAATAAATATAAGGAATATTACAACAATGGAATAATAATCAAGTTACGCCATCCTTTGGCAAACCGCACGTATATAGTTACATATCTTAATATAATTTATTTAGGTAAAAATTCTTGTCATAAACAAAAAACTACAAAAAATATAAGTTCAAAAACTTAAACATTTAGAAAAACAAGAATTTAAAGCGCTAAAACTCAAAAGTTTGACTGAGAAACTGCCAACACACTGTCTAAAGTAGAATGTAATACTACTAAATAATTTGCATATTAAAAATATAAAGATGACATCAAAACCAATTACTGAATATGATCACTTAACTCATACTTACTTCATACTGACCTTTAGTTGCCGTTATATTAAACTGGTTACTGTCAAATCGATTCAAGAGCAATCTGGGGGGTTTGTAATCTTATCAGATATACCATAAAGTATGATAACTGTAATGCCAATGTTAATATCATTACAAAATAAAGGAAGTAATTTACAGCCGCAATTTGTGGAGTTTAATTCTCTCAAAATACATTGGATGCTGTAGAAAAACGTATTTGGATAATAATAATAATATTTCACTTGTTGAGGTAGAGAAAATAACAGCACTGAGCAGCAAGCGCTTTGCAGCTACATTAAAATGTAGTAAAAGATATTTATGAGTGGGCACGTATGTACATAAATATGTGCATTAATATTTAGAGGACTGCCTAAATACTAGAAATTTTGCTTTACGCGCAAATAACGGCTTTCACTACAAAATCACTAAGCCGGTTTACAGCGAAAATCACACGAGAAAACTGAATAAAATAAAAAAGTAGAAAGAAAATCAAGAAAATAAAATTATGAAAATAAAAACACATAAAAATGAAAAGTACGAAAATATTAAATCGAAAAGCAGTAGTAAAAGTATGCCGCTGAGTAGTTTAAGTCCGCAATTTTGGCACAAACAGCTTACATGCCACCGAAACTGGAGCAAATACGTACGAAGAAAGTGTTTGTGGAAAATCTGTGCAGCTGTAAATTAAGAAAAATACAGATAAATATTATAAACATATAAATAAACGCATTAAAAAGTATAGTTTGCAAAAGTACTCGATATATGTGTTTGTATGTATGTACAATAAAATACCGTAACAAAATTATATGCGTAACAAAAATGCGTACTCTCTATGAAGTATGTCAAAATATTCTACTTTTCCATTTCACATTCACAAAAATGAAAAAAAAAATAATCAGTCGCTTGGGCGGGACGCGCGGTGGTATGAGTAACCTCTGCCTCAATGGACTCAACAAGCTGCGTAAGCAAAATATGCGATAAGTGTTAGCGTTGCAGCAGCATGCATGCGATAGCAGCAAGCCGTTAACAACACGTAAACAACAATAACAACAACTTAAACAATAATCACAACACATAAGTGTATGGAAACGAGTGATAGAGCGATCAGTCGAGTGAAAGTGCGTATGTGTGCGTGCGTTTATTGCACTCACAGCGACGGTAAGCGCGGCAGCTGTAACAGCAACAACACCAACAAAAAATACACAGGCAAAAAAAGTGAAAGAAGAAATTGCATACACGCACACAAACGCACGTCCAGCGGCGCTGTTTTTAAGCGCACACTTATACATAAGCAGAATTGGGTATTTGTGCACCTCTGCAACTGTGTGTGTGCGCCTGTGTATGTTCGTAAGTAAGCAAATGAGTACTTAACGAAAAGCAATAACTGAAGCAACAGCAACAAATGAGAACTCAACTGTGTGGCGGACTCTGCTGCCGCGACGAGGGCAAACACAATGAAAGGCATAAAGTATAAAGGAATCATAAGAGCAATTACAACAACAAAAACAACACTCAGTCATTCAGTCAATTAAAAAGTGCAAAAGGTAAAACAAATGGCAGGCGAAGAAAGAACTGAAGCGAGCGCGCACGCGGCGCAGAGCTGTGCTGGAAGAACGAAAGTCAGCGAGCAGATCGACACGATCGCAATGCAACACCAACAGCCACGGCGCTGGGCAACAAAGCCGCGCCAATGGCAGCGGAAACCACAGCACGGGCGTTAACGGCGAGCGACGGCGGCGTTGATGATGACGGCAACGGAAAGCTAAAGACCCAAAGAAGAAAGAAAAGGCGAAAAAAAGTTCAACTACCAACAGCAACGATCGCCGTATCAATGGTGGTAGCAGCAGCAGCGACTACAACAACCACTACGAACGACACACTCACATTGACGCGAGATGCGAGAACTGTGCATTCGCTGCGAGAATATTTCACTTTCCAAGCCTATAAAAGCTAAAGATCTATACGAACTCGAGTTTATTAAAACGAGCGCTGTGCGCGTGCTAAGATCGTTTGTCCGTCCGCTATACGCCGTCCGCTGTGGAGCTGAGAACTTATAAAGTCACTTTCAGAATTTGCAATTAAAGGAGCTGCAGTTCAAAGTGAAAATATTTATGCAAAAACTGGAGGATACACTAATTAATTTCGAAAAAGTGCGTGAAGAAAAAATTTCAATTAAATGCTAAACCATTTACTAATTTAAAAACAAATTACCGAAAAGCTCTGTAGTGTGAAAGAACAAGAAAGAACGAAATTGCCGTTTACAAATATTTTCTGGAGCAAAAAATATTAAAACATGATGAAGTGTGTGCGCGAAGTTTTCACAAAAATTATGGAAATTTAACAGGACTATACTTTTAGAGAAAAAAAACTGTCAACACTGCGGGTTGTGCTCATAAATTGAAGAATTATGAGTTTTGCATGCTGTGGAGTCAAGTACAAAAAATAAGTATGCTTTTTATTACAAATTTTGGGCTTAAAAAATTGCTTGTGCTTTACTTAAAAAATTTAAATCTTGAAACAAAAAAAAAGATACTTAAAGTTTTAAAATTTAATCTTTGAATTAGAAAATTAAAAAATTAAATCTGAAAATAATATAATTAACGCTTTTGGTTGGAACGTTAAAGAAAAAATTCGGAAATGTAGTCAACCCTTTCAAATTTCTGTGTACTCAAAGTGGTTTTTATTCATGCTCGGAGGTGTGGATACTAATTTTTTTAACTGTCGTTGAAGAATATCGACTATTAGCCAAAAACAAATATATTTCTTTTGACAGTGGGTGTGGTTGTAAATATGGTGCATATATTTTCAAAAATGTAATAGCTACCATTTGATAAACTAAAAACGTTATACGTAAGGCACGATTGCTTTTCTGTCCACGAGCTCATTTTCTGAAGCAGTTAAAGATAATTAAAAAGAAAGGTTACTAAATGCACGTTTTTTCAATTTCCACATAATAAAAGATATGATTTTTAAACTTTGTAACTTCTGCTGACTTTTTCGACAGGAGGCATATATCTTTATAAAAAAAATTACTGCGCAAAGGGATACAATTTCACATATTTTTACTTATATATGTATACACAAAGTATTTGCAACTTTTCAGAAGTTAGAGGATACATTTTTATATTCGGCATTGAGAAATAAAGGCTCGACATACGAACTCAATCAACTCAGATTTAAAAAGGCTGCTAACTAAAATATTTTAAAATCTTATAAGCAGCATTTTGATCAGATCTTTGATGTCTAGAAGCTTGTATTCTCACCACTGAAAGCTTTCCACTTTCAATGGAATTGTGTGCATTGCTCTGTTCGCCTTAATAGGTGTGAAAATAAAAAATAGCTGCCCTCAAAATTTGTTACAGCATACAATATACTTAAATATTTTATTTAAATAGACCTTCAAGACGTCGAAAAGAATTCTTCATTAAGTTATCACGATCAAAAATGAATAATGTATACCGAGATCACTTTCTTGTCGGTATGTAAATTAGTAAATAGCAAGAAATAATCATAATACGTGTCAACACAACAAATATATGTAGATATGTACATATTTATGTATTCATACCAAATATATGTATGCACATATATATGTACTCATGCCGTGAATAAATATTTGAATAATGAAGTTCTCATATCAGGCCAGCTGGCAAGAAAGCAATGTCAGCGCAATAGTATGAAATTTAAATGCTACTCGTATAATAAATGCATGGAAACATAATTTACAAATATACACACAAGTTAATATATAGGCACACACACACACATATATATGGATGTGATATATGCAAATGTATGGAATATATGCAAAGTGGCGCCGGCAACCAACGTCCATAAAACGCAGATACTCGCTTATCAACACCAAACACACGAGCAAATAGCCAACAAACAACAAGTTTATAAATAGAACAAACAAAATTCTAATAGTATATACATACATAAATACATTTGTATATTAGCTTTAGAAATGACATGGACACGCACACACAAATATGTACGTGGCAAGAGCAGGCGCAGCATAGCAAATGGGAAGGTCGCTCAAACAAAACTGAGAGTGTTCTACTGACATGGATTCTGCAGTACAACAAGCATAGAGGAAACGGGAAAAATAGCAACTTAATAGGACTTGCCGGTCCACGAAGTATCTAACATACAGTAGCGCTGGTGGCAAAGAGCGTCGGCGTTAGCGACGGCGTCAGCGACAATGCTTGCTATCGCGCAGTCAGCAGAAAAGCGCTTAAAAACCTTGAAAATAAAAAGTAGAGAAAACTGCTTGATCTATTAGGAAAAACTAGTAGCAATGGAGAGAAGAGCTTAAGAGAGTGCACGGCTGAGAGCTAATAACACAATGAGCTATTATGCGGCCTGAAAGTCAATGAGCACTTTTTGAGTGAGTCTATGAGTGAGTTTTCAACACAAAAAAAAAGAAACAAAAAAATATATATAATTGCTGATCTACGGCAAGGTGAAAAGCAATCGGATTGGGTGGTGTGGACGTCATAATTTGTAAGCGATAGATTTTGCGTAAAACGCGAGAGTGTAAAGATCACGTTAATGTAAATAAACAATCATAAATATAGCCCTTTATTGTAATTATTAGATTAGCGCGATTCGGTGGCGGTTAAACTTTGCTCTAACAGCATATGTAGTACACACGATCGCCTGTGTATATTTTCGGCTGCACTCTTAAGTTTTCAGAGCGTTAAGTCAACGTCTGCTAGATCGGCTAGGCTACTTTCTTTCGCTTTTGAACGAGTACGTAAGCGAATTGGCCAAAAAAGCCGCTTAGCACCAATTAAGCGGTGATCATTGGGCGCAGTTGCCGTTGTGACATGACGCTGAACGGACGTTGGTGAAAGGCGCTGAGTGCAATACGAAAAAGTAACGGTTAACGATAAAAAATAATTATTTTACTCAACGATTGCACAGCTGGCACGGCTGTGATAAATTTGTGCATTTAATTGGGTGGCGCAGAAATAATAGAAAATGCTTATCAGCATGACGCTTGCGTTTTGATTTGGTGAGAGAACGCGAGTGAGCGGTACGCGCATTAGATTAGTGTTTGCGAGTGTGTGTGTGTGAGCGATTTGGGTATGGAAATAAACGCTATTGTTGTTTACTGATTACGTCCGTTTGCCCATTTTATGTACGGGCATAAGTATATACACATATACATATACACACATGTGCATGCACTTTTGTATTATTAATTTGTTTTTATTTATTTTTAAATGTTCTCAAATTAGCTTTGCTTTGAACTTGAACTTTTTGTTGTCACTCAAAAAAGTAGAAATTAAAAATAAATTAATTAAAAATATCGCGCGTAGGCAAACAGATAATCAACAGTTGTTACTGTGTCTTGCTGAGCTTTTTGAATACTACATTGCCTTACGATTTACTTTCAATTTAACTTTGCAACTTTTTTTTGAACTTTAATTTTTTTTATTGCACTAAAGTCATTTAAAGTGTAATTGCCTAGAAAACATACTTCTTTATGAAGTTATGCGTTTAATTGCAACGAAACAAGCTTAGAAAATTTTATTCAAACAATTTTGCCTTCATATCTATGTATTAATTAATGACATTTGACATCAATTATTTTTAAAGTAATTTTTTTCGGAATTCTTAATTTAAATTAGAATTAAAATTTTTAACAAGAAAAACACAAATTGATTATTAAAGTCATATTTGGTTATTTTTTCTTTTTAATTTTTTTTATTTTTTACGAAGTTTTTTCTAAAATTCTTAAATTAAATTAGAATTGATATTTATAGCAAATTTTTTTCAGTTTTCACACAGTATTTTTTCGCAAATTCTTAAATCAAAAAAATTTTTGTTAAGTAATATTATCAGTTTTCGCAAAGTTTTTTTTCGGAAGTTCTAAATTTTATTCGAAATTTATTTAATTTATTTTTTTTAAATTTTTACAAAGTTTTTTTTTGGAAATTCTAAAATTGAGTTCTAATTAATTTTTTGAAGTACATATATATTTTGCAGTTTTCACCAAGTTTTTCCTAAAATTATAATAAGTTAATTATTAAATTCATATAATTTTTTTAAAGTAAATTATTTTAGTGTTTACGAAGTTTTTTCTAAATTCTTAGATTAAATTGGAATTACTATTTTTTATTTAAATTATTAAATAAGAATTTTTAATTTTTTTATAATAATTTTTTTTTGAATTAAATTAGAATGAATTTTTTTAGTGATATTATTTTTGGTTGTAAATTTTGTTTTTGAAATACCTAGTGTACTTAAAAAATTGTTTTAAAGTTTAAAATAATCAAAGATATTTATTTTATTAACTAAGCGTAACTTATAAATTTCGAATTTTTTTGATTATTTATTGCCATTTTGTAATATGTTGATTTTTTATCTTCTCAAACTTCTGTCATAAAAATTCATGTGGCATTTGATAACATTAGTGCATTCAGGTTTCACTATAAACTCAAGTTTGAACTTACTTAGGTGTTTAAGTATATTAATCAAATCTTGTTATTGTGATGCTTAAGAAATACGGAGTTCGATTTAAGATTTTTGACAGGTATGATGGATGGGTCCTTACTAATAAGTAACTTTTAAGCAAAGTAAAATAAGTTTTTTTCGCATTTTAAACTTGAGTTGCTGAACATATTATTTATACAAATTTTTTATTGCATGATTCTATTTTCATTGCTTATAATATTTATTCCATAAATATTCGATTACTGGTTTGTTTTTGTTGAATTGTCGCCGGCTAAATGCTGCGCAATTACGTTTATCGATATACATACATATGTACATACATGTACTCACATATATATAGCGGAGAATTTATAATATTGTACCTATTACCACATCAAATGCAAAGATTTTGTTTATTACAAATTGTTTATTATTGCTACGTTTATTTTGATTTCAATTTACATATATACTGCACACTTCGCTAGGTACATAAATATGTATATAATCTACAAAGTCATAATTTTGTATATTTTTCCATTACAAAAATGCTCCAATGGCTATTTTCTGTACATATAAATTTACATATATAATAAATATACATGTACCTCCAACCGCATCCAGCCACCCGTCCATTCGTCATGATCGCGTCAGCGCGACATTTGCTACAACAACAATCATTTCTGTCACAATTTGGCTTTCTTCTCGGTATGCAAAGATGAAAACACATTTGACAGCTGTTAACTTGCTGCTACAGCTAGTTGTTGTTGTTTAATTAGCTTTTAGTTTTGTTGCTATTTTATAGTATATATTTTGTTTTTGACTTATGTGGATGTTAATTGGTGTGGTCCACTTGGCCGTCGGTACAAAAGTACCGTCGCACATGCACTACTACGTGCCGAGCAATTTCGCTGCGTACTGTGGCGTTAAGTAGCATTTTTTGTGAATTAAAGTAAACAAACCAGAAAAAAAATTACATTCCGTTGCACCGAAGCTAAAATGTGCTTAACAAATAAAAACGTTTCCATACGAAAACATGATTTCGTTTGTGCAGTTTGTATGGCAGCTATACGCTGTCGTCCGATTTAAAATTTTTTTCTAAAATTTTTGACAAATTTTCTATACAAGAACTTGATTTTGATCGTTCAATTTGTATGGCAGCTGTATGCTAAAGCGATTCGATATCCGCGGTCCTAACAAATGAACGATTTCTTGGGGTTTAAATGGCAAGTGCAAAATTTCAGAACGCTATCTCAAAGACTGAGGGCCTAGTTCGCGAATGTACAGGCAGACAGAGGGACATGGAATGGTCGACTCAGCTCGTCACGTTGCTCATTTATATATATATTTAATATACCCCGTGCAAGGTATAATAAAAAAGCATTTTTTTCTACTAAATTGTAAAATTAAATATAATTAAATGTTTATTTTTTTAATATACAAAATTAATACGAACAATAAAATTAAGTTTTAACTATTTTTTTTTTAATATTTCAAAACACTATTCTCAAATTTGATATGATTTAAAAAATGTATAATAATATTATATTTCTTAGACAAATATAACATTATGCCTGTTGCGACACTATTACAAATATGTCAAAACTGTAATTCATCAATTAAATGAAAAAAAAAAAGATTATTTTAATAAACATTTAATATTTCGGACCGTCAGTCGAATTCTTATTATAATTTTTTAAAATTTATGTCCAATATTTAAAAGTTTTGCACGCAATTTCAGCAGAAGCGCATCACTGTGCCGCCGCTTGGCGCACGAGCCAACATTGAAGTGTTGCCATTTCATGACGTCGTTGTTGTTACTGTTTTCTTATTTTATTATTGCCGCGAATTGTAGTACGTGTGCATTCGCATTGCACCGCTACTTGTTGTTGGAAAGTGAAAGTGCTTCGCGTGCAAGAAAAGCACATTGCGCACAGAGTGTTGAAAAGAGCGGGCGGACGGTGCAGCGGGGCGACGTGGTGTGGCGTGCCGTATACTCAGTGAGGGGGAATATCGGCGCTAACACAGCTGCCGTTTGATTTTTGCACACCACTGCAAGCACACACACATCGATATATCTGTGTTGTTTGTTGTTATTTTGCGCGCTGACCGACTTGCAGTGGGCGTTGCTCGACCTGATTTTTGCTTTCTAGTATAAATGAAAAGCAACAATGAATTTATTAACTTACTTGCACACTTACCGCTTACATACATACATATATACATACTGCTAAAAACTTCACTTTTGCTTTTTTGACCGATTTAGTGTTTCTTTCCTTTAAACACCTTTCAACGAAAAGTTGATTTATTTCGTTTTGCGCGCTCAAGCGTTGCTCAATTAACTTATTGCCGATTATTTTCACTTTTTTATTTATTTTTGTATATTTTTTCTGCTTTTTTGCTTGGTTTCGAGTACACCTCATACACTTTCTACTTTCTTCATTTGTGGAATTGTTTTTTTGTTGTTGCTTATATTTATTTCTAGGCCGTTGATCGCTACTTTTTGCGCGTGTGTGCCAATTTTTGTTGTTGCAACGTTTAAAGTGCGTGACCGCGTAACGCTTGATTTGATAAGTCAGCGCGCTGAAGCAAATATGCAGAGAAGTATTTGTATGTACATACATATGTACACACATACATAGTCATGTAAGTATTTTTTTTATAAGATGTTTCAGATTAACCTACAGCCACGCTTATTATTTTAACACTTCCGTTCGTTGTACAAGTATTTGAAGAAGAAAATTCTTGGACTGAATCTAGCCTCTACTAGGCTTTGTCTGTGTGTGTTCAAAGAATATCAGACATAGCCTAAAAGAGGTTAGGTGAAACAGGAACAATTGCAACACTCTCGTACGTTCACTTCTACAACAATAATAATGTTTAAATACGTAAAATACTCATACCACATATGTACAAAAGTTAAGCTCACTGAAATGAAAGCAGAAAGTGCAGCCTTCAGTTTGCTTGACAACAACTATGGCTTGAAAATTGGTAAAGCGTTTTTGTTTTTGTTTGAAAATGTGCTTTATCTAACAATAATTACGAAAGTAATTGTGGAAAGATGAAGTTAGTGCAGTGATGAAACTCAGTGAAAAGTGTAATGTATTGTACAGGGTGAGTGTTTTTTAAACTGTAATAATTTTAAGAAAAACTAATGAGAGTAGCACTATTTATTTAAATTATTTTATAGAAATATCTTTCAACCTAATCTAATACATTTACATGTATGTCATCTTTTCCAAAGATAAATCCACTTAAATTTTTATAATAATAAATTTTAAGGCAACCAGTTTCAAAGCTTCTCTCAGATATAAGACATGTCCATGGCGTTTCCCCATTCTAAAAGCACTTCTGATAAACACTTTCAATAAATGTCTTGGATTTTGGTAAGCAAAATTTTTTATTGGTATACACACTGAAAAATTAATCGAAACAAGCAAAAAATGTTAATTTTGGCTACACCGAAGCTACAATCCCCTTCAGAGGTGCATTTTTTTATAGCATAAAAGGATATATAAATATCTTGATCTTCATTTTGATCGTTCAGCTTGTATGGCAGGTATGTGTTATAGTAATACTATCTGGAAAATTTCTTCGGAGATTCTATCGATGTTTTAGATGATAATTTGGGGCAAATTAAGTGAAGATATCCTGTTATAAAAAAATGTTTTCCACACAAGGATTTGAGTTGAATCGGTCAGTTTGTCTGACAGCTGTATGCTATAGTGGTTTGATAATCGGCGGTTTCGAGCAATGAGCAGCTTCTTGGAGAGAAAAAGACGTGTGCCAAATTTCAGATCAATATCTCAAAAACTAAGGGACTAGTTCGCGTATATACAGACGTACCGACGAACATGGCTGAATCTACCCGGCTCGTCACGTTGATTATTTATATTGCTTTTCGATGTTTCCTTTGGGTGTTATAAACAGTTGTTCAGGGTAGAAATGCAAAACCTGAGTAAAGTCTTGGGATGTTAATTTTTCGGCCGCTTTCCTTTGAGGTTGCTTTATTTTGACTACAAGTATACTAGCTGAACTCTTTAAAACAATGTACCCCTGATCCTGAGTTGTGGAGCAGATGGGATCAACATTCATATTATTCAACAGCTTCTAAGTGGTGCACATCGTTCTTCAGGACGAAATTAAACATTTTGGGAACAAGCTCGGCTAAACACGCCTTATGGTCATGACTTCATCAGCAAATTCTCTCTTTTTTGATCACATCTCGTGAATTAAACATCAGAAGATTTTTACCATTATTCCATGACTCGTTTTACGGTGATGGAATTAAAATACATCGACACAATATGTTTGTATGTAAAAGGTCATACCTTTTGTAATGACTGACTGATTTATTGATTTACTTTTGATATGAAATTGGAACCAAATTTTAAATAAAAATTCCCATATAACTAATTACTGAAACGGACGGATGAAGCTCGAAACATTGGATACCTTCTACGAATTAAGAAAAAGTGTTCAGATTGGACTGATTGGAGAACATTTCGATTATCGAGAGCTTAAATGTCGTCAGTATGTATGAATGCTTGTAATATATGTAATGTACGTATGTAATAAAATGTCCATAGATGTCAAATAATGGCAAGCCACATTTTCGAACCCACCAAAAGCTAATAAAAACTTGGATTAATAGAAACCGTTATAAATACGTTGCTAACATTTGCACTTGTGAAATGTCGGCTTGTTTAAAAGTATATAAAAATGAAGTGACTATGTGAAATATTTTTGAAAATAAAATTTACGTGCAGATCAAAGTTATAGATTAAGACAATATGAATAGAACATTTCTGAGCACCCTAATGTTGCATTTCGTTTGTATGCGTCTGCATTTAAGCAGCAGATTTACTAACGTGATTTCATTACAGTTACATTAAGTACAAAACGTCAAGCCAGCAAGGTGTTTGTCTTCAAAGAACATAAATAACAACAAATAAACTGACTGAACACATTTATTTATAAAAACTGTTTTATTAATTTGTAAACAAACACCGTTGGTTGGATGAGTCATGTGGACTGAAAATTGTTGTTTTTCTGCTTTTTAAGCCAACCAGCGGCCATTTGAGCGTTGATAATGAAATTAATACGAAATATTTAACCCAAATGAATCATGCGAACTACAAAATTAATCAAACAATTTGCCTCGGATTTCAGTACTATATTTATATGTTTGCATACCTATATGAAACTATGTACGTGATTAAACAGGTAAAGTAAATTTGCGGAAACATTAACCGATAACGGTCTAAACAATTTTATATTTCACTTTAACTCTACATTTTTTACTATTTTTAAATTAAATTTTTAGATTTCAACTTTGAGTCGCTTATGCCAGCAAATCCTAGTACTGGATAATACTGGAGATAACCGGACCTTATAGGTAACGATGCTTTATACAGCCCTTAAAATGATTTGGACCGAAGTGTTATTGGGAAAATCATGCTTGCGGTTATGGACAGCAGAGTTTTAACGAACAATACTTTTAAATAGAGCAATATTTGCCGAGCAGCGTATAAACACAGAAAAATTGTTTGCTTATTACACACAGAAGCTGTTGGTGGACTTCAGTTGCAGTTCTCAATAAACTCTCGTTGACATTGCCCACTCTTAAATTTCTTGAAAACCTGGTTTATCTATTCTTAACAAATTTTTCAAACATGAAGTTATTGGTAAAATCGTAATAAAGGTTTTGTTTAAGTCATCGATTCGTTGATAATATAAAACTTAATAAAATTAGGTTTTAAATAATGCACTAAATAAATAAATGAATTAACATTTGAATAAAATTTTTTTTTATCTCGCATACCGGATTGAAAATTAAAAAAAATAATTTTTTTCCCAAAACTGTATAGAAAATGTATTTTTAATTTTTAATCCCAACTACCGGATTGAAAAGTAAAAAAGAAAACTTTTAATTTCCAGCAATTAACCTTAAATATTGAAAAATAACTGATATTGAAAACCAACTGACTTGAAAACAGATGTGTGTGCAGAAAAATTTATTATTCCGCAAAAAAAAATGATGAAATTAAATAAATTTTCTCAGAATCAAAAGTAAGTATGCATATTACTTCTGATAAACTGACTCACGTAATGTCTGTCATACATACCCGCATATAACAAGTGAATAAAATACAGCAGTGGTCACTGAAATAGATACAAACAATAAATTGTAGAAAATTAAAAGTATTTTTTTTTAAAATTAATGCTTTCAATTCAAGTGTTCAAGATGAAGAGAAGAATTTGTTTAGATAAGTTAATATTAAATTCGAAGCACATTATATATAAATTATTACACACCTCTATCGATATTACCGAAAATTTGTGCGATAATATGGGAAAGACAAGCTCAGGAGATCATCAATTTTATAAGTAACCAGCGCTATGAAAAATGTTGAAGAATCGCTATTTACTTGCAATTGTCGATTATGTGAATAACCACTCTTTTTCGGACGCTCGATTTTGCTTTCTTAGAAATACATAAATATTGACCGCATTGGGTTGATATATTCATGAGTATTCGCGAAAATTATTTCGTACTTTCAATTCAACAGAAAACGGAGTTTTACGGTATTTACTGCAATCGAACTAAGTGAATTAAGATACAGACCTTAATTTTAAGAATCAAATGAATTGAAATTGAAATTCGCCTTTATATTAACGTTAGGGGGTGTTTAACATTCATTGAGTTAGGTTCCTCTCTTAATTGTTTATATGAACATATACATTTTAGACTGTTAATAATTGAAAATATATAAATAATATAAAAAATTTATTTTTTTAACAAAAAATTTAGTTTTTAGAAATGTAAGATGTTTTTAAATAATATTTGCTTTTCCACTAAAATTTTATATTGTGTGAAACTCCGGTTTCTGAAATCAAAAACATAGTGTTACTTGATTAAAAAAACAATAAAATTAAATGTTCTCTCATACCCATTCAAATGCCAATCGTTGTATACATATGTATAACAACATGTATTTGCTTGACCTCGATTCGCTATGAGCGACGCTGCAGGCAACAGCTGACAAATTGACAAGTGAACAGTCAAAATAGCAATTTCGCTTGAGTTGTTGCTAACCAAAAGAAAAAGTGCACATAAATAAGTATAACTAAATAAAGGTACACGCAGACATAAATCCAAAAACATCAAAATTAGACAACCAAGCAAAAAACGCAATTAAGCTCAGAATTTTGGTTATTATACACATAAATATATGTACATATGTATATGACTCTTTGCTATAGCTTCAAGTTTTATTCAGTTATTTAAAAAGTTATTATTTTTGGTGTCTGATTAGTATTTTTAAGAATTAATGCAATGCTTTCGTGCTAACTGCTAGCGGACTTTGAAAAGTCTGGCGCCTTTTAAGCCATATTTTTATTAAACAAATGCGCATAATTACTCAAATAGAATTAAGAGTTATTGACGCGCTCATTTGTGGAGCGTCCCGCTGCCGTATTTTCGCAAGTTGCCATTGTAGAAGGTTTTTGATTGTGTAATTCGAAATGCAAAGCGCGTTTTATATGCAAACAAATTAAATTTATAAACAAACTCTTTGCAGTTTTTCAATGTTTGCTTCTGTTAAGTATACGAATTGATATAAAGAATTGAAAAGGAAGTGCACGTACTTATGTAATAATATGTAATAAATACTTATCTACATACTTGTATGTAGGGGAGAGAATAATGCATCTGAGCCAAGTATGTGGCATTTACACACATACGTAAATTTGAATGTGAGTCCTTATTCAGGAAACATTTAATTAATGTAAATAAATATACTTATAAATATTAAATCATATACATATTTACCTTTTTACAACCTGAATAGGGTATATTAAGTTTGCCCTACAAAGTATATACATATGTGTACTTGATGAGCGTGATGAGCTGAGTCGATCTGTGTATTTGCAAACTACTGCCTTAGTTTTTGGGGTATCTACCAGAAATTTTGCACACGACCTTTGCTTTCCAATGAACTGTTCATTTGTCGAAACTGCCGATATCGGACCACTATAGAATACAAGTACAGCTCTCATATAAACTGAACGATCGGAATCTAGTGCTTGTATGGAAAGCTTTTTAATTTTACGAGATATCTTCAAGAAATACTAAGTCAATAATGCAATCTCCGACGAAATTGTTAAGATGGTACCACTATAACATATAGCTGGCTTACAAACTGACCGATCAAAATCAAGATAATGGCATTTATATACTCCTTTATGCTATAAAAAATGCACCTGTGAAGGGTATTCTAGCTTCGGTGCAGCCGACATTAACGCTTTTCTTGTTTTAATTTCTCAGTTAATAGCTGCTTATGATTTAAAAGCAATTTTAATACCTTTAACAGGGTATATTAAGTTTTCCATGAAGTTTGTAAAACCCAGATGGTAACGTCGGAGTTCCTATTGTATAGTATATTTTATAGAGTGCCCATTTAGCCATGTCTGACTGTCTGTATGTATATACGCAAACTAGTCCCTCAGTTTTTAAGATATATCCCTTTTCTTACCAAGAAGCTGCTAATTTGTCGGAACCTCTGATATCGGACATTTATAACATATAGTTGCCATACAAACTGACCGATCAAACTCAAGTTTTTGTATGGAAAACTTTTTTATTTAACGAGGTATCTTCACGAACTTTTGTTGAGATTACAGTCCAAGCCAAGGTTACAGTCTTCGAAGATTGTCCTGATTAGACTACTATAGCGTATAGCTGCCATATAAACCGACCGATCAAAATCAAGATAAAGATATTTATATACCCATTTATGCCATAAAAAATTCACCTGTGAAGGGTATTGTAGCATCGGCGCACCGAAATTAACATACCCTATATATTATCATATATATCATATACAAGTATATAGCACAATTTATCTAAAGCAGCATCTGAACTCAAAACACTGTGAAATTTCTCAGAAATATTATTAATCTTTTCATTCCGATTTATTGGCTTTAATTGAGCTTTGTTTATTTGTAAACTATTGATTATTTTGTCATCAGCAACGGAAATGAATTGAAATAGTTTATGACAAATTTATTAGTTCCGTCACATTTCATGCGAATTGGGTTAAAAGTTTTGTGAATTTTCAAAGTGTGAATTACTTTTGAGGTCCGTCATGATTCATAAACTCTAGAGATCTCCTTCATAGTTGCTTATTAATTTTTATGTTATTATGATAGTAGTTGTGGTATGAATTTCTTCAATAAATTATAAGCACTTAAAATAATATAATATATAATATAAAAATAAGTTTAAAAAATAATAATAATATTGCATAGAAGGTAATAAAACAAAAAAAGTTAAAATTTGATTATTTAGAATGTAGGCAATATTTGAGGGAAAGACAAACTTATAAAATATTTTGTTCCACCCAAAAATATAGTGATAACAGTCGCTTTATAAATTTATCTGTGATTATGCGTAATGCCTTGTTTTTGTCCGAAATTATTTTGTTTTTACATTTCCGTTGTTTTTCGACGAAAATTTACAAAAAAATTTTATAACATATAGTACATAACAAATATAATATAATTATTGCTCATAAACAAGAAGCACAATTTTGAGATTTTCTGAATCTGGCGGTTTTGTACATTGGCAGCATTTTTGAGAAAAATTGCTGATTCAATGAAAAAAAAAACATTTGATTCAGAAAAAATAAATATTTTGAAAGATAAAAATATTTCTAGAACTCTGATTTTACTCATTCACACTTGGTGATATCAACTTTATCCGGAATGTGTTTCACCGCCTTCTAACTTACTGAATTCCTTACTTATTTTCTTTTTTAAATAAATAAGTTTTATATATTTATTTTATCGCTGAATTTTGAGATATATATATATAGTCGATAGAAAAGTTGATTCGAAGACGTTCTTTTAGCCAACCTGTGAGTCCTTATGGAAATCGGATATTACTTACAAGAATACCCCGCATTCGCAAGAGGTTCCGAGTTAAAAATTTAATGGGATTTTAAATGATTTAGTACGTTTTTTGATTGAAGGGTGTGTATACTGATTTCTTCGGGCAAAGTTAGGACCGTAGAATGATATGTAACTTATCAATTGAAACACAACTGGATGTTTTTAAATTAATACGAAAAATTATATATAATAGAGAGGGTCGTCAATTTCTTAGACGTGGGTGTTTGAGTACAAAGATTTCTCGGAACGACTGAGCACTTTGCGTAAAAATATATTTATATATCTTTACATTGTTATTTTATCTCTTCTACTACTAAGACGGCAGAAACAAGTATTTATTAATTCCTATGTTTACAATATGTATTAAAATCAAAGGCCGGGTTTCAAATGTTATCATGAAAAAGCTGAATCATTATTTTTTCAAGCACATACTTTTTCAAAAATAGACAGCAAACTTCGGCAGTCAAGTGTAATGCGATTGGTTTCTTTACCGCCTAAAATTATGCTACATATTATAAATTGTACGCACAACACTACACAACTCTTTGATACATTGATCAGTCGTAGCATGCCTTGAGGCGCACATATTTTGCTTAGACTTCAGTTGATTTTTTTAGCATTCTACTATAAATCTAGCATGCGATTTTTTGATCCCCCAATTACAGTACAATAGTTAAAATTGCTTGAAGTTGAATAGTAATATTTGTGTTGCGTTTGTACATCACATCTACATAGTAATGAAATGAAATTAATGCAGTACCTACATATGTATATATATATACGCACTACACATAACCATACAAACGCACGCATCCCACATAGCAAACGTAATTGCTAGCAAATTTGACTCACATTTGAATCTGCCCATAACAACTTATCCGCTAAGCACCAAAGCCATTGATGGACGACTGCTTGCTGATGATGCGACGTGCGCGCCAAAACAATAATAAATTAACATTGTGTGTTGCTCTTGCTAAATTTTCGCCAGCGGCGGAAGGTAAGCAGAAAATTCCCATTACTGCAAATGCTTCGAAGCGCCTAGCGTTGCTGCAGTAAAAGCGTGATGGATACAACTAGCAGCCGCAACTGCAGCCACAGCAGCAGCTACAATTAAGTAGCGGGAAATAATTTAAGTAAAAAAACCGCAACTACAAAAACAAAAGCACTGCGCTGGCAATTACGCTATTGGAAATTTACAAGACACAATCAGTTGGTCATTGAAACGAGCACGGACCAACCCAAAGCAAAAGACATGAAACCATGTGAATGAAGGCTCCCCGCACTGTATATGTGTATGTGGTTATGTGTGTGAAGCACATGTGTGTTGTATCCCGCTGCGCTGCAGCAACGTCCAGCGCATCTTCAGCTTCACCTACCGTGGCTGCCCGCAACGCTTATTTTTTACGCTTTATTTAATTTTATGGTCAATGTATTTATTTTGCGTGATTTGAGTTTATTTCTGAAATAACAACATTTTTTCTGCGGTTACTTATTTTTTTAAGCTCTGCATATTGCTAGTTGTGGTTTTTTCTGCTTATTTTTTATAGAGTCATCATTGTCAGCAGCAACATTTGCTGCAATGCTGGCCGTAATGATGCTAGGCTGAGTTGTGGCTATCGTGCAGATCGTTATGTCTGCCCGTTCGGTTGGTGTTAACATTCGCACTGGCGCATATGCAGATGGGCTGCGGCGATCTCCTGCTGATCGCTTGGCTCAGCACTGCACGCAGCTTAGTTGCAGCATTTACAGTAACTGTATATATGTGTTTGAATGTAATTTAGTATCCATATACATGTAAATAAACGAACTTGCTACTACAGCCGCCTTCTTGCTGTTGCTGTTCGGTTTCTGTGTCTTGCTGGTTAAAGGTCACATGGGTAACACAATATTTTCGAGTTCGATACTGAGTGCCTACAGTGTTATGGCATAATACTTACATTTCGTAAAACTTGATAAATGAATACTGTTGTAAATGGACACTTCAATAATGGAGTTGAACAGATGTTGCAACATTCTATAAATAACAGCGAATTTTCCATTTCAGTTGGTGATTACATTGGATTTCCAAGGAATTAAGGTACAAAGATGAGTCCGACTTTTGAGATATTTTTTCTGAATTTTTTCACTTTTATGCAGTGTAGCAGTAAACATAAATGTTTGAGGTTAGGTTATATAAGCTTATGATAAATACAAATATTATTGCCAAGAGCATATTGAAAAGTGAAAATGAGGGAATTGTTGGTATTAATATTTATTATTGTTGCCTTGAGCAATTTAGTAACAGTGTGAATCAAGAGTGATCGATCATTTTTTTACATCAGTATGTTACACATCTTTTGTATTACTACAGATTAAGATGAATGTAAGGATAGATATATTAGTGCTTGTTTGACAATAAAGTTGAATGTGTTACTATCCACTTGCAAGTACTATTTGTAAGAATTATTTTCGAAGTGAGATTTTAATTAATAAATATATAATAAAATAATGTTTATTTACAGAATTTAATGTACCTACAAATCAGTGATTTGTTTTGATAAATTTCCGATTCCCTTAATACCCTATACGATCGCTTGGAGGACCTCCTAAAGTTATCTGGCGCTGAGAAAGATTTTTCTGTTAAAAAATATCTCAAATCCAAAAAACAATAAAAAAGTTATTATTACAAAAGATGAATACAGGTAATGGTCGCAGGACTAGTAAAAATTTTGTTTTTTGACAAAATGGCAGTTTTCACAAAAAATAAATCGTTTTTGTGAAAAATCTTACAACTCAGAATAGCTTAAAAAATTGAAACTATTCTCAAAAATCGTATTCTTTCGATTACTTTATGACAATATATATCTAAGAAAGTCGTGTGAAAACTTCGAGCCGGTTGGTGCAGCCGTTTCGTAGAAATTTTCCTCACCGTCTCTGTAACTATCGCTTCGAAAGAAAAGGTTTAAAGTTTTGAGAGCCGATTATACTAATATTAAATAGTTATTACAAATACGCTCATGTGTTCGAAACTGCTTCCAAGATTATTTTAAAAATTTCATAAAATATTTTCAAATATATGTTTATTCGAAACATGCAGAAAAAAAAACTTATTTATTGCTACACACAACTGGATATAACGTCTTAAGAGGTAAAGTACTCTGGAGCGTTAAAAAATCAAAAAATTTTAAGATTTTTTTCGAGAAAAAAAAGTATTGCTATTATCAACGAACTTTTTTAGTAATGTAAATTATATTAAATATTTAAAAACAAAATTTTCTTGAGATCCTGAAACAAACTTGCAACTATGCCAGTGGGCGGAAAAACTTGTCCTCCAACTAAACTAAATTTTGATACAAACAATTAACACTCGCAAGATCGACACTAATTATTATTAATATTAAAGAAAACTAGCGGATTGATGAAGTTGCCAGGAATATAATATCTAAATTATTGAATTAACAATTGTTGTGGAATTAGCTTCCTTACTTTATTTGTATTTCACACAATTTTATTTTAAATTTCATTAAATCACATGCCCAACAAATAATGTTACTAAAAATTTATTAATTTAATCAAAATATATTGCTTCCCAACTCATAATATATGCTCGTGAACAAATACATAATTGTGGAAAATATTTGCATTAGAAAGTCTCAGGGAAGTAAATTTTGCGCTATTAAAAGGCTAGCCATTAAGCATTCCCTCCACAAGCAGCCACAAAAAAATAAAATAAAAAAATACTAGCCTTAAATCTAAATTTAACTAAAAGCAGTGAACTCTTCTGTCACAAAATATTGGCAAACATTTCAAACTCTCACAAATGCTAAATCAATCAAGCCGAGCGACCCACACTCTGTTGCTTATGATACAAAGAAAAGACCTTAGCGACGAACTCGATTGTGCTTTTGCTGCCGCAAGATCGTCAGCTCAGCAAAGCAACGCATCACAGTGCATCGGAAATTTATGTCAGGTGTCAACTATAAAAATCCGCCATAAGGAAGCAACACTGTGGCGCAGTTGTTGACTAAATTCAATGAACGGTTTAATGCTGCAGCGGCGAGCACATGAGTGACAAGCTGAGCTAAAAGTGAATCGAATCGAAGTCTGCTGCGCGAGCGTCGATTGTATTGATATTCACGAGTTATTTGCAGTTAATTTAGCGACGCTTTGTTTCACTTTGCCAGACTTCATGCAGACTATATAAAGCACAAGTGAGAGCACTTACAGTTATTTCTATGTACTTTACATACATAATAGGTAATTGCCAGCTTCTCACGTTGAAATTTATGCGCGCATATCAAAATATCAAATTGGCGAGCACAGACGCAACCGGTGACTGATTTGTGTGCGAAAATGGTTGTGAGGCGAAATTTAAAAAGCAAAAACAATAGCAATCACAAAAAAGATGCGTGCATTGTGTTCGAATTGTCAAAGCGAAATTTGTGTAGTGAATTTTGCTTTTCACAGAAACGGATATCAAATCGATTGGCCGCAATAAATAGCTAGCTAACTCACTGGCTGACTAACTGGCTTATGTAATCCACAAAAGTAACAAAAAAAACTTAAGAAAATCACATGAAATGGCAAGAAAAGCAGCAGCAAACTGCAGTCGCCGCAGAGATGCACCACTCCAGCGAATGCAATGCTCATTCAAACGAAATGCTGCAATAGCGCATATTGTTGTTGTTGTAAATTTTGGCAGCATCAACTTGCTCGCTGGCTGTATTCGACAACGCCAATGCAGCTTGCAGGAGGAGGTTCAGCCGCCGCCGACTGGCACTTTGCTCTCTGTGTCAGTGTGTCGCTGGCAAGTTGTGACAAACAAATATATATACAATATATAAATACACATACATGCAGATATATACAGCTATGCACTTATATTAGATGCAATGCTCAAATCGCCATATAATATTTAACCGACATCTCAGTGACTCTGTGACTAAAAGGTCAGACGGCTTTGTATGCTTCGCTGCGCTCAGAAAATGAAAAATTTATTATGTTTCTTGTTGTTTGCTTTTAGTGCATAAAAATATGTTTTAATGCTTGTATTTAGTTGTAAAATGATTGATATACCAATGTGAGACCTGGGTTTAATATTATGTTGTTGACTTTTAAGTGTTTACTTTTGTATTTTTTATTGTAAAAATGTGTTTGGAATACATATTTTTATTTTAGTTATATTACTTTTTGGTATTCAATTAAATTAAGATTTGTGATTACAGTTAACTAAAGTACACATTTTTATCTGTGAGAAAATTTTCCTGAGATATATTTTGATGGAGGTATTGTTAGTTCATATAAATGAGCGATGTCTGCTGCAATTGTGTATAAAATAAGATGAAGTGGAAAGTCTAACAGTTCATTAAAATTGAACAAAATGATTAAAATATGAAGAGCTCAAAACTCTATCTTATTGACAAATTTTTTCTAAAGAGAACGTCATTAAAAGTGATTGATAAAATATATACATTTACTGACTTACAGGATACTAATTACGGCATTATATATTAAAATGAACAGTGATTCCAGAAGCCAGAAAGGTATCGCCGTATCTTCGTTTTCCACGGTCATCTCAGGTGTTGCAATAATGGAGTGAAAGTAGAAATAGCATGAAAAGATATGTAAAATATCTATTAAGGTGCTTCGAAAAAAAAAATAATAATAAATGATAATATTTCGATTTTATTATCAACTTTAAGGTGTCGCTATATTTATTTTAGTTTCTTCCACATAATTATGGCATTTTTTTACAAAACCTTTTTTATTTGCTTAAAGTTTAGCACAAAAGCTATACTAAACTCTAAGAAAAGTATATATTAGAGGAGTAGTTCCAGCTATTTATAAATTCCTAAATTTCTTCAAATTTAACAAATTTCTCTAAAATTATAAAATAAAAATCTCCAAAAGTCAAAATAAGTTGTTAAAAATATTACCATATTTCTCCAAATAAATTTTTTTTATTTAAAAATTAAATTAAATTTTTATTAAAGCAGCCTAATTTACATTACTTTATGGACAACTTAGACAAAATTATGATCAAACTGCATTGACCTTTCTATCAGCTCGGAAATGCGACTTAAGATTTTCGTAACTAAATACAATTCTAGACAAATCAGCTAAACACTACAAAGATGTTTAATTTAGTAATAGCAGAAGGAAATGCGGATCGTTTAAAAGAATGTCTCGCAAAGCAATTTCTTGAAGAAAGTTATTATCTCTTGATAAATGAAGTCAATGTCTGATGTTATGATTACATATTTTGTTGTTGTTCCATCATAATAAATTCCACAAATAATTTTGACTTTTGGCAATAGCTGTCCGAATACATGTATGGTTGAGGTTGATCCGATCCAAAGATTGTTCCAAAATCTTAAACAAATATAGATCTCTGCCTGAGAATAGTGAATAGCTTCAATGCAAATCTATAAAAACCGTTAACCTCGCCAAAAGAGCAGAGTATTAAAATCCAACTTCTACGCCGCCGAGATCATGACATTTAATAGATCAAAACTATGAGTTCCCAAAATATTCCACTCGTGCTAGCAGATAGAGAGTGTCCTAATTTGCTGCTTTTCCAAAATAAATTGCGTAATTAGGAGTGGGGCTTTTTGAATGAAGAAATCGTTCAGCTTCCTCAAACTTAACGGACAAACTGCTTCTGATATTGCTCATAGTTAAGATAAGTAATAACATTTTAATTTTAAGCAATTATCTAAAAAGACAACAAAGGGACGGTTATCTTTTCGTGGCGAAACATACATTAAGACCAGAAAGTTTCCGAAATTTGTAAATAAAACGAAACATTTTAAAACTTCATCAAAATTTATTTTGTCGCATTCAAAATATGCTCCTTCTGAAGTGATACACATATGCCACCTCTTTTTTCAATCATCCAAACATGCCTTGTAGGTCCGGGTCCGGCATCGATTTCAGTTCTTTCTGCGAATTTTCTTTTACGGCCTCAATCGAGTCGAAACGGGTTCCACGGAGTGGTAACTTGAGTTTTGGAAACAAAAAAAAAGTCGAATGGGGCCAAATCCGATAAATACGGTGGTTGATTGATGGTATTGAACGAGTTTTGTTCTTAAAATACTTCATTATACTCTGTAGCAACATGTTGTACCATGAAAGCAGAGAGTCTCCGGAAATTGTTTTCTTTTTGTTTCGATATTCGCTCTTTGGTTCATCATGAAATTCGTTCCAACGGGGAAAACGGTCAATAAAGTGTATTATTTGAACGTTTTGAGGCGTTTGCGTGAATACATCCGTCGTAAACAGCCGAAATTCAACAATTTTCGGAAACTTTCTGTTCTCAATGTATGTTCATACTCGTAGTACGTACGCTTATTTAGTGCTTTGCAATCGTCGATTAAATTCGCTCTTTTAGTTTATTTTTGGCAGTCAGTGTTCAATTTTACTTTTTTCCAGAAAATTTTCAATAATAGGAGTGACCTCACTTGTCCTCAAGTGTTCACAGTATCAAAAAGCAATTAAAAAATTAATACGTTATGCTGTTATTGTGATTTGTTAGACAGATTTGCCACATAATCAAGCTTGCTCTAAACTTTACCACAAGGTGAACTTACAAATCCAAATTTTTACTTGGCTATTTCAAATATTAATGCTAATAATTTGGAGCATACTTAAATTAATTGGCGATTATGCTGATGACATGTGATACATCAAACGGTTTACACATCACCACCGCTTTAAACTTAATATGCCCTAAAACACTTAATGCAAATGGTGTAAATTTAGATGCGATTAATTCTCGAGGGAAGCTAAAAATAACACAAAATAAAAACAGAGTGCAACAAAACCGAAAGTAAAAAACTGACCCACTTTCGAATTTGCAATTCAAGCCAACTATCAAACACCAGACGAACACTACGAACATGTGTGTATGAGTGTGTTTACAGCAAGCGAGCAGGCAATGAACGGCAAGCAGCACAGCGGTGGCAACAAACATAAAGCACAGTTAGTGTGTAGCAAGTAAGAGTAATAAAACACCAGCAGCTCCTAAAACAAAACATAAGGGTACTTTACAGCAATCGTAAGACAATATGATGAGTGTGTGTGTGCATATACTCGTATTTGCCTATAGTTTATAAGAGTTTTAATAGAAGCGAGACAGTTGAGAACGTAAGTACTTGGTTGCAGCAGGAGAAGGAGGAGGAGATAATGTATGTTTGGGCTGTATGGGTACAGTATTACATGAGACGTTCGATTTCTTTGAGCACTTTCGTAAGGCTATGGTTCGGATATTCTCGCTATATACATCAAAGACCGTTGTAATACCAACCTGATTTTCTGTCATGTGGAAATTTGAGATAAAATAGGGGCATCTCGATGAGATTCGGCCCATGTGTTCCTTGGCATCCTGAGAGGTTGGCATTTCAAACGGAAATAATTGAATCATTGTCATGACCAGTTCAGCTACAAAATTTGCACAGTGGGTCTCAATAGTTCGTGTACAATGCGAACAATTTGTCTGGCGCTCTTTATTATGAAAGAAAAATTTAACAACGAGTTTTATTGAAATTTTGTGTTTCCAATGAAATTACGGCCAGGAAGCCGTTAAAAATTCATCAGAGAGATGGCAGATGATCTCAATTCTTATGAGTTATTTCAACACATTGTGGTAAAATGTTTGGTTACTAAGCGTGTCGATGCTGCATTCGTACCCAAACACTTGAATCGTTTGCCAAAACTATGTCGAGTATAGAGTTGCTTGACAACGTTGCTGGAACGCTCCTCAATCGTATCATTACTGATAACGAGACGTTGATTTATGAATACGACGTCAAAACTAATAACAATCTAGCGGTTGGCGTTCCAAAACTCAACCGCAACCGAAAAAAAATCAAATTCGCTGAAGGCACGACAGGTCATCCCAACCGAGGCTTAAAACAAGTGTACGGAAAATTGGATTAAGCGTTGACATGCTTGTGTAGGTTGTTGAGCCTACCATATAATAATGAGTTTTTAAAATGCGCGAAAACGTTGTTTCTGTTTTACCAGTCCGGGTCAAATTTGACATATGAGATAGTATAAAAATTCTCAAAACTTAGTAGATATAACTTTTGGTATATAGTATAATTAAATAATGTCGAGTCATACGTTTTAACTCTCTTGACTGGATATGAAAGAGTCCGTTCCTTCGATCGACTTCAAGTCAAATATATCTGACATAATGAAAGATAACTTAGTGAAATAGAAGAACATGTTTCCCTCAGCTTTATTTGGTGTGTTTCCAAATCGGTTTAAACCCCCTTTTAACTCCATAAATGCTATATTATTAATTCCAGCCCTCTGAATAGCCTAATTCTGTAAGTATAAGTCTAACTGGGAGATATACCTTATCGGCTAGTATTTATACTTACATATATATATTTTGTATAAAATAATTTTGTAAAATTCGGAGACCTAACAATTCTTACAAATGATTAGGTTATCTAATGTTCTGATGTGGTCGTACTTCCTTAACCTTTTATATATTCTGAATAGGGTATACTAAATTTGTAACATATCTGTAGGCATATATGTCTGTCCGTCCGTCCATCTGTCTGCAGTCGAAGTTAACGATTTTTCTTCCTTTTCTGGAATTGATTTAAATAACATTTTTCAACACTAATAACTACTGTAATGTAACCGTTATAGTTGATACACCGCTTGAGCTACTCAGCTACGTTCTTTAGACATTTATACCTACATACATACATATATGTATTTTAAATTTAAACAATTTGACGTTTATCTCCTTTATAGTTTAGTATTACATTTTGGTTAGGAAATTGTGCAATAGCTGTCATGTGCACAACTCAGCGAGCGGACAGCTTCACAAACCACAAACAAACGAGAACTAGTTGTAGGTTCATGCATATTTTGTTGCATACTAAATTGGTTTAGCGGGTTTCATAAACTCCTTACCGCATTCTGGTTTCATTATCCATGCACGTACACTGCGGAGTGTCGCCAACATTGATACGCGCCCAAAAATCGCATCTTAATTACAGTGATTAAAATAATATGATACTGCTGCGTGGTTAGCGCTGCCACAAAAAAAAAATATTGAAAAAAAAAATTTTTTTATAAAACCGAATTGAGCGCACTTAACGTGCTGGCACATTCGGAAATCGAAACTTATATAGAAACATTTTGCCATTCGTATACCGGTAGCTATTAATATTTATATTACTGTTGTAAATTTGAGTTCATCTACTTCTTTTATTGGCATTCGATTTATGGTCACAGTACAATGCTCAAGAATTTTCACTTTTACTTAAACAGCAACTCATATTTATTCGAAAAGTTCAAATAATTTCAATGAAATAGAATTTCGAATTCAATTTCAAACCGTTCAAACTCGCATTTATGTGCACCATGACGTATAGTAGCCTCACAGCTGACATAAGAAGTAGCACCTTTGCTGCTTTAAATGGCTTATTTGCCTCGAAAACGGTTCGCCCGGCATGTGTGTAAGTCATATTTTTTGTTGTAACTACAAATGTTAAAACTGTAAAGCCATTAAAGCCATTCACTAAATAAGTTGTTGCTTCGCTTCGTTCATGTTCTTTGTGGACAACACGCAATGCCCCTAGATGGTTAATGAAAACGTTTATTACTTTATAAAAAAATTTTGTCACCGATACTTATCCACACGTAAAAATATATATAGATGTGTGTGAATATGATTGGATTTGCTCAACAATTTTATTTAATTTTTTTGCATCATTAGCTTTAGTTGATATTACTCTGATATTTGTCATTTAACATTTCAATTATAATTTACACTGTGAGCAATTTGTACGAATTGAATTCTAAGCATAGCTTAGATTTATCTAAAAAGCTTCTTCTCTAACAGTAATTTAGTATATACGACATTCTATTTTACAAAATTTACTGAATACTAATTAAAGTCGAATATGACTGAATGTCTCGAATAACTTTAAAGATAACCGTCAAAATTTGTAGCAAATGAGCAGGCAAATATGACAATATTCGAAGAACTCAAGGTCAAGGTCAAAGAAAAAGTCCATATAAAAAGTGTTTCGAGATTTAGAAAAAGTGCGGTGACTATTTTTTTAAAATATTATATGTCCTGGTAGGAAAAGTCTAAAAACAACCAAGTAAATACACATTTATTTAAGGAAACTTCAAATGTCTCATCATTTAAAATGGAATAATGTGGCTTAAATTATAATTAAGTTGATATTATTACAAATATATTAACTGACTTTATTTACTTTCCAATGATTTGTTTAAGTGTATTTCCGACCATCACTCTGCCAATGGTCAATGGGCGTGCCAATCATATTAATTGAATTTCGTTAGATTATACTTTTTTGTATTGCTAATAAGTACCGAATTCACAAAATAATAAATATGTACAGAAATTTGATTAAATCTGTGTTTTAACACAACTTTTAATTAACGAATATTTATCACGCAAAACGAAAATTAAACGCATCATATTTCCATAGTAATAGTATTTAAGCATGTGCCTTCTAAGGTACTTATAGGAATCACAACTACTCTCATCTCAGATACTACAAGTATAATGCTGAGATAATTACAAATATATTTGTGTGCATATATATCTGGTTATATATACATTAATTCTTATTTTTAACAAAACATATAAAAGCATTTGCTCACTACCGAATCAATATTGATTTTTTTATTCTATCTATAAATTCGTGTATTTGTAAACATGTGTGTTTTTGTAGTGTATGCTATATGCTTTTATGAATGTAATGCCGTATGCTCACATACTAGTTGTAACGGGGCTAGCGTGCACAAGGTTAACTCCTTTCCTTTTCATTCAGGCTCTCCAAAGCCACACAGACGGCAACGTTGGCTAATGCTTGTAACGCTGGCTCAGCCAAAGTAGCCGAAAGCCAATCTATCAGTCAGCTAATCGACCAGCCAACAGAGAGTCAATTACTTATACGATTACGAGTTACAACTATGCATATGGAAGTCTGGAAGTACATTTTGTTGTTGTCAGTCAGCGTTTGGTCAGATTAGCGAGCACACACCGAAGCAGTCGGAAGAGTATTCCGCGGTTTTCGATTTTGTGAGAGGGAATGCATGGAGGAAGTTGTGGATTGGAAATTCGAAACAAACAAAACTGGTAGAAGATATTATTGACAATATATAGTACACTCTTTAGAATTCAGGAAAAGTAAAAAATAGCACGATTGCCTCTGAAAAAGTTTTATTCATAGCTAAATTGCGGAAGTCACAAGAGAACCCATTTGTTAATATTTTTGATTTTCCTGAATTTTTTAAAAATACTCAAAATGATTAGTTAAATAAATTTGTAGCCAAATTACAAATGTCAGAAAAACATCCTTGTTAATATTTTCAATTTTTCAGATATTTTCTTTTAATTTTAAAATAATATAATTTTGTATTACAAAATAAAATTAATATAAAATAAAATACCATACAATAAAATAAAACAAATTTTGTTAAAAATACAATTTTTTAAAATAAATAATTTAATATAAATTATAGTTAGCACGATAGAGGCATATATAGAGAATTGAAATGAGTTAAGTAGAACTAGCAAATGCCTTAGGAACATATCTTTTAATGGCTAAGATTTAAAAAAAAAGAAAATAATTATTTATTTTATTTTCAAAATTCAACAACTAAAGTAGTTTTATTCTTGCGTGTGAGCTCGGCCTCTTTGTTAAAAAATTTCCAAACTAGGTAGTAATAAAGCCAACCCATTATTCTTATACACACCCCTCTCTATTTTTGACGTTATTTCTGAGGCATAAAATAATGATATACAGATTTTTTTCATTCTGTTTTACATCGATCATTCTCAATAGAATCTCGTAAAATGAAAAAAATTTCTATACAAGCATTCGATTCCGATCATTCAGTTCATATGGCAGCTTTATGCTATAGTGGTGCGACATGGGCGGTCCGACAAATGAGCAGTTTCTGGGAGAAAAAGAAATTTTTTAAAGTCTCCGACTTTTCCTATGGGTGTTACCAACATCATGGCAAACTTAATATACCCTGTTCAGGATATAATTAAACAAAATTTAATAAAGCTTGAGTAAGGCTTTTCCAATTGTATTTTGAAGAAAAAAAACCTAAAGTAGTTCCAAAACAAAAAAAAAAATAAAAAACCACTCTAAAAATAACAAAAGTTCAGTCCAACCCTCATTACTAAGTCATTATTATACACCTTATTTGATTAACATTTTGACCTCCTCTCGTATATGTACATTTTATTATGACAACTAAATTGGTGCTGCCTGAATATTCTATAAAACCACTTCACCTACTTTTAGAATTAATTAGGACTTTGTTTGCGTAACAAAGTAATAAAAAATTATTTTCAGCAAAATTGCATAAAAAAAGAAGATGAATGAAGATGAGAGAAAACGTGTTTCAAATGATGCATAAAAGAACTAATGTATATTGAAGAGGTTGAAAATGTTATGACAAAAAAATCGTTCATCAAATCTCTATGGTGCACAAAGCGATTTTTGCTGTCAGATATGCATGTTAACAAAAAAATAACAATATACATAAAAAAATTAAAAATAAAAAAATTAAAAGTTAAAAAAATAATATAAAATTAAAGTTAAAAAATTTATCTGAATGACAAATTTTAAAAGAATATGAAAGTGTTTAATTAAAGCTTAAACATGTTTTGATAATTAACACAAAAAGCGCAAAAATAAATTTAACTGTACCTTTATGTATCAGCTTTTGACACTTTTTGAAAAAAAAAAACACTTAATGCTTTTTATAGCGCAGAGACATAACCGGAACGAAGGCAAATCAAGCCGCAAAATTCGTTATTTATGAAGTTTTATTTTTTAATATTCACCCATTAACAGCTCAACGTAGAATGTCTTCGCAACAAAAAAAAAATTATAATAAAAAATGAAAAAAAAATGAAAAATAATAGCAAAAATAATAATAAATTCAAACTCGTTTCAATATTTTATTTCAAAATTTATTCATACGAACAGTTACTTGTTTTATGAAAGATTGACGCAAATCAAATTGCATAGAAACAAGCATTTTTCTAAAAATTTGGCTCTTCGAAAACTGGCCTTTTTTACTTGATGGTGAGTCGATTATTGAGTCTAAATCACAATTAATTCGAGCGCTGGAAAATGAGTTCATGAAAGGGCGGAGCAGCAGCAACAATACCCCAAAACTGCTGATTGCTTAATTACCAGCGATTGAACCTAAGTAATCAGCAGCAGTACGCGGCCTTTGTTTGAAACCCCAGTGCGCTTTTCTTGCACAAACAAAACCTGTAGGAGTCCGGTTATAAATTAAAACCAACAGAAAGTGACCAGCGGCATTTCGGCAGCCGCGAAACAGACAACACAAAGAAATGATAAAAAGAAAAAACAATGGCAGCAACCATCTGCCCTGGCACATCATGAATCAATCGCGCACTAACATTACAGCTGGCAAATACCATAAATAAGTCACGCCACTAATTTCCTTGCTCGCAGCGCCTTAGGTTTGAATACATTTTAGGTTCAGATATATTTTAGCAAACAATTCGATGCGCCCATTGCGGGCGATGAGCATTTGATAAATGCACAAATTCGGACAAGCGGGCGTATACGTTATTGTTTTTGTAGTTGTAATTGTAGTTTTATTGCCAACTACTTTGTGCGTGCACACAGCAACAAATTAACAAACAAACGAACAAACAGAGCCACAAACAACTGCAAACCAAAGCTGTACAAACCTTTCAACACAACGCTGGCGCAAACAAAAATCAAAAAACAACAAATGCGCAAATGCGCAAATGTACAGCACAAATTAAGTGCAATGCGAAACGCCCAAGACAATACACAGAAATTTGCATTCTCTTCACGCTTACCACTTACATAAAGCTTAAGAAATACTCTAGCGCTGGTGTACGCTGAGCTGCTGAGTTGCAAAAAAAACTGTAGTTAATAATATTAAAAACACATTAACTCTCCGTCAATGAATTTTGCACAGCTTAAAACTTAAAACAGACAGTCCAGTAACTTAAGTGCATGCGCATTTAAGCGCTATGTTGTTGTTGTCGTCTAGTTGAGTATTGGCGTGTCTGCTCTTATGCCGCGCGCTCAAGAGGCACTCTGAGGAAAAACAAGGTGTGCATATGCTTATGGTGAGGGGTACACAGTGGGTTGTTTTAGGAGAAAATTGAATAATCTTAGAACTTTGCAAGCAAATATTGTTATAATCTTACCCTGAACAGGGTATATTAAGTTTCATTAATCTGAAATTTTGCACATGTTCATATCTCCTTAAGAAGATGCTGATTTGTCAGAACCGCCGATATCGGCTCACTATGATTTGATATACCAATTCTACGCAAGAGTAAGTTGAATTTTCACATTCCTCAAGCTCAAATTATGCTCCTTCTGAAGTGATACACATATGCCACCTCTTTTTCCAATCATCGAAACATGCCTTGTAGGTCCGGGTCCGAGATCGCCTTCAGTTCCTTCTGCGAATTTTCTTTACGGCTTCAATCGAGTCGAAACGGGATCCACGGAGTGGTAACTAGAATTTTGGAAACAAAAAAAAAGTCGCATGGGACCAAATCCGATACATACGGTGTTTGATCGATAGTATTGAATGAGTTTTGGTCTTAAAAACGTTCACAACTAGTCACCGTAGTACCGTCACTGACATTCCTCCCTTCCGTACTTACTGCCCGTATCAACCCAAATTTATCAGAAGGTATGCCCGTAGTTGCAACGCAGAAATCAGTTGTTAAATTTTGTTTTAATTTCACCAATGTTGCCATTGTTCTATTTGTATACACGATTTTTCACACATTTAGTTTTTTAGTTATAACTTTTCATAATGTAAAAGCTCAAAACTAAAAACATAATGTAAAAGCTAAATATTAAAAATAGTTTACCTATTTATAAATAAGTGCATTCGACTGTGATTTTGAGTTATTTCAAGAATATTTAAAATATATTCAAGTTTATTTTTTCATTACTACAAAATAGCGAGACTGGCAACCTTACTTTGCAAGAGATAGCTCTCTCACTCTCAGCTCACTCGTTGCTACGGGAAAAATCCAATTTTCGCGGATATCCTACCGTACGGTCTGTAGAAACGGTGGTGAGTGTTCATTTACATTACGCTCTCATAAGATTAGTCGTATCAGATTACGTACGAAAGGGAGGAATGTCAGTGACTGTTTGAGCTATTACAGATTCTGGAGAGCTCTCCATGCAATTTCGTATCAGTTTTGTGATCAGACCGAAAATGACCAACATTTTTGGTAATATTTAACTTATTAAAAAAACCGGCGCCATTTGGGCAATTATTGATTTTTGTTCGGCCATAGGTTATTGTAGGGAGAATATCGATAAGCGAGAATTTTTTCTCAGCTTTCATCAACGGAGAAGGCCGGTTTCACTGCAGCAGGACTTTTGTTTTAACGCCAACGGCGATCGCTTCTAACTCGAAAAAAACAGTAATTTTTTTCTTGAAAAAATAATAAGTTACTAATTTTAGGAGTCTCTAGAGCTAGTTATGCGCATAACGGTAAAAATCGCTAATTTATGCTTATTTTTTAATAAAAACACTTTTTAGTTTATTCATAATATCGACAACAAGTTACTTCATAAAACCTGCTCCACGCTTCATAGAGCGGGCTCCATGTTGTCTCTGCCTGTAGGAATTTTGCTTGTACCTCCTAGTAACCAACAAAGTATTATTTATATTCAAGAATAGAGATTTCTTTCGAACAGTCATTTCTAAGCTTAATTGTTAAAATACAAGTTAAAGCGCATTGTTGTTGTTGCTTTTTTGTGTGCTACATCTAGTTATGTCGGTATGTAGTTCAGTGAATTGCTAATTAGCGACAATGCGAAACAGTGAGCGTACTCAAACGCGTTTCAAACTTGTAAATTTTTTAAGTCAAGTTATGCATAATTTTTGTTTTCGGCTCGATTGTGCGCTCAAGCGCCAATTCACTCAGTTCGAGCACCGATTTGGCTGGCTTCGAACGCGTTCGTTGCAACACCAACAACGTCAACAAGACTGCAATTGAAGAGTAAATTCCAGCAGCGCTGTTGTTGTTGCGCCGCTCTTTTGCCACCAGTTGCCTTGAGTTGTTGTTGCTTTGCATCGGTTGTCTTGTCGTCTGCGCCACCTTGTGTGCTGGGCTCTCTGCAAGCGCTGTGGTATGATGATGGCTGGTTTGTTGGCCTCATTGTCAACATTTTGCCACCTTTGGCGCGGTGTTGATGTTACTCAGTGAACGTGTTTAACGTGGAGCGGTTGTGTGCGCGCTCGTGTCGACTTTTGGCGAATAATATTTCCTGCTCGTTTCGTTGGTGGACTTTTGTTAGCGTTTAACGGCTTAACGGTATACCAATAATTTGGGTGTCTGTGTGATTGCAAAAAGGTATTTGAAGCGTCTGGAGTGGATTTTTGCAAGCAAATTGGAAAAAAATTTAAATTAAGTGTTCAAATGGTGTTGCGAAATTTTTTTAAATAGTATTATAGATACATAATATAACGAAGGGTTTACAATATTTGTATAATTGACAAGAAATTTGTTTTTTCATAACGGAAAACCATCTGTAAAACCCCAATATCAACTTAATAGTTGAAAGATAACAAATATAAAAAATAAATAAATAAATAATAAAAAGTCTTCCACTTGCTAATACTAATGCCTAATTAAAGTGTGCATCGGTTACACCTGCACTGCAGCAACAACATACCAGACGCGAATGACAGTTTTATTGGTGTTGGGAAATCTGCTGCAATAAAAAGAGCTGTAGGCAGACGAGCAGAAGACGCGACACTGCACCAACAGCTTCCGGCTTAAATTACTTGAAAGAGGTGCGTTTTCCTACATAAAGTAATAATTTAAGTTTAGATAGTAAAAGTACAGTTATAGTAGAATTCAAAGAAACATAGAGGAAAAGTCGGTCCTTTTAGTCTCGTTTTCATCAAATTTTTTTCAATAAATTTTTTTAATTTTATAGTATTTAAAATGGATCTCACAGCTTTTAAAGATTTCTCAATTTAAACATTTTTTACTTTAAATTCATAAGAGCTGTTTATTAACATTAAAGAAGAATATAATTTTAGAGTACTCTGCCTAAGAGATATACAATTTATTAGCTACCTCGGTCGAACTAGAGTTACCTAGTTGTCTCAACTTCCATTTCTCACCAGCCCAGTGCAGTTCAGTGGATTTTCTTAGTAAGAAATATTAGTGATTAATATTCGTTACACATAAAAAGAAAAATAATTATCATCGGTTTCACCAAAGCTATAGTAACCTTCACAGGTGCATTTTTCGTAGCATAAAAGGGTATAAAAATATCTCTAATTTATTCTGATTTTGATCAGAAGGTCGGTTTGATTGGCAACTATTAGCGATATGAACAATATGCTCGAAGATTGTAGCGATGGCTTGGATAGTAATCAGTGCTACATTTCGTATCAAATAAAAAAGTTTTTCATACAAGGACTTGACTTAGATCGTTCAGTTTGCTTGAGAGCTATACTTGTTATCAGCGGTTCTCAAAATTGAGCCGCTTCTTGGTAAAACAAAACTTTTGAAAAATTTTAGATCGATAACTCAAATATTGATAGATTAATTCGCGTATTTATAGATCAACAGACAGACGGTCATGGCTATATCGTCTCAGATTGACGCTAATCATTTATATACATACTTTACAGGGTCTCCGACGTTTGCTTTTGGGTATTACAAACATCGTCGCAAACTAAATTTACTCTATTAGGAACAAAATAGGTTCTGCTTGGAATCTTCTAAGTTGCATCGAGATGAAATTTCAATGGATATAGCATTGCATAAACGAGATTGATAAATGGCACCCAAAACGATAGGTCGCAGAGTAAATTGGTATTCAATATTTCGTGATTTTGAAAAATGGACAAGGGTTCAATGTTTTGTAACTGCGAGTTTAAATTGGCTAAAATCAAAATAGCTAACAATTCAGTTAAATTTTCCAACAGTAGGGCACTGTCGTCAGAGTCATCATTCAAGAAGAGTCATGTGTCAATAATGAGTTTGGGAAAAATCCTTTTATTGTAAACTTCGTGTTTGCAAGTTTTGTGTAATTTTAAGAACAACATAGAAGTTCGGTTGTAACTAAGCTCAAACAAAAGTACGAAATTTAATAAATTGAATAGATAATCACTAAATAGGGTTTATTGGGTCTAGGGAAGGTCTCGAACATCAGTGTATTAGATATAAAGGGGCTAGGGGAAGCACCGATTCGATTTTTTCAATTTAGAACACTAGGGCACATAATTATCAAAGCAAGTAACTATCTGAATTTCATTAATATTTCTCACAGATTGACCCACATTTGCGGTAAAATTCAGTCATAAGCACAGAGTATAAGTCTACATATTCGGAATCTGGGAGCTTGAAATCAGATTTCGACCATTTTTACTGTGAGATGACATAACTTGAAGACAATTTTTTGCACAAATACTGTGATGTAAAATAATCATATGGAATTTACAAATATGTTATATGGTAAGTAGGCGTGGTTATCATCCGATTCTACTCATTTTCGGATTGGATAAAGAGGGGCTATCAAACCTTGTTCTAAGCAAGACTTAACCTATTAGAGGGTGATGATACGCCACTATTGTTCGTAAATTCTTATACTACGCATATATATTTATTGCATTACTGCATGTTTATATATATAAACTACTGTAGTTTCAACACTTTAATTTGTATTTTCCAACGTAAAGGGCTTTTTACTACTCTTAATGTTTTCACAATCGAGCCTCAATGTGTAGCATACCAACACTTCATTAAAGAATCACAACGTTGCGCATGCGCAGTGAATCAACAGCGGACAAAAATCTAAATTAACCAAATACAGTGAGGCCACGCTTTAAAGTTTGATTTTATAACATAATTGTACTTGGGAAATGCATGAAAAAAGGAAGAAAATGAATACCTAGAATATAGTCAAAAACAAGAAAAACAGCCTCACAAGTGCACTTTTTATACTGAAAAAGATTAAAAAAAGATTTTCATCTTTATTTTGATCGGTCAATTTGTGAAGCAGCTATATACTATGGTAGACCGATATGAGCAATTTGGATTCGGAGTTCGTAGCGTGATCTTGGACAATAACCTATGCCAAATTTCTTGAAGATCTCTTGAGTTTTTCACACAGGAGCTTGGCTTTGATCATTCAGATTGTATGGCAGCTATATCGTATAGTGATCCGATATTGACGGCTTCGACAAATGAGCAGCTTCATTATCTCATAAACTAAACCGACTCAGCTCTTCACGCTGATCAATTTTATATGTATATACTTTGTAGATAATTTAATAAATGGGAACAGGATGATACTAGAGATATTCGAAATCTTAATGCTTTACCGATTGATTCCTTACAACTAAGCAAAATATCAAGTTAAAGGGCTAACATAGTTTTTGATTAATTTGCGAGTATAAAAAGTTAGGTTTGTACCGCCTTATACGCAATACTACTTTATTCACAAGCTTGTGGAGCGCTTGTTAATATTAACCGAGTTCCACTGTATCTAAAAACCCCTACTACCAATACGCACCAGCTGAGACTGCCTATACACCAACACACACGAGTATATGTCTGCGTACCTTTGTGTCTGCACAATTGAGGGCACTATGGCACTCTACTAAGCCTTTACTATCTTTATTGCCATTTTACTGCCTCTAAGCAGCTGCTGGTTGATTTGTTTGGCGGTTCGCTTGCAATTGGAGCGTCGCGTATGATTTGCTGTACGTTATCTACCACACACGTACACATGCGCACCGTACTGACACACACACACCCGCAGGCATGCGAACACACTTGAAATGAGTGGTAAAGAAACAAAATTATGTAATATTGTAAATCGGCGCTTAAATGCGGTTTTACCGCCACACAAATTACAGCGTTTATTGTAATATTATTTGTTACCGTTTTACTTTATTTTGCAGCGATTGCTAAGCCTTTGTTGTTATCGATTTTTTCCTTAATATGCACAAAGTGCGTTAACGGAAACGAAACAGAAAGTTAATTGCCGGCGCTGGCTAATAATTTCTTGCGAAGTGATTTTGGAGAAACACAGACGCATTTCGTCAGTTTTAATGTTAATGAAACCATATGCGCGGTTGAGGGTAGGGTTATTGCAATAATGTGTTATAATGTGAAATACAGTGCATTTGTTTAGTTTAAGATTACTATAGGTGTATGGTATATATATTTCTTCATCTTGAAGTTAACTAATTATAATTAGAAAAACAACAATTTTTTTTAAAAATATATATTTTTTTATCAAAAAAAAAAAGCAAAGAGGTTACTAAAAAATGTAAAATGAAAATTGAATTTGGTTTTCATGAACCAAAATTGGTGCTAACCAATACAAAAAAATTCGCTCACATCATTTAAGACATATTCCATATGATAAAAAAAAAAATCAACTACGGGTGCACCGAAGCTAATGTCCTTTAAAAATAATACAAATTCTATACAAGAACTTGATTTTGATAGATCCGTTTTTATGGCACCTATATGCTAGGGTGATTGGAACGGAACAATTTGTTCGGATATTATTTCGCTGCTTTGGACCATAATTCATGCCAAATTTTGTGACGATATCTAATCGGATAAAAAGGTTTTCCATACAAGGACATGATTTTGGTCGGTCGCATTTTAGGGCAGGTATATGTTATGGTAAGCCAAGAATTAAAAAGTTTATCGATAGAAAATTGCGTGTGTAAAATTTTAGACCGATATCCCAAAATCTAAGGAACTAGTTCGCGTATATACAGATAGACGGACAGACGGATATGGCTTAATAGACTCAGCTCATCTCGCTGATCATTTCTGGGTGTTCGCGCTATAGAAATCAGATGTCCCAGTTAAAATTTAAGTATTCAAATAGTTGAAATTTTTTTTTAACTCAGCATTTTTCCATGTTTTAAGCTATAATGACTAAGAATTTAGGAAGAAATATTTCAAGAGCTCATATATTTGTGTTATTTTAAACATTTCTCGGCAATAGTAAAATAAAATAGACCTCATAAAAACCCAGCAATGGCCTTGTGGTCAAATATGGGATCCTGGAACAAACTCATAATTCTAAATATATTCTATATATACATATGTATGTGTACTAACTATTGCCACAATACCACAAAACCTTTAGGAGTTAAGCTTCACATAAATAAGTATGCTTGCATGAACATAACTGCTAGTCGTTGAGTTGCCGCATAGCTGCGCATGCGCTTTAACCACATTTTAATAGAAGAATGCGAAGAATGCAACAGCTCCGATACACTCAATTACTGCATAATTGCGCACATCTAACAGATTCTATATATGCAATGACGCAAGAGTAATAGAAATACACAAACACAAATAACAATTGTAGATAATAAAAAAATTAAATGCAACGTAAAATATTCGTATTTTTGTAAACAAATAGTCATTTAATACAAAGTAGAGTGGTGCTGAGAGCATAAATACAAAACCAGATTGACAACTCTCGTTAAGGCACGTTTGTTGATAACTACGAGCCTTCACAAACATAAATATCTACATGCATACATACTTATATATATGGCAGTACTATTTTCGTGGAGCAAAAAGTGAAGCTTACAGCTGCAGGAATATTTCCAAAGTATTACTTAAAGGTGGTTAACGAGTGTTGTCGCATTAAAGCAGTGTCAGGTAGATCCAAAAAAGCTTTGAATGGGCTTTGGCCATCATACTCAACAGCCTCAACATCTCAGTATCCAAAAACAGAGTATTCGGTAGTTTTATTGACCTCATTTTCCAATTGAATTCGACCAAGTTGCCTTATATATTTCAAGTAGAGTTTTGTCCGATGTCAGAGCAGTAGTTTTATCAAGTTTTTCGCCCTATAAATATACCATATATAGATATATATATTGGTACCAGCGACTATTTTCGAAATTCCGTAATGCCTATTGTTACTATAATATTAGAAAGTACACTATTTCGAATAATTAATCATTCCTCTACTGGATATGCGATTATAGTTTTAGGTAAACTTTTATGTACCTTGGAAAATATGATTAACAGCAGGCGAAATAATATATATATATTGAAAATACATACATACATATATTTGAAAACATTCTACGAAAATTTGCAGTTGATCCCGCAAATAGTTTTGGAGTTATAATATGTAATCTCAGCTTGTCCGATTGACTCATAATTTGTACACGATCTCCTCAGATATTTTTATCAATTAATGAGCGAAGGAATAATTAACAATTTCGGTTTATAAGCCACTGTGGAATGTACCTTTTTTCACATAAAATGACCTTTGTATTAGGGAAGCCGCCATTTTGTCAAAATTTTGCCCAGTCTTTCAACCATTACTAACTCTTTTTTTGGTTTTTTGGAATTAAGCTAATGTTAAATCTTCCTCACCAGTGAGTGAGGAAGGTCTTCCTGGAGATCCACTAAGGAAACAAGGGAGTCCCAAATTTTTCGCATGAATTAAAGTATATTAAGTTCAGTATATTTATATTATTATTATTTATTTATAAAATAACAAGCCTCTTCAAAAAATAAAATACACAAAAAAACTTTTTTTGATGTGCAAATGAATGTAACCCCTTAAATGGGTGATTTAAGAATCAGCTGCTTTGGAAATGTAAAAAAAAAATTAGAAAAAATCATAAAATTTAAAAAAAATTTCTGATATGATATAAATATTTTACAGACTGTTATAGAGGTTTATGATAATTACTCCTAAGTCTTAAAGACATTTTTAACTCTCTTCAAACATAAATATACGAATTTTTTATTCAATGTGTTATAAAAGCAAGTTCCTAATACTAAAATTAGCAAATTGCAAATTTGTGGAATATAACGACTTCATTTATACTGCTGTTTGTGCAAGTGTATACTAGTATTTCTTCCTAATCAAGAATGCCTTGCTCTGAATACTTAATATGCTGGATGTTATTTGACTTAGAATTCAGGCCACCTCGAGGAAATGTGCCACGCATCGAAATAATCAAATTAAATCAAATTCTCTTGATTCAATACAAACATACATATCTGCATACTACATACATGCATATGTGCTGTATTTTGTGCGCAATGACACAAAAATAGACGAATTTTAGCGAGAAGCAGGCCAAATCATACGCTTTGTGGCATTGATGATAGAGCGACACGCCCGGATATGCCACTTGACGTTCGCTTTGCGGCAAATGAGTGCGCTCCAACACGTTCTATTCGCCAAGCAAATAATCTCAAAAATAAAGAAGGCAAAAAAAAAACCAATTAATTTTGAATTCATTCCAGTTCTGCGATAATTTCACCGCTTTTGAGTGACATATTTGCATGTCTTACGTAAGCAGCTTGTTTAGCACAGCAGACGGCGTGTGTGATTTAACAGTTATGATTGAGGCTTATATGTACATATGTGTGTGTAAGACCCGCATATGTAACGCTAAGCTGTTATGACTGATTTAATTATTTCATAAACTAATAGAAATTAGCAAATCATTGAAATATGCGGTTGATATTGTGACACCCATACACACAGCCATACTTGTACATACAAGTACGTCAATTCAACTGCAATATTGAACGATTTTGGTTTTTTTTGTTTTTTCTAAAAAGAACACGTTCCACTTGCATACATTATGCGCCAGCGCTTGCAATAGATTCACGTGGAAATTTACTTGAAAAACTAGTTTAGCTCTTCAAAACTTTATTTAGTGCATACTTGGAGTTTATACTCGTACATATTCCAATATCAGACATATTTGCAGTTACAAGTATGCATGCTGCTATGCTCATACCCAAACATATCTAGATATATGAGTGTATGTGCATTCATGCAAATCCGCTAGTCACTTTAGTGCGAGGAATGCAGCAAACACAAAGAAGTAAAGATAAATAAAAAAATAGAAACAAATATCCATGGACTTCAGATGCAGAAGAAGGTAATTTTCATAGGTTTAATACTGAGGCTGATCACTCTCTTCTTGGACAATTGTAGATCGATACTTTGTAATGTCAAAACAACCTTCACATATAGATTAGGAACCTCATATATTACCAAGTGCTTTGAGTGGAATACAAATTGAGTTTTGATTCCAGCCACTAAATTCTCTGAATGATTGAAGGTATGGCATCCATGGTATTTCTATTGTAATATTGCGAAAAATGGACAGTTCAGGGCTGAGATAATTCTACCTCGCCTTCTTCAAGGCACTTCGTCAGTTAGAGGTTAGGAATTTTTAAACTCATCGAACAAGATGAACTGTGTTGAGAGTAAGTAGTCCTTTCGACTTACTCCAACAATATCTTGCAATCGCGCAGAAATTGTGGTTCATGAGCGCTCAACAAACTTACGTGAAGCGCAGCAGTTCAAGGCCAGAGACAACGCAGATCTAAAATATATTTTACTACTTTTCAAAAAAGTTTCCTAAACCCAACGTGCAAGGTGCTAACTGTATCCCAAATAATAGCTAATACCACCTTGTTAACTGATTTTCGAACTTCCAAGAAATTAACTTTAGTTGAACCACAATAATTGAAATTTTGCTTAATCAGTGCAGGAGAGATACGCAGTTGGTTAGAAATCCGTTAAGGGAGAGTAGAAAAACTGTGTAGCGCAATTGGCAATTCAGAAATCATTCATCTTGAAGGAAGTCAAGAACTCAGCGAAAGTTAACGAAGAGCCGTTGAGAGCATTTTTTGTTCGAAGAATTGGAAGTCCTCTCTCAAGTTGTGGGCATTTGTGGTTAAAACAGTTTACGAAAGTGGGCATGGCCCCGCCTTCTAATAAGTTAAATGTATATTTCTTCTAAGCCATTGAAGCTATATAACCACAAATTGCGCAAAATAAGTATTTTTGATACTTCCTTCAACAGTGTGAAAATGGATGAAATCGGATAACAGTCCCACCCACTCCCTATTAAACGGTTTTGTTAAAAACTACTAAAAGTGCGATAAAACAAATACTAAATGAGTCAGAGACATTAAATTTTATATCCGGGATAGCACAAGGGCGCATTAAAGGAACCGATGCCAAGATTGGACGATTGTCGTGACACCGCCGACATTTAGGCGAAATCATATATCTTCGAAACTACTTGTTCAATTTGAACAAAACTTGTTACAGTAAATAATTTTAACAATTCCAATTCACAGTGAGAAAATGAGCACAATCGGACTACAACCACGCCTACTTCCCATCTAGCACAATTTTAAATTTCGTATGATCCTTTCACTTTCCAGTATACAAATCAAGCACCAAATAATATATTAGGACAAGACTTTGCACAAGTAGTGCTTTTGAGATATACCATCCTAAGTTTTAAAATTGTCAAAATGGGACCATAACTTTTCAAGCCCCAGTTACGGAATATGGGGACCCCAGTGCCTGGTGCTAACTTTTTATTGAAAATAACGGTCAGTCTGTGTTATATATTATATTATTGCAACTTATCGAAAAACTTGCGAACTTCCGGTTTACTTCATAACGCATATAGATTTTCGTTATTTTAAAACACCTTATGCCGAACATGTCGTTCAATATGTGAGTTATATACAATAATTATAAAATTGCTAGAAAATATGATCTCAAGTATACTTCAGCAATGTCAAAACTAACTCAGTTAGCACACCCCTTTCTGTCTCCAATATAGCCTGTGTATTAATTTCCGACTTTACACCTGACAAAATGTGTGATACTTATTGAAATTAAATGAAAATGTTGTCTTAAAAATTGTGTGGGAATGTGAATGAAAGTAGTCTACACTTTTGTCCAACCCTTATAAATGACCTATAATATAGCTTAATAAAATACAAATTTGATTGTAATCCACTGACGATTTCGTCAAATAATGAATGTTGAATTGTTTCGCAACATTTTTAATATAAAGTCCTCAAACCTGAGGGTATATTCTTTGCTTGATCTTTGCAAATTGCAAGAGTATGAAAGGTTCTGATCCACCCAAACTTAGTCCTTCCTTGCTTGTTAGTCGCTGTTGTTTTTCTCTCCACTTTAGATCTATCCACGAATATGTTTGCTATCTAACGAATAGGCATATGATACTCGAATTAGATATACCATAGCCGGAAATGCTACAAGGCGAAGCTCATAGGTAAGTCTAGAAAACGAATACATCTATTGAGTTTTTGAAATGAAAAAGTGGGGTGATTAGAAAGTCATGCTTATACATATATACATACATATATCCTTGCCCATTTTATAGGTATTTCTTTGGCGGTTTCGCTTATAACGGGATCTCTTTTAATTCAGGCTAATTGCTTGTCCTTTGGAATTTTCTGCTGGTGAATGATTACGTAATAGAATTTTTATGCTTCTACGGCAGCGACAACATTACAAAAGCAGAGCAGAGCACAGCTCATCTGTCGTTGTAACAACAACACGTACAGCGAAAAGAGAAGCTGCACAAATAAATGTTAGCTTTTAATTGTTTGTTGTTTATCATCGATATATCGTATATACATATGCACATATTTAAGATCTGTTACACTAGATCGCTTGTTGTTGATGTCTTTTAGTCGCTTGACAAGTCAATTTCGCACGGAAAATGCGCTGACATCATGGAAAACAATAAAAGTAGCGATCAAAAGAAAATAAATTAAAAGTATACAGAGTATATTATTAGCAAATATATATAACTGACCAGGTATACATTATTACCATGTTTACAAGTGTATGTTGGGTTATGAGGCGCAAATGCCTAATGCAAAGTAATTGAATAGCGAATTGTTTGCGGCCTACCTCCTATATACATAGATAACGGCGGCTGTTGAGAAATGCAAAATATGGACAATGGATGATAGACAGGAAGGTGTTTTACATTGTTGCTGCTGCTATTATTGCGCGACGCATTGCCGGTGCTGATAATTGGCGGAACTGTTGATTGGCCTGTGGCTGTGCTCGGCGTGCCAATTCATTCGGTGACCATTGAAGAAGTCAATAAGTATGGAAAAGAGGCAAAGTAATACTGAATAATAAACATTCATACTTCATATACATATGTACATATGTGTAGAGTAAATAATGTTGCATTTAATATTACATGAAATGTTTAATTTACATCAAAGGATGTCCAGAGGCGTAAAATAATTTCAGTATAAACAGTTTTCTATAAAAATTGTGCTGCTTTTTATGCATATTTCGAAAAGTTTGTCAAAAAACACAAAATTTAGTTCAAAACTATACGTTATAAATCCAGTATCCTTAAAGATGAATGGAGTTTATAGTAAAAATGGGCGTGGCATCTTCTGTAAAAATTGAATTTACTTTTTAACAAATAAATAGTAATTTTTAGACAAATAAAGAAATCGAGTATCAGATTTTATAGAACGAGCTGTGCGAATATGCATATACCATCAGGTCAAATTTAACCCGGACCCATAGGAAACAAACTAAATTTGAACAAATTTTAATACACATCTTTATTATTGGCTTCGAAATAGGCTTCTCGGCCAATAAACACATAATCATAGTCCAATATCTTCTACACTTCTTATAAGCCTCGGCTAAGATAGCTTCAATGCCTGCAGCGACTTTAGATTTTTTCGGTTTCGACACATTTTCGGAGCGCTATTCGCTAGATTTTGGACTCTTTCGACGTCATTTGATTTAAGTTTTTTTTTTAAAAGTCTAGCACTGACACGTTTAAAATTAGGATATGGATAAGATGATTTCAAAATGTGTTATTTGATTCTTTGTTTTTTTCTTACTGTAACCCCATTCAAATTTTTATAATAATTCCCAAACCAGGTATAAAATATAGAATATTATTTTCCGTCTCCCATATAGCCGTACAAGAGCCATAGGTCACATGACGCAAAAAGTTTATATAGTCTAACCTAATAATAATAATATTGCCAATAACAATTTAATAAACGAAGTCATTAGAAAAAGCTTACGCACCCTAATAATCATAACCAGCATAACTAATTTGTACAAACACATACACATTTGCCTACACACATACACATTTGCCTCCACACGTACATATATTTGTTGCCATTAGAAATTATAAAAGTAGCATGTAAAGGAAAAAATAGGCAACCATCACTTCCTCTACGTCGCAACTGACTACCCGGGCTGGCACGTTTTTCTTTGCCACTTATGCTTAGCCACATAGTGTGTGCGTGTGTGCAGGCGACATTGGTGGCAATAAATTGCAAGACAACCGACTGGAACCAGTTGACAACAGGCGAACGGGCGCTAACCAACTGCGTCTCCACCAAGCAGCTGCCTGCCATCAATGAATCGGCCTAGGCAGCTACAACAAATCAACAAATCGCCTGCTTTTTCGTATTTGTTTTTCTAAAGCGCTCGTGGTCATTTTGCAACATTTGTGATGAACTTGAAAAAGCCGACGCATTCGAATGAAAACAAGGAAAAAGAAAATGTGAAAAACAAACAAAAATCATAAAAACGCACGCACATCTGAACACAACGAAAATCAAATTGCATAAAATGTGAGGTATCGAGAAAAGAGCAAAGAGAAAATTCAATAAAAAGCAAAATAAAACCAAACGAAATAACAAGAAAAGTAAACAACAAAAATAAAACACCACGAATATTGTTTACGATGAGCTGCATCAAACCGGTTGTACGCAAGCTTAGTCTATGTTGACCATCTTTATTAATATGTTTTTAAAACAATAATATTTTATGTATGTTTGCTTTTGCGTCACCGAAACATGTTTTCCGTTACTTATCGAATATTGTACAATAATAAATTCCTGCTTAATTAAATGGTGTAATGGTATATACTTCACCAACTAATACATTTAGTTTCAGTGAGCATCCTTATTATTTATAAATATTTGTTGTTGATATACCCATAAACTTGAACTGAAGAGTTTGGTTAGGACAGGTTGAGATCTCTTGTGCTACAACGTAAGTAAAAAGAAAGAAAAACAAGAAAAAACGTTAATGTAGTTCCGATGTCATATTCATAAACCCACGTCTCGTCACCAGTAATGATGAGTTTGATGGATTTGAGGTTCTCTGCTATGTTGTCAGGCATCTCTTCTTCGACCTCTACTGGAGGCTTTTTTCGAAAGATTAAATTCTTTTGGTATGATTATAATATTGACTGGCTTCACTCCCAAAACATTATCCCAAATTTGTTGCTTTTACTTTTTCGATTTTATCATAATTAACACAAGTGAAAGGACAACTCGCATGAGTCAAGTTTTCGATGACTTCGCGAACTAGGCTGAATGCTCTTCGCCACTCTAACACCTGTGTTCGTAATTAAGTAGACCGCCAAAATATTTCTGCAACATTTTTAATTAAGCTGATTAGAAGCGCAAAATTTCTAGCAAATTCGTAGTTAATTTTTTTTTCGTGGTAAAAATCGCCGAGATAAATTTTTCTAAAATTTTTTTCGGAAACAAACATCTACCAAACACGAACTATCTGACATATGGACATAAAAAACATTGCATTAAGTTAGGCTTAGACAGGAAGGTTATCAATATTAAACAATAAATAAGGAAGAAATATTCCTCCGTAATTTAGGAATCTATTGCATTCATTAAACGGGCGTTTTTTTCACAACAAGTGGAACAGCAAAGTAATGGAAGATGTGTGGATAGCAATCTCCTGACACTTGTTTAATTGCATAAACATTCAGAAGCACAAAGAATAATATTGAAATTAATTAAAAAGCTGTTTTGCCATTCAGTGTAATAATTAAAACAATACCCACGGAACAAATAAGAAACTAATTGTTTTAGAGACTGCAATAAAATTAAATCAAACCTCACACACCAATCATTAGTCAGTGGTGATACCAAAACCAGCTTTCAGCTACTTGTATGACGAAATATGTTACAAGGGCAGAAAATACATAATCAAGTGAGAAATTATAACTTCAGCGCATCAGCATTGGCTTCGAAGTAGAGCTCGACTGGAACGTAAATGCCCGGCGGCGGTAAGTGCAAATGCACTCAAGCAAATCCAATTGAAGTTGTGTTAAGTTGCGTTAAGTTGTGTCAAGTTACGAAGAATTTAACTTCGAACGCTTGCCGATGGCATCGGCAGATTGCCGTCTCGGGGTGTTGGCCAGTCGACAAGTAGCCAACAAGCGGTCAAACAAGCTATAAGCTATACAGATCACGAGCGTTCGCTTAAGAGTATAATGAAGTATAATGGCTTGTTGTATAGCTGCAAGCGGTCGCATTGTTCGATGACACTTCAATATTTACAAGTAATGCGTAATGTAATTTAAGGAAGCAGCAATTGGAAGATATAGCATGTGTATATGTATATCGCATTGCAGAAGAAGGGTAATTGGTAGACCTTAACTTGAATGGAATTAAAAGCGTTCAAAAGTGACAAGTTTTAAAAGTTTGATTCGAGGGCTTGATCATAAGAGAAATATTCAAGTAATCAGCAATGACCTTTGTATGTATGTATATATATATACATATCTATTTGTGATATGTGTCGCATAAATATTTTTCAAAAAGATTTTTGCTGGAGTTGAAGGATTTACTGTTCAACTAAGAATTAAAAAAGCACATATTTTTATATTAACACTCATACCAAAACTCGGTAAGAGCACTTTTTCAGAATGCCTAAGAAAAGCAGAAATTTGTTCGGAGTAGGAATGTAAAATTCCTTTGTTCTTGCTGATTTAGAAGAGCTGTCCATAAGATGAGGAAGTAAGAATCTACTCTTGCACCAGAAATCTAAATGAACGAGCCAGAGTACTAGACGAAATCTTAGGCATCTTTGCGAACATGTTGAATGCATATAATGATATTGCACGCTAGAAGAAAAACTGAGGCCATTACGTGAATGAAACGAAAGGTTCTGTCAATGAGATATTTATAGAAAAAGATTTCAAGAATTTTAGAACTCTCATTTCAAACAACTGAACATATTCCTGAAGTCTAACAAACCCTATGCATTGAGGGGGTAATATTTTTATACTCTTGCAACAAGTTGCTACCTAAAACGTAACGAGATAGATATAGCAAGACCCTATATATATAATATGTATATACATATATGATATATGTAAATGATCAGGATGAAGAGTTAAAATCCGCGTTACTGTCTATCCATCCGTCTGTGCAAACTGTAAATTGAGTAAAAATTGAGATATCTTGCTGAAACTTGGTACACATGTTTCTGGGCGCCCTAAGAACGTTGGTGCAGATAGGCGGAATAAGACACTGCCATGACCACAAATCGCCACTAAACGAAATCCAATAAATTTCCATAACTAAGCTCCACAATAAGATACAAGACAAGTCATTTGGTATAACGAATCACTTGGGGAAGGTGCATCTGCAATTAAAATTTTTTTTAAAGTGGGCGTGGTTTGGCCCTCTAATAGATTTAATGTGCACAACTTCCAAACCGCTTGTCCAAATCGAGCCGAACATGTTCAAGCCCCTAGGTACCGAACTTGTGATTGTGTGTGTATATAGATGACTTTTTACCAAAAATATCGATCAATGTGTGAGATATATAATTGAAATTCAGAGAAGGTCCTTTCCTTGTAGTAGTAGGTCTGTACGTCAAAAATTGATTGAATCCGGTACTCCGTTAATACTTTCCTTAGCCTCATATACTTAATATAAAGATTTTTGAATTTCCGGGTGACTTTATACCTCATACTTGTATATGAAAAAGAAAAAAGTGTGTTTTATTCATAACAAGTCCCTAAAATGGATCATATCGGGTTAAAATTAACTTACTTCCATGTAACTAATAACAGCTTTTACGAACATCCGGCTGATTGGTACTCACATACCATGAGTTACCTTATTGAAGCTCTGGGAACATTTCATTAGTTTGTACAAAACTACCTCCAACTCCCATATACTACTTATAATGATTTTCGTTATTCTAACAAGTTTTATGGATAATATGTCGGTAAGTGAGTATTATTTATATATAAAATGGTTTTAAAATATGTATGCAATCAGCCCGTAACTTTCTCTATTAACCGTTTAGGTTGGTCAAAATTTGTGGTATTTTAGCGAAATAAAATGGACAAGTTTTCTTAAAAACTATGTGGTTTAGCGCTGAATTAGAGTGGAATTGGTCTATACCTTCGTTTAAACCTCATATCCATAAAAACATCCTTATATAGAAAACGTTCTATTTGACAAGATATTTTCACGAAAGTTGTTATGGATTATTGGCCAAAGCATCGCTAAAATCTCTGAATCTATTGTTAAGATCGGACCACTAAAAATTGTAATAATACTTTAGATTTTTAGGGAATAAATTTCTATCGGCTGCGGAGCCTACCGGTTAGAAATGTGCGCTTTTTCTGCGCAGAGATTGAGTTCGTTCCCCTTCCCAACCAGTGGGAGATTTTTTTTTCTGATAGCGATAGTTCCTTTGAGCACATATGTGGAATAAAATGTCTTTTTATAAACTTCTTTACCTGACGTGAGACGACTTTGACTTACGGGTCGTAATTTATTTGAGGAGAAAATAGCATAAATGGGCTTACCAGCAATGCAATATCGTTATTATAAAGTTTCTAAAGAAGTTTATAATTATTTATAATATATATGTTCTGCACTTTTTAAGGGCTTCAACACTTGTTCGCACAAATAATATAGATGAAATCCGTCACACATAATCATACATTTTTTGGCGTGCGTAATTTTATTTAAATATAAGTTTATTATTTTTACATATTTTAAAGAAATGTCAGACCGGTTGTGTGGTGTGTGCGAATCTCTATAATCACCTCATAATCTACACAATCTACGCTCTATAACGGTTGTTATTTTGTCATCTTAATATTACACAAATTTACTTTGTTAATGAAATTTATTAGACATATTGTGAAACCGCTATAAAAACCACTGACTGTGTGACGTTCACTTATTTATAGCTAAAAAAATGCGTTGCGAAGGAAGCGCGCAGCACAAAAGGTTACGCCTAGCCTCATAAATATGCCTATTTTGTTGGGTATGGGTGCACGTTTTTGGCGTAATTGCTGAAATACGCGTAGACAAGTTTAAGAAATTTGCAAATTTTGTGAAAAAAATGAAGGTGCTTCTTTAACCGACCAAATGCTTTATACACATATACATATATGTGATCTTTTATATATACTTTCGTATATTCCATTAGTTATATGATATATATCTACTTTGCTTAGAAATGAACGTTTCTGTATAAACTTGCTAATATATGACGAGTGATTTAAATAACAAACACCTTTCGGTTTCACACATTAATTTATTTGTAATTTGATTGTTTGTTGAGTTTTAATTGTTTTATATTGTACCGCAATAACGGTCCAACTTGAATAAAATAAGCGAAATGAAATTAGGTTGGAGGTGTGGAATCACTCGTCAGCAACCTTGTCGTGGTCAGTTAATGAACATTGTTTAGATATTCATAAGAAAATTTGAACAATTAATCAAATGTATTCAACAAGCATTTAAATCAATAGCAAATCCAAGTTACCTTTTCAAATTCACACATTTATATATAATATATACGTTCATACATATATGCACGCACAAAGTTAAAATATCTTTGATTTTTGTCTGCATATGAATCGAACGCTCACAAAGCGTACTATTGTCTGCCGGTTTTCGCATGACCTTGTAACGCATTTTAGCATCTTAATTGCTTATATTTCTGATGCATCGCAACGCCTTTGGTGTGGCCAGTGGTAATACAGTTTCCGCTTGGTTATGCATATACATACTTACAAGTGACTACGAAGCTAAAGCTTAGCTTGGACTTGCTTTCAGCATTTATGTAAATGCATTTTTATAATATTGTATAAAGGTGCATATACATAACATATTAGCATATTGAAAGAGCATTGAACAGACTTAACTAAGATGTGAAGTCATAAACTGTCAATACTGCTGACAGCTGTCAAAATTAAGCAGACGTTTATTATATTTTGCGCGAATTTAATAAACTACTTTTTCTTAAATACTTTTAAATAAATAAAAGGGTAAAGCAAATCTATAAAATTATATTAAAGACACAGGTGCCATGAGGTTTCTAGAATGTAAAGGGTTGTTTCCAATAACTTCTCATTTCGTCACCTAAGGGTTATTATACCTATAAAATATTGAAATAATAATATTTAATATCAAATGGTTAGAATGAGCTTTGGTGAAGATAATAACAAATAAATAATATTTTTAAAAATAACTATTAAGTTAAGTCCATTACTCCATTTAAGATGGAATGAAACCATCAAATAAATTCACCTTACATTATGGATTCCAATAGCGCAATGACCCGGCAGTAATCCCACAACTAGGGTGAGCCAAGCCTTACTAAAAGCAAAGAGCTTGATGGATCTCTTACGATCGATATTGGCTCTTGCGGCAGCGCATGAACCGATAGTAGCCCAGCGTTGTTCAGTCAAGAAATTTATTGTCCGATAGGAAATAATTTGATAATTTATTAAATGAAGATCGATTATACTATAATTACACTTTCGACCCAAAGGTAACTTTAAACATTTTATTTTATATTTTTATAGGTCAATAGCACCTTGTCAGCAAGGATCACGTTAATAATCCCTGGCTTTTCTCTTTCAAATAATAATAGTGTATTTAAGCGGGCTTTTCACCATATCGGGCTTCGTAGCCGAGTTCGTTGAAGACTTTTTTTATATCTTTAATCCGAATAGAGTCCTAAGGTCATGGTAAAAACTTTTATTTCTATTTCTGCTATGAATAACTATTCTTAAGCGCGCTGAGATTTCCAAGCCTTTGAAAGATTTAAAACCTAAGGTTTAGCGTGATAAATTTTTAGGTTATATGAACCAATTTTATAAATACTAATTTAAAAAAGTATAAAAATTTAATAATATTAAGGCAAATGTCACAAAGTTACAATATAAATTAAATTGTAACAAAAGCGAAGAGCGGTACTTTTCAATGTCAACTACTTTTCAAATCAGACAGCACATTTATTAAAAAATATATATAAATAATAAATCCACAATAATGCAGTCACCAAAGAATGCACACCAATTAAAGTGATGGGAAGCGAAATTTTAAATAAATAAGAAGTCATAAATTTTCCGTGAAATGCCAAGAGGTCAACAATATTGACATATTAGCTAAATACCTTAAGTCCACAAATTCCGCTACCAACAAATAAATGATTACCATGGCGAACCAATCACCTGAGCATTGCAGACGCAAACGTAGAGGCCGATTGCAGACAAATAATTGCCGAACACGTCGAACAGGTTGCGAACTGGTGTCGGCGAATTACAGATGTCATCGCTGATGCTTGTGGGAATCCATTAAAACTGCGCTTATGCCTTTGCTTGCACGCATACATTTGCACGTATTTAATTGTTTTCGTTGTCATTGGCGAATAAATGCGACTCATCGCCGACATAATTGACACAGCATAAATCGCTGCCGGCTGAAACATAGAAAAGGCAGCTAGAAACAAATCGCTGCACATTTTGCAAAGCCGTGACAAATCGTTAAGAATTTGAGAAAACAAATAGAAAATTTAACATCGTTAACTAAACATCTTAATTTGCTTTGTTCGATTAATTATCGGCGATTTTTCAGCAACCGCGCTTCCCACACATTAAATTTTTTTGTTGGTTGATTTGTTTGTTATTTTAATTTGTTGGTTTTAGTTGCGGAAATAATGTACTTAAAATCAGTGAAATCTGCTGACAATTCATTATGGCGTTCATTTGCTTGTTTGGTATAATAATTATGCAATTTTTTTTGCATTGTGAAATATTTGGCATGTCATTTTTGTACGGCTGGTTTCAATGATTGAAGAATTTGCTAATTAATCAACTTGTCACCTTTAAATGTAGAAATGTTTGTGTAACTGATTTCATTTATTTTAGCTTATTGTCGTTTTTTGTCTCCCCACTGGCAAGTAATATTTGATGGTATTCTGTGCCGTTTGAAATTCGAATAGACGTGTTACTCATACGACCCGTAGTCTTTACTATAAGCCATTTACTTTGGTGTTGTAGTTATAGTTAATTTTAAGACTCTTTTTTTTCTAAATATAATATAATATTTAATAGACAGGTAATTAAAGAGTTATCCAAAATTTTCAAACCAAACATTAATTGTTTAATTTTGCAGAAAATCTTTTCCAGTTTTACACTCAACGAAGAAGCATCAAAACAAATATTGTTAATCAAAACTGCTGTTTGTAAGTCTTATTATTGATAATAATGTTTTTGATAAAATTGGTATTTGAAGTATCAGATTTGTTTTGCCGCTCAATATTTATTTAGTTAAGAGGTTATATCTGCTTGCAAATCAGCAAAAAGGTACTTTTTTGTAAATTTTCTTTGAAAAGAAATTTTATTTAATGTATAGATAAAAAAAAATTGCCATTACAGAAGTACATGTACCGAATCACCGAATCATTTTTAAAAATTTTTGATTTCCTTGTATAGCTGATCCCCAGGAGGACGACCGAAAAAATATGTCAAGATTTTCCTGCTGTACTGAAGCTGCAATACCTTTCACTGGTGCATTTTTTGTAGCAAAAAAGGGTATAAAAAGATCTTTATCTTGATTTCGGCCGAACTGAACAAATTCTCCCGGGAGAGTAGCAATTTTTAGTTATAATCTTTGTCAAATTTACTTTGTCAAATGAAAATGTCTTCAATACAACAACTTGAGATTTATTGGTCAATTTCTATAACATCTGCGGATTCTCGTAAGAATTTATATGCAAATGTTCTCTAAGAGAAAGTAGTAACCGATCCCAACTCGAATAAGCGTAACTGGGAGCTTCTAGAACAGAACTTAATGATTTTCGATTTATTTAGAAAAATTGAAGCAAACAGAGCAAAGAATCAGTTTATTCGCTTCAGAGTTTCATTATACAAGAAAAAATGTAGATGTGAAAATTGGGTATTATAAATATATAATAAAGCATGCATTTCATATGAATTACAAAATGTAAAGGTCAATAAAATCTAGTTATAATGATAAAATTTGTACTGGAATTTGATCTATATTTTGCAGTTTAAGCCGATATTTGTAATCGATAACTAGATAACCCTTCTCATACAGATACATATATGTACACAAAAAAAAATTATCTTCGAATTGAGTTCACTTCTTCCGCATATAAAACTACATACACACCCCAACTCACTCGGTGTCATCATAATTCAATTACAAGAATTTTTTTTTTTCGAAAAGATTTTCGAGAAAGATAACTACGCAAAATGCATTTGCACTTAAACACTAATAAAGCTAAAAATGCCTACCATACAGTTACGTAAAAAATTAAATTTATTAAAGCTTCTTCGGGCCTACATTTGTTAACTTGTTTATGAGCTAAGTCATCGCTCAATCCTACTGCATACCATACTTAACTGACTAAAAGTTATTTCGGCTATGTGCTGCCATTGTGTTTTAATATGAAGCAAATTTCTAACAAAAGACATTTTTCACTCTCAGTCCGTTAAACAGAATTGAAGCTCAATATTTTTTAAGAAAAAATTTGCATACATTTTCAAATGAAAAATAAATTTAATAATTTTCTTTATTACTTGTTTATTTATACTTGTTGTTAACATATTAAAATAACTAATCAAATCTAATATATTTTTAAACCTACAAAAAGACTCTTCTGTTTGTAGATCGACAAGAAAAAATTGCTAAAGTATGCCTTTCTGCATATTTTGCGACCAGACAACTTTTTATTTAATTTTTATTAATTTTCATGCAAATTTTATAATTTGTGTATTTAAATAACCAACACTAAAGTGTCACATAAGCAATAATATTGAAGCTAAGCCCTGCCCACTAACACTTCTGAAGTTGGCAAGCAATTATGTGCCTACGGCATTTAGTTATGCGCCAACCAGCTAATGGACTTGTACATTTTATGAGGATTGGAAACCATATGTGAGTAGCTGAATAGGTATTAGTTGCAAAAATGTGGCATGTAGATATTTCTGTCATGATTGAGAATAATCGGGAAATAATTACCAAGAGTCATATATTAGAGTAATTTGTTTCGAATTTTAAATACGAACTATATTTTTCGAAAGATTTATGAAAATTTGCATTATCACCATATCAGATTGCCGTAATGCTATAGTGGTGGTAATTTCATTGATATGGAAATTGTGTAAAAGTAAACATGTATATGTATAGATACAGGGTGCGACTTTCTGTTATTGACAGGTAAATGATGAAGAACTTTGAAGAAAAAATTTGTTTTTTTAAATTTAGTCCTCTGCAATATTGGCCACAGAAACTTAAGATCCAATATTGATCACTGTTTGGCATCTAATGTTCTTTTATAGATTTCAAGGATGTTATTGTTTTGAAGAGAAGATTAACATAATTTAGTGACTTCTATCTGACATTTGCTAGAACGATTCGTGCACATGGCTCGAAAAATAAGAATTCTGGTTAACAAATTTACTTAGGCAATATAGAGGCTGTTCAAAATCAATTTCTGGTTACCGTATGAAAAGTTTTGGTTCTGTTTCTTTTTATAATCTTCTTTATTAAGCGCCTAATAATTTTTACACTTCATACTCGTCGTATCAAGTATATGGTTTCTTTCTGAAGTCAAATTTAACGTACGCCAGAATTTAATAATTCCTCACTTTATTTAATATGTGTGACTTGCTTATAAAATTATTGGGTTATATCCACTTGTGAGTTTCAAAAATACAAAAACAAGAAAAAGCATTAACGAAGAAACGTCGGCTGCACTGAAATTATAATACCCTTCACAGGGGCATTTTTTTAGCTTAAACGAGTTTAAAAACAACTTTAATATGAGTTCGATCGGTCAGTTTGTATGGCAGCTATACGCTATAGTCGTCCGATATTAGTTGTGCAAATGAGTAACCTCTGAGGGAGAAAAGGACGTGTACAAAATTTCAGACGATATTTCAAAAACTGAGGGAATGGTTCGCGTATATATTTTAAGCTGCTCTGAAGTTCAAACTGTCATTCTCAAAAGCTGGCTTTTTTATGCGAAGCCGCCATTTTTCCACTCTTGCATCACTACCTGTATTCATTTAATGTAAGGGATTTGAGATAATATCTACCAGACTAACCTTTTCACCACCTTACACATTTTTTCGAGGGATCTTCTTTTTCAAAATGAAGCACTTATTTCTAAAGTAAATGAAACTATAAATATAAGTGTACATTAGTTTTATTCATTTGTAAAATAATATCACTCCTCAAAAACAAAAAAAACATTACGGAAAAACGCGTATTTTCTGACTTGCAAGTGGATATAACCCCTTAAGAAAACAACACTCCCTGTTATAAATAAATGATTTAGTTTTGTTTTTATTGTTTTATATAATATATTTAGTATTTTAAAGTTTTTAAATCCCATCCTGTTTTCTTGTAAGCGGCTGTAAGGTAAAAAAAATATATAATAATTATAATAATATTTAAATGCTTTTTTTTAAGTTTGAAAACAGCAAAAGGCAACAATTCTATGCAAATTGTTTCGATGTTTTTATCATTTGCTTATAAACATACTTGGAAAAATCTACAAAAACAAATACTAACGTCTGCATATAAACCTCTTAACTTCTATGAAACTTTTATACAATATTTTAGCAAATAGAAAATTGTAAAAACTAGGAAATAATAATAATTACTTTGATAATATTAATAACAGCCATAAAAAATTGTACGTGTATAACACTAATAAAATTTTTCACTTTCTTTATTGCAGTGAATTTCTTAATTACCAACTTGTAGCCCTTTATAAGCCAACTAACCAATTGACCGAAGACCCCGCCACTAGCTAAAGCAATGTCAACGACATCGGTTAATATTTAGGCCAAAGAACTAAGCAACAGCACCACATGTGAGAGTGGCTTGTGCTTGCCAAATCGAAGACACCTGTCAGCCCTAAATTGTTTTTGCATTACTTACTGCTTCTACGAACTATGGACGTAAATAAACACACTATACATATATAAGTATAAGTATATATGCAAATAAAAAACACACACACGCACATTTAAGCCTATAAAACGCAGCTTGATATTAAACTCAAGCCTGTCGCTTTCTTTTGGCCTCCATTGCCTCGTAGTTGTCACACGATCGAGCTGTCCAACATTGGTGTGGACTGAGTGGTGAACGCCGCTTTTGAAGCGTATGGATAAAGCTCAAGTACAGATTATTGCACATTCGGAGAATATTTCTATGGACGAAAATGGATTACACTAAACGTTTTCTATGGCTTTCCGGCATTTTATTAGGTGAGCATAAAAATTTTATATATCTATATTTATATATGTGTGTATTTATATATCATTGAATGAATTTAAAAATTATTTTCAATATAGCGTTGAGTAACGGTTAATTTGTTGATGTATTAATTACTCCATGGCATTTTGATTTTTGATTGGTAATAATTAGTAATTGTTGCTGGTTAATGGCTAATGACTACCTTTTGCTTCACTCTCTCGGCCTCGACGCTTTGTTTATATTGAAAACACTCGCAAACTAAACTTTATTTTACTAATTAGGTTGTATATAAAACTTGTTATTGAAGTAAGGCAAAAATTAATATTTTCTGCATGAACTTGAAATGCTCATTAAGTTTTAATTGTTAATTGGCGAATGTCATTTCGGATATTTGTTTGAAGGTAATGTGAAAGTAATTGGAAAGTACATACCTACATATCCGTATAAGTGCGTACAAATTTTAGGCGAGTTTGAGTTGTTAAGTAGGTCAAGTCCAAATTGATTCCCTTATGTTTTATTTGTTATTTTAATTTTCAAATATATTTATAAATAATAAATAAAAATATTTTTCTTCTGCACTCTACTTGAATTCTGTTTTTATTCCAAAATCCACCAAAAACTTACCTTATAAGAAAAGAGATACGAGTCAAGATTATGTATATTGACTGCTAAGAAATGTCGAGTTATACTGAAGGTTTTGTTAAATTTAGGCAAATAATAGCTTTAATCTAACGTTGTTGACAGCTGGTTTTAAAAGTAATAGACTTCGCCAGAAGGCCATGGCAATATTTGAGCTTTAATTCTTTACAGTAATAAATGTTTTGGATACTTTGAACAAACGATCGAAAACGAAGTTCTGATATCACGCTCCCTGCTCCGAAAAAATATATGTGTATACATTCCATATGTTACTATAAAACTTTAGCTTTTTTAACAATATTTTAGAACATAAATGTTAAATAATGGTGTTGGTAACTCTATTCATAATTTATACAGTTATACTGGTTTAAAGGCAGACAACAATATTATAAGTCCTGTTAAATATATTTTACTTATATATCTTATATTACTCTCAATTGCATGTGTGTATATATTTATTTATTAAATAAAACATTTCATATCTGTTTTTTATTGAATTATTATAAATATTATTCCTAAATAGCATTTCTCAGAATTTTCGAGTTCTACATTAAATTGAGTATTAAAGTGAACATCGTTTAATTACATTGTATATAAAAAAGTTTATAATTCCTGTTTTCAATAAACAAAAATTAATTTTTAACATATGTGGCTGCATTTTGTTAATATTTTTTTGGGTCAGGCAACTCTATTTAAAATTGTTAATATATGTTTTTTTCAATTTCTATCTCAGTACTCAAAACTCGTAGATGCATATAAGTGCATTCGATATTTTTAAAATATCTTATGGTGGTAACTCTATTCGAAATCGCATTTAAAAATCTCAAAATATTTTCTGAGTTGAAAGTTCAACAATTTATTTATTTTTGTTTTTTAATTTTAAATTACAATATTATGGCAACTCTACTTTACAATCTTTACATAAAGGCTTGGTTGTATTTTGTTATATAATATTTACAAATTGTAAAAACTTTTATTTTTTCATGCTACTTTTACTTGTTTTTTGGGTTGCGAATTATTTAATTAAAAAACTTTGAACGAAAAACTGACTTTTTATTTTTTAATCACGATGTTGAAATTTAAAATTAGATTTTCATTTTCTAATACCGTTGTTGGGTTTAAAAACTGTTAATATAAAATATTATTTTTTGATTTAAATGACCGCGAAAAATGTTAATTCTTATACAATATAATATAAAATATTATTTGTGATTTAAATGAACGCGAAAAATGTTAATTCTTATACAAATTCTCTGTTTAATTCATAATTATATGTATGTTTGAGATAAAAACTTTATTTTTTATTTTTAAATCCGGCAGTCGGGATTAAAAATTAAAAATAAGTTTTTAATCCGGTTTATGTGAAACATTTTTTTTTGGGTTAAAATAATTTAATGTTTTTATTTTTTAATCTGGTATGCGGGGTTAAAAGGTTTATTTATCCCGTATTTGCGATTAAAAAAAATTTAATTCAATTATTTTTTTAATGCATTATTTGCAACCCTGCTTTAGACTTGTTGTTTCACAAGAAAATATACATATATTGTAGTTACTGAATTTATTTTATCAACGACACACTTTACTAATCACAGTAGTTCAATTCATAAGACTTACAATATACTAACCAGTAGCACTAACATAAATCAACTAAATTTTGTAATATCCGACATTTTGCTTTTTTCTTGCAAATGCCAATTAACCACAAATAGTTGTAAGTGAAGTAGCGAAAACAACAAAACCAAAAAAAGTCATATTGTACAAACTTGTAAATATTGTTGACTGATTATTAACAAAATTATTCGTATCGTATCTGTGACACAAAAACAAAAACACAATTGCTGCATGTGCACAGGTCCAATTCTACTTGCAGCCTTGACGTTACAAGATGCCGCCAGTCCAGTATTTCAAAATCACAAAACGAAAGAGTGGACGAATTTAGATAATATCACATTCTCTTTTGATTGTACGCATCGACCGGTTGGCTTCTACGCCGACATGGAGTACAATTGTCAGGTGAGCCAACATAATAATAAACAATAAAATTTTAAACAGAAATTGAAGCGAGCTTCGGGAGAAAAGCTAACAGCTAGTCACAAAACGCTCAATATGCTTTTTGTGGTTGTAAAGCGCAGCTTTTACACGTTCGCACTGAGCCTGAAAGTATGCTTTATTTTCAAATATTTCTTTTACCATTTTAACAGATCTTCCACATGTGCGATGAGGAGGGCAATCGCATACCGCATTTATGCGCCAACGAGACCTCCTTCAATCAGGAGTATCGCATCTGTGATTGGGATTACAACTTTAACTGCACTGAATCGCCGGTAACGGTCAAATTTGTTCCACAGTTTACATAAATAAAATATTTTTTTTTTACTCTTTCACAGAAATGGTTTTATTTGAATGAACTGACGTACGCCACAGAGCCACCTGACGAGGATGAAGACTACTGAAACACCACCTGCCACCCATTATTCACCTACCAACTACAACACTAACAACCCTAACTCTCTCGAGAAACACCCTAATATTCTCCTTTTTGGGTATCACTTCGTGTGTGACCTTGCTGACAAGTAATTAGCTAAGTGAAGTAATTGTATTTATACTATTTGTAATTATATGTAATTTGTTATGACTAAACTGTCCTAATATATAGTATGTGTATAAAAAGTTAATGAGATTTACGAACAACCTATTTAAGTGGCGCATATTTAGCGAATATTTTAATAATTTAATGAATCGTTAGAGTTAGTCATTTTCCTTATTTATAATGTTATGTATAGTATGTTATTGTAAAGTTTTAAACGAAATGTATGCGTGTACATATATTTATATAATATATGTAGTTGTATATATGTATGTACTTACAAACATAGTTATAAATCTAATTTATACAGTTAATTTCCTAGCGATATTGTTATCATAATGTTTGTATGTGTTCTGCTGTTATGTTCCAAATTTTGAAAACACGCTCATAATTAAAGTAAGTTGTTTTTTTTTTATTTGTGGCTTTTTTTTTTTGTAATACCAACGCGACTTCTAAATAAAGTTCATAATATAAGAGTTTTGTCAAAAATATTGTTATAGCAACCGCATCGATATATGAAAGTATAATAAATCTTTGAAAACACTACAACAATACTGTCTGCCCTAATTATTGTTGTAATTACACCATATACTCATAGTTAAAAACTGGAGTTTGTAAACAATAACATTTTTTTTTACCTTGGATAATATAATCTGCTAAATTTCTTGAATATATCTCTTTAAATAAAAACGTTTTCCATACAAGCGCTTGATTCCGATCGTTCAGTTTGTATGGCAGCTATATGATATGGTAGTCTGATATCGACAGTTCCGACAAATGAGCAGCTTTTTATTGAGAAAGTGATGTGTGCAAAATTTCAGACCAATATTTCATAGGCATAAGAGACTAGTTCTCGTATATAGAGAGGGATGGTTCAGGGTATAATAATTTGTATACCTCTCCCCATGAGGCGCATGAAATTACTTTCAAACGGCTTTGATATAATATCTATTTATTACAGATATGCTAGATATGCTAGGTCTATCTTTATAGGAGACATATGCTGTATTCTATTCACTATTTTTCTACACACTATCTTTGCGCGCTGCTCTCTTGTCAAAAAATATATGTACATTTCAAAGCATGTCGAGTTGAATTAGCTTCGAGTGTATCGGTATACTCGCTATCTTTAATGCTACCAAGTTTTGTTTCAGACAATTTAGGTCAGATTTACTATTACGACTGAAAAAAACTGACAAACTACTTTCTAAAGTGAAAATTTTTATAACTTTTTATGAATTCAAAACGTAAATACTTAAATAAATATAATTGTTTATAGAAACGAAAAGAATTTCTCTTCCAATGAGAGCAGAGTTTGTTTGTTTTCGATTTGGAAATATAAATAACTTAAAAGGAGTTTAATATAATATATTAAATAGCGACGGTGAAGCTGGGATCTCAACATTCTCATTTCTTAAGCCATATCTACTTAGTCTTGCCATAAATTCCTCTACAAAAGTTAACAATGCACACAGTGGGGACAAATTCGCGGAAAAAACTGCAGTAATTTTTTAGTATAACTCGTATACAGTGTCTTCTCGTACTCGAATACTTATATAAGCAGGATCTTTGCGGAGACACACCCGGTGAAAACAAAACAAGTCCAAGTCAGCTGAAATTTTGATGGAAGTCGTTTACGAAAGCTGGTTATGAGAATATATTTACTTCTTTGGTGATCGTGGAGTTTTGGGTGTACTTATCGGAATACACTCTGCGCATGAATGCATTTAAATATTTGTTTGTAATTTGTAATTAATTGTAATTACCTTAAACGATGAAAATTACATTTTGGTATTTATTAAAATAAATAATATTCAATATTCTGCTACTATTGTCGCATATTAATGGTTAAATTGTATCGATCAATAATAAAAATTATAGTAATTATACTTTATGCACAATAGCGGATTCACCACTATGATTTTGCGATTGGCTGTGCGATCATATGTGGTTTGTTGCAAATACACTATGTCATATATATGTGTTGCACCCGCTGATTTATAATCTATTATGCGGAAGCGAGCATGTTGACAACAATATAAGAGATCAACGATCTGTGACGGGTGACTAATGGCGAGTTGTTAGGTGTTTAATAGGAGCAATTATTTAATACAAAAATATTCAAGTGTGACAAATAATTTCCAAAAATGTGTTTGTCGAGAGTGTTGATTAGAGTTTATTAAACGAAATTTATCAAACAAATATGAAAATTATAATTATATTGCAGAAATGTGATTTCGTAATTTGGCGAAATAGAGCGCAAGACTAATGGATGGATGGAATGGGTGATTCCCTGCATTGGAGCTACACTGTAAAAAATTTTGTTAAAGATATTATAATTTTGTGGTGTGAGGCAAGTTTTCTAATTTCAGCCAGAAAGTGACTTCTATTGAAAATTTGTTGAGAAGAAGAAGTTTACATGAGTCGAAACTTAAGCAGTATTATACCGTAAGAATAAAATCGTACCATATTTGGTTAAAAGAAAATACTTGTATCATAGCTGTATGATTGACAATAATGCATATATTAACGGATCTATTAATCTTTCGTAACCTCTAATGTCTTCCGTGTATGGAAAACAGCATCAACTCCGATAATAACAAAACAGGGTTTTCAAAGAAGATTAAATATTATCTTGAAAATATGCATTAATAATGATACGCTGGTGCTTGTAGAAATACAGAAGAGTAGTTAAATTTATAGATTTTTAATAAAGTATTATCGTACAAAAAAAAAAAAAAATAATTCCGGTTTTAAATAAGCCTTACAAATATTTAACTCAAAGTGTAATACATTTTTTCTAAAACATTTATAAACTCTTCGTATTAGAGCACGTTTATATAATTAGTTTTTTCCCGTGTAGCGCAAAAATAAACACAAAGTCAAGTGTCACAATATAAATCCACATTTTAAATGCTCACAAATTGTCGTCTCGTATGAGTAGTTTGCCGTTAATTTTATAAAATTTTAAATACAGTATTGCTGTTTAAACAAATTACTGATAAATAATCGAGCGAACTGTTTGTTCAGTGCAAAGTCAAGTTCAATGACAAAAGCGAAAAATTAAAATAATTTGTAACGAAAATAGGCATATTTGCATACTGTGCAAAACAATGCTCGAAAAAAGTGGAATTTTCACACACTTTTTATGGAAGAAAAACGCAAAAGCACCCACGCTATTTAAGCAGCGAAAATCATAACTTTTTAAACAGTTCTGCATTAACATCCAAGTGTCAACAGCAAGTGATCTAAATTTGGTTGATTTCACAAATATTTACAGTGGCAAATATCGTTAAACCATAAAACTAAAATCATAACAATATGAGTGCCTTATTATCCTATCTATTGTGCGCAAGCGTCGTTACACTCTCGGTAAATGCATGCAAGCTAAAAAAATATCAAAAAATTTAATCAAATTTAACTAAAAAATCTGTATTTTACACGCAGTTGGCAGCACCGCAGTATGTCGATCCCTACGCGACATCGTATCCACAGTTTGCAAAGCTGAGCGGCACACCATATACAGGGTATGGCACAAATATTCGCATATGGCCATGGGTTATTGGGCAATATACCTTCCCAAGTTCCCAGTCTTACTCAAACTCCGGGAATACTAATACTAATCCTTCCAGCTATCCATATGGTTATAATCCATACAACTCTGGTAACACCTACAACCCCTACAACAACTACAATTCGTATAATCCTTACAACAGGAATACTGGCACAAACACCTATTGGAATGGCTTTGCTTGGGTCAATAGTTTCCGGTCGGCGAGTTAAGTCGAAAAGTGAGTGGAGAGGTCGTTCTATATATGAAGTACTTTTACATTTTATGGTTGGCATAATTTATATGAAGAGGTTGATGATATACCACCTATTAGTATTTATATTTTAATTAATTTGTTAACATTTTAATATTAAGTTCAAATAAATTTTATTGTTTTATTATGTTGTTAAAATGATAAATTAAAAAAATGTTGTATTATCTTAAGTGGTTATTATCTATTATCTAAGCTTATCGGTCCAAAATTCTCCTCTTCTCCATATAACACCATTTCAATTCACATGAACCTTAAAGCATATATTCCAAGTATAAAAGAATACTTTTGTACAGAAATACAGCAAATAAACTACTTGATATAATGAAACTTTCTCCCGATAATTGGTATATTTTCGCCTTCAAGACGCATACACCGCACTTCATTGTGTAACAACCTCCGACAAAAGTAAACCCTCAGTAAATATCCAGCTCGCTTCATAAATCATCAAACTAAAACCAAAACAAGTAAAGAAGTTCTAAGTTTGGGTGCAACCGAACATTTTATACTCTCGCAACTTGCAAAGATCAAAGCCCGGGAAATTACTTCAGGTGTTGGCAAAATTTTATATAAAAGAAAGTATTGATCCGATTAAACCCATTTTTGACAAAAAGACATACTATTATAGAGAGGTTCATTTATTTATTTTATTACATGAATTTCAATTATAGATCTTACACATTGACCGATATTTTCGGTAAAAAGTCAACTATAGGCATTGGGGGCCACATATACAGTAGCTAGGCGTTTGAACAGTTTTGGTTTAATTTAGACAATTTTTGGTCAGAAGGTGGCATAATTTAAACGCATTATTCACCTAAAGCTTTACTGCATACTGGAAAGTGAAAGAATCATATGGAATTCAAAATGGTGTTATATGGGAAATAGGCGTGGTTGTAATATGATTTCGCACTATAACATAGAAATGTGAGTAGAATCTTATGTACCGACTTTGGATGAAATCAGTTAAGCAGATCCCAAGATATGGGCTTTTACTTAAAAGTAAGCGGTGCCACGCCTACTGTCTACTTTGAACGCGGTTCCATTAAAGTCATCTTATACCACCCTGGAGGTAAAATTTAATGTTTCTGGCGTATTTAGTACTTGGTTTATCGCGCTTTTAGTAGTTTTTAACAGTACCGTTATACGGATAGTGGGCGGAGATGTCACCCGATTTCACACTGTCGATAGAGGTGCTATAAACACTTGTGTATTTTGTTATTATAGCTTTAATGGTTTAGGATATATGAACTTTAAACCTATTAGGGGACGCCCACTTTCAAAAATTTAAGACTGTAGATGCCCCTCCCTAATGTGATCCTGTATACCAAATAATAGTCTTGTATCGTATTGCGGAGCTTAGTTATGGCAATTTATTTGTTTTTTATTAATGGCGTTTTGTGGGCGTGGCAGTAGTCCGATTACGCCCATCTGCAATACCAACCGTCTCACGGTACCAAAAAATATGTCTACCAAGTTTCATAAAGATATCTCAATTTTTACTCAAGTTAGAGCTTGCACGGACGGACGGACGGACGGACAGTCACCCGGATTTCAACTCGTCTCTTCATCCTGATCACCTTCACCCTTTATCTAACTCGATTACTTTTAGGTGATACAAACTTTTATACTCTGTAGCAACATGTTGCGAGAGTATAAAATAGAACTTTAGGGTTCACTGCAACTTTAAAAGGCGCTCATATAATTCGTTTCTTTGTCCGAATTTCGGGTGATTGTACTATAAGAAATTATATAACCATAATAAAGAACAGGTGTGAGAAAACAATGCACAAAACTAAACGTAATAAACTTTAAAGCAGTAGTCAAGAAGTGCATAAAGTCTAGCCGGTGCAAGATTTTACATAACAATGCAACACAACCAAATCCATTTCTACCCGCAGGCAATGGTTGAATAAACCACACATACAATGCGCTTTCGTTGATGAGTTACTGATTTGGAGTTACACAACTTTAGTTAGTGACGACAAAAGCTGCTCAGTTTATAATTTGTTGCTACAAATATCCTGTTGGAAAATAAAAAAAATATTACAAGTATTTAAGAAAAAAATTTTATTTAATTTTTTTTGAATATAAATAAGTTTAATAGACTGTGATATAAAAATATCAGAAGTGAAGATAATTCCTCTATATATTAGGCATGACTTCAATTGAACGAAAATGAAAAAATTATAAATAGAGTAATGAGTTCTACTAAAAAGGTTTTATATATTAAAACAGATTTATATTTATGTAATGATCTTCGATGTTTAACTGCAAAGCGACGTGACTCAAATAAAATCAAGAGTTGATAATTCATTTTCCTACTGGGGCGTTGGTGGTCAGTTCCATGAATGCACCAATAGTCATTCGCTTGGTTGCACCATGGTGTTCTGCGGCATTTTTATGAATGCTTGTTGATGTTGACCTTACCAACAAGTGAACAAGCGGTGTCACGGTCAGTGTGAATTTGTGACGCTTTTGTTGTAATTCAAAAAAGCAATAAAAATTATACGCTTTCATTGTTGAAATCCATATATTTTTGTGGGATAGTTTTATTGCAGCTAAATTACGATTTTACTATAGCATTACCGGTTGCATTTCTTATACATACAAACATATATATTTGGATATTTCGATAATCGTTTCAGAATAAAAACTTTGAAAAGGTTTTCTAACTATTTGCTATTCATAATAGCCGATGCACAGTAGTAAATTTTTCTTTAAAGGAATTGAAGAAAATTTAAGTGTTATTTGATTTAAAATAACATAACAAAAATATTCAAGAATCCGTTATGTATTGTTTTCGAGATGAAAAACAAGTCGATAAACGAATAATGTATTACTTAAGCATTATAAAACTATGTTCTTCGGAATGTTAGGAATAAGGTGGACCATGTAAATAAATATATGGTATTTTTTGTTACTAGTAAGTTAAATGCAAATATTCTAAAGTTAGATCTGTTAAGTGTGAAATTTTCAGTTATACATATGTACATAAGATACATTTTTCCTGTCGAGTAAGTGTTGTTGTTCAATACAAGGCATGCTTAATAATTTATATATCACTGACAGCACGCTCAAGGTTAGCCAAGGAGTGTCTGGCCTCACTAGCAATACAATAAACAAGTAGACTGGCTTGTGTGGCTGGTCATTGTAGAATTTCTGAAAACTGCAAAGTCACAATAAAATGCACTCTCATCCCAGTCTAATGTCTCATTTCAGCACTGGCTTTGTGGACCTTATGACCCTATCTCAGAAACTGTTAGTTAACGACGAGCATCTGTGCAAAAGTTATATTTTTCTGAACGTGAAACGTATGATGTCTATTGAATTACTAGCTCTTAGCTAGGTTCATATTATCGCAATGATTGGAGTTCTCACTAGATACTGTCTTATTGGCGCTGACGTGGTACATCTTCCACAGTCCAACTTTTGTTAGATTAAGGTTGAAGCATCGCGGTAGTCATACCTTCTACGAATTACACTCAGTCTCTGGATTTAATATTTGCGTTCTAGCTGTCCAAGTGCGATCATTCGTGACTTTATGAATATCAGTCTGATAACCTAATCTAAGATAACGTGTAAGGTTTGATTGAAACTTTATAAATTTGCTAATTTGAATAATTATTATTAATTTGCGGATTTGAATTATTATTTGCGGAAAATTAATATAGCACTGGTTAAAAAAAAATTTTTTTGTTTTCGTTTTCATGCTATGAGTATGATTATGATAAGAGATTGAAAAACACTGAACATTTTATTTTTAGCACTTAAAGCTTCTTTTTGTCTGATACAAATGAACCTGATTTGCCCATATAAACATAATAGAAAAAAACTTTTTACAAAAGCAAACTTTAATAAAAAAATGTTTTTCTCTTATTTTGTGTAGGAGAAACGGAAATTTAACATAAAGAAGTCGGACCCAAAAATCTTGCCGACCGGTGTAAAATATTTATTATACATATCAATTAAAAACAAATCTCATTTGTTTCAAACAGCTGTTTCGATGTGAAATTGAAAGATTTCGAATAACTGATTTCAGTCGGTTTGCAGAACAGCATTCGAAATCACATCAATTTCATTCGGTTTCTGGAACATGCCTGATTATTATACAATTGTTTTTCTCCCAAAAGTACAATTAGTTTGCCCTGTCGCTCATTCATAGTTTTACTTAAGACTTAATTTAGAGAGTAGAATTATTAATAGTGATGATCCGCATCTAGACCCGCAAAGTTATACATTTTGCCAGACGCAATCGCTAAATTAGGGTTAATGAGAACAGCCTCTCATGCCAAACAACTTGATTGCCAAAGTTACATTGAAAATAATGCTTTGCCATTGCGACTCCAATGACGTCACAAATTATAATTTATATATTAAATACACATATACATACGTGCATGCTGACATAAGCGCCTCGTAGCATGTTGAACACATTTCTGCTTCACACGCTTATTCATAACAAACTTTAGGCGGCAGCCGGTCAAATGGAAAGCTCGTGCCACCGGAAAAAAAACTGGCAGATCCACATATGAGTGGCATGTGGAACATTAAAGTGCTTGGTGACAAACGAGTTTACATGTGTGTGTGTGACTTAATACAAGTGGCTGCTAAGCAGACAACAACTACAACTAAACAAATAAAATGCGCAAAGAAAGTGCCAGACAAAAAGCGTTTAACAGTATTGTGAAAGACTAGGTTGTTGCTGGTGTTGATCGAATAGACGTGCCGTTGCCGTTAAGTCACCGAGATGCTGAGTAAAAGACAACAAGTGAAGCAAACTACAAGTATGTTAAGTGCAGTGTGGCGTAAAAGCTCGTCTCAGCATAGCTCAGCAGCTGCAATTGGGATCGCTGTTGGCAAAGAATACAAGATGAAGTAGCAGATCTCTTCGAAAAGCGTTTAATTTATTTTAACAAATTTTGTAACCGCAAACTTATATGTCCGTCCGTATGTGTGCGTGCGATATGCGTGTGTGCTTGCAGGCGAGTGAGTGAGTGTTTGGAAAAAGCGCAAAAGAAATTTGTAAAGAAATATTCAACTCCATATTAGCATGACTTTTGGAGAGATGGAGTTGGCGTTATGTGTGTATGTGTTGTCGTTCACAGTTAGCTGCTGCGCACCGCTGTGGCAACCAACTTGTCTTGGTGACTTGGTGCAGATGAGCGAACCAGTCTTCGAGTGCGGCTTGACCGAAACGGAACGTGCAGCTTTGGTTTGTGGTAGTCATATGCAGGTTTGGTGGCGTTGGTGGCGAGCAGCCAACATTTCAGTTTCCGTGATTGCGATTGAGGAAGAATTTATTTGCGTTAAATATCAACGTGCGCTGAAGTGAACTTGTGAAGCGTGCGAGAAAGTCGAACAAACGTTGCGTGAATACGAAATTGCCGAAGAACAAAGACAAAAACAATCAAATTGAAATACATAATCGAACGAATTTCGCGTGTGTGGTTAATTAAAAAATAAAACTAGAAATTTTTTTTTGTACCATAAAATCTTAAATTTATACAAAAACTAACTGTTAAGTGTACGCATTTTGCAATTATTTGAGAAAATGGTGAGTAGTTAAAAATTTGAATTGCAAGCAACTCGTTTGCTAATGTTGAGAACATATAAATTTAGCGGCATTACTGTTTTAATTGGCTGCAAAATGCACGTTTGAGGCACATTAACCTCATTTGAAGTTTATTGTGGACTTGCAGCATTGTTGCTCTGGTAAAAGTAAACAAAGCTGCTGTTATGCACATAAATGCATATATGTCGGTTTTCTGTATTCAAACGTGTAGAAATGTGAGTTGTAGAAATTTTGTAGGTTAAAAAGGATTTTGTGTATAACGTTGTGAATATAAAGCGAATATTATGACAGTTCTAATTTCTAATAGAACTTAAAAATTTCAATTGATTTTATAAGATAAAAAATCCACTGATTGATTTTATCCCTTTTTTTCAATATTTTTTCACTAGTTCAAATAAGGTATCCAGGCCGAATTTGTAGAATATTAAATTACTTCAATCATGAATATTTGCATACCAAGTTTGAGAGAATTAGCAACCTAAATGATTTAATAAATATTACAAAGACCTTTAATCATAGGTAATACATATTAACGTGAGTCAAAAAAGAAAAAAAAAAGAAATGATATCGAATTTAAGGGTTAAAATGAACTGTTATTCTTATCTGCTCATTTTTTCTTTTTTAAAAAGTCAAGTTAGTCTTCGTTATCATTTATTGTAGCACTATTTAGGTTTACGTTTCAAATGAAACCTCAGAATCGGCTAACGTATCCTAGTTGTCATAAAATTTCATTCCACTGATCATTCTCAGAATTTCTGGGGATCAAATATAATATTGATCAAAAGATTAGAGAGAAGAAAAGGATTTTTTCTTAAACTAGTCTTACGCAGAGGTGCCTATTGATAACCTTATTTTCTGAGATCTTGGTGATTCCCAATTGTACTGATGGGAATGGATAGGAACTGTGCATAGCCCACACGGTTTATAGATTATATCATCGAACTTGATTAAGAAACAATCGGATGTGTCATCTATTGTAAGAAACTACGTATTTTTCTGCTAAAATCTAAGATCGTTCATATCGTGATATATCATTTCCGGCATCCTTTTTCAATAAAAAAACGGCAATATTCACACAATTGGTTCATTAAGTCTTTGTAGGAATATTAATAATAGTGTTTATGATTTGCAAGATGTGTATTTGTATTTTTAAAATTGAAGTAAGTTCATCAGTTAACTTTCAAATATATCCTTTCTCCTGAGCGTGTTAAATACACATATTCAAAATATTAAAAAAATTTATATTACCTTTCATTTTACACAAACACATTTAAGCTTTATGTTTTCATTGGATTACTTTTTATTTAAAGTTGCTATTTCTGCATTACTTTGTGAATTTTGCATATTCATTATTTTCGCGTAATTTTATCGCTGCTCTTTTGTACCTCGTTTGTTCCCAGCTTGTGGCATGTTACCTTTCCGTCACTAACTCATATGAATATGAAAAGCATTTTTCGCTTATTTGCCATGCTCATCATCACAATTTACTGTTAACTGCCGCTTTCTTTTGCATGTCTGTACCTTTGCGTTACTATCTTTTGTTGGCGGTAAGCTCTTTTGCAACTTTATTATCCATTTTAATTAATTTTCTTCAATTTTGGTTTGCACTCGTTTTATTAACGCTGACACGCAAACTTTGTTAACTGACAGCTTAATTATTACTTATGTGTTGGGGAACATTAGTGACAAGCATTAGTAAAGGTGTTTTGCTGTTTATAACTGCTTTTTAATTATTTATTATTGTTATTTATTAATAAATTGTGATAAAAAGCAAATTGAAAGTAAAATATTCGCTTCTAAGATTATTTTTTAGAACACCACTTAAATCCATTTACAAAACCACTAACGACCTTCTTTAGCACCGTTTAAGTTGTTCCAGCTGTTCGCTATTAATGTGAAAGAAATCAGCAGCGCCTTTTTGAGCGCAGTTTACGACTTTAGAACAAAGCTTGAATGCTTCTGAGCATAAGAAAGTACGCGCACAATAAACAAGTCTAAATTATACGAAATTTATAATCACAGTAAAAAATGCGAGAAATTCTTTCAAAACCTTAATGCTGTGCGAAAATACCATTCATCAAGAAAATAATACACTTAAATTATTATTGGCGAAAAAAAAGAAGAATTTTTGAAATCAAAATAAATAATTTTGTTACTTTAATATGTTTATACAGAATCAGGTAACTGGGTAAATAACAATAATAGCTGTTGACATTTACATTCACTTTTGGCTTTCAAAAAGTATAAGAGGATGCTGTTGTGTGAATGGCACGTGCCATTATTATGGTAGAAGATAAATAAAAGATACATGGAGAGAGCGAAAAGACAAATGCTCGTTAATAGCTCTGATAAACAGAAAAGAGTGCGAATGATTAAAAATGTTTAAATTTTAAGCCACTTTTTAATAATTTTGGCGTATACAGAAACATATTTTAATTCCAAGTATTGTTTCTTATGCCTTATGTCATTTTAGCAAAGCGCGTAAGGAACGAATACTGTGCTCATAAGCTAAAGACTTAAGAAACGAACTTGCTTGGATATAACATATCCTGTAATTTATCACACAAGCTAACACTAACTTGTATAATTCATAGGTCTATGAAATAACTTCAATACCAAAAATTTATATTTTTAGATTTTTGTTTGATTTACAAAGTAACAGTAACATTTATCAGGATTATCTGATTTTCGACGACATACACTCGAGAGTGTGATATGCCATTTCATTATATTCCTTACATAAATATGGCAAAAAAAGTATTTTTGCGTAGTTACCGTTACAAAGAAATATTCATATTTGTAATAAATATTAAATCTATATAAAATATTAGAAACTTGCATTGTTATTACAATAACACAAACTATGTATATATATATATGTATATAAGTAGACATTGTATTTTGTAGTTGTATAAAAATCAACATTGTTGCAATTCTCCTGCTCTTTATGTCTGTTGTGTTCCAACTTTGTTATTTACTTAAGCATTTGTCCGAAAATGAAAACTTGGTCAATTGCTAATTGCTGGCAACGAAAAGAATCACATTCGCACAGCAGACAGGTGAAATGAGACGTGCCTATAGGTGGTCAAAATTAATTGGCGCTGACATAAATTCGCAAGAGGAATACAAAGCGAGTAGAAAGCGGAGCGAATTTATGCAAAGAATCGAGACAGTTTTGTACACAAGCAAGTACCGTTGGGCAGTCTATACCTAAATAGTTATGCTAAGGTACATATATATGCATACATATGTTTATATACATTTCTATATATAAGTGTGGACATTTCCATGCACAAATACCTATATTTGGCTTAATTGGCGAGAACGGTTGACATAAATTTCTCGCTTTTTAGAATTGCACACATACACATGCTTATGACTAGCAAAATTAATATGTTTGTACAAAAACTCATAAATATTTCGAATGTTTGCTGCTTGCTGGTAAAATAATAGTAATTGGCGCATGCCTAAACCTAATGCGAACCAACACGGCGGCAATTATGCAAATTAAACGTTGAAGCGAACTTTTCTCTTTAGACTGAAATAAGCCGATACTACTGAGACACTAATTTTGTAAAAAGAATTTTGCACAGTTGATAAAAGTAACTTCAAAATAAATAAAAAATTTTGCGTTTGCAATTACAAGTAACTCAATAAAAAAAAATATTTTTTATAGATTTGGTAGGGAATTGAAAGTTTTTTAAAAAAGGTCTATTACAATTTTTTCGTAAACCTAATTGTTTAAAGATATTAACGGTTGAAGTTTGACCAATTGTTTATTTTTTTTTTTGATTTTAAATATTATAACTTAATAAACAAAATAACAAAGCTCATAGTCTTGTAGGAAAATTTCTGCTCTACAAAACACAAAACTTTCGAACAAATCGTGAGAGACCATTTTGTAGAGCATTAAATCTAAAAAACGATATATTTTTAAAGGTACTTGGAAGCGATATATGAATTTTTCTAGCTGACAATAAAAAAAAATACAATTAAAAGCTTATACTTGGAGAGGCTTCCTTAGAGGTGTCTACCAACCAATTTTGCAGAGTACCTTACGGAAAAAAGAAAACATTCGGTTTTTGACCCAGATAAGTGTACATATATATAAACAAAGATATATATATTTCAACTATTTTGGAGAGTGACTAAATTGAGTGCAAATTTAAAACCAAATTTGCATGATTACGTAAATCTGCGCGCTAAGTCTTCGGTTTATCTTTACAGCGTAGCGTTCGCTTCTTTGTCGCTGATTCGCACTGTTTCACTTTCTTCATAACAAATAACCACATATGTTTCTCTTTTTTGTAAATAAAGGCAGAGCTATAACTATAAAAGCAAATATTTGCACTCTCCCCGCTAAAGACAAATCAACTGAGTTTCAATTTCATTCGCCTGCTTTCAATTTCATTTGGCATTTTTTCGGAACTACGTGTCCATACTTGGCCAAAAGTAATGGTTTACCTTATTTATATTTGCTTATTTCATAACCCGTGTGACTACACCTTTTCTTGATATTCAAATCTGAGTAACTTTAACGTTTTGTGCTGGAAGTAGTTCAGACAAACTTTCGTTGTTGTTTTTCTTTGTAATTTTTGAATTTCGTCTGACATATTTTCTGCTTGTTAGCAGTGGTAATCACCCGAATAATTGGGTTTACTAAAGACTGCTAACACTTTTAGCGAACTGAATTTTGCACTTTCGCAAATTTTTGACTTTCTTAGTCACAAGTATCTGCTCCATTTAGGAGTTATTATCTCTTTTGTTTTGATAAGCTTTCATTTTCCGAAATAAGAAGAACAAAGTCCATATAAATTTAGTTGAGTTTGAAACTTAATTTCATGGTAAAGCTAAAATATTCCCTCTCTTTAAACCTTGGTTTATTTTGTTGAAAATTTCTTTTAAATTGTTTTTTATTATTGTCAAACGTTTTACATAAACTGATTTATTACTATCTTTTAAACTAAGTATAATTGGATGAAAACAAGAAAAAACGTCATCTTCGGTTAAACCGACGCTATAATACTCTTCACAAGTATATTTTTCGTAGCTTAAAAGGGTATAAAAATCTTTATCTGGAGTTTGATAGGCCAGTTTGTACAGCAGCCATATGCGAGAGTTGTCACATCTGAACAATATATTCAGATATTGTAGCGATGCTTTGATGAATAATCTATGCCAGTTTGTATGACAGCATGATTGAAAATTATGGCGTTGCCATAGACAATTGCCTACTACAAATTTAGTGAATATATCTCGTCAGATACAAAAGTTTTCCATACAAGCAGTGGATTTTGTATGGCAGCTATATGCTATAGTTGTCCCAACTAAACGATTTATTCGGAGATTATAGTGCTTACTTGGACAAATGTTTGTGACTACACCTTGTCAAATAATAAAAAAAGTTTTTCTTACAAAGACTTGATTTTGATGGATCAGTTTGTATGGCAGCTATAGCTAATAGTGGCGCGAAACATACAAGTCGATAACACGAAAACTGAGGGAGTTTGCTTATATACAGATAGACGGACGGACATACTGATTTGGCTAAATCGACTCAGCTCCTCAAGCTGATAAGTTATATATATTTTTAATAAAAGTTTCCATGTTTCCTTCTGGCTCTAAATAACTTTATGACAAAGTTAAGATACCTTGTTCAGGGCTAAGAATAGTATGTGGCTGAAAAAATTTTTTTTTGTATTATGATATATTTTTTTAAAGTATTGTTCTATGATACGGTATACTCGAATTTATTTTAGTTACAAAAAAATAATAACATTATTTTTCACATCAGCTTTTGTTATGCTTTAGCTAATTATTCATTGTGTATATTATATTTTAGATCTTACAGTTTCTAGTAATATTCACAGGAGACCAATAGTAAGCATAAGACCTTTCAAATTTTTTTATAGCGCGTAACATTTTTGATAAGTATCGAAAATAGTACAGAATTGACATATTTTTATATATATTTTGGATGAAAGCAAAGAATGCAGCAATAATATTCTAAACTTTTATATTATGGATGTGATCTCTATAAATTTGACCCACTGCGAAAGAGCTCCAAGTTATAAAAAAAAATAATAATTCCTTCTAAATGAGTATTCCAAATTTTTAACGCTGATAGAAAAAATTGGCTATATTGCCTTAAAATTAGTACGCGTCAATGGCTGGTGCATCAATTTTCGATTCCGATTTAAGCCGCACACAGATGCTACATACAAATAAAATACTTCGAAGTTATAGTGTGTTTATAAATGAGTAGTTAAACAAGCATGACCATTTCACCACATGAAATTAGTTTGTATTTGATGATGATTTCTCTTACCATATAATTTTATTATCTCTTTATCGTTACATAAGAGTACACGAACGTTTAATGTGTAATTTCAGTAAAATGATTTAACTCTACAAATTATCGCACTAACTTCAGATGACATAATTAATAGCTGGGCATGTCCGCAAGAAATAAATATTACATGAGACAGTCAAACGCGTACTCAAAAAAAAAAACACATTTTCAACAGCAGCGAAATGAAATTGGTTACTTACTCTACTGGCGAGCGTGTCAGCATGTAGTTAAAAATAGCATATTGAATTAAATACCTCCCATTTCAAAATGTATGCCTTGATTAAGCAGCTTTTCTAAATGAAGCGTAGTAAGTCACAACAAGTTCGTTGCTTAAGTCTTTTGCATTGAAGGGAGAATAACAGTTGGTGAAATTTTTAAAAATAACTGACCTAGCTTAAAGTCATTTAGCACATTGAGTTAGCACAAGTCATTTTTTTTAATAGCACTTTTCACTTTTAAAATAAATATTTTTTAAAGCATGCCATTTTTTCTCTCACTTTCAGTCACGCACAAATTTCGCGCGAACCATCGCATTAGCGCTGCTGTTGACCACAATTACGTTGCTTAGCTGTCAAGTTGATGCAGCAAAAATAGCAACAAACGCAGTTAACGCCAGCACGGAAAATACAAATTCTAGCAAAGTAGAGCTAAGCCATGCAAAATATGCGACAGAGGCAGCTGTTGTTGTAGCGCCAGCTGCTTCGATTCTTGAGGCAAAGGCAAATGATGAAGACGAATTGAAAGATGATGCAGATATTGAGGCTGATAGTGCGGATGCAGTAGACACAGAGGCTGATGTTGAAGCTGATGATGACGATAACGATGATGAAGATGAGGATGATGATGAGGATGCTGAGACAGAAGCGGCATCGGGTGCCAACAAACCAGCGAAGAGTGAAACAGCGCTGACGGCGGCAGAGAAAAATGAAGACGCCACCGCGTCGTTCAGCGTTTGGGGCATGGTGCGTAATGTGTGGAATTGGATAAGAGACGATCTGAGTGAAAGCATTTTCGGCGATGACGATGCCGACGGAGCGGCCGGTGCACAAAAGGCGCTGGTACGTGAAGTACGTGATGTTTCCGAAGCGGCGATGGCGGCTGTAGGTAAGTGTACAAATCACTGAATAAACAAGTGCCTTAAACAAAAACAGATGCTGAAAAGGTTGAAGGGAAAACACTTTCAAGTTGACATGCATTGTGTTTACAAGTAAATTTACTTTACTCTACTTCTTGATGCGCTTGTAGCGTTGATTGTCGTTTGGGCTTTCAATTCCCATTTTGACATGCACATATTACTATTGTTTTGACGATGATTTTGAACAATTTTGTTGATTTTTTTGATTTTGCCAACTTCAAAAGTGTGCCACCTTAAGTACTTACTTCCTTCAACGCCTTGACTTAGCACCACTAATGTCTTTGTCACGGCTTTTCATCTTCTGCACCAAGAGCAGCCGTCATGACTTTACCATACACTTGCATACATATGTGCTTTGGGCGGCTTAACACAACTAATGATGTGTTTAAAGAAGCGTCAATGCTTGTCATTCAATATTACATCAACCTTAGCGGTCGTTAGTGCAACCACAATTGGCGGCAACTTTTCTCACCACTTTTCACTTGCATTTGTTGCAACACTAAAATATCTACTTGTTCAAATGTGTGTATTGATACAAATGCTTGTGGTTTGATGGAGGGAGTGTGGTGTTGCACAATCGGTGGTATCGTCGAGACTGTCCTCCACGACCAAAGAAAATACAGAAAAATATTATTTGAAATAATTTTTAGGTTTAAATGTTATGTTAGGAGCTCACTGTCAAGCTTAGTTTGAGGCTATTGGATCACTGTAGCGTTTGTCAGCTGCTATTAAGATAGCAGTGGACGTACTGTTCCGAAGTGCATCCTCCGACAGTAAAGCGGTAATTCTACATTTGAGTTCGCTAACTGTGCTCTCAAAGTTAGTCAAGGAGTTCACTAACAATATCATCAAGCTACTTCATCATCAATGTGTGGTTATACCCTCGAAGAAAGAAATACAATCGAAACTGATATTAACAGCCTGAACAAATTTGTGATAGGCTTAAAGCGCTTGTCGATTTATGAGGGTGTTTATGATCAATATATGGGTGTTTTAGGTACCACAATGGACCGGAGTTCTAAGTACTCCAAGTAAGACTCCTGTTTGGAATACACTTCTAAGTTTCGTGATAAGTTTTAAATTAATAATAGTAACTGATTCCTAAATGCACTAATTATAATGATCAATACCATTCGTTTCTTTTCTCAGGGTCTTGGTAATAACAGCATAGTCAAATCCATCATTACTTTTAGTATAAAAACACATCGGTAATCATTACATTTAGTAATCATTATTTAAAATAAAACTTTTGTTAAAAAATATTGTGTATTTTTAAGTAAGCATAAACACCGTATTCTCTTATGAGTTTCTTTTAATCCTAATATCTTCACTATTGCTTTAAATTATTATGGTTACTAGTCATTAATGACACATACCATTTTTGCGTTTGAAAATATTTTAGTATTTTGATTATATTTGATTTTTGACATCAACAACGCATTGTCAATAAAAAGATTTCGAAAGAAAATTGAATAAATAAAAAAAAATTTCACTTTACTAAAATTTCTAAAGACATTTAATTGAATAAAATTTGTTGGTTTAAAAAGCAGTCTTGAATTACTTTTACTCTTAGACTTATGACTTTGACATTCATGAATTATATATCAATCGTATTATAACAATTAAGTGGTATTCATATTGGTACTTGTCACTTCGAGATCGTAGTGCAGTTGGTCAAATGAAACTAGCACCTTTTTCAACTGAACACAAGCACCCGTAAGTGTTTACATAAGTATTTAAGCACAAAAGTATTTCAATTATGTGCAAGCATAAAAAGGTGCACATTGGTAATTATTGTGTTGGGCAGTAATTATCAACAAGTGAAGTTAAATTTGTTTATTTTCAATTTGTTACTTTCTTTTTGTTTATTTTTTTCCCGCTGTAAGTGAACAAAAGCTTTGTTTTCAACAACTGATTTTGAAGACGTATACAATGAATTGAAGAGCATATATGCGATGGTGTGTACCACATGTGTATCAGTACTACTTTTTCAAGCACACTTACATAAGTGCACAGTTCATGAGGTACACCAACAGGTCATTTAAACAGTTGCATAGCATCTTCAATTATCGCTTTCGTTTTCTTTGAACGCTGGGTCAATAATAACAAGTAATGAAGGGGTTAATTCGGGTGTAACCGAACATTTTATACTCTTGCAACTTGCAAGAATCAAAGTCCGTAAAATTCCGTCAGGTGTTGGTGAAACTTTATATTAAAAAAAAATTTGCGAAAAATTGAACATCCATTATTCGAAGAAATCGTGAACAAATTACAATCAAATTTGGTATTTGCTTGACTTATATTGAAGGTCATAAATTTGGACTTAGTTTTATTGCTATTTTTGCACATTTTAAATGTGTTGACTTGATGTGGAAAACGTCAACCAGAGGATCGGAATCCATTATATTAGGGATATGAGGTTTAGACCAAAGTAAAACTTGTCCATTTATTTTCATTAAAATATCACTATTTTTAATATCCTAAACGGTTTTAATACAAAGGAAAAGACGGAAGACACGCCCATCGTCTAATTTTGACTGCAGCTCCTATCAATTCCGCTTTGGATCATTTATATAAGTGTATACATAACCCCATATTTAACTCGATTAGTTGTAGGTGATACAAACAATCGTTAGCTGAAGAAAGCTATTATACTCCTTGCCAAATGTTGCAATCGTATAATAATTTTATTCTGCTAAAACTCTTATTCGTATAGCATATTTAATACAAAAACTCAGATCTAGAGTAATGCAAAATTTTAAAGCAAAATATAATAAATATACAAGTGGTTGAAAGGCGCCAATTGCAATGAGAAAGATTTATTACGAAAAAATAAAAAAAGTGAATTGGCGTGAGCCTAGACGCGAAAGTCTCCAGTGATTATGTTCAGCTCTGATTCATCCCAAATGATTTTTTTTATTCTTCTACAGCAATATTGGCTTTCGATTGCATGAGAAATTGCACATTATTTTAATCTCACACCACTAGCAATAGCTACTAAGCGAAGATGTTTAAAGCGGAATAAAAATTGCAGTGAACACATTATTGTTGTGTGTTTATTATTGCTATTTGTATGTATTTGTTTAAATATCTTAACTTAACTTAAGTTTATGCTGACAATTTAACTAACCAATATCATCGATTATGACTTTGTGTTTTATCAATTATAATGATTGAGGAGCGGATTCCAAAAATCACGCCAAAATATTAATTAATAATTGATTATATATCAAAATGCCTACTTTGGTTTAAGTTGAGTTAAGCTACTTAAACAATTAAACACAGATATTTGATTTCATGGTCATTTCATGAATCATATCATATGACATACGGGTTCAATTGGTATGATTGATGTGATATTTTTTGCTTCTGATCACCACAAAAAAATATTTACTGACAAAAACAAAGTACAAAACACTGATTTCGATGATTTGTGAGGAGACTTATTTTTTGTATGCATTATGAAGTTTTTTTTTGTAACATCCGCAATTTAAAGGTGGGACCTAGTTGCCACCCACAAGATCGTATTATCACCACTTTCAAATTCACCAATAAATAAATCCTAATAAAGATTAGAAAACTCCTCATTGACTTTGCATTACACGAAATGCAATCACATCATATGATGAATGCCCATGTGACTTAAAGTCATGTGACGAAATATCACGCCTAGTAATTCATATAACGCATGACATCACATTATTTCTTAAATACAACATAATAAATACACTCTTATACTCAACTGAATTATGTTAATTAACTAATAGAGTGTAAATAATACTTCGTTATTGTGATGTTTTGATTGACTTTGTATATATGTGAATCAGCTGACGAAACTGAAATTTAAAAAACAAAATATATTTCTTATTAATCATTCTACATTTTAAATCTTAATTGCAAGAATTAAAAATTTATTCTATAAATAAACGCATTTAAAATCCAAATTTTCTTAACTCTTCTTATTTCCATATTATCATCTCTTTTTCACTTTCAGAGGGTCGTACTTTTGGTAAAATTCGTCGCCTACAAATGGCCCTGATTCCACTCATCTTCAAATTTGGCATACTGACCGCTATGGTGGCCTTCCTTATCATGCTTGGCATGAAAACGCTATTCCTGGTGAAATTGCTTGTGCTGATGAACGCCGCCGCCATACTTGCCAAGTTCATTACATTGAAATCAAATTTCGGTGGTTATGAACACTCTGCACCACAGTGGAATTATCAGACTTGGACGCCACATGCGACTGGCGGTTGGGGTGCCTCAGCGCCAGCAGCAACGTATTCGCACAGCGAGCAACACCCATCAAAGGAAATTCACCTGCATATACATAATGGTCAAGTTCAGGGTTATGGCGCTGGTGGACATGGTGGTGCAAACGGTTGGGAGAGCCGCAGTGATCCCTACGCTGCTTATGCGCCAACACCGGCTAATGAAGGCGAGAATGAACTCAATAATCAAGGTCCGATTGCCATGCTACCAACTAATTATCCATCAAATCCCGTTTATGGTAAACAGTAAGGGTTTTGAGTCATAAGGCAATAGTCACTGCGTCAGGGTTTCTTTATAAGTATAGCTGTATTAATTTATTATTAACTTTTTGCTCACTTAATAAATCTGCTGTTGTAAATAGTTTTAAGCGCATTTAAGTATTAAATGAAAATAATTGTAATTAACTAATCGTAAATAAAGTACAAATTGAGTATGGAAGTAATAGCTGGAATATTTTTTTAATAAATTAAATGGGACGACTTATTGTGAACAATTCATTCAAAATTTATATGTTTCACAAAGCCCAAATGCCTAGAGCCCTTTTCGTTATGGTAATATGGTTCTGACAGTATAGACAATATTGTCGAAAAAGCAAAAATACCTGGATAGCGTCTGCACACTAAATAAAGGATTTGTCCACTAATACCCAAATAAATTAATTTTAATACTTACGCGTGAAAGTCCGAAGGTCCCTCTTTGATCAATGGGGAGTACTGACTTTCAACTCAGGGAAGCAAACATTGAAGTAATAGTGAGGTTACGCCACCCCATAGTGGGAGCAAACAGACTGGCTCTCCTAATTTCATAGCGGATCTTTGTATGATGAGAAGCATTAAAAATGTGGGATGTATTCCCTGATACACATTCACACCATTCATACAGTAGCAGCCTGGTGAATAAATATTTTTTCAAACATGTAAGAAAGGGCTACGTTCAGATGTAACCGAGCAATTTGCAAGGATGTCATCGCAAAAATATTCTCCCCGAATTTCAATACTAGACCTAACAGTTTCACCGATATGTTTGGTATAAAATCAGCTATATACACGGGGGTCCAAATATTTAGTATCTGGATCCTTCAAAAATTGTAATTAGATTCCGAAAGTTTAATAGTCAGATGGAACATTGATCTTTGTTGTATGAGAAGTATCATCCGATTTCTCATTCCACTTTCACACCCTATGATAGTAATATTTGAGTTACAACAGACCCTAAACATAGTTGACATCGGTTGAGTAGTTGCTGAGGTAAGGGACTCCACCTAAAGGCGAATGTTGCCACGCCTATTATCCAGTTTGGACAGCTGCTCCTATAAAGCCACTCTTACCATCATGGGTATCAGGAAATATGTGCACCAAGTGTCATCACAATATATCAATTTTTGCACAAGTTATCGTTTACACGGACAGACGGACGACCGAACAAACAGTCACCCGGACTTAAACTGGTCTCGTCATCCTGATCGTTTTTATACATTAGGGTGGGCCAAAAAAAACGTTTATTTTTATTTTCTGAGTTACCATAAAAATCTCATCCGAAATGATGCAAAAAAAAATTCTGGTAAATTTTGAGCTCTTAATAATAATATTAATATTAAGAGGTGAATCATTGATATTTTCAATTTCCCATATAAATAAAACAAATAATTTTTTTTTTTTTTTTGATTTTTATTGTACACAAACAAATAATTGTTAAGCGAGAATCAACACATATTGTTTTAGGAAATTTACCGATCCACAAAAGTAAACTTATTTCAAGTTATTCGTAGTTTTTTATGATTTTCTGTTGGACTTTAACTACGAACAACTTGAAATGAGAAAAAAGAAAAAATATTAAAAAAATTTTTTGGTCCACCCTGTATCTATCTTGATTAGTTTTATATGATACAAACAACCGTTAGGTGAACAAAACTATTATTCTCTGTAGCAACATGTTGCAAGAGTAGAAAAAAGAAAATTTCCGTAATTTTCTTAACACAGCTCGTAGTAAGCTTTTTTGTGAACTGCACAATAACGTATCATATATGTACAGCTGTGTTCATAAAAATAGCAGTGCTCATGAGCTACAACTTTAAACTTAATTTTATATATCAAAAAGTAAATGAATGTTCACAAATTTAATTTTGTTTTAACTTTGTGATTATTTTAAACAAAAACACATCAATTTATAATTCAAAATGTTGTTATTTTTTTACATTATTAATTTAAACAAAAAAGTGCTGTTTACAGCTGTTCATAAAAATAGCAGTGAGTAATGGAAACAGTGGAATTAGTTGAAAAAAACATTGTTGAACTCCAAGAAACTATTTTAATTTGTTGGCTTGGGTTAGTACTTAGACGTGTACCCATTATTTTTTATTATGGCCTGGCAACTGCGAGGCATAGAATCCACCAAGTCCTTGCAGCGCTTGACAGGGATCCGCTCCCATGATTTTTGAACAACCTCCCAATGCTGTGATCGAGATGTTGGATTTGCATTTGCAACATATCGTTTAACATCTCCCCATAGGTTTTCAATTGGATTTAAATCCGGAGACTGCGCAGGCCATGACATAAGATCGATCCGCTTTTATGAAATCCAGCTTTTGACCAGTTTGCTTGTATGTTTGGGGTCGTTATCTTGTTAAAACGTCCATTTTAGTGGCATTTCCCAATTGGCATAAGGAAACATAACATTTTCTAATATGTTAACATATACAGATCGATCCATGATCCCATCAATCATGAATATAGGGCCCACTCCACTGTAAGAAAAACATGCCCATACCATAATACTCAATCCGCCGTGTTTAACTGTCTTCAAAGTGTACCTAGGATCGTACTCTGTGTTAGGTGGACGTCTGACATATTGTCTGGAGCCCTTTCCACCAAATAACACAATTTTACTTTCGTCACTCCATAAAATATTTCACCACTTTGTAATGGGCCAATTAAGGTGACTTATTGCGAACTCCAAACGTGCTTTGACATGTCTGGTATCTAACAGTGGAACTTTTCGTAGATGGCACGCTTTGAGATTTTGTTCTTTAAGACGTCGCCGAAAAGTAACGCCACTAACATTCAAGCTTAAGTCAATTTTTATCTTGCTGGACGATGCAAAAGGCTGCGCCCTGCTATATCGCACAATAGATCGGTCCTCATGAGGCGTGTTTTTACGTTGGATACCACGATTTCGGGCATTTCTTTAAAGTTTAAAGCATTATGAATCATTTTAGCAGAACATCCACATATTTCTTGGATGTCTTTATATATTTTTCCCAGGTTTCTTAGTTGCACTATAATATTTCTTTTTTCAGGAGTACAATGTTTGCCCCTGCCCACTAACTTAAAAAAATATAAATTTATTTTAGTGTTTTCTAATGTTAATAATAGTCACTAACACAAAAAAACTTACTTTTTATCAATTAAACGTCTTAACAAAATTTTTTTGGCTTATCATAATACGCACTGCTATTTTAATGAACAGCCAAAGACTGGTGCTTCTAGCAAAAAGAGTTGTTCATTTGCTTAAATCTTGCAAATCTAACGGGATTTTTTCGTTTCTTCCATATACACATTTCATTCTACAACAACAATGCGTAGACGTTGGAATAATCGTAACGGAACTTGAAAAAAAAATAACATTACTGGATTGCATTTCTTGCACTGCTATTTTTGTGAACACAGCTGTATATGCAATATGCAAACTGAGAAGTGGGTGCAGTCTTAAAGTACATCATATTTTTGGCAAAATTTTAATACAATACATTTATGCTATTTAATTGGTTGCGCCTAAAAGATTGCTATGTGTCATTGCACGACGAGACGGTAAATCAGAGTTTAAATTAAGTTTAACTCGCGGCATTCAATCGCCTAAAAGTAGGCAACCTTATACAATGATGAACTTATTGACATTTCATATGAATTAATATACATTTTTAAGTTATAAATAATTAAGAAAATACGACCGAAAACAAAACATATTATTATTATATTTTTTTTGAATTAAAGATACTTGCACATGCTAAAAATATTAAAGAAAACTCACTAAACTTAGAATTTGTATATACATATATTTGAAAATATTATTAAAATGTGCCCATTCATAAAATTTTAGAAACCATTAGTTTTCTATAATAATAAAAGATATACTTAGATAAGCGGGCTGTAAAATAAGTTTAGCAAGTAATTAGCAACTTGTAATGCGCATACTTGGGCGTGCCGAATTGTCCGACTAAAAGCATGCAGCAATTCAATTTGTACAACCAATTAAATACTGAAATTTTTTCATTAAAAGTTTCTTTAAAGTATGTATATAAAATCTGAAATTTTCTAGAGTAGTTATATAATTGGTGGAAAGCATTAAAATCTAAATAAATATCGGTGCAAGTGAACAACAAATAACGGTATTTACCAAACAAAAATTAAAAACATGTACATTTGAAAACTTTTCCAGTGCTAATTGGCTTTATGGAAATTGAATAAGCAGCGTGAAAAGTTTCGTTTATGCATTGAACGCATCAAAAGCTCTTAGCGCCAATCAGTTATCGTTTTCAATGACCGTTTTTATTACTAAAGTTCGTTGCTTAAGTCTTTATTGCAGTTGCATTGCTGCGCAGCAATTACCACCCAAATATGGGTTTGGGTAAAAAGTGCTATTACATAAAAGTGATAAAAATGCATAAGTGCATAATACAACTGGGGCGCAAATGCCTCGAATCGCTGCGCAGGTGCATAAGCATATTACGCCGAGTTGCAGACACTTCACGCTTTAGCACATACTTATTGAATTGCGGACAATTAACACAATTATCTTTATGGAAATTGGGAACTAGTGAAAAGGAAAGTTAAGCACGACGGTGAGCGTGACAAACCAATTTAATGTCCAAAGTCTGTGATGTGAAGACAAGTATGTACTTACATATTGATGTCAATAACTAACATACTTTTGTGTATGAAGAATTAGCATTTGTTATAAACAAACTTGCTATTGCCAAATTACGCAATTCAATGTTTGCCTTAAACAGCTAAGCTATCAAAAAAGCGGAAGGTGGAAATGTTATTGAAAGCGAATGTGTCAAGTTTTCTCCAAAGAGCTGCCATCAACGCTAATTTCTAAAGTAAAGTAAAGATGTATACTATTTTAGAGTTGCTTTAAAGCCTTACATATGTATTTACATATGTAATAGTCACCGAAAATAGGATCTGAAAATTTTAATTTTGGGAAGACGAAAACATGAAAAATTTTAAGGTAGAGGAAGCAAAATTAGCCAAGTGAGGAAAAGAAAGAATTTTAACTTAGTGGTTTGGAAATGCTGAAATCAGCAATATGTTAAATTACGAGATAAAAAATTATCAACATTTTGTACAACATTACATTTTTGAAGTTTCATCACTATCATAATATAAAAAAAAAATTTATTATGAAATATTAGCGGTCAAATACAAATGTATATGTGTGCTTGCATGTACTTAAATAGAAAAGGTGAAGCGCGCTTTGTCGCACGTTTCCCAATTAATTGGCACTAACAAGTGCGTTTATAGCACTCAAAAAAATCGAATTAACTGATCAGCTGAAAGGTGAATTTGCTTAAGCTCAGAGGTTTGCTATAATATTCGTCTTTAATTTTTACTTCATAATTTTAATGACACTTGCGGCACACATACAACTTCATATGTACTTCATGTAAACCAAATACTTTCATTGTAAGTAAGAGTTATGTTGCGAAAGCAAGCAAAAATAATTTCTATCGTAATATATGGCGGAGTACATAAGCTTTCCTTATAAGAGAGTGTTGCCTAAAAATTTTAGTGTGAGTGAAATATTTCTTCAAAAATAAAAATTTGGTTTATGAAACCAAAAAAAAAACAATCGCCAGCACGCGCGCAGACGTTTGCCTTTGTGACGTGTCGATTGTCATAGTAATACTGTTATAGATAGTGAATTGCAACCTTGTGAATTAAAGTGGAAAATTTGACTGTTTAAAAGGATTCTGTGAAAAAAAAGTAAAAAAAAATTTTATATTTAAAATAAGTAGCCATAGTTACTCTCTATTACATCAACCATCTTCCAAGCAGCTTCAATGATTACCCGGGGCAAAGAGACAGGCAGATGGACAAAAATAAAAAAAAGTTATTTTAGTATAAGTTATGTAGCGTGTACGCATCATTATTCTATATGTATATTAAGGTGGGTCAAAAGAAAATAGAGCTATTTTTTGCTTGTTATTATAACTTATTGCAAAAAAATCATTTCAAATTGCAAAGCTCATAGTCTTAAAAGAAATTTACTGCTCTACAAAGATTATATTTTTTTTGATCATTGACTATAAATTTCGTAACCGCTTATCTTAGTCGAAAAATTATATATTTTTCAGAGTACGAAACAAAAAAAAAAAAAAATCTGGCCCACCCACATTGTAGCACTAGGTGCTGAGATTCACTATTTCTACTAAGTTGGATTAAGATAACTGCTAGAGATTATGACATACACCTACTACTAGATGAAATTGGAATAACATAGTTCCACCTATGAGCTAAAATCAAATTACCAATCTTTAAAATTTTACTTGTAATGCACCTCTACTTAAACCTAAGCTACACTTTGATCTGATATACATTCTTATAAGAATTCTAGAAAATTATTATTCTAATAAAATATTCTGACAACGATGGTATATAAACTGAAAAACAAATTCAAGCGAGATTTATCGTGGATTATCAGTTAAAGGACAGGTTCCTCTGAATATACTAAAATACCGCCAAATTTTTTAAGTTTCAAGAAAATAACTACTACAACCTTAGTGTTAACAATTACATTTTAAATAATATGGTATCTAATCCTTGTTTATAACTAGAAATTACAAGCTTAAAATATTAATATAAAAAATTTGTCAAAAAATAAGAAGAAGAAATTATCCTATTACAAAAAATCTTAATGCTACAATTTATTAGTAAATTATTTCAATAAAGTTATAATTAAATAATAATAATATATAAAATATTAATAACTAAAAAAAAATATAAACAATAATTGAAATAATTATTATATAAAATAATAAAAATAATAAAATTAATTAACAGAATTGGTTTGGAACCCCAGGAAGAAAACATGGATACTCTGTAATGTATTGTATATATAGCTATAATTAAATATTGGATGAGATGAGTCAACTTAACCATGTCTGTCTGTTTCCATATACGCTTTTGTCAAAACCGACGATATCAGATCACTATAAGATCAAAATCCACGTCATACTAAATGTCCAATCCAAATCAAGTCGTTGTATGAAAAACAAGCTATAGAAATCATCAAGGCGACGTTATAATTTCCGAAAAAATATCGGAACGAACTACTATAGAATATAGCTTTAATCAATCAAGATCAAAATCAAGATAAAGATTTTTAATACAAAACTATTTTCTCTTTATCAGACACCTTACTTCAACTTGAAGGTTGTTCATATAAAACAACGTGACTAAAAGAAACCGGCAAAAAGTTTTCCATTTAATGCATTGAATTGGCCGATTACGTTTTCAGATTTAACTATAAATAGAGTTGCATTAAGAAATTCTCTAGTGCAGGATATTATAGTTTCGGTATAGCCGAAGATACAAGTTTTTCATATTTTATGGTATTCAAGTTATTGCTTGTATGAGCAACGGATTGATCGATGCGTGGAAAAATGGACATAGTAATATGGATATGTTTCATCCATATTGGACGTATAGACAAATAATAGCAATATTAAGTCGATCTTCGAGCCTATTAATAAGGCCGGAAGCCAAAATATGTCTACTTTAGGGTTGAATCTTGGAACTCCAAACTTCTCAGATTTTCATAACGATTTTAATGTTAAATTCCCATTAATCACTGGAAATCTTTTTTTTACAAAACTGAATCTGCTACTAGCTCCAATTTTTTTTTATAGTGGCACAGCTGTCGTGAGAACACGTGCTTAGTTACAAGTCATGCTCTCAATTAATTCTTTGTTGACAAGTTATTTAAAGTTGACGTGTCAGAGTATTTTTTTAATACCGTTGAATTTAGGGCTGGTGAATAAAAACGCTTAGACGACCCATGCTAAGGAGGACCAAAACTGCGTTTTTCGTCGAATGAAGAAGCTACTACAGCCGTAGATGGGTATTTTGCAGAGCTTCCGAAAAGTCATTATGGAAAAGAATGGCATACAATTATTGGAGGATCATTGGAATAAGTGTATTGAAGTTATGGGAGATTATATTGAATAAAAAAATATATTTCATACCAAAAAAAGTATATTTTCATTACGAGCACGAAGAAGTTTGACTGGACATTTTTAGCATGGGAAATAAATTTAACAATGAGTCTGCCTGGATTATTTTGTTTCCAATGGAATCACGGTTATTATACAAAATGTGCAGCAGTCTCTTTAGGAGTCTCCGTTATCACTAACATAAGTATTTGAGTGGCACAAGACATTCAGTAAAGGTCATGAAGTCATTGAAAACTTGCCACATGCGAGTCGTCGACCCACATATGTTAATGAAGAGAACTACGGAAAGTTAAAGAAGCAGTGCTTGAAGTTCATTATGTTGGCACCAGATCAACATCTCTTATGCACCGAATCCATCATTATGGTTAATGTTTTGGGTATGAACCATGTCAATGCTAGACTCGTACCATAAAAATTGAATAGTTTCGTCGAAACTGTCCAAAAGTATTACAAAGTGTATACAAAATTTAATATAGAGTGGAGAATGTTATATTGGCTTGAAGGGAGTATTGTGAAGGTAATAATACAGATTTGTATTAGAATACGTGAAAATGTAGTTTTCTTTGTCAGTTCGAGTTAGTATTTGGTATATAAGTATTAAGTAACGGTAGCCGCCTTTGATCCTTGCAAGTTGCACGAGTATAAAATGTTCGTTTACACCCAAACTTAGCCATTCCTTACTTGTTTTCTTATAGGTTTAAATAATTCGATTTATGAAAAAACCCACACCCACTTTTGTCTTCAATTCAGTATACGATATACCTATGCCACCCCGAAGCAACACTTTTGCAAAGATAAAAATACAAATAGCAACAGCGCCATATTGCTCTAAAGGCTTTCGTATGCCAATTTGCGCATGCAACAGATAATCGAAGCAAATAATTTCACCTTCTATAAACGAGCAAAACAGTTATGCGTGAGTACTTACACTAAATCGGTTTATATGTTTATTAATGAGGTGTGGCGCTTATCAGTTATTTATATAAACGCGGCGAAGAAACATGAAGTGTGCAATTAAAATTAATGGATGTACCCATAACGCTAAGAAATTACCAAATTAAACGTGGCGAATTACTTTAATGGATAATTTGCACACGATTCTATTACAACAACAATCAACATGCTGATGATTTTTGATGGAAAGTTGATCCATAGCTCAATGGCAAAGTGAAGATGATTACAAATGCCATGCAACTTTGTATGTGGCATTGTCGCGCATTTGCGATAAACAAAAACAACAAAAAGCACTTTGAGGCCAGCGATAGCGAGTGTGATGCAAAAGGTTTTGCGCTGCACACTGGTTATTGCGCACTTGCGTTGTTTGGCAAGTGCCATCGCTAAATATGCAACTCAATTAATGCGCCGATAACAGGTGTTTGACAACTGGTGTGATGCCACCGTGTATTTATAAATGTACTTTTGCGCCAGGTACTGCTATTGGTGTTGCTTGGTGGATGTGGCAAGTGAAATGCACAATACGTATTTCACTTTAAAAACGCAAGTGCCCAACAACAAAGTACACCGATGGCACAGTTGGCTTATAAGCCTTGTTTACAAATGATTTCTTAAGTGATTGGAAAAAAAGTGTGAACAAATAATAACAATAATACAAATTGTATGTCTGTGTGTATGTGAACTGGAAGTGTTCACAAAATTTCACTACTCCTTTGGTTGTTGAAACATATAAAATGCCTCATACAAATTTAGATAACTATGTTCAACCACATAATCACATTAGCCCACCACCGCTGGTGGCTGCTGACACAGCTCACTTCTCTCTCGCCACCGGCGCTTACACACACATATATGTACGTCCGGAAAATGCTGAGAATTGGCTGGCCTTTCGACAGCCGAGATATCATGCCTCTGCGACGACAGACAGCCAATGGCAACTGTTTTTCAAGCGTTGGGATAACCTGCCACCGAAAACACACTTTGTGGTCCATGGAGACGCTGTAATTGGGCGGCAGCTCGACAGCAAGATCGCAACATATCATTTTTATTACCATGACAACAACAACAATTGCTCGCTGCAACTGAAAGCGAGTGTCAGCAGCAACAATGAAATGAAAATCTATGAAAATTATTGTTTTTATGTGATTTTCACAATTTTGGTTTCATTTCCTTCTCTTTTTTGAGTTACCATCATGTTTTTATACCCCGATCAGGTTATACTTGTATTAAGTTTGCCGCGAAGTTTGTAACACCCAGAAAAAAACATTACCGAAAACCGTATAAAATATATACATAAATGGTCAGCAAGATGAGCTGAATCGATTTCGCCTTGTCGGTCTATCTGTCTGTCCGTCCGTCTGTCCGTATATCAGCGAACTAGCTCTTAGTTTTTAAGATCCCGATCTGAAATTTAGCACACTTCGTTTTCTCCTCAAGGAGCTGCTCATTTGTCGGAACGGCCGATATCGGACTACTGCAGCATATATTTGTCATTTGACGAGATATCTTTATTAAACTTGGCATGGGTTAATGTTCAAGGCAACGGTGCAATATCCGAAGAAATTGTTCAGATCGAATCACTATAGCGTCTATGTACATATGTAGCTGCCATATAAACGGACCAATCAAAGTTTAAGTAAAAATCTTTTATATATGTGAACGGTATTATAGCTTCGGTGCCACCAAAGTTAACGTTTATTTTTTTTTTGTTTTTTTTTTTTGTTTTGTTTCAGCAAAATTTTTGGGTTGCAACTGCGGTAGCGTTCCCCAATTAAACGAAGATGCGCAGCTAGTCAATCAAATTTATGGTTCCTCGCAGCGGATTACACACAAGTCAGCGGATGCGAGGCATAGAAATCCCATTTTTGTGTGTTTGTGTGCAACAAAGTGTGCTTCGGTGTGTTTGTTTTGTGGTGTTGAGTGAAAATTTTCTACACAATTATTTCGCATTTTCCCTAAAAGGTTGAAGATCAAACAAATTAATAGCAAATGCCATAAATTCCATGCGTGCTATTTTGCTTTAAATATTTGTATATGAAATAGGTGTACTGACATTGTTGTGGTAAGAAAAAACAGAAACAAAAATTTGGTTTGTTAATGAACAAAAGTCTAAATATTTATATTCGAAATATCTAGAAAGATGTTCAGCAGCAGAGAAAGTAAGGACAATCGAAAGTTGAAACTCAGAATCAGTTTAATCGCAGTCTTATTTGATATCCAACTTTAACTAGTGGCCATATAACCACGTCGTCCGACGCATTTACTAATATTATATTAGCGCTTGGGTCTTAGAACTATTTCATTCATATTCAGTTAGTTCTTAAGACAAAACCTAAATTTCATGAAGATATCACAAGTTGACCAAAATAAACTGCATAATATTTACTGGAAGATCGAAAATAGCTATATTAGGTATATTAGGCTAAGAGAAATACAGGTTGGTTGAAAAATTGGGTGGTCTCACTAAGAAATAGCACTACTAGCTCCAAACTTTTTTTTCTTAAGTTGGTACATCTATCGTGAGAACACATGCAAAGTAACAAGTCATTCTGTCAATTAATTTTTTGTTGACATGCCATTTGAAGTTGACGTGTCAGAGTATTTTTTTAATATGGAAAAGTTTAAATATCGCGCAGTAATTAGATTCTTTGTTTTGAAAGGTTTAAAAGCAAAGGAAATTTATGAAAAATTGTTGGAAGCATATAAGGAGTTCTCACCTTCAAAACTCACCGTTGAAATTTGGCTGGTGAATTTAAACGCGGTCGTACTAGGCTTAAAGGCGATCCAAACGAATGACGACCCAAAGCCGTAACCACACCAGAAATCATTGAGCAAGTTCATAATGTTGCTAGTGAAGATCCAAGTTTGACTAAGCGTGAAATTGCTAATGCCATAGCCATCTCAGACGAACGAGTACTTCATATTTTGCAAGGAGAATTACATATGATAAAGCTGTTTGGAGGTTAATGGTCGCACACGTTATCAATTCAACAAAAAACTGGATCGAAAACAAATTTCTCAGCATAGTTTGGAGAGCTTTAAGCAGAATAAAAGCGATTTCTTGAGATTCTTCAGATTTGGCTTCCAGTGACTACTACTTCTTCAAAAACCTGAAGCAATTCTTTCCTGAAAAGCGTTTATCGTCGAATATAGCTATTTCAGTCGTAGATGGGTATTTTGATCATTGGATTAAGTGTGCTGAAGTTAATAGAGATTATATTGAATAGAGAATATATTTCGCACCAAAAGAAGTTTTTTTTCAGAAGCTTTTCAACCAACCTGTATAAACCCCCTTTATAACAATTTTCAGACCAAGAACTGATAATTCTCATAGAAAGACGCTCACTGAATTTTGTTAAGATAAATCTTGTATTAACCGATTTATATAGTATACAGTCAACCAGAAGTTCGAAAATTTATATATTAGGTATTTGGGGGCCATGAGAACTACCCTATTTTACTCATTTCTGAATCAAAGGCAAATTATTTTTAGGAAAATATGCTGCCTGAATTTCATTAATATAGATTGACCAATAGTTTCGGTATAGTCAGACATAGGCACTGAGGCCCGTATCTGGGACCGGAATTCAACCCATCTCGCCATGGTGATTACTTATACATACAATATTTGTATAACCCTATACCTATATCGGTTAATTTTATGGGATACAAACAACCGTTAGGTGCGCAAAACTAGTATACTCTGTGCAATATGTTGCGAGAGTATGATAAACTATAAGGTTAGTTTAGAGTAAGTAGTACTTATAATAACCTGAGGTCAATGAGGAAAAAATCTGCCGAGAAGAAGCCTAGTCTTCCATTAAACAATATATACTCGTATTTCTAAGTGTTAACAGGTCTGTGTGGGTTATAGGCTTTTTAACGCTTGACATTGATCAGATGATCCTGTGAGAATATTTAAAGAAGTGACATCAAATTGTTTTATGTTTACTGGGCCGACTAAGTAAGTTATATACAGTCATGCTTGAGATTAGTTTCATATTCTCATTAGTGAAAGCGTTAAATGTCTGGAAGACAAGACGGCATAACATATTTTTTAAATCCAAAATTCTATATATTAACTTGTATAGCAGGTTTGACGGATATTTCTCATGCTATGTTATACATCTAAGAAAAACTAAGTCTATATACTTGTATACACATTGTATAAACTTCCAAGTACCAACTTGGCAAGATTTACGACTTGAAGCATAAACAGCAACAATACATTTTTAAATATTGCTCTTCATACTTCATTATCTTAAGGACTTTTTATTTTACTTTTAAAATGGAAAACTGTGAAAAGTAAAGCACATATTCGAGCTCGTTTAGCTTAAATGATTTATGGTAATTGCAGGTTTAAAGTTCTTGTTGAAAAAAAAGCAATAAACTAGCATTAACAGTCGTATAAATGTTAAAACTTAAAAACCTTAGCTATAATTAGAACTGTCTGTCAATAGAAGTTACTAATTTTGGTGAAAAAGGCGTATAAAGTAACCTTCCTGTCTGGACAAGCAATCCTTCCACTCGCCAACAATAACTACTGCTGCTTATAGGTATATGTACTTACAGTAACAGCACCATGTTACCAGCGATTAACGCTATCATCAACTACCGCATTCACAGTAATCATTAGAGCCAGCCAGATTATGGCATAAGAAAGTGCGAGACTCGAAATATGCTCACCACTAACATTGGTCGGTGCTTAGAGCAGTTTAATCGGCGCCGGTACCTTCTGTCTCTCCTTCTTTCTCTGTTTCTCTCTTTCTCTCACCTCTAGTAGTGCTCCGTCAGTCTCAACTCGGTTGCATGCAGAATTTCGCATACTCCATTATAAAGTTTTAACGCTCCCGCTCTACTCTCTTTTGCTGCTTGGCGCTTTTGAAACCACGCTGCATTTTTGTTTACTGGCCACAGAGGCTTTGGTATAAAGCTTCTTACGTATGCCAGTCATGGCTTAATCTTACCTTGAACTTGGGCGCGCTTGCAACGAATCTTTCTTTCCACCAGCTAACAAGCGCAGACACCAGCATTGCAGATGAGTTGCTGTTATTGTTTTTCGAAATAAAAAATTAATTGTTGAAAAGTAAAAAACGAGAAAAATCAAGTTAGTCATATGTGCCGGTGAAATTCAAATTGTTGTTTGATCGGTTTTACCGTTTTTTAATTTTTTATTCGAGCGCTACAGTTTTGTGCATAATTTATCAGTGGACATGTGTGCGCGAAAGCGCCTTGCACAACGCTTTGATGGCATAGTAGTTGTAAAGTGTCTTATATAAAAGAGTGTGTGTGTGTTTCGTGCGCGCCTGCGCATTAAGAATACCGACGAGTGTCAAACGAGTGTCACATGGAAGGCGGTCAAGACATTAAAACGCGTAGAACCGCCAAATTGACCTAAAACTTACATCAATAAAGTTGTTGTTTTTTTTTTCAATTTGCATAAAAGCCTACAAGTTCTAGCTCGTACAACATGCCGCATTTATCGGCATCTCTTTGTGTACTACCATAAATACAAACAAAACATTTGCTAGACAAAAAGAATAATTAAAAAATAATTTTATTTCCATGCTTATAATAAATAACGGTATCGTTGCGCATAATTTGTAAACGTTGAGAGCAACAAAGTGCGGCCCACCAATTACTGTAATCAAACGCCCAGGCGGAGACCTAATATTTCACAATAAATTGATTGCTGTGTCAATTGTCAACAAGCATTGACATTACAGCAGCAACAACAACCAGCCAGTGTCTGAAACCGTAGAAAATTATTAGCTTGGCAGCATAAATCCCCAATGGATTGGTCAGGGCCGAATTATGTGTTAGTGTTGCTTGCACTTATACACACACTAACACCGTTACCGTTCGCGCACAGCTGGAGTGCAACAACAACGAGCGGCACGCCAGTTGGCGTTGGTTCAGCAACTGATGGTGTTGGTGTCGGTGTAGGCGCAGCCAAAGCACGGAACATAAATGGTAAGTGTAAAACAGTTATAAATGGAGCTGTTAATAAGCGCGAAGAATAATGATAACCATTGGAAAGTGAAAATTATAGCGTGTGTACAGTTTGTTTGTGTTGTGCAAATAATCTAAATAACGGTATTTTGAGGCAATTTTTTATGTAGTGAATATTAAAACTTATGGCGACTTAGGACTTGTGGGACTTAAGGTTGTAGTAAGATATTTATTACTAAGGAAAAGTTAGAAATATATATGTATTGAGAGATGTACTCGTACATATAGTTGATGAAATCGTTCTACATAGGGGTAAGCCACAACGCTAATCACTTCTCTAGGGAGGTCGCCATTATTAAAGTGACTGAAATATTTGTCGGTTTATAATTAAATAGTAGTAGATATTTTTCAAGACAACATAATTTTCCGCTGTCTCGATTTATTATTTCAGACTAGAAAATGCTGAAGCCGATATTTACGCTCTCGAGCCTCTAAAACTATTCTCGAGTCAGCTGTATGTAACCCCTAAAATTTCGGGGCTATTTTTGACAATTGATTTAAAAAAACTATTGTACATACTTAACTACTTGAGTTGGATCTGACCGTTTTTATTGTAGCTATATGTTATAGAGTTCCGATTTGAACAACTTCTTCGGAGATTGAAGTTGTGCTTCAGATTATAATTTGTGCCGAATTTCGTGAAGATCTCTTACAATGACTTATTTCCGAACGTTCAATTGAGCAATTTTTTCTTAAATATTTCTCTAATATTTTTTGTTATATTTTTAAGGTTTTTAGAAAGCAGAAAAATTTGTGCAAATATCTACTTTTTTTAATATATTAATATGGATAACAAAAACAAAAAAAAAATTAATTGAGTTTTTCATTAATTGCCAAAAATAGGACGAAATTTGGGCTTCTAGAACAGTCTTTGAAATAAACTATAGCGTGGCTCACGAATCGTGCTATAAAAAACAAACCGTAATAACTTTTTTTTTGTCAGCAATATATTATTTTTTTTTTATAATATTGTATAGCAAATTTTATTTTATATAATTAATTATTTTAAAAAATTATGGACCGTAAATGATCTCCATGCTCAGCCACGCATATGCGACACCTAATTAGAAAATCATTAATTGCGCCCTGAAGGGTTGAAGTCGGGACTGCCTCCATTATCGATTTAATGGACTACTTCAGTTCAATCAGATTTCTGGGTTTTGTTTTGTACACCTCTTGCTTGACATGACCCCATAAAAATAGTCAGGTCAAGTGACCTTAAGAGCCAACGGAAACTGCAGTTTAGTTGGTTTCAAATTTTAGTCGGAGCTCCGCAATAACCGGTCTGGCTATGTATGCAGTGGTTCCATCTTGCTGGAACCAAACATTATTGAAAGGAAAACGTCTTCGGCGCAGATAAAGGTAAACAAATTCATTTAACATCTTTAAATAACGGTGTCCATTGACCGTTACTGTTACACCGTTTTCTCCAAAGAAGCCCGACAATACATCTTGATGAAACTGCGCACCACACAGTGACTCGTTCAGGGTAAAGTTCCATCTCGTGGACTACTTCGAAATTTGATTCACTTCATATACGTCAAATTGGCTTGCTTACATTTTCACTTAGATCGAAATAGGCCTCATCACTAACTTTATTTTCTTCGATAATTTTATTAATTCTTTGGCAAAAGAATTCCAGGCGAATAGGCAAATCTAGAGGGTTTTACCGGCTCGTTATTTGAACTTTGTACCAAAACAGGTTTAAGTCATCATGAATTATTCGTTGCAATGACTTCTTGAACACAAACATACGGATATCGAAGGTAGGGTCTTCTTGAGATACTTTCAGATTCGGCAGACATGTTTATAATGGTGCATCTACTCGGGTTAGTGACGCCAAAATCCCGTCTGAATTCCCTTTGGACGGAGATGACGGACTACAAAGCATGGTACCACTGCACTATACAAAGCCTGTCTTACGTATCCCAAGAATTCATTCTTAAAAAATGTATATAATAACCGGCCAAATATAGAAATAAAAATAAGTCGATTACTCACACAAAAAAAATTTATTACGATTTGTTTTGTAGCACGATTCGTGAGTCACCATGTACTTGTTATTTGTGAAGAGCTATTTCCTAAGGTAGCAATATATTCTCCTCAGAAATTGTTCAAATCATACAAATTGCACGATCAGATTCAAGTTATTGTAAGGAACCTTTGTATTAATGAAGGTTTTTATAACTTCGCTGCTGGAACCAATCGCAGTGTTGGTATAAAATAATAAATATAGAAAAGATAGAAAAACCTTTAACTCGCATGTATCGATTTTAAGAAAAAAATCAGACAAAATTCATACTTTGCAATCGAATTCTCCAATGGGGTTGCTGGCCAATTAGCAACGCCCTGCCAGAATGCAGCAATTTCAAAAACTTCACACGCAAACAAACTCCACTGCAGCATAAGATAATACATGTTGCACGTGCATAAAATGCAGGAAAACCTAAGTGTAACCACTGAAGCCGGCGTGTAGTTTATGTGCCATGAAAATTCTCACTGTCAAGTGCTTGCAACAAGCGCAATTGCCTCACTGCAGTAACCATTTAGTTTACAACAGCAATTGCGCTTCACGGCAGCTGATTAATGTGCCACAAAACTAAAATCGACGAAGCACAAACGAGCGGATTTCACGTTAATAAGAAAATTGCATGCGCATGTGCATACTTTGTAGAGGTGTAAATGCACATGAGTCGGTGTACAAGTGTGAACGTACGTTGTTAAATGCTTTGCGGTGGGTAACGGTATTTTACAGGTTAGACTACGGTTTCAAGTTTTTATTTTACCTTTGATTGGTTGTAAAAACAAATAATGTCACCACTATCACATTTCGCTAACTCATGACTACATTTGTACAATGTACATACTACGTACATATGTATGTGTGAATGTGTGTATACATGTTTGCAAGAGTGTTCTACTAGAGTCTGCCACTTTACGCATGCGAATAATGAGTGCACAACCACATTTAGTTCTGGCATCACACGTATGTCTAAGTCTGTGTGTATGTATGTTAATGTAGTATTAGCATATGTTTGTAATTATATGGGACGCATTATTGAAATAAACCTGTCGCTAAGTAGGTGCACCAAAGTTGTTCATATTTTATAATACAGACCGTAGACACTGTACAGAGTGCGGTGCGCTTGTTGAATGAAAGTAAGTGAAGAAGTGGCTAGTATTTTAGTTAATGCAGTAAAGCTTGAATTAAGTTCGACTACTGACATCTGTTAAGTCTACCTGCAAATTTTCTATAAACAATGGAAAAATTTTGGGTGAAATACAGGAAATTTAAATATTAAGACGAAAATTGGAACAAAACAAAAAAAAATTTTCCTAATGAACATTACAATCTCAGATGTACATTTAAATTTATTGTTAAATCAAATCTGTACAAAAAAAAAAAAAAAAACAAGAGCGTGTGGTTTTAAAAACTACGATGAAAGATAAACTATTTACGAATTGTACGAATTGAATTGAAAATTTTTGGAAAATATTTGACTGGGGTAGTTAAAATCGCGCCTTCATTTATTTCACTCTGCGTAAAATTTTACAAAATTTGTACCCAAGCTAAGAAATTGGAGAAAGTTCATCAAATACATTATATAATTTGCATTTTGATTTACATATTTTAGTATAAATTAAGCTCCTTATAAGAACTTGATTCCGATCGTTCAATTTGTATGGCAGCTATATGATATAGTAAACTGATCTGAACAATTTCTGCGGAGAATACATTGTTGCCTTAAACAATGAAATGCAAAAAAAAAATCTTTAACCAGGACTCGAATCTGAAAATCTTTTGTACTATAAGTATGTGTTTATAACTATGTTATATCGTATTAGGTAATTGCATATAGGAGTATACATGTGTAAATATAGAGAACTGTAATGCGGCATGCGACAAATGGACGAGAAAAGTTGTGACAATGAATAAAAAGTTTTACTTTACTTTTATCAATAAAATATTGAATTATAATTGAAAAAATTGTGCTTTCATTGCTCATTAAGCAACTCGGGCGGTCAAGTTTTACAAACAATACTATTTAACGAAGTTGGGGGCACTTAATTGTAGAGTTGTTGGTAGCCAGTCAATGAAAATATTTGCAAGTTCGGTTAGTTATAACTTTTGTGTAGTATAATATAACTTATATAAAAAAAATTCAGTTTAAAACTGAGCTTGAAAGCTTCACTCTATATTTATCTATCGTCAAAATGTTAAACGCAGCAGCCATATGAATTTTTTTGGTTCCAACAACACTCTCTCTGAGAGTTTCGATCAGTTCATTGGACCATATTGACTGTTGACGAAGTGTCTGTTGAAGATCTAACACTCTAATTTGTTTGCATCATTGATGGATTTCCTTGAGAAATTATTTAAATGCGAAGGTTTGAATGGCGATTTTCTATAACATTGTATAATTCACCTCAGCTGGGATGCGAAAGAATTTTGACGGCACATTCCACAGTTCTTTCATTTGTCACATGGGTGTTTAGTGTACTCTCACATATGTTCTCTAGTGAGTTTGGTTAAGGCGGTCACTGAAACTAGTTTTAAACTTCAACTAAAACACATTTGGGTTATTAATTTGACCGCAAAAATAGCAAAAAGACCATAGCGTATGCAATAACAAAGAAACACAGCAAATTACATTAGTGCAAGTACTAAGCGAGTGAGTAAGTCAGTAGGGGAATGTAATGAAATTAAACAAACAAGTGTGTAAACAAACTGAAAAAGCTCAGTTCAGTGGGTAAAAAGAAAAATCTCAACGCCCGGGAAAACTAGCAACGCAACATAATTAAACAACACACAATTGAGTGTGACGAAATCTTAGACGCCTATATGCAAACAGACGCCTATATTGTATATACCTACATGCGTAGATAGGAGGTAAGAAATATACAACCATATTCAAGTAGTGAAATTTTTCGGCGGAAATAAACCGGCTAAAAGCGAAAAAATGCGATGAAACGGCAAACAGCAGAGAAATGCATTTTATTATGCCAAGACATGTGTGTATATATGAGTGTGTAGGTATCGCTTTATTGAGGAATGGCTATGTAAAGAAGCACCAAAAACTTGTTTACACACTTTTTAAAGCGGTGATAGAGAGGAAAAAAAGTATTTGAATGAAATTATTACCAAACGGTCAGATTTGAGGTGGTTCATCGAGTTCTGCAGCTTTTAATTTTTGTTTTTGTCAATAATATTTTTTTGTAAAGATAAGCGTTGTATTTTTGACATTTATGTCTGTCTGCTGCATTCTACTACCACTACGATTCACCGGCATTCTCATTAATATTAAATGCTTTGTTTTAGCGCCTTTGTCACATACTTATTTTTCAACTAATTGATTTGGAAAATCGCGTCTATGTTAAGGCCAATTAATAGATCTTTCACATGGGGTCACACTCTTTGGCGCATTTGATTTCTTTTCTTTATATATTCCAATCATTACTTGCTTTGCGCCATACATTTTTAGTATTTACATTTCTTTTCGAAACTGCATACAGTAGTGCTGTTGAAGCGCATGCGCACGAAGCACCCGCTGATTCAATTGGCCAAGAAACGCGCAAGTGAAAGTTAATGTGTGCGCTCATCGTACGTGTTTGCGATTCGTATCAAAAGTCATGCGATCTAAATCGCAGCGATCGTTGATTGTTCGAGTGTAGTCGATTCGATTGACTTGGAGTGTGCTTTGTTTGTGTACGCGCAACCGTTTGAGTTGCGAGCTAATGGTAAAACTATATTAGGTTTGCTTTTTGCTTCTTCTTCTCTTAAGGTGAGGTAGTGTGTCTTCTGCTTGACATTTTCTCATGATTATTCAGCAGCTGAAGTGCTTCAAAGTCGAGACTTTTTGCTAATCTACAATTCCTTAAGTGGAATAAATACACCGCAAGGGAAAAGAAATTTGTAAGTACTTACATGTGTTCGCATATAAACACTACGTATATATCCTTATATATTTATTACGATTTCTTATTATATTAAGGGCACAATAGACCATAGGTCGCGGTGCATATATCAAAACTAATCTAATCTTATTATATTATAGCTAAAAAACAAATTAAAGGAACTGACTGTATGAATTGAAATTTTCTTCATGATTTTTATTACTTCTTACATAAATTATTCTACCTTTGAGAAAAATTCATTCAATAGCCCGGTAGATCGTTTGATATGAATCTTTATCTTCGAATTCAAGTTTCTTTAAAAATGTTAATTTTCTCCCATATACTTGAAATATACGTCGTCGAGGCACGCCTTCTATTGTAGTAAGAATTAATTTAGCGTCAATAATTTAAAAAAGCAGCTCGAGCTATAAAGAGTGTAGTCATAAACTATATTCGTGACAGTTCCACCTTTAAGAATAAAATATTCGCTTTCAAACTCGAGGGTTTTTCTCGAAAAAATAAATTTTTTTCAATTAAATTCTCACTTTCAGCGGACCCTGTATTCATATAATTAATATTTACATGCGTAAGGAGATTTTATTTTTATTTTTATAATTTTACATTTCAGATATTAGTGGCAACAACTGCCTCTTGTCTTCGGCAAAATTAGAAATGGTTTTAACTTAGCGACTTCGACAACTGCAAGCCTGCTGCCGTAAAATCCTGCTGTTGTCTAAAAAATAGATATCCCACTAATTACTAATTTTAATATATGCCATTGCCATATGTGTCAATTTGGGGTGATTGAATATGAATTTAGTGTTTGTTAATTGTGAGAGCGCCTCAAAGGTTGCATTTTTTATAACATTTTCCATTGTAGCCAGATCGGACAAAACAATAATTTTTGGGTTTTAAAATAAAAATACCAAACATTTACTAAGATTAAGTATTATTATACATGCATCTGTTAAACATATGGAAAAACTATTTAAATCCATTTGTGTGATTTTGTGATAAATTAAAACAGCTGATTTTTGAACTTTCAATACCTAAAAAGTGAAAAAAATGTATGCAATTAGTAAATGTTTTTTATATTTTTCAATTGAAAATGAATACTACGAGCCATGACATTACAAAAGATTTCATCACATACATTTCATTTTCGCATTTTCTTTCGTTTTCATTGTTTTCCAATTTTTGTAAGCGATCTTCAACAGCAGCAACAAATCACTCTCTTCATATATTTATCTGTAGGAATTTAATATGGCCGTCCCTCTTTTTCCAATTGTTAAACGATAGGCCTCCTGAACTTTGACAGTTGCCTAAGTTCAGGAGATTTCGACGTTGGGTATCTCTTTATCTCTGGTGACCTCTATGCTTTGATCAGCACACAAGCCGCGTCCAATACTACAAGTTGCTTAAAGTAGCTGAGAATTACACAGTAACAAGATATTAATAGAATAGCGGAACGAAAATTTTAGCGGTGATTCGAAACTTCTTGCTCTGTTGCGCTAAAAGCCATTGAAGGAAAGCGCTTGATCTAGGGTGATCCATATGATTCATAGACTGGCGCATTTTTGGCTCTTTTATACGTACGCCTTCCCCTTAAAGACCGACTGATTAAATAATCCCTCGCATAGTTAAAAAAAGAGAACTCTGTTCGGCACGGAAAAGTTGATTGTTTAATGGCATGTATGGGACCGCACAGCATATTGATTTCAACAAAGGTGATTTCCAACCTCGACCGATAAAAGTATGTTCCAACTTTTTCTTCTAGAAAAATTCCTATTACTGTAAAACAACATTTGATTAATGTAAAACTTTTTCTGTACCACCTTTTATATGTACTTATACTTGTTATATTTCTGAAAAAAAAATACATATGCAGGACACTAAAGTTTTCTTCAAACCTTGCAACATTGTTGACACCTGAGGCTGGGCTGTAGTGTAAGGAAAGTCATGACTTCAAATGTTGCAGCAAGATATATTTTTTGCCAAATTTATTGACATCATTTTTAAGTAGCTGCTGGCGTGGGTGGGTCCACAATTATTACTGGTACAAATTTTTATTGACATGCAGTCAATCATCGAACGTCAAAATTTGCCCTAAGTTACTATAATGCAGCACCCGTTTAATTAAACTTTCACAGCAACAACAACGAAAGTCCAAAAGTGCAAGTTGAGAGCATGAAAGAGGCACTCAAACACACACACCTCCCCCGCCGATTATCGCTGGACTATCGCCGCCCATCGCCCATTGTCCCTTACTCACGGGCAACTCCCACTTGTTGCTCCATTTCCGTCAATTGCGCACACAAACATATCGGCGTTATTGCTGCCGTTCGCTGCTTGACTTCATTTACATGCCACACGCGCACCGCACTTTGATTGGGCGGCATTTAATTCTGCAGATTATTTATTGTATTGACCATAATGGCTGTCAAGATAATGCTTCGCCAAGTAGCAATAATGCTGAAGTAGGCAATATTTGTTGTTGCTATTATTATAAAAAGAATTGTCTGCGCTATTATTGTCCGCCTCACTTGATTGCTGGTACACGCCGCAAGATTGTTTTCACTGTAAGACGTAACGGTAGTCCGGGTAAAAGCACTTCCAGTCAAAGGCGCAGGTGCATTGTGGCTCCAAGTGACGTCCAGTAGCCAAGTTTATGTATGTATATAATATATGTATGTGTTCTTGTATGTATGTATGGATGTGTAACTGTATATGCAAAACGCCTTGCAGTTGGGTGGGTGGTTGCGCTCTGTCCGCAACTGGGGTATCAAATGACACGTAAACAATTTTATGTCATTATTTGAGGCAACAACAACAAATGAAAGCACATTCACTTTATTCACTGACAGAACAGTATAATTTTCTATAGTAAATTTTTAAACATATATAATTTGAATTGGAAAGTAAATATATTATTTTATGGGTGGCCTTAACCGAAAGATATGAAAGTAGGAGCTCGTATTGTCTCATTAAGTCTATAATGATTGATATATAATGAGGGAGCCGTTTATTCTTGGATAAATTTTGAGTACAACCGATTCCATATTGTGACTGAAATTTATGCTTTTAAGTAGAATAAATTTCTGATTGAATATCATGGCCTTTAGTTAAGTCGCTATGTTTCTACAATTATATAAAGATCTAAAGAAAAATTAGCAGAACAAATTTTTACAATAGCTCAAAATGTATTCCAATTCATTCTCTAAGTTCAATATTGCAAATGGTACTTTCAATGTGTATTAAATATGGCGATAAAATAAGTAAGCCCAAGGCTTGGATCATTATCGTATATCATTATACTTTGTGTAAGCCTTTCAGCTCGTTGTGGTATATACCCCTCATGAAAGTATTATTAGCTCAATATATGAAATTTGTATCAGACTTAATGGTGAATCCTTACAGGAAATTTAGCTTTTCGTACTTTGTTTTGCTCTACGTTGGAATAGTTCATTTGCATATTGCCCTTAGATGTCTTATTGTAGATTACCAGTAAATAAAATATCGGTGTACGCTAGGAACATTGGTTTGGAAAACTGCCTGGAATATATTTTCACTTTCGTAAGTGTTTTTATCTTGATCCTGATTTTTTCGTACCGTTAAGTTGAACAAAAATAAGTTTTCTTGCTTGTACAAAAATTCCTGCTTTGAGAAGATTGCTTTATTTAGCAATCACGTTGGAAGCGACGATGTCTATTCTTTTCTTATTCTCCCTTAAATTCTTCCGCATTCTTCCTCAAAAAGCCTTAATTCTGGTTTCGTGTGAACTATAGAAAAAATAGTGATTCATGATTTAATGTATGTTATGTATATATAAATGATCAGGATGACGAGATGCTGTAACTTTAGTAAAAATTAAGGTATCTTGATGAAAATTTGACCTAACCCCTTTATAACTAATATTGGAATATTCGAACATCCGTCTGACTTTAATGCTGAATCAGAATGGAATTGGTCTAGACCTTCGTCTAAATTTCATATCCCAAATATAATGAATTCTGATCTTCTGGTCGACGCTTTCCCCATCAACACAATATATTAAATTTTGTTGATATAACATATGTAGTTAAAATATTTTGAATCAAATTTTAGCTGAAAAGAACTATAGGAATAAAACTAGGTCGAAGTTAATGACCTTCAATATAAGTCATGAAGATACCAAATTTGATTGTAATTTATTCACAATTTCTTAGAATAATGAATGTTTATTCCATTTTAATATTTTCTAATATAAAGTTTTACCAACACCTGAAGGAATTACCCGCGCTTTGCTTCGTGCAAGTTACAAGTATATAAAATACACCCGAACTTAGTCCTTCGTTACTTGTTGTTAATTGGGCTCAACTTTAATCCAATACGCTTTTAGCTCTAACTTTGTAAAAATAGTCACACAGAGAGAGCAAAAATAGCTGAAAAGCGTTTGAAAGTGTTTTGCGCCCGTTTATGTACCTTCCTTACTTGCAAAGCTTTTGTCACTTATTTTATAAAATTGGGTTTTGTTAAATAATACAATATTGAATACTCTATCTCCGTCAGGCATTTACAATAATAAAGATGCGCTACCTAACGTCAAGTAATGAGGTGAGCTCTTAATGGTTTTGTAAGTGAAAGTCTTTTAAGCCATTTCATATGAGATAGAAAATCAACTGCATTAATTTCATTTTTTTTTATGTAGCAAAATTTATAGACAATTTTGATAAATTTATTTCTATTTTTCTCATCATTAGCCATTACACCTATAAATGTGTAGCTTGTGAAATGTTGCTGCTCCCACGTAAAAATAGCAAAAGATCTGTTTTGTAGATTAACTTTAAACTGTGTAACTGATGTCGCCAAATTTCTGACTACCACATAGTTGCTTACATATTTGACGTGTCACCAAAACTGCTCGCTCACACTGCCGATCATCCTTTGTTTGTTGCTAATGCTGCAACGCCAATTTGAGGTCATCAGTTTCACGATGCGACTTTCCATTCAGCTGGGGTTGGAGAGGTGGCAGCATTTTCGTTAACTTTTTTATGCCTTGAGCAGTTGAAACCTTAAAGTTTGTATTTATGTATAGCCGTATACTTAAAAGCACCATATACATATATACGTTGATATATTAAAGTATCACACACAGCCCATTCAGGCGATAACTTATGTGGCACATTTAATAAATTTGTTAACATTGAGGCAGGCAATATCTTTTGCATTTGACAAATTTGGCAAGCTATCACCGGGCTTTAAAATAATGGTTTTGCCAATATATTTTGATTGAAGTTATAAATATAGCATTGTGAAAAGCAAAGATAATAGTAAGGTAGCGACACTTTGTGTATCAACCAGTATTGTCGAGCTTCTGCTTTTATTACTTAAGACATATTTATTACACCTTCTGAATGAAGTGGCGTATGCCCTCAACGCTTAACATATTCTATTAGAAATAATTTCATATCGAAAATATATTGAAAGACTGACGTTGACCACCAAAAAGCACCCTGTATAACAAAAAATTTATATGTTGTTCTTCACAAACCAGAACAGAACCATTATCTGTAAAATTTATTTTTCGGTTTTTTTCCAAAAGGAATCTAGCAAAAAAATATTCCCCAGGAAGTTAGGAGAGTGCTGCAGTTTCATACCAATTACTCAGATAGTTTAGGGAAACTGTTTTATCATGCCCATTTCTCACCTCTGTAATTTAAAACACTTTTTTGTTTTAAGAATATTAAACCGTTATTTAAATATAATATATATGGTATGTGTCTACAGAGGCAGATTTTGAATGTAACAGATCAATTTATTTTGACAAATGTCATCTCACAAAACGATAACTGAATCTCACCTCGTAAATTTAATAAGCATTGATTTGCTTTGCTGATGGCAAGAATATTAAATCATTATAAATCTACAGAGACAGCTTCTTAATATGACGAATCAATATGTTTTGACAAATTTATAGTACTACTCAAACTCACTAAAGCGATATCTTATTTTCAAAGCAAACATATTATTGTAAATATACTCATAAGTATATATGTATATAGATATAGTACGTATGTAAATGTGAATTGATTTATGCTGTTGCTTCCTAACAATCGTTTCCATACGCAAGCTTCTTTGTTTGAGCTATACAATTGCAAATAAAAATACAATGTGCAAACAAATCTTGCAATAGCAACAACAAACAGCATAAAAGTTGTTGCTCTCTTGTTTGCTTGATCAAAGTCAATATGTACATACACAAGCGGCTTTCACTCTCTGCATCTTCTATTTTTTGTTTATAGCAACAACTGCTTTTTTCCATGAACTCAGTGAAGTTTTCTATTATTTTGTGAAATTAGCACCTATTCATTTGTTTTTGGTTTTGTATTAGTTTATGTCTGGTTTACTCTTCACGCAGCTTTCAATGGTCAATGGCTTGGTGAGCACTTTGAGACCGATTAGGTTATAAGAATGGCAAATGCAACTTTGCATCGCACCTACGCACTTAAGTGATAAAACGCACCATGTAGGAAATTTTTGAAAGCGCTAAAAATATACATATGGTCCCAGTATGTTACATTCATCACTAATATTATTCACTTTACGTTTGACAGAACTGTGAACGTTTGCTGTGGTATTTTCCATTGAAAATATTATCGGTATAAATTCAACCCCACAACTCCGATTGATTTCCTAGTGGGTCACCTTAAATATATGTTGCTACATTTACAAAATTTTTATATAAGGCAAACAGTACATTATATGCAACAATTTGTGGCAACATACCACTCATAGTTGGCTACGCTTCCAGTCGCAATTGGTCAAACAAGTATCACAATTTTACGGTATGTGGCGAGTACCATAATAAGTATTGCGAATGCGTGTTGCTTATAGTGACATTTGCTTAATTCTTGTTTTAGTTGAGATGCTATGCATCACGGTTTTAGATAACAATTTCACTTGCTACTTTGTATTGTGTTTGCTGCAGGTGTAGCAACTCAATAATGAATTTATCAAGGCATTAATATCTATGTTATGAAATAAATTATGTAATTTCATATTCAACTAATTAGACGTACTTACTCAATATTTATGTTTTCCTTTTATATTTGCAGAAGTTTCGCCATATATAGATTTAGTGCTATGTCCGATGAGAGAACAGCCATGGAGTTGTGCGCGGCAACAATCTGGACGCATATTGGATTTGTGGGATGGTGAATTGCACATGCAGTGGCAGAAATTGAAAGGTATTTTTAGAAATTACAAACTCGTATATAGTTAGTTTTTTAATAGAAGAATATTTATGACAAATAATGAAAAAATTAAAGTTCTGTAACTTTTGACATTTTATTGTCATTTATCTGACTCGGAAATCTTAATACAGTCAAAACATGAAAGTCAGTCCGAAGTTTCACATGTTCCATAGTATATGATGTTCTTTCAAGAATAGACAAATATGATCTGCATACGCTGCTATGACGTCATAATACCCATATATAATGCTTAGAGATTGAAAATGTTGCTAAAGGATTTTGGACAGGTCTAATCCAACAAGCTCCTTAGGCATTTGGGGATGTTCGTGAATTGGTAGAATGTTTGATTCATTCGCTTTATCGATAATTTTCATTAACGATGATAACATAAAAGCAAAGAGTAACGAAACTTTACTCGGAAGCTGATGTGCAAAGGCAAGTTGCCCGTCTCGTGAACTTACCGGCAGTTGTCGCAAGATCCTTTTGACACGAAGGAAACCGATAAAAATCTAAGGAAGCCTTAGCCTTCAGCTAGATACGTCTTTTCCTAGTTGTTTCAATTTTAACTGCTTAACATTCGCTAATAGGTGAAAGAAAAAATTGTATTTTATAGACTAGGCAGCTTGTTTCGAAGACGCCACTAATGATTCATATTATGACTATTTAGGTCAAATTAGAAGTGATGGTACAACCGTGCATCGTCTTATGAATATTTTGTCCACAGTACAGACTGAAACTTATATATTTGAATTAAAAATTTGAAAAGCACACGAAAATGAACATATACTGGAGGCCGATAAGGTCTGAGTACATGAGGTCTCTGAAGTTGTCATTGAGGAATGTTATGCCAATACTAGGGAAATATATAAAAGTGATAATTTTCTTATTCATGGACTTCTGAATTAAAGGAAAATAATTAACAAAACACTACTGAATTACGAGTTTTCTATGCCAATAAAATGGGTCAATGAAAATTATTGATATAAGGCAACATTTTTTTTGTGCACATTACCAACTTTAGTCATATTTAAACCTTAAGTGGAGGTACCTGCATGTCTTTAATTGAAATTCAGCGGCACTTTTACCGCATAATCAGCCCAGAATGAAAGACGCACAAGTGTGTGTTTGAATATTGCAGATAAGCATGTGCATAAAAGCGTGCTCAAAGCAAGATACAGAATTCATGAACACAACATTGAAAGAAAAGCGCTAAATTGTTGTGAAGCAGCCCGAGTCTGCTCCGCACCTGTTGTCGGTTTCGGTTAGTTGGTGAATTTTTCATGCCTCTGTGGCCACAAACCGTAACTAATTCATAAGAAAATTAATAAAATAAACATAAAAATTTATTTAATTGGTTGCAATGTTTGATTTCGCGTGTAGACTTCGGTTTGAATCCATTTCAGTTATATTTAGCAATACAACCGGATGTAAAGAAAATGGAATAATATAAAATTAAATTAAATTAAATAAAATCAAATTAAATTAAATTGAATATTATAAAATTAAATAAAACAAAATAGAATAAAATTATATTATAAAATTTCATTAAATTAACTAAATTGAATGAAATAAAATGAAATTGAATTAAATTAAATAATCTTAAATTAAATTAAATTACATAAAATTAAATAAAAAAATAGAAAAAATTAAATTAAATTAAAATAAATTAAATTAAAAGAAATTAAATTAAATAAATTAAAAGAAATTTTAAAAAAAAACTAAACTAAATTAAATAAAATGAAATAAAATTGAATTAAATTAAATAAGATTAAAATAAATTTTATTAAGTTTTATTAAATAAATTTTTCTAAATTAAATGAAAAGAAATGAAATTTAATTAAATTAAATTAAATTATATTACATTACATTAGATTAAATTAAATTAAATATAATAAAATAAGATGAAATGAAAGTAAGTTAATATGAATTAAATTAAATAAAAAGCAAATAAAATATGTAATAAAATTAAAAACTAAAATAAAGTTGCTGTTCCTACCTTTTACTTTATTAAAAAATTAAAAAGACTTGAATTAATTAAATTAAGTTCAATTAAATTAAACGAATTAAAATAAAATGAAGGGAAATGAAAGGAAATTAAATTGAATTAAATTAAATTAAAAGCAAATAAAATAAGTAATTAAATTAAAAATTTAAATAAAACTGCTGTTCCTACCTTTTAATATTATATAATTAAACAAAATGAAATGAAATGAAATTGAACTAAATTAAATTAAATTAATACAATTCAAATGGAATAAAGTGAAATGAAAGGAAATTAAAAAAGCAAATAAAATAAAATAAGTAATTAAATTAAAATATTAAATAAAACTTTTGTTCCAAACTTTTAACTTTTACTCTCTTATGCAAATAGTTTTATAACTGTGTGAACATGCACTTGAGGTTATGCACATATTTTTAATTGCATCCTTAATTGGTTAAAACTAGTCGTTTGAAGTTTCTGTTTTTTCGTATGCTTAATTGGTCGACAAAACAAACCGGTGTACTTGTAGCAAGTTAGCTCGACCGGTGGCATACGAGTATGGACATAACCAAGTGCATGTGAGTCATTGCGTTACGACCGTGACAGTAAATCTTTAAGAGTGAAAAGTGTGAACTATTTAATTTACGCTTTGCTTTTATGACAAGCATGAGATATCGCCGCCTACATGTTGGTACTAGATTCGTGGAATGTCTGCTTAAATAGGTCTACAAGCAAATAAAACTGAAAGCGCCAGTAGCGTGGCATATACTTTTCGTGCATTTTAGTCAAATATTCAATTGAAATGACAGCCATTGCGCTTTGATTGCAACATTTAAAATATTTGACAATTTATCTTTATTATTAAAACTTTTATTTTCTGCCACATTTTATAGTGGAAGCAGACCGGCAATTAAATGCGACACTTGAAAAGCGTGGCTATAGTGCCAGTGAAGGCCCCACCAAAGAGAAGCCTTCCACGATATTAAAGAAGATCGAAATTGGTACTGGTTATATGAAGAAATATTTGGCCGAAACTATGGATGGGTGAGTGCATGAGAAATAACTGTAAAAATTTAATAAACAATTCGAGGGTCTTATCTAGCTTTCTGGGCCGCGAGTACGACTATGTGCAGCCGGATACCAAGCAGAACTTCGTCAATAATGATAACGAAACAGAAGATGACGAGGAAGAAGAAGATAGCGAGAATGGCGATGAAGATGAAGAAGAAGGAGAGGAGGACGATGATGGCGAAGCAGAGCCGTCGCAGAATGACGAAGATTACGTAGATCGCGATGGCAATGCTAACCAGCAACATACAGTCAACTTCTTCCAAGGTCGGCCAGTGGGCGTGCACAGCCAACTGGATCATATTGATGTAGCGCCACTAACTGACACAGCGCCCGGCGTGGCTAATCATGACTCCTCAGACGGCGTCGAATTTATAGAAATCGAAGATAGTGAAGACGCGCCACCGGGTCAACTAAAGGGCGGCGGCGGCGGTGGTAAAAAGAAACGCAAAAATAAGAGAAAAAAGAAACCAGAAACTCTCTTAGTCGTACAACCAGCCGAATTGCAATTGCATGGGCATGGTGGTCATCACGATGATGCCGTTGAATGGGTGCCAGTGTCACAAGGTCATAGCAAACCATCGAAGAAGCAAAAACGAAAGAAGAAGAAGAAGCATCAACATGCTGATGACAGCGTGTCGGTTGTGGTTGAGCAAGAGCCCTCGGATCATTTGGGCTTGGGTCTGCTGGAGGAATTGGTGGATGCCGTCGATGTTACAGATGTGGATGGTGGACACAAGCGCAAACACAAGAAACCGATAAAATATGGTAGAAGCGTTGGAGGTGTGTGTTTGCGTGTGATTTATTAACTTGATCGCACCCTTTTCGTACACAAAATTTTTACTCTCATCTTTGCTCCCTAATACTTAGTCACTATCCTGTAGTTAATATAATTGTATATAATATATTTTGTAAATATGTAGTTGGTGTTGGTTTTAGTAGTGCTGTATATATGAATTTAATAGTCTCCTAAAAATCTTTCATTGAATTTCCTTTCCTTTATAACTTCCGCATGGTGTTGGTTTGTCGAAGTACCCTACATCCAATCGCTTGACTAATGAAATAACCTGCATATCACCAAACAATTTATTCACTGCAATCAAAAAATTCGCGTGCAGGTGACATATCGATCCAACATTATTAACACAAAACCTGAGATTATTTCCCTGGAACCTCCCGTAATATAAAATTTATAAACTCTTTTTCAAGTCTTTATGGTCAGTAAAATATTCCTTTGTGAATGGTTTAATTATTTTCTTACCTTTGAACTAGTTTTAGAGGCAGTGTTTTCCTCATGTTTTTTCTGTATGTGGTTATTTTTTGTAACGCTTAAATACTCCGAAACCAAAAAAAAATCTGGAAATTTTCTAGCTTTTGCAAAAAACTCTCTGAAGCTGCCAAACTAAAAAGGAACCAATTCTTTATCAAATATCTCCCTTTTGCTTTTTTGCTCTTCATTCAATGCTTTATAAAAAGTGTTACAGTGATCGGTTTTAGTTAAAATATGCGCCGTTTTGTTCGATGATCTGTTTCCATCTAGACGGAAACTTCATAATACCCTCTTCGTAGAAGCCCCCCTCCTTATTTGCGAAGAATTCGGACAGCCACTTTTCACAAGCCTCTTTTGAGTTCAACTTCACACCACCAAGGGCATTCGCCATGGACAGGAACAGGTGGTAGTCACTTGGCGCTACGTCCGGGCTATATGGTGGATGCGATAAAACCTCCCATCCGAGCTCCCGTAGCTTCTGACGAGTCATCAACGAAGTGTGTGGTCTGGCGTTGTCCTGGTGGAACACTACACCCTTCCTGTTGGCCAATTCTGGACGCTTCTGGTCGATCGCCTGCTTCAAGCGGTCCAGTTGTTCGCAGTAGATGGTAGAATTAAGCGTCTGGCCATATGGGAGCAGCTCATAGTGGATGATTCCCTTCCAATCCCACCAAACACACGGCAAAACCTTCCTGGCCGTCAATCCCGGCTTGGCCACTGTTTGGGACGATTCACCGGTCTTCGACCACGACCGTTTTCGCTTGATATTGTCGTTCGTGATCCATTTTTCGTCGCCAGTCACCATTCGCTTCAAGAATGGGACGAGTTCGTTCCGTTTCAGCAGCATATCGCAGGCGTTGATTCGGTCCAGAAGGTTTTTTGCGTCAAATTATGCGGCACCCAAACATCAAACTTTTTTTTGTATCCAGCCTTCTGCAGATGGTTCAAAATGGTTTGGTGACTAACTCCCATCTCCTGGGCGATGTCACGAGATGCCATATGCCGGTCTAACTCGATGTATTCCATGATTTGATCGGTATTTGTCGTCACAGGTCTTCCGCAGGCTGGCTTATCCATGGTGTCGTTTTCACCGGCTCTGAATCGTCGAAACCATTCCTCCGCGGTTCGAAGTGATAGAGTACCATCCCCCAAATCACCATTAATCTCACGGAACGTTTCTCTAGCGGATTTGCTTTAACGAAGGAAAACTTTAAAATAGCGCGAATTTCGGCGTCAGTGAACTCCATGTTTACACGTCTATAACTGTTGAACGCAATATCCAAACTAATCATGCATAGCGTTGTTTTGTAGGGTATGTCAAGACCTTTCAAATTATGTATAGTGTCGCCAGATAGCGCTTTGTACATAGCCGCGAAATTCAAAAGACAAAAAAGCGGAAGGGAGATATTTGACAACCTTATACTATTTTATACTATTCTATCAAGACTTTAGATAATTTTTAAAAATGTAAAAGCTTTGAAATCTTAAAGGTTTTCAAACTCCAGTCCAAAAGTAATATTTTTAAGCTCATGAATAATTTTCGAATTAATATATAGAAAGCTCAATTTTGATGTCATTACTAAGAAAACTCTTCTATTATTTGTATTTTATATTCACGAGTCTGCAAATTGTACTCTGGGATCATCCCAACCTCACTCATAAAAAAAAAACATCCTAGTAGTTAACATATTTGACAGACATCCCATTTCACGATTTATATAAATTTTTTTTAATAAATCTCTCATAACTTAAACCTCCTACTCACTAATCTCGATATTTCTGAAATTACCTCACTGTGTAAAATAGTGTTTAGAAGAAACTCTTCAAATGTAATTTTTTATTGCCCAGTATAATTTGGAGTTATAAATACTCGCGGAGATGAATAATTCACTTCTAGGAATAAAAAGTAATGCAAAACTGGAAATAACCACAAAGTTGCAAATATAAAACAAATTTATATAAAATTGTAATTAAATCATATTAACACATTGCAGTAATTCCATGGAAGAGATACAAATATTAATATTGACAAAAAGTTTCTTAGAAAAAATATTATATCAGAAATAATTTGGTTGTAGGGTATTTCCACTACAAAGTAACTACTTCGCAATCGCTGAAGCGAGCGTTGCCACGTAAGTAAGTCATTAGTAAGTACACAAACCTAAAAGTGCAATCACACACCATCGTGTGAACTTTCTGGTTATTGAAACTGTGAAGCACGTCGGCAATGCAGTGCTTTCGGTTGTGGAGTTGGGCTAATGGTTTATGAGAATTTATTATATTATTTATTTATTATTACTAGTTTGTAAGCAAAAGCTGGTGTAAAATGCACGCAACAATTAAATTTCTTTAATTTTGAGAATTTTATAATTATCTAAATATTTAAAATTAAAATTTATTTATATTAAAAATTGATTTCCGAATTTGGAGTGATATATTTAAGAAAAAAATTTAGGTATAAAAAAAGTGGCTTGCGTGTACTTACATTGCCTGCATGATGTAAATATTCTGTGATTTAGTAAAAAAAATTATATTAACTAAGCAAGTAAGATTAAGTCGCTGTGAAATTGCAAAAGAGTCGGGTTCTTTAAAAATAAATATTGACTTTAGATTTATACGATAATAAAAATAAATTTATAGATGCAAAATCAAATTTTTTTTTGCGAAAATTTGGATTATACCCAAATTGCATTCAATATAAAAATATATGTCAGAAATTTCTAAATCGTGAAGAAAACGAGATTATCAAAACATGAAAATTCATTTTAAAATATATTTAATTGAATATAAGGTGTAATTTACCTCAATTGCCAAATATTTAACGCAAAACAAACTGCTTACTTATGTTCAGCAAAAATAACATTGTAGAATTCGAATACTTTCACTTCAAGCAAAAGACTTAAGCAACGAACTCGACTCCTTTGCATTCGCACATTAGCATTAAATCGGTTAATATTTATTTAATGTAAACATATATGTGCATGTTTCCGTTATATAGAACGCTTATGCTTCTCTCCAACTATCTAATGCACATCGAAACGCACTTCATACTAACAAACACCCACCCTCCCAACCGATTTTTTGATTGTACGTAATTGTTAACTAGTTTTAGGTCCAGCTCGTATAGATCGACCGAATCATACTAATGTACAGCATTGTGCCACAATGTTTTTTTCTCTCCTTTCCTCTCCACTATATAACAGTGACACGTGGCAAGAAGAAGAAGAAGAAGAAGGCGATCGCTAAACTAGTGTTGTTGGGCTCTTTTCTTAAGGCGAAGATTGAGTTGCTTTTGAAGATTTTGGGTGCTCATTTGCAAATTAAATTCTTTGCCATCGCTTTGATTGGTCTGCTGATAAATATTGCACGATTCTGGATCGACGTTAAACGTGGTGGGGCGCCACAAAAGGTTGGTATTTCTAGTCCTTTCTTGAGAGAAGGAAAAGGCTGAGGGAGTTTTATTGCGTGTTTGGTTTTGTTTGCTGCTCTATATGTTTGTCTTGATGTATTTGAGATGCACTGAAAATATATGAAAATAATTTTTTTTCTTTAATGAGCACATATTTTTACAATAGTTTATAATATTTTTTTTGTTTACGTTACATATTATTTAATGTAATATTAATATATTATTTTAGATGTAAATTAATTCACTTTAAAGCTGCATGTGCATGAGCATGAACCCAAAATACGCCTACACATATATATAGATATTAGATATACTTAATATTTTTAACATTTTCAATCGATTATTCTTAATAGCATCGAAAAGTGCTCTCTACATAGCATAAGGCATGTTACTTTTTCAGCTTTTTACATACTTTCTATTTCCATTCCCAGTCGCAGGAGCTTGCACTATTTTAGGAACTTTTATCGCTAAAATTTTATATGTTATGAAATTAATTAATGCCCAGATCTTTAGTGTAGGAAGATTATTAAGTACTTTACGGGACTAGGACAGTCTAAAGTGCTAATTTTTTCAATTTATTGTTTAAATAAGGAATTTAATTTTGGTTTAAGGCTAATTTAATATATATTGAATATGTATAAATTTTAAAATATATGCAAAAAATTTATACTGACGTTGTGATATACAATTCTGGTTATTAGCTTTACTTCGGAGACACCTTTTTCAAGAGAGATTATACTTGTACAAACGACAGTGATTCAGGAAGTTGCGATATCTGAAATAAAAAAATAAAAAATATGAGATCTATATAAGTTATGCTAGTAAAATCGTTAACTACACTAAAAAGTATTACTGTGAAACTACAGAACAATTTCAAGTGCATACATATATGTAATAGTCTCCGAGCACCATCGTCGGCCAATTTGAAAAATCAAGTTTCAGAAAAAACTCGTTTAAAGTTTAACTTGCTGACGCTGACTGACCCGAATTGTTTGACAGTACTGTAGATTGGATAAAGAAGATTTTTTCCACTATTCGAAATATTGATTAAGGGTTTGAGGACCCCAAAAGTGTATTTTAAGAGTACTAGACTGACCTAGCCCCTTATACCTTTTTCGTTCTAATCTTCAATGTTTACATATGTGTATGGTAAATATACTATATATATTTATAATATATATCAAGATCAAAGATAAAATTTCTATGAAAATGGATCTATACATTGCTTTCATAATATGGAGGTATGTGTATACTAGGGTGGAGCGAAAAGAAAAAATATTTTTTTTTGCTTAGCCTGGGGGTAAAATTTGTAGATTTTTTTTAATATCTTAGGGCCGGCTTTAAATATCGAGTTAAACTTTTTTTTGGACAAAAAATTTTTTTTTTGCTTTAAACTCTTCACATTTATATAAAAATTACCGAATTTGACGGGTTTTGACTCAAAATTTACTTTAACGCTTAAGGAAAGCATGTTGTTGTTAATGATTTAGTTTTTAAAACTCCAATAATGACCACAAACATTTTTTTTTTAAGTTGATAGCTTTTAATTGGCCAGAAAGAGGATTTTAACTCGAAACTTTACTTTAAAAGTGATTAGCGACCTCTAGATGTTAAAACAAATTTGCTCTACAAATTTAATCCTCAGGATAAGCAAAAAAAAACTTTTTTTTTCGCTGAACCCTAATGTATTCGAAAAGTGAGATGGATTTAAATTTGCTCAAAGAGCGAAAGCGTTAAGTTGCGTATGCTGAGAACATGGCTGGCAATATCATAACTGACACTAATTTTAATATACATAAATGATAACGAAATATCTTGAATTGCTTTAAACGAGATATTTTACTAAGTATATATTATAGTAAATGGCGCCTTTTAGAGTAAAGACGATCAAATGTCCTATAAACAATAACGCCTCCATGTTATGCTAAACATATAAATCTCACGTTTTTTTCCCTTAAGTCGCCTTAACATCAATTACTTTCTACTTGGACTATTAAATCTTATTAAATTTGAATATATACATCTTGATCTCTCATTAATTGATTTGAATGCAACAATAAAAGTTCAACAAATTAGAAAAAGAGTGCATAGAAGTTAGAGCTAACACTTACAATCTCTCTCGATTTTGATTAAGATCAATATAATATTAATTAATATATGAGGTGTGTTCAAAGAAAAAGGTAAATTTTGATTTTTTTTTTAAATATTTACTTGTATTTATTCATCAATATCTATTTTGTCATCATCAAAGTAATCCCCATCGTTTATAATACACTCGTGCAAACGCTTTTTCCAATCCTCGAAGCACTTCTGAAATGTCGGAATGGCCATCAGCTGTTTCATTGATTCTGACTTGATCTCATCAATTGTGGCAAAACGATTTCATTTCATTGGTTTCTGCAGTTTCGGAAATAGGAAAAAGTTGCAGGGAGCCAAATCTGGTGAATACGGTGATGGAGGCATGATTGCGGTTTTGTTTTTGGTCAAAAAATCACAAATAATGCGATATTGCTTCTGCTAAAAATCTAGCAATTTCGGAACAAACTTCGCTGCCACACGTTTCATGCCGAAAACGTTCGAGAAAATTGAATGGCATGAGCCGATTGATATGCTAACATCCTCTGCAATTCCCCTAATATGATTCGACGATTCTCAAGAGCAAGTTTTTTCACTGTTTAGATGTTTTCTTCGCTTGTTGACGATGTCGCACCTCCAGGATGCTCATCGTCATCAACATCTTATCGGTCTTCTGTAAAGAGCTCACCGAACGCACCATCAACATATCGAGTGCCTTGGAGTACTTTATTTCATTTTTAACGCAAACTTTAATACATCTTCTTTGATCTATTATATTTCTTTCAAAAGTAAAAAATCGAAGATCACACAAAAACGGGACTAACCTTTTCTGTGGTCAAAAACGAACTGTTAATCGAAATTGGCTCCTACTACAAGCACATTATAAACATATATGTCCGATTATAACAAAAACTAAATATCGATAATTGAATGTACACAGCCTGCGAAGAATCAAAATTCACCTTTTTCTTTGAACACACTTCGTATATGTGGTGCAAACGTGAGATGAATTTGTGGTTACATAAAATTTACTCTTTTTATAAAAAATATATGGTATATTAACAAGATTATTCAGTGTAAGTCTTTTAACATATTTAAATAATATTTTAATTAGCAATATATAAATATAATAATAATTTTTTTGTTAAAATAACCGCTCAACGTAGAAATAATTAAGAGTTATTCTTTTGGTGACTCACATTATTTATAATATCACTTTAATTAAGATATTAGTTTAAAAATCGCAGAAATACTAAAAGTAACGTCCTTTTATTAGTCATGAATTACTAAGAGTTTTTTAAATGATAAATCATCAAGGTACTTGATGACGCACACTGATATGAAAAATTTGGAAGAAGTTAGGAAAATTCTAATCAAATAGCAACCAGCAATATCAAGACATAAAAAAATCATTAAAAAAATTATTTGAAACTATTTTTGCCTCAAAACGAAGCTCCTGCATACACCAACATTACAAAAATCAAGCAAACAAAAACAAACAAAAGCCTCAAAAATGAACACATACACTTTCACGCATACACACTCATACATATACACACACACACAAGCGCACAGATACACGACAATCCTTTGGGTATCTTTGGTATTTCCTCGGTGTTTCTCACTTCAACGAACAAAATATCTTTCTAATACCAGGTTGTCTATGTTGAACATGCACACCATCAGCACCACTACGACGAGCATGGCGATGACTGGGGCGGCGAATCGGGCGGCAGCTACTGGAAGCGTTCTCTACAAACCGATCCCACACTGGAAGAAGCAGCGACCGACAGCTACCAGCCGGTGGGACAACACCAGGATCCGCACTATAAGGCATACCATGGGCAATGGCAGTGAGCGGTTCTTCGGTAGAGTAGCGAGAAGATTTAAGTCGTTGAGATTGTAAACGCAAATTCGATATTTTGTGTTCAAATATGCACTAGCATAATTTAATTTAATGTAATTTATTGTTGAGTAATGTTTTGTTGTACAAAATTTCACACAATTTGCAAGCACCTTTCGTTTAAGAATCGCTGTGGATGCGTGCAAATTGTTTTACCGGATGTTGTATTCACAGTTGTGTTTAAATAAAAAATAGAAATAGAAACGGAAATACATGAATGTTGCCAGAAACCGTAGATTTACGTTAAAATTAGTGGTTTAGATAAAATTTTAGAAAATAAATATTTGATCGGTTCAAAATTGTTAAGTTTGGCTTGTTTGAAGCGTAAAATTAATTTTAATTGTATTTATTTATTTTTTGTATTTTTACAGCTATGCAAATCGATATTTGAATACAGCAACTATGACTTAAAACATTTTTATTTTATTTATTATTTATTTTGTTGCAATTTTTGAAATGAATTTGCTTATATACCAATCTAAAAGTATAGTTTAAATCTTTTATGGTACAAGAGGCATTGCAGAAGCGTGTATAAGACACTTTATGTTCGTAGGCTACAATTATTTATTTCTTTTGTATTTATTTATTTGTACAATAAAATGTGTCGAATTTAAGTTTGTATAAAAATAAAATGTTCTACTCCAGTATTACTGCTTACTTTAATGAAAGCAGAGCAAACTAGTTCCAAGATATGTTTTTGTAGGTATGACACCTTTGTATCTTCATAAATCACAGGTCATCAGTGTAAGCGTGGTCGAAGTCAAGAGAATCTTTTTGAACATTGAGCTTAATAGTTTCTTTATCTGCTGATATAAAAGCATTTCTTCAACAAATAAATATGGGTTTTTAACTGCAAGTATATTCGTTCGGTTTGCCAGGAAACGGCTTAACTTGATTATTATTCCATCCTTCCAATATTCTGGATACAGTCAAAGGCAGGAAAACTGATTAATTACGACAATCGCAAATGTAAAAAATTCGTATGTAAAACCCCAAAGCTGAATATCCATAACGCGTGAAAACATTATTCCAGAATGGTACCGACAACAACTGAACAAATTGAAGGGATTGTTAAAAAAACGCGCGGAATATGTGACAGACACGAGGCAATAAATGGTTAAAAATGGCTATTTGGAAAACAACGACTGGGAAGTTTTGCCGCACCCGCCCTATAGCCTAGACCTTGGTCTTTCTGAATACCATTGTTCCGATCAATGCTGAACGCTTTCACGGTTCACATCTCAACAGGGTTCTTTCGGTATAAAATTCAAAAATTGCCAGAAAGATGAGCAAATGGTATAGCTTCAGATGGGCAATGCTGAGTAAAAACAAAAAAAAAAAACGTTAACTTCGGTTGCACTGAAGCTATAATACCCCTCACAAATACAAAAAGTTCCTTGGAAGAACTTGATTCTGACCATTCCGACAAATGAGCAGTTTCTTGGTGAGAAAAGGTTATATGCTAAATTTAAGATCGAAATCTTAAAAACTGACAGACTAGTTCGCACATATACACACGGACGGGCCAACAGACGGACGGACAGACAAACGGGCATGCCTAAAGCAACTCAGCTCATCATGCTGATCATTTATGTATATATTTTTTAGGGTTTGGGACGTTTTCTTATGGGTGTTACAAACTTCGCGGCAAACTTAATATATTTTGTTTGTTTATTTCCCCGTTCAGGGTATAAAAATAATAATATTTAGTATATAAACTGTTTGTGGTGTATGTATGAGTATGAAACCGTTTTTTATGTCAATATTTCATAATCGATTTACTAAACTTAAACGAAAAACAATTAAATATTGAAATGGTTCTGAAGCAGATCAACCCTTCAGTATACATACAAATGTATGTAGTACATAACCCATATGACAAAAAAAGCTGTTATTATATTTCAAAGCTTTATCGAAGCTTTAAGTCTTGTATTTAAAAATTATCGTTTCAAAAAGTATTTTAGTTTGTGTTTTGTTGGATTTATTGTATTGTAGTAGGAGTTATTCCTTTTCTGACCACCCCTTTTTTTCAACATTTGTGAACCTTAGCAAAAATTATTATAATACGTGATTCCAGATTCAGTCTTATATCGTCAAAAAAAATTAAAAGTATAGCCTAATGCTAGGATGTATTTCACTGAGCTCCTCATGAGATATGTTATTGACCGATTTCGATGATATTCGATATTGAAGAGGGCAAGAAAATAATTCCACAAAAATGTATCCGTTAGAATGCACTGAAGTGGACCCAACTTTCTCCATACTCAGAATATACTTAATATAAATCATAGTGGGAAAACGCGAAAAGTTTTTCTGACAGAGGGATGTCAGTGAAAACAATATTTTTGATCTAATCTCACCCATATTGGATCATAATTTGATAATACATATATAAGTGTTTTTTGAAAAGTTTGAGAAATTCACATAAAGTTACCAATTTTAGTCGTATTTTTCGAGTGGAAATAATGTTTGGATACGATTATATAATACCTTCAGTTGTTGACTATTCAAAAGTCATGATGCTTGTATTTAATAATATTGAGAGTGGAAAAAATATAGAAGTATTTACAAATACTTTGTTTTTTTCTTAAGAAATTATATCTATCTTACTGCTGCCTCATAGAAATTAAACAGTTTTATCCTTTAATATTATTTGTGGATTGCTGCGATCCCAAATGTTAAACATACATTTAAACTCGATTACTTTTCACTTCTTATTCGTATCGCCTATGAAATTTTATGATAGCCGCACACTTTACGATTAAATTTCTTTACATATTTACATTTATTCTAAGTCTGTAGGCAAATAATACAATTTTTGATGCATTTTTTTAATTCTAATTTTTGTTCCCGTTTTGCCATGTTTTATGTCTTTTATTTTTGTTCTGCTATTCCATATTCTATTAGCCCAATTTTAAGCATAGCACAATCATAAAATACCAAATAAGTGTGTACATCGGTCGGTGCACAACATTGGTTCCTGAAGTTCCGTTAGCACTCCAGCTAACACACTTCTCATCGTAAAAAGAAATTGACAAATTCTTTAATTTACGTACGCAAGCGGAAGCTCACAACTACAAATACACCAAATCATATGTATGTAGGTATCAGCATGTGTAAATGATATGAGTATGTGCGTATGTGTGCAAAATATGCGAGGTGAATACACTTTGTGTGCACAAAATTCACCTGCATGCAGCACCATCTCGGCCGCTCACCTCTCCAACAACTCCAGCTCCACGCCTATAAATCGCTGCTTGCTCCATGAATCGCCGTTGATTTTGATATTCTTGCGGTGTTTCGAAATTTGAACGTTATTCACTTGTATTCGCAATCAATTTTGTAGTAAACAGTATCCAAAAATATTTGACATCATTGTTGTTTATTGGTTGTTTCAGTACAATTTGTCATTAGCTCGTGTTGCTCGAGTAATTGTTGGGGCTTTTTTGGGGGAAAGCTACCAAAAAATGTGGCAGCGAAAAAAGCGACAATTGTAGAAAATAAGTCAATTTGTCAAAAGGTGTGTCGTAATTACACATAAACGCTATTAGTTGTTTATTTATAGATTAATCGTTTGTATACCCTGAACAGGGTATATTAAGTTTGCCACGATGTTTGTAACACACAAGAGGCAACGTCAGAGACCCGATAAAGTATATGTATAAATGAATAACGTGACGAGCTAAATTGATTTAGCCATGTCCGTCAGTCCGTCCATCTGTACATGTACGAACTAGTCTCTCAGTTTTTGTGCTATCGATAATATTTTGCACCCGTCCTATTCTTACCAAGACCGTTTGTCGGAACTGCCGATGTCGGAACACTATGGCATATAGCTGTCATACAAACTGAATGAGGAATCTTTCGTATTTGTGAAGGGTATTATAACTTTGGTGCAATGAAAGTTTACTTTTTTTCTTGTCTTAATTTTAGTTCAAATGTCGTTCAGGTGTGTCTACACGTATAGATAAGAGACAGATTTAAATTAATATTCGCTACAGTAAGAATTCAAAACGAATTGATAAATTTTTTTTTCCAGATTGGTGCAACTTTTTCTTTTATGTTGAAAAGTAAAGTTTGATCCAATGTCAATTAGTGTAAGCGTTGGCAGCTGTTTGCTTACGACACGGAATGTTTGCCTTTAAAATTTTACCATAATCTAACTGGACAAAGAGTTTGCTTGAAATTTTGTGTGTTCTACTTTGTCTGTCGCGCAATTAAGTTCTTGCTATTTTTTTAATGAAAATTCAATTTAATAGTAACACGCTAGTCTCAGCTTTTCGCCATCTTTCTATAAAAACTCTTCATTTTGTGATGCTATCCAACAATCAAGCCTTTTTCGACGTCACCTTGTGAGTGAAACTGCTTCTGAGCCAGGCCATGTGCCATCGAACGGAACAAATAATAATTGGACGGTGCAATATCTGGAGAATATGGCGGGTGGGGTAGAACCCATTTAAGCATTTCCAAGTAGGCTTCAACGGGCTTAGCAACGTGAGGCCAAGCGTTGTTATGCAGCAAATGTTTTCCCCAGCGCATGTAGTCGCTTTGAAATGTCTTGGTAGGAGTCTCCCAATGCTGAAGCAAGCTCTTCTTGCATTTGACACAGATTTTTATCGAGAAACGTCTCCAATTTACCGTCTTCAAAGGTCAAATCGTTAATATCGGAATCGCCGTCTTTGAAGCGATGAAAACAATCACGGCACGTTATTTCACTTGGGGCAGCGCCTCCGTAAACTTTTTGGAGTTCCCGATGTGCTTCAGCCGCCGATTTCTTTGACTGAAAGAAGAAAATCAACACTTCCGCAAATGACGACTATTTGGCAAAAAATCGGACATATTCGCACAACTAAACGTATGTCGTATACATAATCAATTCTTTTACAAATGTCTAGGTACTCAGTACGTGAAAATCGTCGTGTTGGCATCAGAGAAATAGCAGGGAATCTTAACGTTTCTTATTGATCGACTTAATAATTTTGGTTAATGTTTTGCTTATGAAGCGTGTCATTGCTATACGCATACCAACAGATCTGAAGATCGCAAAAGATATGCTTGATAACGTAGCTGAGCACCCTACATTCATCAAGTGAGTTTTTGAATATTACATCGAAACTGTCTCACAATATAGCGAATGGCGTTGCATAAATGACACGAAACCGAGAAACCCAAATGTATGGAAAATTAGATTAAGCCTTGGCATGCTTGTGTTAGCTTATAAACCTATTTCGAAGGCAATAATAAAGGCGATTTGTATTAAAATAGGTAAAAATTAAGTTTTTAAGTTATTGCATAGCTTCTATCGCGGGCTTTGAGCGATCAAAAAATTGCGTGACGGAAATAAACCTAACACTATCACAAAGTATGCGCAAAATGTTTGTATACTTTTAGGTGTATTTTCGCATATCTTAACCGGAACAAATCAATTGAAGAGCTGGGTGATTCAAAAATAATATACAATTACAATTTTTTGAATGGCAAATAAAAATATGGAATTTAATACAAAATTTATTAATAACAAATAATATTAGTAACATTATTATTATTTTGGTAAATAGCTACCCCACCTTTTGAAAATGAATAATGGTCCACAAGAATCCACAACAAAATATGGGACCACCCTTGACGCGGTATTTTCCAGATATTTAGAGGATATTAAATCTCAAGTTTATGATTCTACTTTCAGTTATCATAAACTTATAGTTTCAATCAGAGATAAAGAGATGCCCAACTCATCTCTCACTAAAAATGAGAGCGCAATTGCTAAACGTCAAAACCTTCTGAACTCAGCAATTGGAAAAAGAGGAATGGCCAGATTGAAGCACTACAGAAAAATATGTAAACATAGAGAGTTGTTGTTGCTGTTAAAGATCACTTACAAAATTTGGACCAGTGAGGAGAAAACGCAAAATTTAAATGTATGTGATGCCATACTTATTAGTGTTAATTTTCAATTGAAGATTATAAAATATATTACAAAATCAAAAAAATGGATTTAAATAATTTCTGCATGTGTTTAACGGATACGTGTGTAATAATATTTATTCTTAATAAATGTTGGGTACTTTAATTTAAATTCCCAAAAATTATTTTTGTTTTGTTTGCGGCTTCTTCTTCTCTTTAAAACCAGACGTTCTTTTCGGGTTGATTTCCTCCTTTGTTTGGCTACGTAACACTTTTTCTCTTGAAATTTGGTTGGACCGGAGTCCTTTATTTAGCTAGGTATTAAAATTAGACCTTTCCCATTAATAGAGAACAAAAAAAAATTCCATGCAACAATGTCGTTGATTATGACTTTGGTAAAAATCGTATATTCTTGGAAGTTCCCCGCGTAGGCAAATTGAAACATGCAAAAAACTGAAGAATAAATTGTTTCTGTTAACAGCATAGGCATTTACAAGCTCCCGGAATTACTTCAATTAAAATATATTATATGAAAATTGTGGTGTGTAAGAAAAGTATTCATTGGACAATTCATTCATTCGTACTTGTCAAAGACAAACCGAGTAAAAGCGAATTGTAGAAAAGTATTTAAAAAATTGCAGGAAGCTTTGTCGCATATTCGCAAAATACACGCGACATACATACATATATACAAATTAAGCAGCTCATTTGTACCGTACTTGTGAGAGTGCGCATCTGTGTGCGCGTACTGCCTTACTGTCTGGTTGGCATTCCTTATCTGCACGCCACTTGACAACAGTCACCACCTGCTGTACAGGGCCACAATGCACTTCGACCGACAGAAGATGGCCATGCAGCACAGACGGCAGATAGATAAGCGGTCCGACGTCAACGTGTTGAAGAATTTCTTCTGTTTCATTATGTATTTATGTTGGTACGTGTCGATGGGCCTGTAGGTTCGCTTGGTTGGTTGGCACCTGACTTGAATGCGTGAATTACGCTGGTTGCCGGTGAATGCGGTGTAAGTGAGTTAGGCGAAAATATTTATACTTTGTAAGCGTGTGTTTTTTTGTGTTTTATTAGGGGATAATTCTCTACTGGGGCTGTAATGCATAAACTGTGTTGAACAGACTCTATATTTATTTAAGTATTTTTATTCACTGGTGTCTCCAAATTTCGGCGGAGAGGATTTGCCACTTCGGGCAATTTTTTTGCGAAAGAACAAGTCAAAATGTGAGCCTTAAGCGGTACCATGGACACAGCTTGAGATATTTTCTCGAATTGCCCTAATACAGCTAGCTAGAGAGATAGCTTAATGATTGAATATCTCTAATGGATCGACTCAACACAGTTTTGTTAATGTTGGGGGCATGAAATGTGCTAGACCCCTATCAATTTTTGACAGAAACGACGGGTAGGGGTCGCAAGTGAGATGCTTGACAACGTAGCTGAAGATCCTACATTCATCAACCGCATCGTTACAGTTGTACAGAAACTATCCAAAAATCTAGCGAATCGCGCTCCAAAAATGAGCCGAAACTGAAAAAGCTAAAATTCCCTGATGGCACAGAAGGCCATCCCAGCTGAGGCTTATAACTATAATAAGTATTATACAACCCCCACAAGAGACACCACTGTTTTCTGAATAATTAAAAATGTGTAAGAATGCAATTTCTCGCAAATTTTTTTAAATATTTTCATCTTTGTGTATATTTAAATTAGTAGAAATGAAGAAAAAGAACAATAGGTATTGGTTTTCCAGATGGGCGTGGCTGTTTGGATGAACAAATTTTAAAATTGCAACGCAGGTACGGTAGCTTGAGGCTTTTTGCTATATATTATTTATACAATTATATAAAGGGTTCTTAAAAGGAAGCACACTGATAGGTTGTATTAGTGACGTCTATTTATTATTTTGTCAATAAATTTGTCAGCACAGCAAAGGAAATGTATTGCTTTCTGCGTTAAGCCGTGAAAATATATATCGAGCCGCAGACTAAAGCTACAATTTTTGCCAACTTCGAGATAATCGATGGAAATTATTCTATGATCTTCTTTATATATGGTCTTCTTGACTGTTGTGGCCTTCCACGAACTATATTCGGCCCTTCGCATGCAGTCTACTCACATAACTGTTGATTAGCGGTAGTATTCCTTCACTCTTGGTCACAAACCGTAGTTAAAATTTGGGTTCATTGCGATTGAGTGTCTCCAAATACTACTTTGAACCATAACTGCATGAACCAATGTAGGCGAATTTATACACATTTCTTTTACAAGTTAGATCTTAATACAAAATATATGTATTAAATTTCAGTCTGCTCACTAATCGATTTGCATGATAGTCGGATTATCGTAACCGCAACCCGGATTTATACACAATCATTAACTATCACTCTGCAGCAATATTCAAAACTTATAAGACATGTCAATAGTTTCAGAAGTTTATCGTGAGTGACAGAGTTCGGAACTTCTGGAACATAGCTCATATGAGTTCTCTGCTGGATATTGTCATATTGGCACTCAGGAGGTGTGGCTAAAGATTTTGAAAGGCACAACTAGCCAAAGGTGCATGGAGAAAGCTGAGTTGGAAACATCTAGACTAAGGTTGAAGCATCTCGGTTGCCATAACTTTTACGAACCAGGCGATACGGGTGGAATTGATATTAGCCGCCTAAATAAATTTTTGGCAAGCTGAAGACGCTTTCTCGATGTGCGACGGCCTTTTCGATCCATACCCAGGAGTTCTGGGCATCACAACGGAAAGGCGCAAGCAACAATTGCTTTTCAGTAGTAATTGTGTATCGTCTTGTCTTGTCGACTCACCAAATTACATTACAAATCTGATTTATTTATGTACTAAAAGCTAGATCGCTTTGCTCGATTGCTTCACATACGTCCTTATTGCGGCACCCTTTACACATAATATTAACATAAATCCTTATACTATTAAAAAACCAAACATTTCGGCATTTAGTACATTTTAAATGTTAGCATGTTTGTTGTGAAATTTCGAAGAATAAAATAAGAAATAAAAAACAAAAAGATTTAAAACTTTAAAAATTTTTTCGTAAAAAGCTATATATATTTTGCGCGTGAGAAACTCCAAAATAACTTACTTTTAATTGCATTTAACACCCACTAACAACACCTGCTTTTATTACCATATAAATCGGTTTAAATTAAAATGCAATTAATCGCCGCTAAGTAGTAGCTGCAAAAAACTTTCTACAAAAAAATGACACTCAAAAATATCGAGCAGGAAAAACACGCGCTACGCATATACGAATGCGCACACCACTATAGCAACACCGGCCAACACGACTACTCGACGTTCACTTTTCTTTATTACTGCAAATACATACATACAATTGTACACACAAACACACTTACTTATGTGGCTTGGCATAATATTGGAGCATTTAATAAACGACATCGCCTGCCTTTCGCTTTGGCTAATTAATTTCGTTTATTTTCGGGATTCGTGAAACTCCAATCGATACGTTGGGCCAAGAAGTACCCTTCTATTGAACGTATTACGTGCTTGGAATACATTTAACCCACTTTCTAATCTAACACCATGCTCTGATCACTATGGGCGATCCGTTGACGCGTTGACGGATTGCGGCTAGAGATAAAAACACCAAGAAAGAAATGGAAAAAACAAAAGTGGCTAGAATAGAAATTAGTGCAATTCCATTGTTGTTTATTCAAAGTCACACACTTTGCGAATATTTCGCAAAAATTATTTCCGATCTGCTTTCTTGCTAAGTTTTGCAATAGAAAGTTGGTGGTTGTCCAGGAAGGTATATATATTTTATAGTGATATAGAAGATGGTTGTGATAAAAGTTGTTTATATAATATATTGGAGAATATATGTACTTTTATATTGCTGAAATTATTGGACCTTATATTACATATGCGACGTGTTTTATATATCTCAGAGAACATTAAAAAAACTGACAAAATCATCTAAAAATGAGTAAATCGGCAATTTTGGTAGAACATTTTGAAAACCAAAATTAAATACGCAGGCTTGAGTGAATTCACGTTGGACTGATAATCGTTGAAGGACATATTGAAAATGTTTAGAATCTTCACTGCACAGGAACACAGGGATAAGTATCTATATGATAATCGAGTGGGAGGTGGTGTCTTTTCAGCAAAAATTAGATACCAGAATCGCCTTTCGACTACCAGCCCAATGCAGTGTCTTCCAAGCGAAAATCACAGCAATTAAAGAAAGCCTTCATGTTTTGATAAAGAGTGTGCTCACAAAAAGAAATATATTTAATATATATATAAATAGGTAGTTAAGCGACTTTGAAATCATTAAAGTCTCTTAGGGTTTCGTCCAATACAGTGAAAGGATTATTTGATATCTTAGTGGATCTAAAATCTTATTTCACAAATAATCTGCATTGGGTTAAAGGACACAGTGATATTCCTGTGAAGCCGATGAACTAGTCAGAGCAGGCACCACCTTATAATTAGACACCGATAAAGAGAGAATATATATGCCACCGGATACTTGTACATATAAAGTGTATGCATTAATTCATGCGGTTTTTTTTCAAAAATTAAGACTTTATTGTGAAAAAATTGTTATACATTTAATGTTCAAAGTATTGCCCATCGGAAGCTACGATGTTTGCCCATCTTTCTGGCAGTTTGTGGATCCCATCCCAAAAGAACTTCTCCGGCTTGGAGGTCAGGAAAGAATCGAGCCAATTTCTGATACCCTGTTCTGAAGAGAAGCGTACTCCGGTGAGGGCATTCTGCATTGATCTGAACAAGTGGTAATCGGAAGGTGTCTGGGCTATAAGGCGGGTGAGGTAGAACTTCCCACCCACTGTTTTGGCACCATGATATTCGGCTTTACCGTGGATGTCGATGGTTGGCCGGGCTTCAAATATGATCTCTTGCGCTTTGGGTTATCATAATGAATCCATTTTTCATAGCCAGTGACAATCCGATGCAAAAATGACTTCTTTTGGTGGCGTTGAAGCCGATTTCCGACATGCAGAATCGACGTTCGACGTCTCTTGGCTTTAATTTATAAGGCACCCAATTTCCAAGCTTCTGGATGAATCCTAATGATTTTAATCGTCTGGAAACGGTTGCTTGATCAACTCCTAATACTTTTGCAAGTTCTTCTTGCGTCTGGTATGCATCTGCGTCGAGCAATGTCTCCAATTCTTCGTCTTAAAATTTTTTTTACTGTCCGGGTCGTTCTCCGCCGTCTAAGTCGAAATTGCCACTTTTAAACCGTGCAATCCACTTTTGGCACGTTCGTTCGGCTAAAGCATGGTCACCACAAACGTCCAGTAAAATACGATGGCTTTCAGTAGCACTTTTCTTCATGTTTAAGTAATGAAGAAGAACTCCCCGAAAAAACATTTTATCTGGTACAAGTTTCGACATTTTCAAATGAATGAAACACATTGTTGTTAACGCTAAAATTAATGACATCTACTGAAAACGACGCGAAATGACAGTACCTTTGAAATGAATATAGCCAGAGATAACCACGACGCAAAATAATACTAGTAGTAGAACCCTCTCTTAGAAAACCTGACGAATTAATGCATACACCCTATATTTAATCAACAGCTAGAGTATTGGGGGAGACAATCTCTAACATGTTCAACAAGCAGACAACGTGGCATGTGAATACAAGGCTTTGTATAAAAAAAGTATCGGAACTATCGGTCGAGGGTTCCTTGGCGATGTCTCGGAAGTTGCACATATAAAAATTTTTGTATTGTTGCACTTCACCGCGAGCACAAGGTGATTCGGAGAGATCATAATGGAGTGGAGGGTTTTAGTTTCGGTGCCTTCACACTCGTCGTTAGTCATCCACCCTACCTACCTACCTAACTTTACACTTAATTCTGGCTTTAGAAATATTTACGAAGTTTTCGCTCCTATTTCACCTGGCAGGAAAGATATAATAAATTGGGGGTTGCACTGATTTCCGATAAAAAAATCCAAAAACCTTGTTCCTGTGTCTGCAGACTTCTGGGCAGTCTAGAATCAGGTGCTCGGGAGTTTCCAGCTCATTGCACTATCTAAAATAGATGTTTCTTAAGCCGGCAATGATTTAGCTGGACGGGTAGTACAAGTTGCCTGCACAAAAAATTCGCAAACTAATTAGATATTTAGTTAATGCTTACAAAACAGCTTTTGTTTTGGTATTGTGGCAAATTCTAAGAAAATTAAGTTAATATTGCATTATATTTTCTTTCCCTTAATTTGAAATCTAATCATATGAAGCTCGTGATCGGGAAAGATCTGGAAAATATTTTTCAATGTAATTAACAAAACGAAAAAGTCATCTCCCATATGAATAAGAAATGTAGTTTGACAAAAAAAAAAAAGAAATTAATCGTCGTAGATCAAAAGTGTCCTCCACTAAACTCTAATGCTTGGCATTGACTGTAGACGAATGTCCCAGCGCTCTACCTAATCACAACTTCATCAATATATATGATTTTTCAGATGAACCTGGTGCAATTATGAATAAATTTTATTTTTCTTTAATTTTTGCTGAATTAATAGTGGCCTGCGCCTATCCAACTGCGAACAGCTGTTGCGTATTTGCAATGAAGACATCACTTTCCTTTCAAACCACTGGCATTGCAATGGTGTAACAATGGCACTTGGCGGTGACAAGTTTGACACGCGGTGGTCAGTGCCATTGCATTCGTAGATGTAGACGCTTGGCGCGGAGTGGCGTGGCGTGTTGACACGTGTCACTCACTAATAGAAAAGTGACATTTTCGCCCATACTTACGTCCGACACGCCCAAAGCCTTCAAGTCTACCAAGCAATTGGCGATGGCAAAAGAGAAGACACCATTTGGTAAATGCGTTGACAGGTGGCGAATTGCTAACCCGAAAGACTTTCTTTCGCACGCACGTGTGTATGTATGTAAATAATGATTTTGACCAAAAATAAAATGGTAATTGTATGTATTTGTTGTTGTTTAACAAAAACAAGCTCAAATTTTTACACGTTCGGCGCATTGATATTGACCTTGTTTAAATGAGAAGTCATAAAATAAATCGAGAAAATTAAATATCCATTGCGCACGCCCAGCGCTTTCTGCTCCTCATGGCAACAACAAAGCTGTGCAATTGGAATCGACAGTGTACCGTTAAAACAAAAGAAATGAAAAGCGAATTTAATTAAATCGCAATTGTTACATGTGTGTGTGCGTGCATATGTGTAGATACCGATCCGGGGTTCAGTACTTAAGTGCCAGACAACAAGCAGCAGTCGTTGGCCACCGAACGCAGACGGAATTTCTGTGCATCATTATAGTGCGCCATGTGCGCTCACAGCGTTAAGCCTAATTAATTTTTCAATTCACGCCTCTGTGTATTAGTTTATCAATTAGGGCCCATCGTCTAACCGCCGACCGGCGACAAGGGCGGAAGGAAGGGTGCTCCTCATACACTTAACGCAGTGGAGCAGTAAATGTGAAGTGGTGACCTAAGGAAAGTTGGGAGTGATTCGAAAGTGGAAAATCCCCAATGTTTATGTAAATTTTAGAGGGACCAGAAATTACTTTATAATATTCAGTCACAACCCTTCAAATTTGATTAAAGAAAATTGATACTTATATCCAAACCAAAATAGCAGATCACTCTAATTGGATATTTTTTGTCTCCTCATTCTACTCAAACTGATTTGTTGGGTAAAGAATTGATAAAAAATGAAAACTTTGGGGTTAGATAGTAGTAAAAGCCCTTCATGGATCGCCAAAGCACTTTGAGGTTATCTCAAATCGGTTTAGGTAGCTTTAATCGATTCCAGGTGATTCTGCTACATCTAAAGTATGACATTTCAGATATAACTCAGTCTAACATAAGCTTTCCTCCTCACCATTCCCCAGACAACTTTTTTTTAATAGGCTTTCGTTAAGATTTTGGCATATAGCACAGTAGTATATACATACTGAAGTGATGGTATGCCCCGACCAAATCCAAAAACTAGGTTCCCATTACTGTTCGTATCAAGCGTTATCCAGATTGTATGGTGCTGAGGCGATTAGCTTTATATCCCTCAAACCCAGCATCTTAAGCCTTATAAGAGTCTATCCAAATATGTTGCGCCTGAGTACATAGCATAGGTTAGGTAAATAGGCTGATTTTTCGTGTATCCACAAATTGTCGCACTTAGACTGCTATAGACGCTTGTCCGTTGCAAGGCCCAGAACTTCCAGGTATGGATCAAAAAGACCGTTGTATATCGACAAAATGCCTGTACCTTTTACGATCTATTCTGAGTCAAAAAGCTTTCGCAACTCCATCGGTGCTGGTTGCTGACCAAGGCTTGCTAAGTTCGCGCGTAGCCCGTAGATCCAGCGCATGAGTGTACGAGACAGGAATCCCGCGCGTTCCCATCCTGATGGAATTGTGGTATGGGTGCTTTTCTTACAAGCTCATCGACTTTACCGTTTTCGACGATTCCGCAGTGGTCAGGCACCAAGACAAGTTTTATACGGAAGTAGCTTGATGCTACTACTAGTGAAGCCATGCACTTCTTGACTAGATTGGAGCTCACTGTCAGCGAGCTCAAGGACTGTATAGCAGTTCTGCCATCGGAGTGAATGAATGCCTCTCTAAAAGAAGCTGAGGTTTGTTTGCCCATGCTCTTTCAATATAAAATGACAAATATCATTAAATGTTTCCATACTTCCACGCCTTCGAATTAATCTAAGACCCATTCATCGTCTTCACTGTCGAAGAAGCTTTCATTTTAGTTTACTATTTATTTATGCTTATCATTTATTCTAACTTTCTTTTATTCTGAAAATAGATGTTTCTGCTCCACAAATTGACAACTCACGTACGCGCAAATAAATAAATCTTCGCACTGGGCTTCGGCTGGCCATGGTGCGTTTACAAGCTCTTTGATATGTGGCCGTTGTCCACCTCATTGTCAGCCACTGTGAATTCGCAAAATAAATATGTATGTGCAGTATGCAACAAACGGCTCTTGACATTGATTTTAAGTGATAAACTACCTGGCAATGGATGTTGGCGCCACCGATTTGCAGAAAAAAAATATTTGCGAATTATGTAAATAAATCTAAAGCCTACTATAGTCGTATGTGGGTGAATGAATACACCTACCGTTGTGTGAGTGGACTTTGACACGGTTGGTTAGGAAGTTACTGTTATGGCACTAGAAATAATTGGTTCAATTTTAGAAAAAATATGTTAGTGCTGTCGTGCCAGCTGCTGAGATGATACACTTTTTCATACACGCTTTGCGGTGAGCATAATAACCAGGCGATCGCTCATCTGCAATCAAATAAAACAACAGTGAATTTTTTAGTTATATCATAACACCTTACTTTTACGAAGCCTTTGGCGAAATACACATTTTTACAAAAATAGTGATGCTTTTACTGAATAGTTCGATTTCTGAAAGTCTCCAATTTCAGTTTTTTCATCCCAAAAAAAAACTTATATTTCAAATAGAGAATCCTTCGAGCAAGAACGAGATATTGCAGTTTTTAAGTAATCTGTAAAAAATTATATCATATTGATAGGTCCCGCAACGGGACTGTTTGAAAGGAACATGTGAGGAAGTTTAGAAAAATAAATTTCAAACGGATATCTTTGAGAAAATGCAATAAATTCGATTTTTTCGATCAACACAATTGTATATAACCCGTTAAGTATACTAATCTATAAACAAATGAGGAATAAATGTGTAGTGTTGTTTCATAAGAACAATTTCGAAGCTAATAAAACCGGCTTGTATTAAACCAGATGAACAACACTTTTATTAAAAATCAAGGAATGTTAAAAGAACATTCAAAACCCATCCATGCTGTCTTTAAAGGAGTTTAATGTTCTTTGTATTGCTAAAAGCTCTACAGAGTGTGTCTTTTTATTAATGTGTTACTACTCAAATGTTCACTTATTTTCTATACGAACTCGCTTACCATCTATTTTTTTCATTGATGGACTTCAGTGGCTATTTTCCTATATCTTTACTACTGCTAAGCAGGGTTGCAAATAATGCATTAAAAAACTAATTGAATTAACATTTGAGTTAATATTTTTTGTTTTTATTTTGTATTACCAAAAACGGAATTAAAATTTTTTTTTTTATTATAAATTAAAAATAAATTTTTATTTCGGATACCACATACCGGATTAAAAAATAAAAGAAATTATATAATAATATAATAAATAAAAATAATATAAATAATAAAAAAAATAAAACGAAAACATTTTTAATCTCAAAAACCGGAATAAAAATTTATTTTTAATTTATAATCCCAACTTCCGGTTTGAAAAATTAAAAAGAAACATTTTAATCTCAAGCATATTATTAAGAATTCACAAAATAGCAATGAGAGGAGCGCTGATAGTTCTGATCATGCCAGGCCTCTTTCGGAATTACGAAGGTTGGCTTGTCAGAAAATAGATTTGTAATTTTGTACCTGTGTTTGCGTTTCGATAATCCAGACGATCGCGCTGAAAGGCAAAACGATGATAAGTTGGCAGCTATATCCTTTATTTTTAACAAGTTTGTCAACAATTCTCAACAGCTATACGAATTGAGTGAATGTTTCACCATAGATGAGATGGAGGAGGTTTCGAGGAAAAGGTCACATGATTTCTTATATGCCGAAAAAACAGGTAAATATGAACTGGTCATTTGAGACTTATGTGAAGCAAAAAATGCTTATTTTTATAATGAATAGCGGCAAAGGCTCTGATGATATTGGTTTGACCAGAAAAGATCAAAAATTTCTCGTGCCTATTTAGTGTGTTCTACGGTTGATACAACCAATTGAAGGAAGCAATCGAAATGTGACTGCTGATAACTGGTTTTCTTCTATAGAACTGATTGATGAGCTGGCAAAATGTAAGCTTAAAAAAATAAATGCGAAATACCAAGCGAATTTCAGAGGCAAATAAATAGGGATGTTCAGTCAACTTTGTTTGGATTTACAAATCGAAAAACTATTTGCTCATATGTGCCTAAGAACAATAAAGCTGTGAGACTTGTGTCCTCAATGCATCATGGATAATTAGTTGATGAGGATACTAAAAGGCCGGAAATTATTCTGTATTATAACACCACCAAAGGAGGCGTTGATGAAGCAGATGAAAAATGCTCAATTTTTTCCAGCAGTCGCCGAACGAGAAGGTGGCCAATGGTGATATTCCAACGCATTATGGACTTGAGCGGCATAAATGCCTATATATAATATTAAAAAATATGTATCAGCCTAAGATTATATACAGAGGAGATTTTTAAAGTCGTTAGCCCGTTCGCTACTGCTACTGCAAAAACGTGTTGTGTGCAGTCAATTAACAAAGGAGCTCCGGCTTGTAAAGCGAGTGCTGGGTGAAGATATGGTTCAAGAAGTCCTTAAACTAGTCAGGGAAAGCGAAGGGCATATAGTATTTGTCCGCCCAAACTGCACAGAATGACAGTGTACATATGTGTCGGGTGTTGCAATGCCATATGTCTGCAATGTTCTCGCCCCTTGTGCAAAAATTGCCAATGATTTATACCAAATTGATTAGGTTTCAGAATTTTTATGTTTTGATTTTAGAAGAAGCTTTTGTTATTTTTTCATTCTTTCTTGACTAGATTTTAAGTATAAAATATTAGATTTGTCATATTATTTATATAAGGTCTATTGAAATACTAAATAAGGATATCATGTCAACCAAGGCTGAAAAATACCACAAACTGTTAATTAACATATTTAAAAAAAAAATTATTTAAATTTGTTTTTTTACAATCCAATAGTTAAATATTAACAAAATTTTAAAGCATTTAGATGCAATTTTATGACAAAATTTAACTTTGAAAATAGTAGCCTGTGAGACGTCATGTCCATTAAAGTGTTATAAATTTGTCATGTCACTTAAAGCTTAAAATATATTTAGTCAAAATTGCAATTTCTAAACTTTCTTTCATTTACCATATATAGTAATAATATACGTATATATATAAATAAAGTATAGAAATGCGTATGCGAAATGCTATGAGCAAACACATATGACAGGTCTCTGCTTTATTATTAATATTCAAAAGCGATTATGTTAAAAGTAAGCATCTGCGATTTTGTGTAAAAGATAGGCGGGCCTGTGAATTGTGCTTTGATTTGCCGCTGCACAATGCTATAAAATAAAAACTAAAATAAAACAGTTAAAACAAAAGTCAAATGCGAAGAGAATTATGAAGGATCCAGCAGGCACGTGCAGCGTCACTGCGGATTCTACAGTGCAGAGAGAAAAGATCACTTGGCCTATAGAGGCACCACTGCAGCACTTAAATAATATTTTCTTTTTGAAAATATATTTTGTGCTTGCATACAATATACATAAATATATATATATATATGTATATATGTGTGTATGTGTTAAACAATTATTATATAAAGATTTTTGGATTGCGAGAAACAATGGCAGCCACGAAAACAGTAAATTACTCATAAAAACAAAAACAAATACACAAGCAACAGGTGAAGCATGGTGAAGGGAGCTCGCTATTTAGCGCCATAATCACAATTAAACGCAGTTTTATTAAGTTATTTCGACTTGCATACAAAAGAAATGGTTATGTGGTAATATTTAAACCATATTTCTATACTAATTTCCGATGCCAATGACATTTAAGCTTTCGCTTTTGTCAACTACGTGATTTTTATAAAAACAAAATTAAAATGTAGGAAAATTTTCAATTAGTTTACAGCAAAAAATTTCAATAATCGAGCTGTGCACAAACGCTTTTACGTACATAAATGAATTAATAGTCGAAAAATTGGCGCAATTAACGATTTGCTTACTCAATTTAATCGCATTCGTAAAAAACGTCGCTGCACGAAAGAAATGAGGAAAGGTGATAAAAAGTTCGAAATTATGAATAGTCATACGCCTAGACGCCCGCAAACACTATTACTCGTAGTTGTGTATGTACGTACGTATGTACGTGCGTTACACTCGTTTATATTGGAACTTTACTGCGGTTGGCAATTCACCAACGAATTGCTGAAGTATATTATAAATAAATAATAACAAGCAAGTTAGGTTGCAACAACAATTGAATTTAAAACTTTTCAGCAGTTGTTAAAGAACTATAATGTACTCATATTTTTATTAGTTGAGCCCAGTGAGCAAAAAGATCAACATGTATTAAACTTTCCTATAAAAATTTGTCGATTTTTGAATGAAACATAAATATTTATAACAGAAATAATTGAATAGATACTTAAAACGGTGGTAACCTCAGTGCCTTGTTTGCTCCCTACAACAATCTACGCATGTTCCTCTTTTTATTACGATATGAATGCCTCAGGCACTTTTATGAAAAGTGTTTCTCAGTCGGTGATATTTTGGATGTGTGGTCTGTCTGACGTTAGAAGAAATCGTGTGATTTTAATTTTGATTTATTTGTCACATCCGAGATTCAAAACCCAACACTCAACTAGTCGTAGTCATGATCCCAACCTACATGTCTAAAGCCGCCCTCGGATAAATAGTTATGTTAGTTAGAACTCTTGCTGACGATATCAACATAGTCGGCGGCAGCAACAGGACCGTGTGTATATGCTAAAGCAAGAAAAAGAAGCGAAGCAGATGAGTCTGCTGGCGATTAAAAAATGATCTGTCATTGTTGATTGTTAAAACTTCGAGGTAGTAAAAGACTTCTATCTAGTCTATTTAGGATCCAGATTACTCAGATGGAAGAATCAAGTTGGTATAGACTCGCTAAAACTTGAAATCACTAACTGGTGCTGACGTGCGTAATAAAGACTACTGGCGAAGGCTTATCGACGCGGCCGAGACCGACACCCAGCTATAGTGCGTTCAGAAGAGATATCTATAAATCTTCTTTGAGAACCTGCTGAGTGAAAGCATGCGACGATTTCAAAATATTTTACCTTAAAAAATGTTTATAGTTGCCATTAATTATTAGAAAAAAAGAAATAAACTTACAATTAGTAAGAACATTACAAGAAACACTCCTCGCGTCATCCAAAATGTTTACTGGGTAGGCGCAATAAATGCAATTGAATTGACGAAACATATGTCTAACAACACCAGTCTGAGTCGTAACATTATAGTTAAGAATTACAAGCAAATTGACGCGCATGCGCAACCATTTTAGAAACCTCCTCACACACGCGAGCATACACACCACATTAAACTAGCCTAGAAGCTAGACTATGTATTTTGACAAATGGCTTGTTGAAAGCCTAAAAGAGTTTTAATTTATGAATTTAGGCTTTCCAATTCGGATAGACGCGTTCGAAATATAATCGCTGTGCGTGTGCACATTTACATACACACGCGAACGCACAAATTTGTCGAGTATGATTTTTCATTTGTCATCATATAATACTTCAGCATTGCATAATCCTTTTATGCTTGTGGCAATGAACTTTGGCTAACAATTAGAAAAATTGAAATGTTTTGATTCTCGTCCACTTAAACTTCCTCACTTGCCACACATTTATTTACTTAACTTTCTTTGATTGCCACTGAAGAGTTAACCGACATTAATAAGTATTGAGTGATGTTAGTGCGTGTGCATTTTAGTAGACATGTTTGAGTGTGTGTGATATTGCCAATTCATTTTTGCAGCTCACCTATTATGTAATTGTTCTTACTGTTATGATTTGATTGTTGATGTCTCACCGTTGATAATTGCAAAATCACGTTTTTACTTCTTTTTGCCTCTTCTTCTTCAGGGCATGCAGCCCAATAAGTTGATGGGTATCAGCGCGCGTACGACCTGCGAAATCTTTTAGTTGAGTCATCTTGAATTCACATACCTATATGTATGTAAGTATATATGTATAGATATTGTTGTGTGTGATATTTTTATATTTCCAACAACAAAAATATAATCTAATGCTTGTTACCAATATTTATGTTGTCATTTAAAATGCTTTGTAGTTGTTTTTATGTGTACTCGTTCACTTACTACTTTGTCGTCAAAAATCCCGTGAAAATCTACACTTGAAAAAGCACACTCGACTTGGTTTCTTCTTGATGAATAATAAGACAAATAAGACAAGTAGTTGCTTAAATGTTTTCGTAGTTCCAATGAACTTTGCAAATGCTCCCAACTACACGTAGAAGATTAATAAATAATAAATATATTGCTCATAATGTGAAGACACACATCTAATTTGTCAATACCTATGTTAGTAAGTAAGGTTTGGATGATGAGATTAAAGTAAGGTTCTTCATTCTTTCCCAGGTTCTATTACAATTAAGACTTGCCTATTCTTCTTCGAACGACAGGACAGGTTAGAGGTAATCGTTAAATTTCTTTCGTGATATAAAAGTCATAAAGCTCATTCAGGCCATGGTTATATCGCCCAAAATTTATATATACAAGTATGTAATAGAGGGATAACAACCGTCTATTAATCATTACGTTGTCATTGACTTTCGTACAACATAACTGCTCGTTCTGTTGTCTTTTTAACTAATATGGGAAAAGCAAAATTTAGAATGTGGCTTTTGAGATCTTCAATCTGTGTTTTACCCTAGAAACCGATAGATGTGTTGGAACATTATTGCCTAAAAGAGCCGATTTTTGGGAGTTGAAAAAAAAACTTAAAAAAATACACAGCAAAACTTTTGAAAAACTAAAACACTTTTCGAGTTACTTGCCATCTCCGACGGCGCTAAAAGCAAACGTCTTCTTGTGCATGAAACCTTAAACTAAATTCTCCATTAGAAGATATCGTCCGTGTATTGACTTAGCCTGAACAATAGCAGCACGCACAGTTTCTATTGGTATTAACGACGCGCGAACCAAAAACTTTTTTAAGCACTCTAAACTTCTGTAGGCTACTCGACAGGTCATGTTCTCCAACTCTAACCACAAACTGTAATACGATGTATTCAAATCTGGACTTCCAGACGGCCAATCATCTTCAACTATGAAACCAGGAATATTGTTTTTATTTGAGTCATTGCTGGGTGGTTTTTGTCTTGTGTGCTGGAGCAGAGTCTTCCTGAAAGATACAATGCTCTTCAATGAAGAGAGTATTGCTTAACTGCTTTATCACGCCCTTTAAAACATCCTGCTACATCCTACACATTTGCGCCAACTTTTTATTTGTGAAAGTTATTCTAGCTTCAGTGCAACCGAAGTTAACTTTTTTTCTTCTTCTGTAATCAACTGTATGTATTTAGGCAGCATTTGTGATGTAATGATCAAAATTATGCAGGACATGGGTACAATCTTGGTTTTTGATCAACTAAAAATTTTTTTTCTAGTCCGCCACAACTTCACCTTTGTTCCCTCTCTCTTTCTCTCTGTGTGTAAATGCCATGATAAGGTTTCCCAGTTGAACTTAAATAACTTTATAGCCATAAATGATACTTGTATTTATGGTTTTCAAGTATGCGACTTTTTTACATTTATAACACTTGTTGATCGATTCGCCATTGCTTCAGAGCAGGAATATGGATCTCTATCGTCTCTCTTAGTCAGGATATATGAAGTATTTTTATAATTTGGGATTTTTCTTACACATAGAACAACTGAATATCACTCTCTTTTTATGCTGAGCGCCGCAACTCTCACTCTCTTAACTGTATGTCACCCAGCTACGCATAAGCTCATTTACATACTTTCATAACCGAGCGCTCCACGCCACTGCTATCTGTAGTGCTACGCATGCAAAATCCATTCTTCGAGCGGCCGCACACTGGCTAATTGAAAAGCGCAGGCGCAATGCACAACAACAACAACAGCGAAACAATGAATGCAAAGCGAATATGCGCGCGCCAACCTAAACACCCGCAATGTAGCAAAATACTTCGTAGAAATTAATGAATTCATAATGCGCCGGTGTAGTGGTAGTAGCTGCTGTTGTTGTTGGTATTAGCTATGTTGACAATTGTAGTAGTTAGTGTACACAGCGCCTCACTGTCAATGCCATTGCCGCAGAGTTGGCAAGTCGGTGGCTTAACCGGTGTTGTGCTGCGGCTCAGCATAATGTCCAAACTCTAGCACACACACACACAATAACGTGCGCGCTTGCATACATATATGTGGGTGTTGTAGCTGCATGTGCTCGCGCCTATGTGTTTGCGCACTTCTTGGTGGTGTTGGTGTGGTCTCTTCATTGAATTCTTAATAAATCAAAGTGAAGAATATAAATGGCGAGTAACGCACCCGAAACAGTCGCAGTTAGTAACATTCAGCCAACGGAGCCTCACAGTGGAAGCGAGTGCGAGCTTTGGTCTGAAGCAACATTTTTTTTTAGAAAATTACAAACCACCAAGCCAACCAACAGACAGACATACGAAATAAATAGCCCAGCCAACAACAACAAAAAACAGAGTCGCAATAATACAGCGGATTAGCGGCAACTGTGCAAAAAACCAACAACAAAATTACCAAAAAGGATTAATGTGTATTTTCGGAAATTTTTTACGCGAATCTCAAACGAACTAGCTTTTGAAAGTAACAAAAATTAGCAAACGAAAACTGAAAGTGTGAAAAAGTGAACGTTTGATTTTCAGGAAATTTTTGTTTTTTAACAAATTCGTGGCATTTTTTTAGTGAAAAAAAAATTACAGCTGTCGCGAGCGTGAAGGAAATATGTGGAAGCACACTTTACTCTTAGTGTGCCTTAGTGGCTGCTGCCTGGCCGGACCGCTGCATGGAGTTAAGGTGCGTTGGAAAGAATTAAAAAAAAAAATTATTATTAAATTTGCAGGCTAAATGTCGTATGTGGATAGGAGTGCTTTAATTACACACACATACACATAGAAATATACTAATATGTGTGGTTCTTATCAAATTGGAAGTTGGAATTGTATTGAAGAGGAAACCGAACACATAAAAACTAGCAAACCACATACATGTATAATTATAAATATATATACAATATTAGTGTGTCTTACTGGCTCTCTACATACATGTAAGCACTTCCGTTAATCGTCGTGTGCCATTTGCGCGATGACAAACGGAAGTAATACGACCGTAGACCACAAAATGCGCAGGCGGTTGGTTGTTGCTCAAGGAGAAAGGTAGCGCCCAACATTTATAACCAGCAGCGCGGTTAAGACTCCGACTTACTTCATTCATTGAAATTCCAGACATTTAGTTATGCCGTCAAGAACTTAACAGACAAACATTTGAACACCGGTTTGATTCTGTATTATATACATGCAAACATTCTCTGCTTTCACGATGGCTCACTTCTTTTACCTCTTTCACTCTGACTCATTGGGTTGCCAGCTTTAGTCAATACCACGCCAAACCATATAAGCTAAGAATTTATAAAGCAAAGCAACAAAAACGTTTAAAAAATCGAACATAAATGCTGTAGAATAATTCTGAATTTTCAGCGCTTCCTATTCGGTCGTGTTGCAAAATGGTTATGCAGTCGCTGAAATGGTTTGCCGCTCCACTTTTGGGCTTCCTTTATGTAGTCTACGAATGGTCGGTATAGAACTTACATTTTAGGTACTTGAATATACACCCATTCTGCATAATGTCAAGAATTATGGATTAAAAAATAGGTGGAAATTAAAAAAAAGTTGTTTACGGCTACGTGGGTACCTAAGGAGCGATAGTGCAGTAAGAGACAATTTGTGAGCAAAAATTTCAACAATTTACTTATCAGCGATTCTGTTTCCATACGTCTTTCCATCATTTGTTATTTGCAAACCTTTTTAATTGATTTTTATATATTTATTTTATGTTTGGAAAAAGTCCATCAATCCTTTAAAATTATTAAAAAAGGCGGTGGTTTAGTTTTCTGTTTACGTCCTGCTCAACTCTCTGTGACAACTGGTTGTTTCTATATCCCGACTGCCGGATACACGCTTTTTAGTAGTATTCGTGGCAGTAGTCTTGAAAAATATTAAATAAGACCTCGTATGTATATATGGTTATTTCATTTTCATTCTATGCTATGACGTTTGTATCACCCAGAATAAATATCAGAGACCCTATTAAAATATATATTGTATATAAATGATCAACGTGACGAGGTAAGTCGATTTAGCCATGTCCTCTGTATCTGCCTGTCTGTCCGTCTGTACAGACAGTTTTTGAGATATCGATCTGAAATGTTGCACCCGTCCATTTTTCACCAAGAGACTGCTCATTTATCGGCACTGTCGATACCGGATCACTATAACAAATTGCTGCCATACAAACTGATCGCAATCAAATCCTTGTATGGCGAACTTATAAACTTGACAATGTATATCTTCACGATATTTGACAGCTATATAAACTGACCACTCAAAAATGATTTTATGAAATTCAATATTTTTTTAAGGATATTATAACTTCCGAGTAATCGAAATTAACATTTGTTCTTGTTTTCATATCACTTAATACTCTCCTATTATTGCCAGATTGGCTGGAATTCGATTAGCAACTTTTTTAGAAATATTACTTTAAGGCAATTTATTCTCAAAACTAGTTATAAATGTGAGAACCTTTTAAGAGTAGTTTGATTTCCGCATACAAATTCAAAAGAATTTAGACCATGAAGGGTTAGAATAAAATAATCAAATCAAAACTACAGGACAGATACTAACTTACAGATACAAACTTATTAAAAAAAAAAACTGGACACAGAGCGGTTTTATTAGCCTTTTGTTCATAATAACTCAAAATTCTCACGTAATATTCACTTTCTTAGTGCCTATATCATTTGTTGTCTCCTTCATCGATATCCATTATATTAAATAACGTCAATATAGATCTGAACTAACTTTCAGATTAACAATTATCGGCTATTTATATCGCCAAGAATATCAAAGTTTACCACAAAAGTGGAGAAACACCGAAAAAAAAACAATAAAGCAAGCGTAGTTCAAAAGATATTAGCAGCATACTCTAACTAATACAAAACAGATTGCAAAAAGATTTCGTTGCTTATATTTTTTATTATTTCGAGTTATGACGGGATCTTCTAGTAAACCTTCTGCGAGTAACTAAAAATTGAGCCAACCATTCTTGAAGAATTTCTTCAACTCAACATTATTGAACTGACGAACAAAGACTATAAACTGACGGCCACAGGTCATAAATCATTATAAATCACTGCGTCCACTGAATCATTGACGGCCTAAGTAATCAACTATTAAAGAGTCTCATTAAAATGCAACTAATCATGGTGACTTTTACGCAAATCGGAAAGTACGCAATAAAAAGAAATTAATATCAATAAAAAAACGATATTAAAATAAGCAACAAAGAAGCGAAGAGTCATTCGAAGCTACTAAGAAAAAATAAAGAAATATTAAAACTTCAAAAACAACTAAATAATTCGGCGATGTCGCAAGAAAATGCATCCGCTTAGCGTTCAGCAGGCGAACGAAAGTTTATTTACATACGCGCGCAGGTGCAACCGACTGCGGTTGAAGCGAAAAGTGTTAAAACAACGCAGTTCCGCGCAGACGCAATACTTACCAAAAATGTGCACTCTAATGGGAGACATTTCAACACACACACATAGATTATATATACTTGAATATATTTGTGCGTTTGTGGTTTCACTTCGCACCTAGCGTAGCCAAACTAGAACAGCAGGTGAAATTTTGTTTTGCAATTGCTTTTTGCCGCCCATAAGGCCAAGCGACCCATCGACGGTGCGGCCGCGCAACTGTTTGTTTCGATTACAGTTGCGCCATTTTGCAACCAAAATTGACGATTTGCTCGAACCGTTGATTGATTTCCAAATTCCACTACATTTCACCCAACAACAACACATCAGGCAGCGGTAAACGCCGCAGCACGCACGCCAAGCGACTGGCGCCCGCGGTCACGTGCGTATATGTGACAGTGGCGTAGCGTTTTTGGTAGCTACGATGCCTACTTGAAATGCAGCGCAGGGATTACATAAATTTCGTGCATGCATAATAGCAAAGTAATGAGGAGAAACTGATGGATAGATCTGGTCTAATGTGGGCGCTCTTTACACTGCCACAACCGTAGCTCTTTCTTCGCAAAAAATAAAAAATAAAAGGTTTGCAATTTGTCTACTTTCAGCGAAATGTACCCATTGTGCTGCGTGAAGAGGATGCCGAGCTTGAGCGTCCCGCACCAGAGCCACTGGCGCCTGAGTACCCCGAAATGCCGTCAACACTGACCTTGCCTAGCAATGCGACATCGATACGCGCCGACATCACCGATAGCTTCTCGTGCGATGATAAGGTTTATGGTTATTATGCGGACGTGGAGAATGACTGCCAGATATTCCACGTCTGTTTACCGGTAACGTATGCTGATGGCAAAGAGAATACATTCCGTTGGAGTTTCATCTGTCCTGAAGAGACTGTGTTCAGTCAGGTAAGTTGTTTCTTCGTAAATATACCAATGCATTATTCATTAACATCACTATTTTCTTTTCGTAGGAATCATTTACCTGTATGCGACGCGAAGATATTGCTTTCTCATGTGAAGACTCTGTTAACTACTATGAACTGAACCGCAATTTTGGTAATACAGAAGAACAGAACGTTAACTCCATTAATGTGCAAGCTAACGAAGAGCAAGCGGAAGCCCAACCAGCGGAGCCAGCTGAGCCCGTCGAACAAGAAGTGGAACAAGCTGTTGCCCAACAAGCAGCTGTTCCAGCACCAAAACCAGCCAAGCCAGTTAAGCCTGTGAAGGTGCAGAAACACAATCGTAGGAAGCCACAACCGAAACCACAACGAGACCAAGCAGTTTACCCCACCAATAAACTGCCATCAATTATGCCGTTACGCAAGATGCCCAATGTCGGTGCCATCGCACCTCTTTCTGTACCTGCTGAAGTAGTACCTGTACAATCAGCTAATGAAGATGAGGTAAAGGTAGTGCCATCCCGCTACAAGAAACGTCCCACTGTCTCATTCAATAGCGAGAAAGAAGTCGTTGAAGTGCCTGCCCAACCCTTCAAAATTGAGCTAGTGCACACTGTCAGTAACCCAGAATCATACAAACGTAGACGTCCCACATTGGCACACAAAAATAATATTGTGACTAAAGTGTCTGATGATGTGCCCGTTGCCGTCGAGACCGCCCCCGAAGCTGTAGAGGTTGTAGAACCTATTGTGTCAGCAGTTAAATTCGAATCCAACTTGGGTGCTAGTCCAGTACAAGCACAGAAGGAAATTGTAGCGGTTGAAGAACCTGTAGCGCAAGTTGGTGTAGAATTGCCAGTTGCTGACGCCGAAACTCCAATCATCGCAGATGCCGAACCACAAGCTTCTGAAACCGGTGAAGTTGCCGTGGACTCAGAGCAGACTTTGAAAACAATCGCCGTACAACCACTTGTTCCTCAAGCCGAAACTGAACAAGCGGATAATGCTTTTGTAGCGTCGAATGAGTTGGCGCAGCCAGTTGTAAGAGCTAAACCTGAAGATGTGTCGCAAATTGCAGAAGAAACAATTAAAATTGAAGAACCTATTGCTGAGGAAGTTTCAAAATCCGAAGAAGCCCCAACGGAAAAGGTGAAAAAAGTTGAGGAACCAATTGTGGCCGAGTTACTAGTACCATCTGAAGCAGAACCTGAAAAGGAAGCACAAGCCGTTGAAGCCATAGAATCTATCGAAGGTAAGCCAGCTGTGATTGTTGATGCTCTTTCAAAAGCGCCAACAGAAGAAAAACTAGAGGAAGTAGCCGCAGACCAACAAATCAATGTAGAAACTCCAACACAGTCTGAAGAACAAGCACAGCCTGAACAGTTTACTGAACATACCGAGGATCAATTAGCTGGCGCTTCTGAGCCACTTGCTCTTGAAGTCGAGCCCGAAGTGATTGCACCTATTGAAAATACAGAGGAATCTTTATCTGCTCTGCCCTCACTTGAAGAGTTAGAAGAACAGAAGCCAGCCAATGCTGTTGAAATTATGCCTGCTTCACCTGAAATGGAGCAACAAGATCCTATTGTACAACAAGCTTTTGAGGGCAATGAAGCTCACTTCCAGACTGTTGGCGGTTTCAAAGCAGTAGATCCCGAAGTGGCTGCGGAAGCGGAAGCACTTATCTCAGACTTCATCAATACTCTAAAGAGTGCTCATACTAATGAAAAACCCACTCTACCAGAACCAGCGGAAGAAGAAGCTTCTGTTGAAAGTGAAGATGCTAAAATTGAGATTGAAACACCACAGAGTGAAGAAAAAATTGTGGAAGCCGAACCCCAGCCCGAAGAAGTACCCATTGCAGCTGAATCCGAAATGAACTTACTGAAAACCGTAGCTCCTGAAGAAGCATTAGCAAGTGAAACAGAAAATGTCCCTGTTGTAGCAGACAACGAGCCGGTCACAGAAGAGAGTGTGAAAGTTTCACCTCTTCTTAAATTCCCAATCTCCAACAGTTTCCCTGCCAACATGTACCAAATTCCTGTAACAATCATTCAAACACCTTACGAAGAGGAAAAAAATGCCGAAACCGAAGTGCAAGAACCACAAGTGGAAATTAATGCGGAGGAAGTAAAATTTGAAGCACCAGAGAATGTAAAAGAATCAGCGCCAGCTGTAGCAGAAACTGAAGAACAATTGAAATTCCTGCCCGAAAAGACCGAAGCAGAAATTATCCCAGTTGCAGAAACCGAGCCAGAAGCTCAACCCGCTAATGTCGAGTTTGTTGAAACTGAACCCGAAACTGTGCAATCTGCTACCGCTGAAGGTGTGAAAACCGCACTAGAAGCTGTACAACCAGCTCTGACCGAAACTGTGGAGACTGTGCCAGAGGCTGAAAGAGAAGTAGCACAACTCGCCGCTCCTGTAGCTTTCAGACCCATCAGCATCGACGATATCGTTGAATTGGTTAAAGAGCGCTTAGATCAAGCACCCGCCGATGAGAAAGGTGCACCCATGGAACTTATTGTCGACTCAAGCAACGTCGACAGGCCTGTTGAGTTGAAATTTAGTTCGGAAAAAGGGTCAACGCCGCAAGAAGTATCAGCTGAACAAACACCTACCGAGGATATCATTTTTCCCATTTATCATCGAGTGTCCGAGCCTGAGGTCAGCGCTGTCCAAGTACCCGAATCTTTCATTGCAGAAGAGCCCAGCGCATTCGTGACGGAACTCAAAAAGTTACCAGTTGAAGCTGAGACCGTACAAAATGTAGTCGAACCGATAGTACAAACTGTAGAACAGGCTGTACAAACGAATGCCGATGACCGTGAAGCTAATGTAGCCGTCAAGTCGGCCATCAGCACTGAGACTGAGCGGGAAGCTGAAGTTGTGGCAGCGCCAGTCGCGAATATGCAAGAAACTGAGAGCGAAGCTGCTGTTGCGTCGGCTGATGCGCCCATTGAAACTGAAACCATCGAAGCTGAAAGTGCGAAGGCAAATCGTGCTTTAAGATCGCGCAGTTTGAGCAAAGCTAAAATTGATCCGCGTAAACGTCGTTTCCTCTTCAGATCGGATGCCAGTTAGATGCTGAAAACACCTAATTTATGCCCATTGTGAGCACACCCTGTATGCCACAGGGTGAGCGTGCGCGTAGAATGTACGCAACCCGCCCATAAAATTCCTACAGCTTAGGTTTCTAATTTTTCACTACATAATATACTCTGCTTTGCTCCACTACTACAACAACCACAAACATCGTTTGGGACTGAACGCGTCAGCGTCGAATTTTTATTGTGTGTTGGGTGTCACAGACAGGTGGACTTCAGCAGAACAGCAGAAAAAAAAATACTACTCAAACTTTATTTTCTTATTTAAGTTAAACTAATTTATGAATTTAGATCTACATACTACTTTTTTATATAAAAAATTATAAAAAATGAAAAAATGCAAAATTTAGAAAAGTGCGTGAAATTCACACAGTTTCGTTTGCCGAAGCCATATAAAAGAAGAAAATAATTTATTTTGTTGTTGGAAGCATTTTTGTTCAATGCTAAGAAATAGAAGCGATCTTAAGCACATTAAGGAGTGTAATTTTATATTTGCTGAATATATAGACACACATACCACATAAATATAGATAGATATCTTAAGAAAATGTTTTGGATGCTCCAATTTACTTAAGTTGAACAAAAGTGACAATTAAATAAAATTAAAAATGATAAAAAATATTTTAAAATCTTTAATTTATTTACGATAAATTAATATTTTCAAATGAAGAAACCAACAGTTTATAAAAAAAAAATTTCAGATTTCCGGCAACTACCACATATGTTAGCATGTAAGTAAACACTCCTACAAGAAATTAACAACAATTTGTATTTTCGATTTATCAGATGGAATTTAAGCTAAAAAATTAAAAAAAAAATTATGTTTTAAACAAATTTGGAACCACAAACCTCGTCACCTTGTTTGTTGGCAGCAGTCGTGCATAGGAATGGGTGCTTTAATTTTACTTATTGGCATTCATCCTTTGGACGATTGCTGTTGATGATTATTACCTGCTGAAACCCGCTGTGGGTTTTTCTTTTTTTGAGAAAAAAGAAACTAAAATGTTTATAATAAATTAAAACTTTCACTTTTCGGTGTCACAAAGTATATTGGCGTATATTGACGAAAGAACGAAATATTATAAACAAATTATTATAAACGAAACACTTTAAATTTAGTATTGAAATTAAACTATCTTTAATTTAGATAGCATTTTAATATTTCGCATCTTAAAAATTCCTTAAGTGAAAGCATTTTTATATACAGTACTAAAATTTTCTTTAAGCGGAAGACTAGAAATTTATTTTTATTTTTTAAAATAATTTAATTGAAAAAAAAGGTATAAATTTTAAAGTAAAATCGCACACATTAGGTTTGATCGCTTTGAACGCCCTAAAGGCTGTATTACTTTAGGATTTTATGAGAAACTTATTATAAGTTGTACTTAACATAAATAAAAACACTACTTTACAAAAAAAAATTATTTTATTGTTTTTAGTTTCGCAAGATATTTAATCGCATTAAGTTATTCCGGGCGCTGGGAATCTGTATTAACTTTTAACAATAAAAAAACTAATATTGCAACGGGTGTTTTTTTTCAACGTGGGGTTTTTAATTAGGCAATATTTTTTCGGTTTTTGGTTTGCGGGCTAACAAGATCCAACCTGTTCAAGTATTGAAGCCGGGCGACTATCAAGCGCATCGCATATTCGGTGAATGGGAACAAAATGAAATGGCCACCGATGCCGATTTTCACAAGAAATCTTTGTTCAGCGATGAAGCTCACTTTTGGTTGATTGGGTATGTAAGTAAACAAAATTGTCGCATTTGGAGTGATGATAGTTATCATAGCTATTGTTGAGACGCCATTACATCCTCAAAATGTCACTGTTTGATGTGCTCTATAGGCAGAGGGAATCATTGGATCATTGGATACACAGAAAAAATCGAGAGGATTGACGCCTTAGAAGAGAATATTCGACGCGTTATTGCTGACATAAAATTAATTCGAGCGAGCCGTGGCAATCTTTTGGCCGAAATAATTTTGAAAACATAACTCTTACCTCTGTAATAAAGTTAAATTCCTGGTTATAGCATTAAATTATATGCGTTTTATTTCTTACTGAAAATCACATGTCTAAAAAACACCCTTTATAAATACAATAACTTCATTTGATTAATGGAAAGGTTGGGAGATGAAAACCGTGTTTATATTATATAACCGTGTTTACATAAAACCACCACTTTGCATCAAAAGATGTCTGTAACATCTACACCTCAAATATATACTTACTCGAAGTATTTGGCTCTTCTTAGGGAGGACAGATTGAATTTCGCTATAAGTAGCTTGAATGGTATTAGCCATATCTAATAGGTCATTCGTCCGTATATATATACGTAAACTATTTGGCTCCCCAAAAACAGCCAATTGTAGCGTCATCAACTATACTGTCGCGTATGACTTATTTTTGTTACTTCGTATGGAGGATTTCAACATCAAAACAAGTGGCTTCTGCATTTAAAAGTTATGGAATTTCCTCAATCGAATTGGATTCTTCAAAACTTGGTTGAAAAGATGCAAAAATGTAGAAAAAAATGTTTAAAAACGAAAAATGGTTTACAACAGCCCAGCAAGTCACAGCTACCGAAAAGAGATGAGCAATCACATGTACACAAGAGTTTCGGTTAGAATTGTCAATTTGGGACTTAAAAACTCATAAAAACTTTAACAGAAATCTCTGGTAGCGCGGTGAGTAATTAACCATCGTTTTAATCGTTAATTGACTTGCAGAGGTTTATTAAAAACTATATGGAATATTGTACATTTGTAGAGTCTAGACATTTATTACATAGGTAAAGTATATTTATATATACACACATTTCATGAAATTAAGTACATCAATACTTTAATCTATATTTTGAAAGCCGTTTTAGGAGCTAGCACCAAATTATTCAACTACACTTCAAAAACCGTTCGCTGATATAATCAAGTACAAATACAATAAAAAATGTTACGATATTTAAAATAAAAAAGTAATTACTGTTGGCTTTCTTAAAATTTTTAAATGTTTTTTGTTAGTTTCAAGTTTTTGTTGTAATCGTTCAACTAAAGCGAACTTTGCTATGAGAATATAATGTTATGATTTGCTTTTCTCACCGGAAAATTTTGCATATCAATATAACTATACACTGATTTCACAATATTTTATCATAATTAATAAATTAACACTTATTCTTTTAATTTACAATTTTTCCATATAATTTATTTTATTATATATTTATAATTATACTTTTACATATACTAAGTTGTCTTATACTTTGGGTAACTAGCTGTATCAGGGAAAAATACAAGTAAATTCTGTACGAGTGGTTATGTATGTACAAATAAAGTTTCTTTGTAAAACAAGTCAAAATTTCTAAAACTAATTTAAATATAATATTTTTTTTTACAAACTATTTAATCTGACCGTTTGTAAATTTCTGCCGTTACAACATACATCTAACAACCCAAAAATAACCTTTAAATCACATTAAAAATACTTTGGTCTTTATAAAGCAGCTTCTATTTTATTACTCAATACTTATTCAACGAAAGCATTTTCAGTTTTTAAAATTTCAACGCGGATCCTTAATTTATGTAAACTGTTCCAAATATTTTAGGAGTTTACTTTTTGCAAATATTTTCAAAAATTAAGGTCCACAGGAAAAAATTGAGGTGAACAACTAGAATACTAACTCTCTAAAGATTTATTGTTGGTAACCAAATGACATGCACCATTAACCGGCAACTCAATGCTGAGGATCTTCAGCGACATCATTAGAAGTATTCTTTAATTAAAATTCATTCATTCAGAAAAATCTACTGTTTTATTTATAAGCATTTTTAAATTTTACTTAATTTATATTTCATAAGCAATTTTTTAAAATGTTCAAAAAAAAAGGTAAATAGAAATAGCCGCTGCCTGCAAACTAGGAAATTGTGCTCAGGAAAACTATTGCTGGTGACAAGCCATGCATTTTTATGGGCACATTAATTTAGACAACAGCACGACTTTACGGCAGTAGGCTTGCAGTTGTCGTTGTCGCTAAATTAAAACCATTTCTAATTCTTCCGACGACAATTGGTAGCTGTAGTGATGCCACTAATATGTTAAATACAAACCTAACGCTGTCTTACCAACAGAAGCATAAAATAGCTCTAATATGTCTTTAATTTTAATATCAACTGATGATTTAAGACATATAAATCGACCTATTTACTTATTTTTTGCACAAAATATTTCACTTTTAACAAAATATTTAAATTTTATGGAAGTGAAGGTTTTGGTACGGCAACAACGAAATTATATTCATGAAGCTGGCTTCAAGACGTTGTTTCGCTGTCGCTTCCTGTGTTGCTTAAAAGTTCAAACATATAATTTTTCACTAGGAACAAAGTTAGGTTACTAGCCTACTATTCATAGACTGCAGATTACTTTCGCTAATGCGACATTAAATTCTGCAACTCTTGTTTTTTGATTGTGTAGCACTCACTAGAAGAAAGAAAATATTCTCTCTATTTATGGTATATTAGACCATATACTTTTTTATTATAAAGTGCGACAAGTAGGTTATAAGAATATAGAGTGATTCATCATTTCTTTTAGTATTTATCAGTTATTACTATGATAGTGTTCTTACTCAAAAAATAATATGGAATGGGAATATTAGTTGAAGTCATTAAAATTATTGGTTTAAGCAGAAGCAACATTGCATTAAAAGCCAGGAATGGCTCGAAAAAAAATTTCTCGATCTCGGAGCGACCTCGGTTCTTTGGAGGGCTTTGGAAAAGTCCAAGCTTTTAGGTGGGATCACGTTAAAAATTGTCGCACGGATTTTTAAGAATAAATAAATATTAACGAATTAAGTCCCGTGAAAGCTGAAGAACTTAAGCGCACTCCTATAGAGTATGTGAAAGAGTAACTATAACTTAAATATAATTATTTTGGCTTAAAATATTATTATCTAACGAGTAAATTAATACTACATAGAAATAAAACCATAGTAAAAAGCTGTATCGCATAATTAATCGTGTGATGTATTTTTTAGACAAATGGATCAGCTATTGAGCGCGTAGGTATTCCTTCCAGAACTGTAAGAGAAAAGTTCAATAAAATTACTTTAATATATATTTTCACTTCGAAAAGCTACACTACCAGCAGGAACCATCTAAGCCTCCGTCTCTTCATTGGCACCCTCCTGCAGCTCTTCGGGTGTACGCAAATCGATGGCGAACTTCTGTCGATGTGGCGTAATGTTATCGGTAGCCGATGGTTCACCCGACTCTTTAACGCGTCGCGAGTAGTCTTGAAAAGCAGCCGCTAGAGCAAATGTTAGTTTCCGTGCCATAGCGCGACTATCGCACACGAAAGCGTGTACCTCGAACGGATGTGGATGTTGTTCATCTTTTACCACAATCATAGCGAATACTCGAGTGTAGACCAAATCTTGCACACCATACGAAATCGTATCTATCGGATATTTCCAATTATTCACATTCGCTTTTGGTGTTATGATTTCAATTCTAACACCATCGGTTGATACTGTGAGATCACATTGCGGTAAGACTTTCTTAGCGGGTAAATTCTTGGCAACACCCACCATGATATCGACCGGTCGGCGGGTGAATTTAATACCCCATAAGCCACGTGCCACCTCGGAGCCAATGTATTTGACCTGAATAATGAAAAACAGATATGTCATGAATGTTTAAAAAAATATGTTGGAAAATTATGTGAGGGAAAATGGGCGTGGTAGCGTACTGAACTGTAAATATTTCGAACCAGAGTTAATCTTCGAAAGCCTGCCAATACATAAATATTTTGACAATAAAAGTGGCGAGTAGGCTTCTTATTGCTACTATTTTGGAATCCCGGAATTTCGGGGTTTACCAAGTGATCTCTAATAGAATTCGAACGTCCAGGGACCATAAATATTTACATATCCATGTTTGTTTATGTTTGCAGTACTGTATAAGTATACATATGTATGAACATTTGCATACAGACCGTAACTGTTCAGAACATTGCGCATGCGCAGCTACCGGATGTAACGGAGCGCACTTCCACGAACGACTGCCAGACTAACACGAATATTTTTTTTTTTTCTTGTTTAAAGAACTAACAAAATAAAATATAATGAACGGAGTGTGAAAACGTAGCATATGGGTATGTACAATATATAAAGCGGCCGATATACTTACACTAGCTTTACATATGGCCCTTTCGAATTTCAGTAGTGCTCAACAGCCTAGAATAGTATTACAAGCTTGTGTAAATAATAAAATATAATAAATTGTAATCAATTGTATGCACAAGGTTTTGGTAGTGAGCATGGGCTCGTAATAGCTATCGACGAATGTGCAGCGATGTGTGTCGCTTGGCTCGCTTGCTAGATGAAAAAAAGTGTGCAACACGAGTCATTGAGTGGTTCGTTGCATGGGTACATACATACATACTTATGTACATAGTAAATTATATATAATTATATATTTAAATTTATTTACATTTAAAGTACAGCTTATAATTTCACAAGCTTTTCGCTTATATAAGTATTTGCATACATATGTATTTATGTGAGTAAATAAAAGTTTGTGTTTATATATGTACATATATATCATATATATGAGCTACATTGAGCTAGAATGGTAAATTTTCATCGATAAATACTTGTTGATATTTAAAAACCCAAGTATATTCAAAAACTGCTAAATATACACGTAATTTTGTGGCCATCAACGAACTTCCGGTCTGATTTTTTAGCTCGATTTACCAACACGCTTTGGCGATTTGGTTAATTTAAATGATTGCTTTATGTTATTTTATGATTTATGATGGTACATTAATATATAAAAAATATTTATGTACTTAATAATTTGAGTATCAAAATTGTTCCAACATCGAAAACAGTAATTATTGAAAGCTCTAAGCACTGACTAAATCCTTAAAAGCAACCTGAGAAGAGATCGGTGCTCAGGAAGAGAAACACTCCTTTATGCAGTTAAATGTTTTCCTAGTATATCTTCAGGAATGCAAGCTTTACTTATAATATAAAAGTTATTTCTAATCTCAAGTTTGTTTTTATCACGACTGTGGCACTTAAAACACACGTTAACAATTTTTTTTTGCTAGTAAATTCTGTTTAAAATAGTTTTAAATGTCAGCTTTCTTACCTAGTATTATGTTCATAATCCCAACCAGATAAAAATGATTTTATAATCATTATAAAAAAACAACACCTTCTGTACTATATCGATCGGAATTTGCCTAGCTTTCCCAAAAATACGTTCTGAAGTCCACATTATCCAACTGGGCAGCTTTACAATTTTTTAAACCCAGTTAACTTAGGCTTGTTTTACAACAAGTACATGAGAGTTCTAAAGATCTACAAAAATTAAACATAGTAGAATGAATAGAAGAGACCTTATAACGTAGAATCATTGATGCTAAAATGAGCTGCTTAGGAGCTGAGTCCGAGATTTTGACATCATTAAACCGCAAGTGATATGGGATAATACCATAGGTTTTTATTATGTAAGCGATAAAACTGTTTGGAATATCAGCAATCTTACGAAGTCATAACACAACTAGAAACATTTTATTTTAGGTCATCAAATTCGATAGCTTGAGAATCGTGCGGAATTAGCCGACAAAAATTTCAACAGCTAAGATTTATAGTTACGATATAATAAATTGTTACATTTTAATTTATTAAGAGAAAACAATAAAGTGAGTCAGATAAGTCAAATGTGCTGGAATGAGAATTAAAATCATGACATATACGGCGAAATGGTTCGTTTAGAATCCCATCGGAAATGCGCTAAGGCGAAATGTAAAAATTGTTTTTGAACAGACTCTAACTTGGCAGAATGGATTTGGTAGCTAAGGTTCCATACAACAGAGCCATATTCCAATATAGGTCTAACCAAAATATACGGATCTCTAAATTCTTTAGATCAACGTTTAACCAAACTGAGGACAGCTTTTGCTTTCAAGACCATGATATCAATATGAAGACTAAAATTAAGCTTAGGGTCCATATGAACTTCCAAATCAACATAGTTAAAAACTTGCTCCAGAATATGGTGTTTTATTATATAAGAAGAGGGGTGCACAGATCTACGAGAAAAGCACATCATCTTACAATTATTGAGATTCAATGGCAAATCATTTCTATCACACCATGCAACCAAATTATTTAAATCTGTTTGCAACAGACACCTTTCCTCAGTTTAAGTGTATGATTTAAAAAGCTTTACGTCGTCAGCGTATAATAAAATTTTCGAGAATTCTATTACTCTAGAGATATCGTTAATAAGAAACAAGAACAGAATCGGGCCAAGATGACTACCTTGCGGAACACCAGAAGAAACATTAATTGTATCTGAAGGTGTATCCTCAAATATTAAATTACTCGTTGTGTTATATTATAAAGATAGGAAGCTACCCATTAAAGAAATCTTGGCTGAAAGCCCAACAGACCAATTTTATGTATGAGAATCGAGAGATTTGCTTTATCGAAAGCTTTGCCAAAGTCTGTGTATATAACATCCGTATGCTTATGTTCCCTAAAACCCAATGATACGTGGTTTACAAATTTAAGTAAGTTTGATATAGTCGAGTTCCCTTTACGAAATCCGTGCTGAGATGAGGAAATTAACGGATAAATCGAAAAGGTTATATGGTCCGTGATGATAGCTTCAACAAATTGAGGTATAACTGATAGTTTTGCGATACCTCTATAGTTTTCAATGTTGGAACTAAATCCACTTTTATCCAAAGGAATTATAAATGACTGTTTCCATATTGAAGGAAATCGACCGTGTTTAAGAGAGGAATTAAATATCCTTGTCAAAAGCAAGTAGATATATTTGGCACTCTTTTTTATGAAGAATGAGGGTATCATGTCTGGGCCGTAACTAAAAGATAGTATTAACTTATTTAAATTAAGTAGGACGTCTTCTTCAGAAATAATTGGAGCGTTAATTAAAGTATTCGAACACAGCACGTGCTGCTAAGATAACGTTTTGGAAGAAGTTTCTTTATACCTTAAGTTGAAATAAAAAATGTGTACAAGATTACTTGAATTACCTTGAATGTTAATGGCAGATCCTCCACGTTGACTTGCGCTTCCAAATCAGTCGCAGGTGTAGACGTCATGTTGGTTATGTTTTATTATATAGTCAGTTAAATTATTGAATCACGAATTCTGATGTTGGTGTACAGTCTATTTGGAAGGTGATGCGTTATGCCAAGGATTTAACTGTAAATCAAAATTAAAGAAATTAATGAGTTTTAATGTAATAATTAAGCATACGTATAAATCAAGACAAAAGTCAAAAAGTTCTAAGGTTATTTTTTATATACATTTTTTATTTTTTGTTGTAATCAATCATTAAATTGTATGAGTTCACCTAAAATATAGTTTACCTAAAATATAAAATACTATTGCTATATTACTTAATTTGCCTAAAGTCTACACGATTTTTAAAAAACAAACGACCTCTACATTAAAACTTTGAATTACCATAAACACAACATATATTATATTATTTTATATAATATTAAATATGTAAATATAGAGTACAAACGTACTATAGATACCTATATATCAACTCCTTACAGTTTTCCACCGCAAAGAAGCATGAGATGAGGTTAGCAAAATTAATAAGAATTAATTCTTATCTTAACAGATAAAATGATTTAGAAATAATTTTAACATTACGGTACACGCAGTAAAAGTTGTTGTTATATAATACCATACTAAAAATAACTGTAAACACATGCTATAAACGCGATTAGACATATTAATGTAGCTGCATTTGAGAGAAATAAGATTATTTAAGAGTAAGTTCGAAGACATTAAAAATACTTTTCAATTCGCTTTCTTTATTATATACGATTCCGAATAATTTTGTGAGGTTATTGCAAATTCACGATAGTTAAAAAATCAAACATTCATGCATATTTATTGAGCATTAAGGATCTTTGTGTGAGATGATTATAATTATGATAAAGCTAAGTGGATACATAAAATATAAGTAAATTAATAAAATGCCTTATCGTCTTATTATTTTTTTCAGAAAAGTGGCCTGTCGACTACAAATATACATAGGTCTCCCCGAAAATTAGCTCTAGGTCATAAAAATTATATAATGGCGCCGAAAAGTATACAAAGCTTTTAAATCGGCTTATTATCAATTAATTGATTGGTAATCAAGCTATTTTATGGAACTTTTGAGCAAAACAGAAATAAAAATAATATGATTTACGTAACGTATGTTAAATTTGAATAATAATCAATTCTTAGTATAGGTAAATATTTGGTTATTCTTTTTAGCATTTCATAAAATAAATGCTTAATAAACGAAAATGCTATCGGTGAAATGAATGGATTTTCGAATTTCACTCGTAAAACATTTATTTATATTTCACATAATTGACATTAGGGTGGTCACATTCACTATGTGAAAAAGTTATTTATAGAGTCCTGGAATATATAGAATTTATGATTATTGCTAAAGGTTTAGTATCCAAGCATAAAGTTCTATGTTAAAATAAAGTTAACAGGTGTACCGGTATGAAGTGAGCGTTAAAATACAATACATAACCTTACAGTCATTGAACAAACCACAGCACATGTTTGAAAATGTCAAAGTTTGTACCGGAAAGTGATGATTTGCGGAAAACATTAATATTTTGTTTCCATTTGAAGTAAATTGCTGCAGAGTCACATCGAATGCTTATCGAGGCATATGGAGATCATGCTCTATCTGAGCAACATGCAAAAGATGATTTTAACGGTTCAGAGATAACGATTTTGATGAGAAATGAAGAACGTGAAAGACCACCAAATAAGCTTGAAGACGCTGAACTGCAAGCAATACAATAAATAATTTCAGACCGTTTAAAAGCTATGAAAAATATCCCAAAGTGTGGAAAATGGGTGTCAAATGAATTACATGAAAGACAAATAGAAAGCCGATAAAACACTTGTGATATTTTGTTTCAAAGACACAAAAGAAAATCAGTTTTGCGATGAAAAATGGATTTATTTTAAGAATCCTAAACGAAGAAAATCATGGGTTAGTCCGGGACAACCATCAACAGCGACTGCAAAATCAGATCGATTCGGTAAGAAGGCAATGCTGTTTGATGGGATCAGTAGGGTGTGGTATATCATGAGCTACTAAAAACATGCGAAACTGGTTATTCTAATCGCTACAAACACCAAATGATAAATTTAAACAATACATTCATCGCAAAACGACCAGAAATGGGCCAGAAGACACGGCAAATTAATTTTGTTACACGATAATGCATCTGCACACAAATCAAAATAGGTTCAGGATACAATCAAAGCAATTGGCTGATAGCTGCTACCCCACCCACCGTATTCACCGTACTTGGCACCTTCCGATTACTATTTGTTTTCATCAATGGTACACGCATTGGATAAGCAGCACTTCGATTCCAATGCAGAAATCGAAAATTGGGTGTCTGATTGATTTGCTTCAAAAGACGAACATTTCTGTTGCCATGGTATCCACAAAAAAAAACAAACTCATTTTGTACCGGTACACTGGTAAATTAAAATTTAATTATAAAAAACTAGACATGTTACGGTTACAATATTTCATGCATAAGTTGATGCTTTGTTTGGTATATAAGTAATTTGTATCAATAGTGTACAACAAAAGGCCAACTAGTTTGGTTGGGTTAGTCGGGTCAGGTTAAAAATAATTTTCTAAATTTTCTAAATTATTAAAAAAAATTCCTGGAAATCAAATACACAATCTTCATGCCTTGTAATAAATATTGCATCTTTTACTTTAACTTTAAATATTAAATATAACATTATATCTTGACATATATTCCGAGTCGATTATATGTGCTCAATTTAGTTTCATGTACGTGTCGTTTACACGTTATCACAAATGTTGTTGAATTTAATAATAACTTTGATTTGAGCAATGAATAACTTTAATGAATATTACTATTATTAATATAATTAATCCGAAGCTTTGCCATCTTAAAATATACTACTCCAACAAAAATAATATGTTTGTATTTGATTAATATTTGAACAACTTTATTTTATTATTTTTGTTTTTATGACAAACATTTTCTGTCTCTCCTGTTTGTCACTTACATATCAATATGGCAATATTAAACTTAGGTTAAATTTAAATTAGACTTCAAAAGTCATTATATGTTACCATTTACCTCCACTTATTTTATAAGTAATATTTTTTTTCAATATGAACTGTAAGATCGTCACGCAAACGGCAGCCAAATCGCAGTCTAATTAAACATATGTAGTATTCGCAATTATTTTAGTATTTTTTCACACAATTGTATCAGCAAGTATTTGCTTTATGTATTTTTAAACAACAATCCAATTGTTCCCATAGTTTCGTCTTTTTTTTTTAATTTGCGATCTTCAACTGTCTGAGAAATTCATAGTCACACTGAGCATTGAAATAAACACGACACGGCGAAACAGAGACACGGCTTAACAACTGTAGCGTACAACACGCCCGTTTGAATTGGTGTTCCGTCTTTGCTTCCGACTTTTTCGTTGCTTTTTGCCTAACATTAGACTGTAGGCACGCTCGGTCAGGTCACAGCGAAGCGCTGTAGCGAACTGCCAGCGCCTATGGTCGATCGCCCAGGTGAGCAAAGCGATCAGCGCCGGTAGCGACTGCCGGGACTGCCGCGAGTGCCGCGCACTCTTTGCTGCATCGACAGTGACGCTGACTGCGCATATTTCCCATGGCTGGCTTCGTTATTTTGAGAGTTATAACTAAATATTTACTACAAGTACAGTTAGTGGCATACTTGTTGCTTTGGTGGCGATCGCTTTTGCTGCGGTTACTGTTTCTCTGTCGACGCTGCTGTCTACAGCGCTGCTTACGCGCATTGTTGCCTGTACTCGGAACCGCGACACATCGGAAATAAGCAACTGTGGCGGCAACAACCATAAAATAACTAATGTTACATATACATGGTATTGTGTTGTTATTGTTGTACAGTGGCATCAGCGATCATGTAAAATGTATGAATGTAGCAGATAAGCAGATAAAATATGCGTGAAGCGGCTGGCATTTATTTATATGCAAATATGAATGTAGGCATGTGCGAGCGTGTTGCTTGTAAAACAATGAAAATAAAACTAAAATAACAAACTATATATTTCAACAACAAAAGCAATGTCAAATGTATATATATTTAAGTCTGCATTACGAGTTACGCGCATTCGGTGAGCTCGACTTGAGTCACCGATGTTAATGACCACTGGGAGGCGACAATAAAACGGTGAAATCAGCAAGTAAAAACGGGCTAACGTCTAAATGGAGCACAGAGATCTAAAACATTAACAGGCACACTCTGACGTCATTAGCACTTTAAGAACCCAATGAGAATTGTTTGTGTATTTTCGAAAAATGAATATTGAAAAACTCTAAGTATTTTACTGATCGAAAATTAACTTTAATTAATTTGTAAAATATTGTAACAATTTATTATAAAATCTATTATAAATTAAATTATTAAAATTTATTTAAAATTTTTATTACCGAAAGTAAATGAAAGCTTGAACCTTCCATAACAATATGCCAAAATCATTCTTTATACAATAGAGTTTTTTACATACATTTAAAGTTGGTGACCCAGTATACAGAAAAAATGTTGTAAAATTCGATCAGTAATGAAATATTTCCCTAAAGTTCCGATATGCTATTTATTTTGGTTCGGGGGATTTCACTAAAGTTGACGATAGGTGGCACTGATATACAAATTTTTACTTTATTCGGTTTTCGGTGAAAAACAAAAAATTCTTTACCACTTCTTAGCTGAATAATCCAGTTTTTATTGTAAATTTACAAAAGCCTGGATAAATATCGCCAGTATAGAAATTACTCATAGTTTTTCCTGATATTTGACTTTCGTGTAAGCGGTATGATTTGCAAAACTTTTGTGGTTACTTGCCCTCAGTAAACTCCATACATCTTTCTGTATATTGTAACGATAGTTATTATGATTATTTTAGAACTATGACTAAACTATACTGTATGTGTATATCAAGTAGTAGTAATAGTCATAACTTCATTGTAGTAAAATATTTGTAGAAAATCATTTAATATTGATCCTTTTAAGCCAAAAGAACACTGAGTTCAATTTCACAGTTGAATTTTATAAATAAATTTAAGATTTAATTTAATAATAGATAAATATAAGACCACTGCAAAAATTTGGTTTGCACTCATTACTACTAAGAAGATATTCAGATTATGACGAGAGAAATTAATTACATATAACAAACACTCAATTGTCAGTATCTGCTTCAACAACAATATTTATAAACGAGATAATATAGATCTGTTAATAAGTCTTCAAAAGCTATTACAAGACGGCCATTCATTATTATTTAGAAGATTTGTTTATGAATAATGTTTAAAGCTCGTAATAATAGATATGTAAGTGGGTTACGAGGTTAGGCAGGTTACATATCTATATATTGCGGAATTTGCTTAACCACTGGCATGTGAGAAATCTATAAAACTGAAGTGTAACAATGCCAAACGTAAATACTTTTCATTATTTTATCTCAAACTTTTGGAATAAAATAAAGTTGTGTAGACGCTTGGAAGGATAGGAATATCTTCTTGGGGAGAAAAGAACGTGTGAAAGAATATAGACCGATATGTCAAAAACTGAGGGTCTTAAAAAAAGTGTGGCAACCCTACTGGTAAGCAATTTTCAGACATTTGGCCACCCACCACGACTTTAAGATATATACTCATATAACATACATATGTATATATGTATGTATATAAACTGAAATATAAATTTAAAAAATTAAATTTTAAAGTTTTTAGTTAATCATAACTTAATGCAACAAATATTAAAACAACAAGGACTAATAAAGTTATTGTTTATTTGTTAAAATATATAGTTCAAAAACAATTATTTCAGAACTAGTTCAAATACGAGTATGCCAAATTAGTTCTGAAATTAAATTTCAAAAAAAAAAAAAAATTATAATAATTTAGTCCATATGCTCAACTCTTGCACAAGCATATGTTAATTACGTTGATATATAATATGTATGTTAAAATAAGTATATATGTACAAACATTCGTACAACTATTAAACATATTCAAGTAATAGCTTGTTTAACAACCAGGAAGTGCATATAATTTTGCCAATGCTCCAGTTAAATTATATTTCTTCCATTTAATCACATCCACATGCAAACATATGTACAGATATGTACATGAATATTATTGAACAAGCATACGTTTGTGCATGAAACACGCAATAAAATTGTTAAAGTCATTCAATTGTAAAGTTAAGTAACTTTTCGCCAAGCAAACGCCCAATTGGCAACAACAACCCATAATAAGTAATATTTAAGCGCATGTGTGTATGTATATATGTACATATAAAAGTATGTATGTGTATGCATAAGAAATATGATTTGCAACTCTAATGCATACAACTTTTATAATCATTCGAAAAGGTAGGTAAGGTACATGTATCAATTTTATTGAATCGCTGATTAGTAACACTATACAACATAATAATAAAATAATATTAATAAAAAGTTTACAAAAATTAATGCAAATATATTGATTTTCGAATATTGTGGATCAGTTTGTATGAGGCCACTAAAAGTTTCCTAGATACTGTTTTGCTAATTTTTTATAATTCTCACTTTCTGCCTACAAATTTTCTTTAATTTTCAAGCGCAAGTGTAAAAAATAAATGAAAATAAATATGTAAAGGTTGACATTTATTCATAAATGACAATATGTAAATATATAATGATGTGCTTTTCTGTTATTGTTGTTTTTTGCTACCGAATAACGAACTCAGCTAATCATTCGACATGCTTTGGAATTCACCTTACTTTCATTTTGGCAATAAAACCAATAGTTTAACGTATTTTCTTGACATTTTGCCAATTACCATTAAGTCAGTTCACTAATTACAGTTGTTTGAAAACGTATTTGTAGTTATGGTGGTTTGTTGCTCAGAAATTTTAAAGGCCTAAAGCGATTATGAAATGGATATAGAAGGGTTAAAGAAAAAGGTTAAGTAAATAATAGTATATAATATATAGACATATGTATATGTTTACACACAAATATAATGTATAACATGTGATCAAATTTGACACAGACTGAGAAAATAAAAAGATTTTTACGTATTTTTAATGAGGTCTTTATTATCGTCTTCAAAAAATGGCTCTGAGCCAATACAAGCTTGAAAACGCTTAATCCAATTTTTCATACAGATTTTATAAGCCTCGAATGTGATGGCCTTAGTGCCTTAAACGATAAACTCACGTCACCAGTAATGATGCGTTTGATGAATGGAAAGTCCTCAGCTACATTGTCAAGCATCTCTTTTGCGACCTCGTAGTTTTTGTAAAAGTTTCAGATATTTTGGTACTAGTCTATAATTGACGCGATTCATACTCACAACATTAACAAAAATGCGTTGAGTTGATCTATAAGAGATCTTATTATTCTCAGCTATCTATCTCTGTAGACATCACGCACATTTCCAAGTACTGTTATCATCATTAACAGAGGTAAATGGAAGAGTTGCATGAGCTAATTTTTCGATGACTTCACGATCTTCACTGAATGCTTTGTGCCACTCAAATAGTTGTGTTTGCAAGAAACTTGACTTCTCAAAACACTTCTGCAACATTTTCAACGATTTCTATAAGAATCTGTGGTTGAAATTGCCAGACAAACTTTTTGCGTCGAAAATAAACAGCTGTCAAAACACACTAATTGACATTTTGAGATCAAACTTCACCCGAATATAAAAAGGGTTGTACAGTTTTTATCGATTCGCTTTCGAACGTAGTTTAAATGGTTCAGTCCGAGTCAAATTTGATCAAATGATATTCTTACATAAAGATATGTAAATCCATAAATATATTTATAGAATGACTTTATATATAGAATTTTATATAAACCAAAGAAAAATGAAAGAAATAACCACTATTTTGGGTTTATTGCTTCGAAAATATTTTGGTATTTTGTGTTTAGCCAAAATTTTGAATTTGATATGTGGCCATCCCCTTTTACTTAAACAAAAATATACGTATGCACATAAACTGAAAACTTTATTTGAAGATTTATTGAGTATATGCTCAGGTTTCCACGAAAAAGCTGGCGATTTAGTGCACTTGAACAAACGGTGGTGTTTCATATAATTACCTATTACTTATCATAGCACATAATAACACTTGTGTGAATATAATAAAAAAGTATATACTATAGAGGTAAATGTGGCGCTGCAAATGACAACTCTCTCGAAATTGTGCGCTTTTTTGAAGCATCTGTTTTAACTGAGAGCTTTGCGTTGTTTGTTCTGAGTCAATGTGTAGGCCGATGTGGTTCATATGCAATAACGTATGCACGTTAGGGTGAGACAATTTTTGTGGAACACAATTTACAAAGCTGGCAAATGAAATATTGAGAATAAAACTTTATTTAATTAAGAAGTTTTTATGGAAATGCAAAGAATTCATAAATAAAAAAGCTAATTTCAATCAAGCTCGTTATGAATTTATACTAAACAATTTTTTCTTAAGAATTTTCATAACATAATTTTTGTTGTTCGCTTTGCTGAGGCACTTTTGCTTAGAAATCAAACAAGAATACTAATATATTTTCATAAAAATAAAATATTTTCCTAAAAAAAAAAAAATGTTGCACCCTAAAGTGTGTATATCAGCAAAGCGTAAGCGTAATTAGTTATTGCCGTATGGGCGCGCTCTCCATTGCTTAGCTGCTGAAATGCAAATTCCTATAATATTTTAGAATATCCACGTTGAACCCCGTCTCAGCGGTCATTATCTGTGAAATCCGCAATAGAAGTGCTACTGCAACAACAACTGACGAGATCAGCGTGTGATCCGTGCGCTTATAGGTATGTTTGTAGGTACGTTTATCAACAGCTTAATGGGCGTTTGTTGTTGTTGGTGGCTTGTAGCAATTAGTTGCACATGTTATTGCAGTTTTTCTTTATTATTTGCCTTTTCTCACGTTCTTCATTGTTATTGTTGTTGCTTTTTCACATTTGCATTAGCTGAACTTAACAGAAGCTCACCGCTTTACACCACAGTGTCAACTATTCCCTTAGGTGTGTGTGTGTATGAGTGTATGTGCTCCAGAAGTTATCTCTGCGCTTTAACGTGTTTTTCGCTTTTTGTTTTTACCCAGTTTTACCCAGTTTTAATGTGTTTTATTGCTTTTTTGAAGTTTTTATTTTATGTAATTTTTTTTTTTTGTTTAAAACGCGCTTCTAAGCTAAGGTTAACTTTGTTCTTGGCTAATTTTCTTTGTTGCGCGCTGCCATGTTATTAGTTATGCGACAGTTATGGGTGTTACATATATACATGGAATCGGTTTTTAATTTTTTCTTAAGTGAACAAGCTTTTTATATACAGATTTGTATTTTATAAGATTTTTGACATTTTAGTAGTGACTTACTAAATGTATATATTTATTATTTTGAAGAAATAATAATAATTAAAATTTTTATAAAGTATTTCTTCTTGGGAATTACTAGTTCTGATTTCACATTAAACACCAACTAACCCACCTATGTATGTATATCTGTATGTATGTTTATATATAAAAAGTTAAAGTACTCACTCGCCTTAGGTGTTTCGGTGGTTCTCTTCTTTACTAAAAAATTTCAGTAACAGTGGGTTATTTTTGTGCCCGTTATCTCCTTTTGTATGTGTAAATATGCACAGGTAGTATATATATGTATATGCAGATATAGATATGTTGAAAGTTTTATAAGCACTGCTCAATGTCTCCAATTACTTCATGCTTTAATTTTTGTTTTGTTTTTATTGTTTTCAACATTTATTTCTCGTTTTATGACCGTGTTATTTTATTCTCACAAATTTTTTTACCATTTTCTTTTATCTTATCTCTTATCACAGCCTCGCACGTTGATAACGTACTTGTCGTTTTGGCTTCGGCGCCAACTTTTTTATTTAAAAAACTTTTCACGCTCTTTAAAGCATCTTTCGTCAATTTACTCGTATGTTTATTATTCACTGCAACAAACTATATATTTATTAATTTTATTGTTGTGTTACTTAAATTTCGCTTAAATTACTTATATATTGTTTTATCTATTAAGTATATTTTTTGATTAGCCTCCACTAGTTTATACAGGTGCTCTTTCTTTTACCTACATATGGTTACTAAACGCCAACGAAAATGCCACTGCAGCACTTCAACCCTCGCGAGTCAACTGATCGTCGTCGAGCAGCGAAATTATGTATTGTATTCGCTCATTGGCGCTTGGTTTCATTATTGTTGGCAATAAAGTTGGTCAGTGATTCACAAACTTTGCTCGTGCGGTTGCTCAAAAAAATATATTGAGTGAGAGAGAGCGAAGGGAGAGAAAGGTAGAAAAATAGTTCAAGCATTCAAACTTCCTGCTTATTTATTGTTGGTTGAATATTTGCAAGTACGAAGAGAAAAAAAAGACCGGTTGTATAGTTTGATTCATATCGAGGTTCCTTATTTTTTTAATGAAAAAAAAATACAGCAAATTCAGATGTAATGGGGAAAGCTTATTATCGTTCAAAAGAACATTCTTTGGCATTTTTTCTTTAAGATTATCTGTTTTAAATGTTGGCCGTGGCTACGTCTCAGATGGTGCATCTGTTAGGTCCAATTTTCGATGACTCGTTCGATCATTTCGACTAGTAACGGGCGAATGATACGCGGGATGTTTTGCTCCAAAGTCTGAATCGAAGCAGGTTTGTCTGCATAGACTTAAGACTTTACATATCCCCACACTAAAAAGTTTAATGGTGTGATATCACATGAACTTGGTGGTCAATCGATTCTCTTATTAAATCCACAAATAAACATTGATGCGATGTGTGGGAAGAGCACCACGTCTTGTTGAAACTAAATGTCGCCGAGAATACGAGCTGCAATTTCAGGCACCAAGTAGTCGGTTATCATGTCGCGATAACGGTCGCCATTGACGGTTACGTTCCCAGCGGCATCATTTTTGAAGACATATGGACCGATGATTCCACCGGCCGACAAACCACACCAAACCGTTGTTTTTTATGGAGAAAATGGCAGCTATTGAATCTCTGCTCTTCGTCCTAAATGCGGCAATTTTGCTTGTTTACTTATACATTGAGCCAGAAATGGGCCTCATCGCTGAACAGAGCGAGGCGATGTCACTTAGGTAGATCGAGCGGCTTCAGTTTTTGCTCAAGCTGTATTTTGTACGCATTCACTTTAAGATCTCGATTCGCCAAGTCGTTCCATACGTCAGTCCGAGATGCTGCTACGGTCGAATATTATTCAATAATGAATGCTGGGCTCAAAGATGGGTGATGGTGTAGTACGCTCAGTAGGCCGATATGTTGACAATAAGTTGAGCGAAGTTTCGTAATAAAGTTGAAAGATTTGAAAACGTTGTTCAAGCTTAAGTATTTCCTTGATGAAATGCCAAGTAATATAGAAAAAAAAAATAATATGACAGTTTGACACGACTCACGCGTGATTTGTCAAAAAATAGCTATTGAAAAAGGTACCTCTACTTGGATCACTTTTTATATCATAACTGAAATATCAAGAGGATTGCCTCTCTGGCCAAACGGACAAGCTCGTCAGTTTTGGAGATATTTATTGTTTGAATATTTTATAAACAATTTATTAATCTTTTTACCAGGTAGGTTCGCTCAATTCATACAAAGGCAGTCAAAGTTGTGTACTTCTACTACAAACTTAGAAATTGAGAGATCTGTTTTTGGTTGTATAAATTTTGGAATTGCCTTAGAGACGAGAGCTTCTAAGACACCATATGCCCTGTAATTCACATTTGAATCGACTTCTTCATTAAGATATAGCTGGCCCACTTGATAATGTATGGTGTGAACTTTAGAGAATCAGATCTACCGATGTATAATTCGCACAAAATATTGGAGTTTCACTTTTTATAGATATGACAGATGGAAAGTGGAAATTGCATCTAACAGAGCTATTATGTAGTGGACAACGCCTTTAAACTCCAGTCCATTTTAAAGTAATACAAAACCGCTTATATTTTACAAATCCTTACCTATTTTTCTTATAAGAAATTTCTAAATTTTTTCAACTTCAGAATAGCACCTCAACTTGTGGGTAAAGCCCTGCAAATTTGTCGAATACATACATATGTTACTTAGATATCTGGTAATAGGTGATGGATAAAAGCACCTATATTATTGCTTTGAAGGTCACTCCTGGAATATTCTATTTCGGTTTGCTCAAATTATGTTTTGCGGATATAAACCGATTGAAATGTTTGCTTTGATTTTTAAAATAACTGAGGAAAATCGAAAGGTTCTACTTGTATATGTAATACATTCATACATATGAATGTCTGTATATAATGGGTACAGCTAATATTTCGTTTCAGCTGCAAAATATTGTGTCGCTATATTTGGTTATTTATAATGTCTCTTTCTGCAACTACGAAAGTGCACTTCGAAATCGATGACTAGATAACTTAACAGAATCGTATTTCCGCGTATTCTTTTTCGAAGGACTACTGTTAGAAATTTAAGTAATTAGTGAGGAGCGCGGCATCATTTCCAAAGCTGTTATCATTTTAGCGAAGTAACACACGGTAGCAATAAGTGCGCGCTCTATCAGTGAACCTTATGCGCTCTTTACCCTCTAATTTACTATTGACCGTTAGATGTCGCGAGACATGAAAAATTGGAGCAGCAGTCTGTTTCCGCCATTTATATGATATTTCCTTTTAGTTCTCGAATTTTGAGCGTCACGAAAGTTAGTTGTGATTATTTTGGGAAAGTTGCGTTTTTAAATAGTTTACTATGTTTAATTTTGGGTGTTATCAGTGTTAATAATTCGTGTTTAAATATTGATAAAGTGAAATGTAGTGGAAATAAGTGAAAATTTGCCAGAAAAGCCTCTGGTGCTAAACGAACGTTTGCTGAAGTTGCTTTGTCGTTGTAAGGGCACACATTTTTGTATATAAAATTATATATTTTTTTTAGTTTTATATAAATTTGAGTTGTATTTTGACGCTTGTATTAAAATATGTTATTGATTACTTTGTCAGAGTTATTAGCGGCTTAGCGAATTTCTGTCACCTGGCTCTCGGTTCGACTACAAAAAGTCAAGCGTAGACAGTACTTTTACAGCAATTTTTATTCACATATAGCGCTGGTAAAATTTTTTATTTAAAAATAAGTTTGTGGAAAAGCCTCTATCAGTTCAGTCACTTGGTTAGTTACCATAATTTTTGGTAAACGCTCAATGCCCTCTTCTGGTAGACTGAAACGTTTTATCGTTTCATACCATGTTTTGACCAAAAATTAGGTAACACATAATTTATCCACTAAACTGTCCTCACTGCCGTTAGAGATTTATAAAATCGCTGGTTTTTACATTAAAAAATTTGCATCGTTTAATATTTATTAAAAGGAAGCATTGTAATGTCGTATTTTGTTATAAAATTCGTCTTGTTTTAAATATTTTCCATTTAATGGACAATAACGCATTTTTTGATTTAGGAAGTCGATTGCCAAGTGAATTCAGATGAATTACTTTTAATTTATTTATTTGCTTACATTTTTTTTCTATTTGTATTGTCTAAATCAGCTGTGATAATGTGATAAATTTCTTTATTGACAAATATATGGCGCTAAATCAGAGTCGCACAGGGAGATTACAAGTAGATTAGCTTCAAATCGGTGATGAGATTAATAAGTATCATTTTTGTAAAAGAAAATCTTGCTAAATCTAATAGATTAGGGAGCTAATCTAATGCTCCTTAATCTCGTGATCAAGTTTCGGTCGGAACACATTAAATTGTATTTTATTTACTCAATATAGATTTCACCGAGGACTATTTACTGATAATAGCGATTTTCCTACTTTTCAATACCATTTTTGTAGCGCGATTGGCCTTCGAAACAATTGGTTGATGCATAAGACATTGCCGATCCAGTTTATGTAATGGTCGTCGTTTCCATTGATTTGATACAACGGGAATAGGTTGATTTTGAACTCACGATGCATCCATTTTGTGTTATTGTAACTTTTTCGATGTAATCGGCATTAATAGCGATTCGCATGACCTCACGACCTTCGCTGAATGCTTTGTTCGTGATATAGTATACTCTCCAAAACACTTCGGCAACATTTTCAACGTTGTCGTCATTTCATTGGAAACAAAAAAATTCGTGTAAACTCGTTGTTAAATTTTTTCCCAATAGTAAAAATCGCCAGCTGCCAAACACAACTAATTGACATATAGAGATTAATTTTAACATGAACACTCCCCGACGAGGTTCTTGTGAACCAAGGCTAATTGAAAAAACTATTGATATTGTCTTGACCTTCAACTGATGTTTGATATATTTTTGACATGGCTAAAATAAGCTTTATTTCTTTGAGACTAGTACAATTGGAGCGACTAGTGAAAGACATATCGTTTGAGCAAAAGACAAAGGTCCGCAAGCACAATTACCTCTACATTCTATATGCACTCCTTCAAATAGCTAAATAATTAACCATAAATTTGTTCTCGAATAAATTAAATACTGCCTATCTATCTATGTGGCACATACATAAATCTACAATTAGAAGGTTAAAATCAATTTGCCACAAGAATGCCCAAAAGTACCTCATTGTTGCCAACTACTGAACGCTGCTGAATGCTCATAAGCACGTACACACATTGACTTCGCCTCCGAGCACATCCATTCTTGAACCCCAACTGCTTTGCTGTTGTGGCGCTGCAATATGTTCGTCAAATCGATGTGTGTTTGTGTGCGTATAAATGTTTCACCAAGCATTGAATTCAATTGCAGCAAAAGTACACTTAAGAAAATTTATGCACGAGTGCTTCGGCAGCGACAAACTGCAGCAACACCGAGTAGACATGCCAATATTCTTGTTAAGTTGCTTGTAATTAGCCAAAAGAAAGAAATAAAACCCTAAACTACTGGAGAGGGGTGTGCACTTAAGTAGGGTTGGCTGGTTGCTTGCGCGCTCGGTGAGCCGGTTGCTGCTTCAATTTCTCCTAAATTTAAGTTCATGTATGAAAATGTTATTGTATTATTACCGCAAGCATCTGTGTGTGTGGGTGAGTGCATACAAGCAATTGCAGAAACCCCCGCACACATTTGTGGATTGAATTGCCATCAAGGGATTCATAATTTCTGTAAAACTCAAAGAAGAAGAAGTTGAAAGAGAAGCAACAGGCAAAGTCATTAGAGCACAGTTACCACAGACGGCAGTTGTGTATGTACATATGGTACATAGATTTGTTCTATATAAATTTCAGGCTTCGAGGTGCCGGTGTGTGTATTCAGCTTTCCTCCTACGTGTTGTGGATTGTAGGAGTTCAAGAAGAGAAATGGTTTGCAGCAGAATTGTGTTTAAATTACCGTTACTGTCCAGTGCATTGGCGCTATTACATATATACAAGTACTACATATGTGTGTGTACATGCTTAACATAATTATTTCAACATCAACTTGTGGCTGATTAATTGATGATGCGTTTATCTGAAGGGACGAAGCTTTTATAAAGCTGATTAATTTCCACTGCAAGAAAATTATAATTAATCACGAGTTTGAAGATCGTCAATACGAAGTCGAGCGATTAAACGCCAGCGAATTTGCGACAAATTTATTTACTTTGGCAAATTGTTTCTTTGCATATATACTGAACCCAAATATATTAATAATATATATAGTAATTAATAAGGCATAAATATGTATAATATATATGTTGATTCGGGTGTGTCAAAAAAACAAAAAAACTAATATTGCACCTGTAGATTGAAATGAACGAAATATTGCTACAAGGCAGGATTTTGGGCTTAATTTTAAAAAATATCAGTGAACATTCAAAATTGCCCGTTTAAATAACACGAAAAATGTTTTCATTCAAAATTCTATGACTTAATTTAAAATTCGCAGCTTCTCGTACAGCATAAAATTTCCTAAAAATCTTCCTAAGGGTTTTTTTCAATTACATTTTATTTTACTCAACCTAATGTTTATACCAGTTGTTTGCATACGTATATGTGTATATACTTTTTCTTACGTGGTTACTGTTTGCTTAACTTCCGATTTCGAATATTAGAGGTGCAATATTGTTCAATATGCTAGATCGACGTACAAGACTAAAGCAAAGTTCGAAGAATTAGATTTTTTTATGCGAAGAGTTTTAGAACCGAAATACGCTAGAAAGTTACTAATCGAGGTGCCATTGTTACTAGAAAATCAAATATTTGTTGCTGGTAAAAACTGGAAACAAGTCCTGCGTAGGGGAATGTACACCTTCAGACACTACAACAAAAATAATTTTTTTTGAACATCTTATAAGAAATTTGTGTTCTTTTATGCACTAATAAATTCGCCCAATTTATTTGAAAATAGTTTTTTGTGTGATGTGGGAAAATATTGCTGTCAGACGGAGCTTGAACACCATAGACGTTTATTATGAATGCCACACTCTCCGTATTTTCAGGAATCCTCGAGTGACAATAATCCAGGCCGAATTTCGTGAAGATATCTCGTCAATTACAAATGTTTTCCCTGCAAGGACTTGATTTGATCGTTCAGTTTGTATGGCAAAAACATGCTATATTGGTCCGATATCGGCAGTTCCGTTAAATGAGCAGTCTCTTGGTGAGAAAAGAACGTTTACACAATTTTCGATCGATATCTGAACTGAGGGACTAGTTCACGTATATGTATATAGACGGACGGACATGACTAAATCGATTCAGCTCATAATGCTGATCATTTATATAATATATGGGATCACCGACGTTTCCTTCCGGGTGTTACAAACAGTAAACAGAGTTTATTGAAGATGCTAAGAAGGTGCCTACTAGCCTCAGCGGGAAAGATCATATATTATAAGGGGTAACCAAGTAGATGTTTCTAGGCCTTGTGTTCACAGCTTTTACAAAATATGTACGTCCAGTATATTATCATGTTGCACATATGCATGCAATTTATTTTTGAAAAAATAATCTTTTAAATTTTTTAAATTCTAAACAATAAAGTCTTTAAAAGTTTGTGTCAAAAATCAGCTGGACTATCTTATATTTATTACATTCTCTACTTTTTCAGCCATTTCACCATTTTGTTTTCCCGGTTGCCCGCCTTCTAGTCTTCCCGCCGTCTTTTGACCAGCTGCAGCATCAGTAATGCCTCGGCGAAAGCCACTAAAGTGTTTGGAAATCCCGCACGTACTAAATGGAATTTAACTAATTGCACTCCATTCCTTCGCCGCCACGCAATGCCGCCGCTCCCGCTCCCGCTCCCACACCAAGCCAAAGCTCGGTGTGAAAACAAACGCCGCTAGCTGCTGCGCTCCTTTGCTATTTTTCTGCATACTTTCCCTTCTTAGCTGGCAAAGTCGGGCATTTTTTTGACGCCACTCACAGCGCTCAGTTACGCGCGGCATTTGTTTGCGAACACATCATTCCATTTGCACAACGCGCAACTATGCTGCTGCAGTACCGGCAGCAACAACAATTGTGTGGCAATATAGTGCCGCAAGAGTAGCGAGCATAAGCAGCGTCAACTTTGTTGCTAATACGGGCCACAAAATTTTGTGCATCGTTCACATCATACGCGCTGATTAGAGTTGTGGTCGACAGCAGGCATGTCAGCGGCAGCGCACATCGCTGCATTGCTGCTGTCAGCTGCTGGCGTTATGCTGAAAACAGCGCATTCATAAAACCATTCGTTAAACACTTTAAAATTTTGCATAATAATAAATTACTTGCAACCTTACACTCTTCGCGACACACACACACATATATACATATATATACCAGCGTGCATATCATTCCGCGATAAATTCTTCAATTCTGCTTTCATCAACCATGATTGGCATCAGCGCGCGCGCGCACTCCCCTCGTCACCAGCTGATTGAAAATTCCATTTGTAATTTTGAAAATCTCATTTATCAGCCATACTTGCCACATATTTTCTTAGTTTGCAGCTCTAACGCTCATATGCAAATTTTTGTTGCACCGAATGGCCACGTTGCAGCAACTATGGCTCTTCACTGTGTCTCCAACACTATGCCGCCCCTCCGGTTTGGTATCCCCGCTAAATTGTTTTTCTGTGATTTGTGAAAATACTTTCCCACGGATCGCTTAAATATGTGTTGCACGAAGTGAATTATGCTGTGATGGTCGGTCAATAGCACAAATACAACAATGACTCACCTTCCAGTAACATGGTGAAAGTCAAAAAATGTTGTATGAAACTAAAAATATTTTCAGGAAGAATCTTCAAGTTTTACGAATTTTCTCTAAGAATTTTACTATTACTATTTTTAATGGTTGATACAGTTTTTAAATAAAATCAATTACCAAATCTATAAATGCAAGGCCATGATAAGAAACTGGAGAGTTCAAAAGATGAAAATCATATGTTTAAATTTGGGGAGATGTAACCTATATTCAGAGTAATAGTTCTGAAGATACTTGAACATGAGAAGGTATGAAATTTCTGCGGCTTTCTCCCTAAAATATTTCAAAAACTAGTGGAGTCTTTCTTGCTTCCCGAACCTCCTGAAAACATCTTGTTCAGATGTTGTCTGTTTGATTTATTAGAAGGGGTATGTTAATAGTACTGGTTTTGTTCAACAAGAGAAGATTTTGCTCATCAATTATCAACTATATATATAAGAGTGTTTCTTTGTTAGATTTCAAGGTTGGTATTGATTTCACAATATGTGCTGTTTTAAGTTAGATTAATGGACGTCAACAAACCGAAACGCTGTGAGGTGTGTTTGTGTACGGTTTATTTCGAATATACCTCCTTACTTCTTAATCCAATTTACTGATAGCAGAGAATATGGTGTGTTGGTTTCGGCTAATAGTTCGTCTTTTCTAAAGCCTCGCAATCAAACGTTTTGGAGTGCTTTTTCTTCTTCGGTTTCTGAGAAATATATTCCGTTCCGCCTAGTAGTTTTTCTAAAACAATAGCCACCGTGGCTTGGCCAAACGCTAAGAGCGGTCTAACTATGATTTAAGTTCATTAACACAGACTCATATACTCTTGTCTAAATTGCTAATATGATTGTTTATCATATGTTTTCATGTTTTAGGTTTCTGAGTTGAACCACAAGATCAGATGTTAAAAAAGTTTTATAATGATATTTATCTACTTAATATAGGTTAAAAGAATATCTTCGATCTAACATTTCTTTAAAACACTTTGAAATGCTTTCTAAATTTCTATAAAGTTAGGTGGAAAGGAAAGACCTATTTGTGGGTAGTCATTAGTACAAAGATTGGTTAACTTTTCTAGTCATATTCATCAGATTTACTGTGCGTGAAATATTTATGTTACTAAGGACTAATTTTTTGGAGGGTTCTAACGTAAATATGGTCGATTTATGGCAGCAATTTAGTAGATCTCCATTGTAGATCGACCCAAATTTTTTATAAAAAGAAATCAAACCTTCCCGACCATTTTTGCTTTAAAAATTAATAAGAAACCAATTGTTGTTTTATTACTTTATTTATTAAATCTGCTATTGTTATAGCCTAACAATAAGTAATAAATCTTAAGTTCATTTAAAACTAAACAAGCTTAAGGTTGTGGTTGAGCCTTTTTACTAATCGTGACGCATAAAACTCTTTACCTGAACCATCAAGTCAAACTCACTGTTGCAATTTATTTGTAGTAATCTGTTCGTATGAACTTCGAGGGAGAAAGAACTTTGCCTTTTTATTTCCCACCTTTATGCACAATAAAACGTGTTTAATCTGAATGTCTGTAATTAAAAACATGTAAATTTATCTGCAACACTTCAAACCAAATAGTTACCCATACAAATACAACAATACACAAACAGTATTCAAGTGCAAACAAACACACGGTTGTGGCGTTAGAATTACAAACCAGGCTTGCACAGAAGAACACACACACATACTTACAAACACTCAAACCAAATCAATGCGTGTCCAACTGTGTTAGGTAATCGAATTAACATTGCACTTTTTGCGGGCCTTCCTCTGCGAGCTCAAATGTAAACATGTAATTGCAAATACGGGGCGCTACTTTGTGATCTTCGATTTTGTATAAATATTTGAAAGTTTGCTTTAATTTCACTTTACTTTTTGTGTAAATGTGGTTTGGACTCGGATAGATTGGTGTAATGGCCACCGTAAGTGACCCGATATCCAAACTTAAATCTGAAATTTTGATCTAGAGGCGGAGTGAAGTGAGAGGAAAGGGCATCGACGGTCTCTTTTCGTTAGGTGACTCTTCATTGATTATGGCGTGAGTTTACAAAGACGCTGCACCGCAAGCAAACATCTTTAATTTACGGTAATTTACTTTAAAAAAGTTTGGATTCTCTTGTGTGTAGTCGTTATTCAAGAGAACCTTCGAAAAAAGTGAGCTGATGATGAGAAAGATTTTACTGCTTAAAATTATTATACATCCTAAATTAAAAAAAAAACATTATTACACTAGATGAATACAGGTAAGAATCAGAGAACTAGTAAAAATTTAGATTTTTGTCAAATGGCGGCTTCTTAAAGAGACAGTCGTTTTTTGTGATAAAATTTTACACTTCAGAAAAATACACAGCTAAAAAATCGAAGAAGCTATCAAACATCGTACTCCTTCGTGTGAAAATATCAAGTCGATCGAACCAGTCCTTTCAGAGAAATTTTCCTCAATTACTCTGAATATCGCGTTCCGAGAAAAACGCGTTTAATGTTTTAGGTGTCGAAACTTCCCACAAATACGTTCACATGTCCGAAACTTTTTGCCGAATCAACTTCAAATTTTTGCTATTAAATTCTGTTATTTTACAAAAGTAGTAATATGTCATTATTATACAATGTTTTGACTTGAAGTCACGAAAATTTCAAAAAAAAAACAGTTTAATTTCCAAAGTTTAAGCTGTCTGTGTTGACCCAGTTCCAAAAAGGGTTCTTGCGGTAACAATCATAAGTTCTTGGAGATTCATCTAAAATCAATCGGATAGAAAAAATTGGTTTTATAAATAAATGATCCTGGGCCTGATCGAAGCCTTTTATTTTTTGTCAAAAAATAACAAAATGGCATCTCCAGGAAATTTTTGAAAAAAAAGTTCTTCGATCAGGCTCGAGCTTATTATGCATTCTAAAAGCTGTACAAATTTCATTAAAATCTACTGAGCGGTTTTCGAGTTACAGTTGTCACCAGTTCGAAAAACATATTTAGTTTTGAGAAAAATGCATTTAAAGTTTGTTGCAGCTGCCGCTAGCTACCTGCTCCGGAGCGCTTTGAACTGCCCGAGCGCTCTTTGTTATTTGTCGAATAACTCAAAAAGTAATTATCGCATCAACTTGAAATTTACAGAGAATATTTTCAAGATATTACACTTAACGAAAATGCAAAAAAAGCAAATGGAGTTTTTGAAAATTCTGACTACCCCTAACCCCTTAAGCTAGCTTAGCACTTTTGATGTTGAAGACATTTCGGGAGAAGCCTGCTGGGCCTTTCAATCGGTTGAAAAAAACTATAGGCATTATTGTGTAGTTGTATCCTCTTCATGTTTATCCGTTAGAGCTAATAGATTGTCTCATCAGTGATCACATCAGTATTGTTGCCTGTATTAAAATGCTAATTATTTTAATGAGACCGTTTTGCGAGGTGCCCTGCTGTCACCTACAACGACCATTATTATGTAAGTCAGTAAATTTTAATACATTGTATGTACAAAGAATAAATATTTGCATAAACAAACACACAAGTGCACAATCACACACACATATGTACATGTGCTGTATGTATGTGTGCTGTTTGTTTGCTTGCTCGTTTTGCGCATTTACATTGTCCCGGTGTGCAATGTTGCAAATTTTTCAAATATTTGTATATACACAGACATGGTTCATGCACACATATCCAACAACTACAAGTAAGTTCAATTGGATTCGATGATATACGAGTGTACGATTTAGATATCGGGTGATGTGCGCCGCGAAATCTAAGCCAAATAGCCAATTCGCTGAACAAACCGATGAAAATTGCTTGCAATACCAAAATCTATGGCAATAGTCATTGCTCTTGCTGGTATTGTTGTTGTTGCTGTTGTTGCTGTGGCTGCTACCATTGGTGTTGCCGGTGGTATTGGCCGCTTGTGTGGCGCTTTTGTGGTGGAAATTGGGGATTTGAGACTTGTCTTTTTTATTGAAAATGGGTGAGCTTACAATGAACGTGTGCTAAAACGCCATAAATACTTGTATGCGCAAATATCCACATACACTCACATACAGAAAGTTATTTGTGGCTGTGTGGGTGTGAGTGTGTGCTTCTGCTGTCGCTTTGTAGGTATTTGACAAGTATCAGCTCTATTCAGCTCAGCTGAGCTCATGTTGCAGCATAAGCACATGAGCAACTTTTATACACCAAACACATACACATACACACATACTTACACACATGTACACAGTAATATGCATGCAATTGCACTTGTATCCCAAACGGCGCGTTGTGTGTTCTGCTGCTGGATTTGGGTCAATTTGTGTGATTGAATTGAATGCACATTCGCACATGCACTTAAACACACATTTATAACGGCATATATGTTGGGTGTATGCATCACTAAATGACGCGACAAATGCAAACGAAATGAAAACGCCAACAACATCAAATAGATTTCCGTGCAACAAAATGCAAAAAGGCAACAAACGGTAAATAGAAGTGCAACGACGGCAAGCAATAAGTGAAAGCAACGTAAGCAAATGAAAATGTTTGACAAAGCGCTGCGCGAAAATAAATGAAAATTAAATTTTCTTTGACTGCGTAGGAGAGCTCGCTGTTGCATCACTCTGTTGGTGTATACCTATATATGTGTGTGTGTGTTTTTTGGTGTATTTGTTTTAAAACAACGCAATGACAAATAGTATTTGGAAAAGAAAGCAGAAAAGATTTTATAAAAAATGTGTAAACTGCTCTTTTCTTTTTATCTGTGGGTTCAACGTCTCTTTAACGGTTTCAGCAAAAAAACTGATATTTCAAAGAGCGATTATTAAAATAATAAATTATTTTTATATAAACATTTGTGTTACATACGCACATATTTATTTGAACAATTTTATCTCTTTAGGCAAGTACTGATTACTTTTCTCATAAAAGAAATTTCCTCAGTATTTGTTCGTTAAGAAAAGTAAGGGCTGTAGGCCCAACTTGCCCTGTATATGTTGATGAGCGTACATATATTCAAGGATATTCGGTGAGGAAAATTTCTCTGACACGACTTTCATATACAAAAATATTTGTGAGGTAATGAACGAAAGAATATTATTTTTGAAAGCAAAATCAATTTTTTTAGCCTCTCTGAAGTGTAATTATTTTCGCAAAAACTTACTTTTTTTTTAAAGTCGCCATTTTGTTCAAAAACAAAATTATTGACTAGTGCTTCTACCATTACCTCTTCTCATTATTAGTAATAATATTTTCTAAGATTTTTGGATGTGAGATAATTTTAAGTAGCAAAATTTTTCTCACCGCTAGCCCCGTTTTCAAGAAGGTCGTCCTGAAGATTGGCTACGGGATCAAAGGAGTTAAATAAGTCGCTAAATATTAATATACATCAAATTCTGTAAATTAATATTTTTTCGATTTCTAAAGGATGCATTTCCGAGTCGTATTATGCGCCAATTTATTCGAAGTGAGAGTCATGTATTTGTACGTGTTTTTGTTATAAATGGTCGATTCTTCAGCAGATTTTACAGTTCTTTTTACTTCTGACAATTTCATATATCACTTAAAGGGGTATTCTAGCTTAGAAACTATAAAAAAGTCCAATTTTTTTGTTTTGTACTTTCAAAGTTTAATTATTCAAGAATATATCTACAAGAGGATTTTTTAAAATTCGAATTATTTTCGGAGTTACAGGCCAAACTGGTTCGGCCAGAACTGAAACTTTAAATGCGTTTTTCCCGAAACTGTCTTGTTCAAAACGATACCCACGATTTCTCAGGTTCTACCGGATCGATTTACCTGAACATTTTAAAGAGTCTTTTTTAAAGACTTGTCTATGTTTGGAACTAGCCACATTCCCGAATTTAAATTTTTACTATTTTTAAAATATACGAAGCAGATAAAAAAGTGGTGTAAAATTTGTTGTATTTTCAAGCAGTCGCCATTTTGTGAAAAAAAATAATTTTCAAACTTTTTTGTAGTTCCGCAGGTATAGTCACGTGCGAAAAATTACCTAAAATTCATGTATCTGGACTAGAATACCTCCTTAAAGAAAAATAATTAAACGATTTTTAATTCAACCGCGCCAAAAAGTAGGCAACGCATTATTATTTTTTATTTTGTCAGTTGGTTTTCGTATGAAATATAAAATTCACAATGTTTCTAGAGAACGTATGATCAGAGAACGTTTATTACGTTCTCTGCTTAAAATACATATATTTCATTCAATTTTTGGGTTAGGGTTGTAAATATATCAGATTTTGTGGTAATTTAGGTAATAAAGTCGCCTACATTTCGGCGCATTGACATGAAATCGTCTCAAAATAAAGCAAAATGAATAAAAATTGTACTCACTTAAAAAATTTCACATTTTTTAAATTCCACTAAAAGTTAATCTCGTGAAACTTCCCTCCGTAAGAATAAAACCTAAGCTTCATTAATATTAACGCGATGCATGCAATTAATGGAGATGCAGTTAAGCGCCCACTGCGCTATTAAATGCACAGTGAAAATATACATAAATTAGCGCAATGCAACGGTACTTTATTGCTCTGCATCACATCTGGCATTGCAAGGCAGCGAGCAAGGCACACGCACTTTAGCCGAGTTCAAATCGCAAATTTTACGCATTCACGCATAATTAAACATTTCTGAGCTGATTATGCCGAAGATTAATGGAGGATAAAGCAGCTGCCGGAGTGTATTAATGCCGAAAACAAAAACAAAAACCCAAAAATAAAACGTTACAATCGAAAAAGGAAACAGAAAGAGAGAGCGAGTTCGAGCGGCAGAAAGAGGGGAAAAGAAACGAAAACAGCATAAGACCTGCCACATTAGCAATCCACGTAAACAAGATGTGCCTGTTGCACATGGAGCCTGTTGCACTGCGCCACAGTTGCACTATACGCTCGACCATTGCCAGTGCAAATGCGATGCAAATGTATTGTAATCGAATACAAGTGCAGCGTAGAGCATATGACAGGCATGCGGCCATACGAAGTAGGCATTTGGGAGGCAGTTTATTTTTTTGTGGCAAGCAGTGATTTCCTGCGGCTATCAGTGCTACTTAAAGCTGCACAAACAAGCAAGCAACTCGTTGGTAATAGAGAAGCTGCCGGCAAATAACGGCACAACTGTATATACATATATGTTCATATGCGTCGCCGCTATGCGTTGGTTGAGTGTACATATACGTTGCTGGCAGTTGCTGCATATGGCAACAGTAAGTCACTCAGTTATGCAGTCAGTCGGTTGGCAGTGCACTTACATGCGGTTGATTTGCCATAGTTTAGTGTGCAACTCCAGCCAGCACGCAGCCACTGCTTGCATCACAAATGTCAGCCAGTAGGCGCCCAGTGGCATGTTTATGTACACATGCACCCAAACATGTGCAAATATAAAATATACAAGTTCATATGGTTGCATGGCGCATATAGAGGCATCGGGTGCTGCACTTGGCTCGCTCGCTCATCAACGGTCGCTTTTCGCGCATCATCCGGCTGTCTGTACACTGTGTTAAGTGTGCTGGCGCTGTCTCCGCAGTTGTTAATGCTGCTACCCGGCACAGTTTCAGTCGACAAAATGGCAGCAGTAAAATAAATGACACATTGCCCCGTTAAATGAGTGTGTGTGCGCGAGTGGCGAGTGCATTACATTTGCATTCTCAGCGTGCAGCACGTAATTATTTGAAATTTGTGCGAACAATTGGCAGCAACGGACATACGCGAGCATAGAGCGTGAGATGGGCGCGGCTTTTTCATTTGAAATTTTTTTTTTTATTATTGTGTGGTATATGCCGGAAGTTGTTTCCATGCTTGATTTCAATGAGGAAGTGTTTTTTTTCTTCCAAAGTCTTTAAAGATATTTTGAGGATTTTTTGAAAGAAGAGGAGAGCTAAAACAAATTTGGCGAGATTTATATTCTAATGAAAAGATCAAATTTGATCTCAACTGACCAAAAAAAACAGCATTTACATCTATTTGAATAAAAATATTTATTATCGTCAATTGGAAAGTTTTCGATGGCTTCACGACTTTCACTGGTAAAAATCGTTAGACGAACTTTTCGACTCGTGCGCAAACAGCTGCCAGACACACACTAATAGACATATGTTTATCAAACTTCTCATGAACATAGGAAAAGTTGTACCAATCTTTAAAAACTATGTTTGTCGGTTCGGCTTGCATGCGCAGAGTTAATGGACTGGTCTGGGTCAAATTTGGATAGATAAGATATGTATATATGTACATTGTGAATACGAGTAAACACAATTTGTATATTAGTTCCATTTATTAAATTTTTTTCTTAAAAAAAAAATGTTTGTGCCCTTTGTTAACTATCAGTAAGTTGCTCATTATTTCCTACGTTAATTATAAAAGTTGGTTGAAAAGTTGATTGGTCTCACCAAGAAATACCACTATTAGCTCCAAATTTTTTTTCCTCCTCAATTTAGTACATCTGTCGTGAGAACACATGCAAAGTTACAAGTCATTCTGTCAATTAATTCTTTTTTTACCAGGCATTTGAAGTTGACGTGTCATAGCGATTTTTTATTATGGAAAAAATTTAATATCGCGTACTAATTAGACCCTTTGTTTTAAAAGGCTTCAAAGTATGATTTATGAACATTTGTTAGAATTGTGTAAGTAGTCCGTGGGCTGTGGAATTTTGACGTGGTCGTGCTAGGCTTAAATATGATCCACGCGAAGGACGACTAAAATCGCAACCACACCAGAAATCAGTGAGCAAGTTCATTATATTGTTAGTGAAGATCCAAGTTTGACTAAGCGTAAAATTTCTAATGCCATAGGCATCTCAGACGAAAGAGTACTTCATATTTTACATGGAGAATTATATAAGCAAAAGCTGTTTGGAAAGTTAGTGCTGCACACGTTAACAATTCAACAAAAACTGGATCGAAAACAAATTTCTCATCAAAATTTGGATCGTTTTAAGCAGAATAAACCCGCTTTCTTGCGTTGTTTTATAACCATGGAAGCGACTTGGATCTACCACCATGATCCTAAATTGAAACAAGAACGTTTACAGTCGACAGAAGCTGATTGCTCAGCTCGAAAACAAGTGAAGTCACAACGATCAGCAAAGAAGGTTATGGCAACAGTTTTTTGTGAAGCAAAAAGGAATTTTGTTGATTAATTATCTGCAGTAAGGTAAAGCAATCAACACTAAATATTATTGCAGCGTTTTGGATTAGCTGGATGTAAGAAATCGTTAAAAAAAACCTGGTTTTCAGCACAAGAAAATCATTTTTCATCGAGACAATGTACCTGCTCACAAAGGTTTTTTAACAATGGCGAAACTCAATGAGTTAAAGTACGAATTTCTTGAGCATCCACCGTATACACCAGGCTGGCTCCCAGCAACTACTATCTCTTCAGAAACCTGAAAGAATTCCTTCGTGGAAAGCGTTTTTCGTCGAATGAAGAAGAATTATATAGGCGTGGCATAAAATTATTGGATGATCATTTGAATAAGTGTATTGAAGTTAAGGGAGATTATATTGAATAAAAAATATATTTCGTAACAAAAATAGTATTTTTTTATTTTGAGTGCAGAAACTTTTTTCCTCTTATAGGATACATCTTGGAACAGCAAAACCTTGATAATTTCCTCATTCTTCATCAACAAATTTTATTAATTATTGTCTAATAATATGTAGGTAGATAATGAAGTCAAAGTAACAATTATTATATGTTTAAATTAAGAAACCATTGAGAAACACAAAAAGATTATTTTTAAATTGTTTATTTTTTTGTAAGGTGTTATTTTGAACACTTCACTGTTTCTATAGAAGTAAATGGTAATGCACGCTTTCTTTTCATTAAAAAATTCTTAAACAGAGAAAGGTGCTAAGAATGCAGATATATATATGAAAAAGCAATCCTATCTTATGATTAATCACCAAAATTGCAGAAATACAATATGCATCAAAGCTAATTTCCACTTGCGTCGTATAAATGCAGCCTGACCCTACTAGGGACGCACCTAGGTTATACCTTTAAAATTGCATACTTAAATTTTAAATAGATAGCTTATATAGTTTTGGAGTTACAGCCTTCTGAAGTGTAGTCTTTCAGTTCTATCAGCTCCATCAGTTTATCTCTAAACGCGTTTTTCTCTAAACAACATTTTTCGAATTTGATTGAGTGATTACTCGGAGACAAATTATTCGATCACTGACAAATTTTCTGCATGTTCTGTATACACTGACCTGTAAATTTTTTGCTCTGATCAAAAATCGAACTTTGGCAAACTAAAAACGACTAAAATTTTGGGTAAAACTCAACTTTTTGTAAATATACTTTTTCGACGGACGGTATTTTATTGTTCAGTCGTTTGTTTAAAAGCCGAATAAACCACTCGGTGTGGTTTTCAGCTCTGGTCTTTTCTGGATGATTATTTTTTTCAACTTTGACTTTACTTTTCTTGTACAACTATTAAAGCGGCGCTGATAGGTTCATTGCCTTTATAGGTTCCAACTTTTGCCTCGACCATAATCACTTTTTGCAGAATTCTTAGATGTGCGATAAAGCTAAATTTGTTTTCGAATTAAAATACTCTTGAATTATTTAGCATCATAAATGTACGCGCACCGAAATTTGTTAAACATTTGAAAGGGTTGGCAAAGATTACCACTATCTTCATTTTCATCATAAGGCTTCATAAGAATCCTATTTAAAATGTATATATTGGAAGCACCAGAGGGGACAATGTACCCATCAGCCAAATAATATATAGTCAAAGCTTGAATTGGCTTAGTTACGAACAAACTATCTTAATTTATATGTTTTCTTCCAACAGAAACTTTGCATAAGTCCTCCCTATTGCCTTATAACGCCTTTGTACATACATACAGGCATTTGCACAAAAATGTTTTATGAAAGCGCAGCGCTTATATACAGCGCAATACTAAACATTTTATTTACATTTCCCGCTCGTATTTTAAGTTCTTTCTTTCATTACTGTCTCAAAGCCTGCTACATGCGCTCCTTTTATTGCCTTCACTTTACTTGAGTTTATACGCTTTTCCCATAGCAAGCGAGTGCGCACACACCGCACACCGCCGCATACAAAACAAATACAACGGCAATCGGCTGTTGGCCTCAGTCAGCCTCCTTTGGCTGCTTGCTTGCTCGTTGCTTTCACGTTGTGGTGACTGGCGGTTTGTGTTGTTGGTGTTGCTGTTGCATGCTGTGCGCTAGATTTGGAGTTTAATGTGGCGCGCAAATAGGCATATAGGGGCCTGAATGCAAGACGAGCTACGTGCCGCTGCCCAAGCTCCGGCGGAGAATTCATTCCACAGTCTATTTGTATGCGCATTCGACAGGGCGCACCCTTTACACCCAAGCGTCAAGCGCAATTTGCTTTGCATTCCTAAAATCGCATTGAGCGCGCGTTCTGTGTCTAAAGCGCGGTGTGCAGTGGGCGTGAGTCGGCTATGAAGTGTAACGAGTGCAGAGCGTGCGCTCGACAGCGCTGGTTATTGAAAGGTGGGGGGGGGTGAGTGTGTGTATTGTGGGTGCGCGTATGGCGGCGGCTGTACAGCAACGGCCATTGGAGTGCGTTGTACTCGCGCGCATTTGTTTGCACGTTTTTATTTCATTTCTGAATTGTAACGGCAACGCGGCGCTTTGTGAGCGTTGTGTGTGTTTGCATAGACTGCATATATTTGTGATTTGCATGCACACACATATATACGCGCGTGCATATGTGTGCGGCTTGTTGCAATGCTCTTTTGTTTGCCTATCTGTCGGTGTAGTTTCCTGCTCGGCGGCGGTGTCTGTGTGTGTGTGTATGTGCGTGTGTTGAAAATAGGCCGCGTTCGTGCGCGAGCTTTTCGCTAACTGTTGCTTTACTTGGAGGAATTAGATTGCATTCAACTGCACTTTGCTCGCCATCTAACTGTACAATCCGTTTGTTTGTCAGCATGTCTGTCCGGAGCGATTGTAAACGATTGCTTAAAAGAGAATTTTCTCAATGTACACAACTGCACACACACACACACACACACATACATACCTATATATACATATATACGAATACAATCAGATTTGTGTAAATAATTCACTTTAGCTGGTTGATTGGATACGTGCAGTAAAGGATGAAATTTTTATGGATGCATTTTTGATAAGGGATTTTGTTGAGTTTTATTGATTGTGCAAACATCAATAGAAGCAGTTATAATCTGATTAATTTGAGCTTGTATTGTAAGTGGAGTGAAATGTACATAGGTATGTATTAGGGTGAGTCCAAATTGTCAGTTACTGTTTTTTCGTAAACCTAATGATTTAAAAGATATAAACAGTTGCGGTTTATTTATTATAAGGCAAATTTGTATTTTCTTGTGAGTTTTATAACTCAATGAAAAAACATAATTTTAAATTTTAAAGCTAATAGTCTTGTAGAAAAGTTGCTGCACTTCAGAAATGCTCTGTATAATTTTTCGATTAAGTTAAGTGTTCAGGAGATATTCATCGTCTAACATCAATGCCTATCAAAGGAAAACGCAAATAACAAAAAGAAAAAAAAAACAAGAAAAAAATTGGAAAAAATTAAGAAAAAAAGAGTCCATTTAAGAGTAGGAAATTGAATGCTATACAATTTAATTTCCTACGAAACGAGATATGAATCTGTTTAGATTAAATTAGATGACGGTAAAGCAGAGGACTGTCCGTTACAATTAGGAGCTGATACTTGGAGCGCGTTTCTTAAACGTGTCTACCAACTATTTTTCGCAGTGTCAAGCGAAAAAAAACATTACTTTTTTTGACACACCCTAGTATGTATGTATGAATTTCCCTAAAAACTCTCACAAATATTAAATGAAAAGATTTCGTCAAATGTAGTACAAACTTTGGGGCTCTGCCTAGCTGAAACCTGCCTTCCTAACATGGGAGAGTTTTATTCGTTGAGAAAGTGATACTCCATAAATTTTTGGTTGAATTTTTCAATAAATTTTCTTTTCTGGTGTATATCTGCTTGTTTTTTGGTACATTTGACAATCAAGGCTTAAAGTATTTAACATCGCCAAGACATTTAAATGACATTTTATTGGATTAAACAGTTCATAAAAATTTGTAACATTTCTATAATTCATTTATATTTGTTAATATACAAGTATCCCAGGTTTAAAAATGTTGATTGAAATATTGATTAATAGTCTAAATATTTTCAAAATTTATATATTGTACTTACAGACGTAAAAAGTTCTGTGAAGTATTTAAAAGTGAACGTAAACATGCCAAAAAACAAGTATTACCTTTTAATTAAATTTAGAAATTATTTTAATTTATAATATAAATGGCTTTGTGATTCAGCAGCTTGGGAGATATGGTATTATACTATATATGGTATATAACTCTTTATTTTAAAAAATTTGATCTCGTAACCGATCTTCATGAGTAAATCCGAAAACAGATGTGTGGCGTTAAGAAAGATTTATTTGCTTGAACGTATCATAAATCCACAAAATAAAATAAGAAATTATTAGTATTATAGATGAATACAGGTAATGGTCAAAGGATTATTCAAATTTTAGATTTTTCGCAAAACGGCGGCTTCCAAAAAAATTTTTTTTTTGTGAAATTAATTACACTGCAGATTAACTTAAAAATTTAAATTATTAACAGAAATCGTTTGAAGGTTTTGAAGCTGATTACACTAAATTAAATAAAAAAGTTCCAAGTTAAAAATAATTTTTTTTATAATATATATATATATTTTCCTTTTTAAACAACTTTTTTTTTTGTTAGCTTAAACCGCTGACAACTGAAGCCAAAACAAGATTCACGTCGTCATTCTACAAATAATTGACAATAAATACAAAGTACTCCTGTCAATCATCGTTGTATAGGGACAAGGGATTCAAACCAAAGTTATTAAGAAGTTTTTTGGGCGTCGTCTCTACCATGTCTGCAACCAGTGCACACAAAAAAAAAATGGGTATGTTCAAATTCAAAAATGGATATAACGCCTAATCCATGAAAAGGTAATAAGTAAAGGACTCAAAATTATATTTTTAATCTGTTCTTCTAATATAAATTTGCATGCGTTCTTTATTAAGACCGCATAACAATGTGGTAAAATGTGGTTGTTCAGGAGTTGCTTGGGATAAGCTTAGACTTTAGATTAGTTCTCCAATTAATTCTTTAAATGAAAAAAGTAATATTTGAACGGCGGTAGTGATATTGTAGAACAGTTATTTCATGCATGACCATCGTTGCCAAATTAAAAAATTTAACATTTCAGAAGGTAGTAACGGTTTTTTTTGGAAATATCCCACATTTTTATTCTAATTGCGAAATTTCATAAGCTTTACCGACTAACAGTGGAGAGCATTCGTTTTTAAAGCTGTTTCCCATTTTTATAATCGCAATGATTTATGCCGCTAATCACTTATTATTTTACTAAGAGAAAAAAGTAACATTTTAAGCTCATTATTGAATGTTTTCTCTATGATTTTCATTAATTTTTTACATTATACAATTTTTAAACATTTAATAAATTACTTTAAATTTATTGTAGAACTTATTTAAAAAACACCGAAGAAAATTATTTTAAATATTGATTATATTATGATAGTAGTTTCATTAACTGTTATAGACAATGAAAAAAGTATTAGCCAATTTCAAAACGATTTATTGAAAACTTTCGAAATTAGCGTACATCCAAAATAAGTCGTTTTGAGAAAAAAAATAAATAAATAAACTCTCGCTCGGTGCCTGTACCACAATAATAGTAAAAAATATTAATAAAAATATCCAGTATTTTCAATTGAAATTTTGGAAAAATATTTTTCTTAAACAATTTATTAAGTAAAAAATCAATTTATGAATCAGCTAACACTATTTCCTCCCTTAAAATAATATCTAAAATCAATTAAATAATTTTTTAATTATGTTTATTTAAGCTACTTCCCAGCCATATACGATCTACTTCGCATAATCGCGCAACGAAAAATAGCAAACAAATTACTTAGTAATTGCTTTATACCCTACAATCTGATAACTCGATGCTTAAATGTTGCACCTTCAGCGAAGTGTTGCTCACTGTTTGCATCGTAAATTCAAATGTGCATCATAAAGTTGTAGTAAAACGCTAAATTAACGTAAATCTCGAAGCAAAACAACAAGTTGCAACTGCCACATTAGAGCTGGCCACAGGCAAATCAGCAAATAAGCGCGCACGCCTGGCGTGCGGGCAAGTAAACAAGCTGAGGTGAGGCAGTAAAACTAAAAGTAGACAAAATACGTATAAAAATGGTAAGCAACTGAAATAGTAGTGTAACGCTATACGCACACCTAAACAGCTATGAGTACATAAAGCAGTTGCAAGTAGCGTGCCACTGGCCGCTGCTGTGAGTCAGCAAGAGCAGCAACAGCAATTTATTGTTATTGCCGCAATTTGTCGACGTTGACATTATATTTGTTGTCAGCTGGACTTTGTTGCTGTTGCAGCTGCTGTCATTGTGCTTTAGTTTACACCGACTGCCGGCACTAGACAAAAGCCTGCCACCAACGCCATTAACAGCGAAATTTGCCTGATAAACTGTTCACTACATACACGCACACTCACACACACAGACCATTCACCACGCTTACAACACGTCTACTCACTCTCTATGCTTGCCTTTTGTGTATAAAAGCAGCGAAATGCGCAAAAATGAAAATTATTTACAAATAACGCTCATTATAAATATATCAGCACAAATAATGTATGTGTGTTTGTGTGTGTGCGTGGTGTGCTTGTGTGTTGTATGCGTCATAAGAACAGCAACAACAATAGCTTCCCAAGCAGCAACAGCCGCTTTCCAATGTAACACTTTTGGCTTTACATGGACGCTGTGATTGACACAGTTTCAATCAGCTGCACCGAATACCTAAATGCTCTTAGTTAAGAGCGTTACTCTCTTCATTTTGTGAAACGAAACACGCAGCAGTACTTCGCTGTTATTAATTTTAACATTACTCATACGTAGTGGCGGTGCTCAGTTGCTTAGTACACTCTCTTTTCTTGATTTGTGCTGTTAAAGCGCCTACCTATATGCAGTATTTAATTTATACGAACAGTAAGTGGTCTGCACTTGTTGTTGTACTCGGTTTTGTTGCGTATTTGTGGTTCGTTGTCCTGATTTCGCACTTCGGTTCGGCTTGCTGTAGGTCGTGTGACAGCAAAGCCGTACCAACAGGCGCTCGTATGCGGCTACTCGTCGTTTATTAGCTGGCGCTGAAGTTTGCCGTTACTCTGGCACGCACTTCGTATGTGTTCCATGCCATTTTGTGCCATCGGCATTGCTCCTGTGCTCTCAGCGTGCCACTCTACTCCCGCTATATCAGCATGCGCTAGGCTACCGCGGCGCTATTCCCGATTATTAGCAGTACTTCGGCCGCACAATGCTTAATGCAGCTACAGCGCCTACATTGCGGCTCCCACACACACACTCGCATAAATGTACAAAGTCTCGTACTACAAATTTTATGTGTTCTACTGCCAGCACTTCTACATGCCACATTTTCGCTGTTGGCCAGCGTCACCTCGGCATCGTGCTTGCCATTTTTGTATGACGAATGGCGCGCCAACGCAACACATTGCTCTTAAGCAAGCATAAAAATATAAGGCACATAAAACTACTGCTGCGCTACATTGTGCCACCCGACCGCCCTCACACCTTTGCTGACAGCTCTTCTGCGCTGCCTAACTCCAATACGACTCGGTGTAAGCGCAGCGCTCGCCATTCGAATTCAACTGATTTGGCCCGAATCAGTCGTCAGTGTGTCTTAAGCGACTATAGTCGTTGAGCTCGTCATCTCTCGTCGTAGCGTTTTTGGTCGTTGCGTTAGTGCATTAGCTGATACAGTTAGTTTTCCATTTTAACGAACGAAATTACGAGTCCCCTGTTTTCTTGTTTTCTGGCGTGGTAGCATCTTGGCAGCTTCACGGAATTTAGGACAGTTAGTTCTATTGATGCCGCGCTGTAAAAGTGTTTGTGAGTGTATGTGTGTGCGCGCGGGTATACAATAAGTCAGCGCCAGCCAAATCTATTTCCGCTAGCGTTTGCATTGGCAAATTATATCATAAAATCAACATTGCGCGGTCGTTTTGCCATTGACATAGGTCACGTCGCCAACGTATGTATACGTGCGCTGCGTTCGAACTGCGAGCCGCCTCAGCGCTGTGTTCAGTGTGCGAATAGTAACGCCTTCACGCGCATACATCGCCGCCGCCTGTATGTATAAGTGGTATGTACTAACATCTAGTGTACTTTAACAGCTTAACTGCATAGCAGCAGCGCGTATACCAACGCACATACAAGCGCACATTTACACATACGTCGTGTACTTTTGGTGTTTGCACGCGTGTTGTGCGCGCAGCGTAGTAAGCACGCACCGGCAGTGCTGCCGCGAGGCGCCTACAAATATACAACGGCCATATAATCATACACAAACATAAGTATTCGGGCGCTCACATACACATACACAGGCGCCGCATTAAGCACTTTATGTGCGGTAATTCGAATATAAATTTGATGTTCCTGCGAATTGCAGCAACGAAGCAACAAAGAAAGCGAATGTGAAATTGCCAGCAACAATTTGTTGTTTGCGTGAGCGTAATACATATAATAAACGCAACAAGAACAACAGCAATAAAAATAAAAACAAAAAGAACAACATTAGTGAATACCAGCAATTGCGGCAATAAATAAATTCCGTGTATGCTGAATCAAGAATTGCACTAAATCGTGTGCGCGTGTGTGTCAAATTACTGAACGCTGTCGTTTATTCGGCGCGCTGATTCTTAAACACTTGCGTATTCTTCGAAAGTACAAATACTAAATTTACGTGCTGTGTGAGTTAAACGGAAGCAAATTACTAGAGTAAGGCGCGGTAGGCTATTATCATTTGCTCACTTTGTCGTTAACGGTGTGCTTTTCAAGCACTTACACAGACACACTCACCCATACATACATACCTAGATTTGTTTACTTACTTTTGAGCACATTGTTGCCGGTAGTGTTTTCGTGGCACTTGTGCGGTTCGTAAAAACAAAAGTTGTTGACATTAAAATTTCCGTAAATGCGCGCTTAATGCAGTTGCTCGTTTGAGTTGTGAGTGTTGCTCTTGCAAAGTATCGTTGCAGATGTGTTGTAAATAAAACGAAAATTTGTTTGTGTAAACACTTGTGAGACTCTGGAGTGCTGTTGTTGAAAGGCAATTTTGCAAACAATCAGGTATGTACACAGTTCGTTAATGAGCTCTTTTAATTTTGCAAGAAGCTTCTTGAATTTCATTTTTTTTTTTCTCAAAGTACATTTAAGCGTCTTTAAAGTATTAAGTTTGTAGAATGGTGAAAAAAATTATTATCTTTTCAAACTGCAGTAGTTTCAACAGATAAAATATTAAAAGAGTTTTTCTTAAAACCCCATTTCTCAAATCTCACAACAGTGGTATTCAATAAATATAATAAATTGCATATACGCACTTGAAATTTTTACTATACCTTCACTGTAGTATTATAGATAAAATCACTTACTTACGATTATTTGACAAGATATCTTCACGAAATTTTGTATGTTTATGTCAAACGTACTTCTACAATCTTCGAAAAAATCGTACAGATCGGTTTACTGGAGCATATAGCTGCCATACAAATTGACCAATCAAAATCCAATTCTGTATGGACTCTATTGTATTTGTGAAGGATATTATAGCTTCGGATTTATGTTCTTGTTTATAAAAATTTACTGCTAATTTTATGGTGAAAATGTTGACTCTTTTTAAAAGTCCTCCAGTTTGCGTAAAATTTATGTTAAGCTGAGCTAATCGCACTTTACTAGTATAAAGTATAAATACATATTTAATAAAGATCGAAGGAAAGACAGTCGATTGCTTTTCCATACTCTCAGAAGAAAATGTCAAAGTTAGGCCACTTTTAGAGCGCTGAAATGATTTCGATAGATCTATTTCTGAATGAAATAATGCTTCCTTACTGGAATTTGTTCTCTATGAGTGAAGGCTTCTGTTTTCAGCGAATCCAAAACTCTATACATTTTTTTATTTAACGAGGAGATCTCTCGCATACCAACATAATTTTCTTAGAACACCGAGTAAATTCGTCACACTAGCACTATTTAGCAACTTACATTTAAGTTATTCGATCTTGTTAATTAGCTTATTTTTTTTGTACGCAGCTCTGATTGCAAGATATTTTTTCCAAAAGTACAGTGATATGCAAACGGATATATAATTTAATTCTCATAATTAGTATATTTCTTTCATGGATTATATTTTTCCTCTCCTTTAAGCCAAAACTGGAAATAAATCACGCAAAACATATTCAGTCCATCTTTAATATGCTTTACGGAGAGAATACTAATATATTTAGCAGGTCAACCGATTTGATATCTAGAAAATATTTAAGCACTTGAATTGTAAGCAAACTAATATATTATAACTTTAGAAAAGTTTTTTTGTTAATTATGTTAAAATATTCTACAAAGTATTTTCGTGCTTTGAAATATAATTGCTAAATTCAGCTCAAAAAATAGTTTAATAATTCATTTACACATTAAGTCGATTTTTCTGAAAACTATGTAATATAAAAAGTCATATTTTTAAGATCACCAATTGCAATTTATTTATTATAATTGCGTTTAAATTATAAAAAAAAAATTAGATTCCATTTTATAATAAAGTGCAGTAATAAATTCGAGATTATTAAAAATAAGTAACGCAGCTGGAGCTCATCGGTGATGAACTGTGTTTGTCCTTTTAGTTCACTTTCCACGGAAAATAGAAAAATTTAATCTGTGGGTATGGGTTAACTGGCGAGGCATTTAATACACGAAATATCATTCAAAATGTCTTAACATGAGCCATAAAAGATAGTATGAGATTTTGCTATCTCCTTAAAGCTAAATTAATAAGCTTTTAGTATTAAATTCAAGCAACCATATTGCTTTGTAGCGTATATCGCAAATTCATAATATTTATCCGCATCTATTGTATATTGTTGGCAGAAATTCTCTTGGTTCTATATATAAAACATTCATTTATAGAAGACAAGATTTGACCTTTAATCTATTATTGCGATGCTTAATTCAACTATTTGGTCGACATTTTTATTAATAAACAATTTTTTATAATTAAAAAATAAATATATAATATCAATTATTTTTTCTACTATGGCAAATGCACAAATGCTGTGTAAATACATTTGGCCCATATTATGGTTGCCACGGCAAAAGCATCAGTGCCAGGCAGACAATAAATGGATGAATTCAGTTTAATTGGCGGTTAATATAGAGAGCAATAACAGCGCGCCATTGAAACGAGATACAACAAATTCGAAATAATAAATTAATAATGAATGCAAGCATTGAAACTCGTAGACGTTTTTTTCGGTATTTTAGATTATTATTGTAAATAATCGCACATACATTTTTTACAGTTTTTTATATCAAACATTTGGCGTACCACAAACAAAAAAAAATCCTCAAGTCGTGTACAAAATACTCAGGTGGAAGGAATTTATTTTATGAAACTCACTAAATATAGTTTTTTTTATTTCGCAAGCCAAATGAAAAGCTGGCTGTTAAACAATTTATTGGTTGTTGTGGTGTTTTTCAAAATTTTCAATTTATGCCACATTATTTTTATAAAATAAAATAAATAATAGAAAACAAATTAAAGTAATCAGTATTGATCGCAGAAATGCTTTCGGTTACCAAAAAAGTCGCAAAAAATCGTTAATTGCTTAATGTGGACATTTTTTGTGTGGAAATTGAAAACACATAAATATTACATATAAATACAGGCTTAAAAATATTTATCAAAATGAATATAGTAGCTGAATAAAAATATAAATATTAATATAAAAGTAAAAATTAAAAAAAAAAATGGTTAGACTCGAATCAACTTTTGCCTATACTTGTAGTAGTAATAAAATTCACATAGTATGTTATATTTATTTGGTTTGCTCTCTATTCTTACAGCTATTTATACATATTGTATATATAATATATATATTATATATAATAAGCCATGATGTTTGACGATTAATATCTCGTAAACTCTTAGCTTAATCGAGAAATTTTATAAGATTATTTTATAGAGCAGTAAATTTCCTACACAACTATGAGCTTTCCGATTTATAATGATTTTTCATTGTGTTATAAAATTCACTACAAAAAAAATCTTGTCGCAAAATAATCAAACTTGAACCATAATATTTTTTAAACGGTTAGGTTTACGAAAAAATTGTATAAAAGTTTTTGTTTGCAGAGTATTAAACTTCCTAAATCCACGAAACGAGATCTTCTTTCAAGTAGCTGGCAGCAAGATTTGAATCATTCTATCTGATAATAACAAAAATATAAAAAGTTGTAAGGTGGAAGAACTCCCGTTACAATTAAGAGCTTATATTTGAAAAAACTTTCTTAGAGGTGTCTAAGAACCTACTTTTAAGAGTAGCAAGCGAAATAAATAAATAAATATTCGTTTTTGACCCATCTTAAGGTACTCTGTATTTAGCGGTGACAATCATCTTTAAATGTAACATGGTGCTAAAAAAAATAAGTTTTTATAAAAATCTCAATCAAAAACGTTTATTATTTTTTCGGGAAAACTCTGTATTAGAATTATAGTTGTAACTACAAATAATATTTTTACAAATGTAAGGTCAAATACGACAACATCAACAACATCAGACGTTGCTCATAGTTAGCTATCAGTATTACAAGTTTGTACAAAAATCAGTCAGAGATCTTTTTCTTGGGTAAGAGCTATTTATAATTGGTACACCGTTGGACCTTTAGAAATGAAAGGAGCTGCTAGTATTTCGAGTATGGCAATTTTAAATTAATCATTAAAAGTACATTCTTGGTGTAATCTTGCTAGTAACGTTTACTAAGCCTGAGTAATATAATTTCTGCAATGTTTTCTAGAGATGTAATTATATTCTGAACAGGCTATATTAAGTTTGCCCTGAAACTGCGCTACTCCCAGAAGGAAAGATCTGAGACCCTATAAAAGATATGTATAAATGACCAGCGCGTCAAGTTAAGTCGATTAAGCCATCCTTTTCTCACCAATCAGCTACTCATTTGTCGGAACTGGTATCCGACCACTATAGCATATATCAGTCATATAAATTGAAGACTCAAAATCAAGATCTTGTATGGAAAACTTTTTTATTTGTCTCTTCACAAAATTAGGCATGATAATTGTCCGCGAGAACGGTAAAATCTTCAAAGCAATTGTTCAAAATGGAACCACTATAGCATATAGCTGTCATACAAACAGACCGATCAAACCCATGTTTGTGTAAGAAAGAGCTGAACATGAGAAAAGGTATTATTGCTTAGGCGCAGCCGCAGTTGATGGTTTTTCTTAATTAACTTAGTATTAACATAGTATTATACAAAAGTAAAGGTGATCTAATTCTTACTTAATCTGTTTCAAAATGTTATGAGTGATTTCGGTTTCGATCGGCGGAGAAACATCAACTAAGAATGATTTGGCAAGAAAATTTTGATTCGTTTAGCTTTGTGCTATTCTCGTTGTATTTCCACAACAATTTTATTTATAACCATCAACTTAAAGTAAGTACTAAGTTAAAATATACTGAAAAACCATTTTGTCTAATTTTGTTGAACATTTCTCTAAAAGCACACTTATATATTGTGTTTCAAAAGCCGTTTCCAGCAGACGTCTTAATTCTCTTTCAACTGCTTTTAACCTTAACGTCTTCTTTTTAACCAAAGCAAGTTTCAAGTTCACTGATTCTTCGCAGGCACCAAAAGCTGTTTATTTCACTTCAATGACGTTAGATGTAGGAAACATATGTATTAAGATTTAAGAAGAGTATTTATTACGCTGTACTTACCGTTTCCCTACAACCACATATGTATGTGTATAAATTGCCGACATATACGTGTGTGCGTATGTGTACATATTAAACTTACATGACTACCTGAAAATTTACACCAAAGTGTCGCTCAACAATTTCTTTATTGTATTTTACGCTTTTCTTAGACAAAAAAACAAAAAATACACGATATAAACAAAGAGGGACATATGGATGCGGAAGCAAGGACATAGATACTCCTGTAAAAGGAAATTAAATAAATACGGGCAAGATATTAAAAAGTACGCGGCGAGTCCGAGTAAAGTCCGAAAAGGAAACTAAAATCACGCACACACCAATGTCACATATCAGTTAACGCTTCGTTTACTCTACATATTTGTGTGCGTGTGTGTGTGTTGTCTTTTCCAAGCTTGTGCTGTCCTGTCAGCTTGTTTCTGTTTGCGGAGTCGACGGCGGCCATTAAATGGGTCCAGTGGTGTGTCTAACCAAATGTCTGCGTCTCAGTGCATGTAATATTCCACGTAGAGGCACATACATACACACAACATCCAACTGTTAATGCGCACGTAGAACACACATAAACATCAAAGCCTCATATATGTTTGTTGCAACAATTTATTTATTTATTTTTTATTTCTTGCCATTCCTTATGGGTATTTCGTTTTAGACGAAATATTTTTTTGATTTACAGTGGCTTGTCAAGCCAACGAATGCGGCGTGCTAAGCAAGATGAGAGCTGGCCATCCCGACGATGCGAGTATTAGCAGTCTCACAGGAAGCTCAGTCAAGCCGTTCAACTACACTTTAATGTCCGTTTAAAGGTTGTTATGTTTTTGGATTTGTTCGATTTCTAGTTGCTTTTGATTTTCGAGACGCGCAACGCAACGTCGTATAAATAAAAAATAAAATAAAATTGTAATAAAACAAAAAATAAACACAAACAGACTCACCGATTCAAAAGTGTGGAAGCGAGGCAAGAAAAGTTGTTTGTGCCTCAAGAATATATGTATATAACCGTTAGTCGCTTGCTATGCTGGACTGTGTGCATGTGTTCGGCATGAAAGATGTGAAGAAGTATTTGTAATCATTTGTAGATTTGTAGAATGTCTGCATTCACAGCTCGACGGCGTTTTGCACATGTCTTATTGCTTTTGGCGTGCGTGTGTATGTCTATTGGTGTAGGTGTTGTATGCGCCAGCAATAGCTTATGGTATGATATGTGATCGAATACGTGTTGGCATTTGAATCGATTTTACAGAATTTCATTACTTTCGATTTTGTTGTTTCTGTAATTTTTTTATTTATGCCACTCGTGCCCCAAATGCTGCTGGATGCATGGATGGCTTTGTGCTTCTGATATTGCTGTATGTTTTGAATGAGCGTACAGTGCTGTGCCTTGAATTATGATCACTTCGGTAGGTAGAAGAATGCAATGTTAGATTCGTACTATTTTTAATTTCTGTCAATCAAATATAAAATATTTTTCTCAAATCCTTAAACATTTCGAAAACAGAAATATGTTGGACTTTCATATTAAAAAAAATGTTTACTTTTATATTAAAAAAAGAAATTAAATTCTTTTATTTTTATTTTAAATGTTTTTTATATTTGTTTTCAATTTTTTTTTATATTTGTTCAAAATTTTTACGTTGATGTTGTTGTTGTAGTAGCAATAAAGAAGCCGCGATGGCTAGGGGAAGTGATCTAGTGGTAGGTGTGCCTAAAAGTTTGTTGACTTTAATGGCAATACTTCTTCTTGCTTACTTTGTTTTGGCCACTCCGCAATGTATGCTACCATCGGAAAGACTTTAGCATTGAAATGGCAATGGTTAGTGCTTGGAATTGCAACTTATCTCATATTTTGCTCTACTTGACTTTGTTTGGGAAAAATTTGACCTTTTGAAGTTGCCAGCTGGCTCTTATTTGAAAAAAAATAATAAATTGGAATTCTTCCGTAGGAAGTTTCTTGAGACTTAATTTTAAGTAAAAGTTAAAAAGAGTTGCCGTACTTTTTAAATTTATAGAAACAAGTATGCCACTTAATTTGAAATATAAAAAGTATGTTATTATTGAAAAGTTTTAATGAACAAACACTATAAAAAATTTATTTAAAAAGAGTTTTTGATTATTTAAAGCAAAAAATTGATTAAAAAAGTTTTTTTTATGGAGGTGGAAAGTAGTATTCAGTTTTTAGTAACAAAATACTGTACGAATTAAGTATATATACACATCAATTATGTTATTGAGTCTTTGAGGCTTCACCAAAAGTTATTTTATTTAACCTAATTATATATTTAGTAAAGTTTCCGCTGATGTCCTTTATGATTATAATAAAAATTTTACATGGCAACTCTGTTTTTACTTATTATTACTTTAAAAATTTATCCGATATTCTATTTCAAGAGATATTAAATTTTACTAAAAAATTTCTTGGAAAAAATTCTAATTTTTTTTAAAATAATTTTTTGTTTTTCAGAAAAAAAACTTAATAAGCTTGGAGTTTTGTTTACATTTTATTTGGTTATAGTACATATGTATTTTATTAATCACTATGTTACTATCAAATGTCTCCCCACATCAATGCACATCACTGTAAACATTTATTTATATTTGTATTTTACTTTATATTGTTTCTGCACGACGCTTGTGTGAACAAGTAAAATGTGTTGCCATTAGTTTTGTTGCATGTGAACACCCACACACGCACACATGCCAAAACGTTTTCATTTACACTTTCGCCAACTTTTTCCAAGTTCTCTCTTCGTTTCACTATTTATTCGCATCGCTCTGTTAGTCAGTTAGCCAGTCAGACGCAGGGCGATATAATCTTATTTATGTAAAAATTCCAAATGTGGGTTATATGTTGAAAAGGTGCGATTTAAACTTTAACCTATGAATATTTTAAACGCTGCCTCTGTGCATAAGTTTATTGGTTCAACTGCACATATGTGTGTGTGTGTGTAGGTTTGTGTGTGTGTCTTTAATGTCCGGTGCAAACAAAAATTGATTATCTTGAGGTTGGCACTACAGATTGCCATTTGTGCGGTTGTATTGGTGAATGGCTGGTCATTAATTGGGTGCCACCAAAATAAATATGTTTAAAGGGAGAAAGTATAAAAAGATTGGTAGCATTGGGAAAAAGGTGATTACTTCCATGCGATTCGATTTGTTGATGCTTAAAGATGTGCGAATGTGTGGCGTTGATGACTGTATCGGTGTAAGCACTTAACTTGATGAATGGTTCAATTTCTTTCAAGATACAAAACAACATGCCAATAACGAATAGTTTTACTATTAAAGCTTTCCGGTGGATTTATTATGCTGTAAAGTTGATATGGCATTCATGCTTTTATTGTGTCTTAGCTGGGTTCCTTAATCGATATTATTTCATTTAAATGAGTTTTAGAAAATATTCAGCAAATACTCTTGTTGTAGTTTTGAAACTATGGTACCAGCACCTACAAGCCCCTATTTGATGGGAATTACATACCGCACTTACTGCACTCCTGCCAACAATATGGTTATTGGAACCATTAAAGCAATGTCTGCGATGCTGTAAATAAAATTTCTGACCAGCTGACCTAAATAGAATGAATATGATGCCACATACACACCCACCCACATACACATGTACACACTTACACCAACCCAAACATATGCATATAGCAGAAGTTCACTGATAAATGCTTGAGATCATAACTATATTATTGCATGCAATTTGTGCGCTTGTTGCTATTGTTGGTATCGCTGACGTTGTTATTCCGCTTGCTTGCATATTTTTCTCGCATGTAATTAAACTTTAATGATGTTTGTTATATAACATATATATCTTAGTGTGGCAAAGGGCAAGTAATGCGATATGAATATGCTCATACATACATACCCACACACACAAACACATCTCCATAAATGCATGAATATTGACTCAATTAAGATGCTTTTTTCTTCTGGAAAAGGTGTAATAAAAGCAAAAACTCAATTAATAATGGAAATAAATGGAATAAAACTTTGAACATAGCATTGTACTCGCGTATATAGTATATAAATATGTATAAGAGTTAACACAAAAGGCGGTTCAAATAGCGCGAGCCGATGTTTAAAATTAATACGATTTGAAGTGTATGAGCAATATTGTTGTGCTTACAGTACAGTGCGTTCAAGAGGTGTGTAATTTACAGGCTCTTGCATTTCGATTCTATTGTATTTGAGGTGAAGCTTTAGTTATATCGGCCCTAAAGGCATGCAGATCGTAGAATTTAGGAAATCCAGCGTTATGAATATGCGAAAATTCTGTATTACATCGAGCAGCTTCAGTTCTTGCACAAGCTGTATTTTGTACGTTTTCAATTTGAGACCTCGACATAAAATGCACCAAGTCGTTCCATACGTAAGTCCGAGTTACTGCGAACGGCGCCGAATCGACTCTCCACGGTCTTCGTGTACACTCTCAGCTACGGTCGTTATATTTTCTTCGCTGAGTGCTGGACGTGGACTATTCGGTCGAATATTATTCAATAATGAATGCTGGGTTTCAAGATGGGTGACGGTGTTGCGAATAGTATGCTCAGTAGGCCGATTTTGTTGACCTTAAGTTGAGCGAAGCACGCGACACACTCTTTACAGAAAGTACAATTTTGTAATGAAGTTGAACGATTTGTAAACGTTGTTCAGGCATAAGTTTTTTCATGATTAAATGCCAAACAATAGTAAAAAAAAATAACATGACAGCTAGACACAACTCATACGTAATCTGTCACAAAAAGGCTATTAAAAAAGTATCTTTACTTAGATTACCCGTTAGTTGGATAATAAAATTTTTGGGAATTCAGATATTTTATTCTTTCTTTCAAATATCGTTTCTTGAGTCCTTTTTGTCTGTCTTTTGTGCTTGAACTTATTTATCCCATTTTACATTTTCTAAATAAACGTTTTGAAAAATTATTTTTTGCCAACTGTTTATAAATATTAGGTCAAGTAAAAAGACCGTTCGGTTTTCTTCTAAGAGATGGCGTTACTGTCTATAGTATTAGTGTTACGTGTCGCATCATGTCATACTATACGGCGCTGAAAACGTGTTTATTCGCACTAAAAGTTTGTCTTTGACAGTTTTTCGATTGATTGACTCAGTACGTTGTGAGCGCTCGTCAAAGATGGACACCAGCAAAGAGAAAATTCGCTATATTTTAAAATTTTTCTTAGATCAAAGCGAAAAAGCAGCCAAAGCGGCTGAAAACATTAATTTAGTTTATGGGCCCGATACTGTAAACGAACGTGTAGCACAAAAGTGATTTGCTAGGTTCCGTTTCGGTAATTTCGACGTCAAAGATGCACCACGCGTCGGGAGGCCTGTCGTCGAAATTTGCAATAAAATCAGGGAAATAGTGGAAACAGACCGTCACGTGAGCACTTATTTAATTGCTGAGGAACTAAAGATAAGCCAGAAAACCTTTTGGAACCATTTGCATAACCTTGGATTTAAAAAGGAGCTCGATGTTTTTGTGTCACACGAACTAACGCAAAAAACATGATGGACCGAATTTCCATCTGCAAATCACTGCAGAATCGCAACAAAATCGACCCTTTTCTGAAGCGGATTGTGACTGGCGATGAAAAATGGGTCACTTATGACAACATCGAGCGCAAACGGTCATGGTCAAAGCTTGGGGAAGCGGCCGAGATGGTGGCCAAGACCTGATTGACGGCCAGGAAGGTTTTTGCTGTGTGTTTGGTGGGATGGGCAAGGAATCATCTACTACGAGCTGCTTCCTTATGGCCAGACGCTCAATTCGGCCCTCTACTGCCAACAACTAGACCGCTTGAAGGCAGCACTCATCCAGAAGAGGCCATCTTTGATCAACAGAGGCCGAATTGTGTTCCATCAGGACAACGCCAGGTCACACACGTCTTTGGTGACGTATAAAAAATCTATATATTAATTTTGATCGGTCAGTTTGTATGGCAGCTGTATGCTTTTGAAGTCCCAACCTTCCAAAATTGTCCAATCTGAAAAATTTCTTCTGAGATTATACCGTTGCATTGGATAAAATCTGTGTTAAATTTCGTGAAGATAACTTTGCAAACAAAAAAGTCTTCCATACAAGGACATACATTTGATCGTTCGGTTTCGACAAGTGAGCAGCTTCTTGAAGAGAAAAGGGCGGGTGCAAAATTTCAGATCGGTATCTCAAAAACTGAGTGACTAGTTCGCGAATATACAGACAGATTGACGAACAGACGGACATAGATAAATTGATTCAGTAATTAAAGAAAATATATGAATAAGTGTGACAATATGCAATTTCTTACTTTCGTTGCGACTAGTTTAAAGCAACAGACTTCAATACAGTTTCGAAAACTACTCGAAAAATATACACTGCCGTTTTAAATACAGTGTGCTGTTCCTTACTGCGCTTTCCCTTCGACGCTGCTGTAGTTTGGAAGGAAATTTCGCATTTACTTTGATTGCATTCGCTTTGCATTGCTTCAGCGTATTTTTACTTTACTGTCAATTTTTAATTGAAATTCATGAGATTATTTTAAACCGCAGCTGCAACTCAAATGGAGGGTGCGGTGGTAGTGAGCGAGGGGTGATGGGGAGCAAAGTGTGCAGCACTGGCTACAATGTATGCTGTCGGCAGCTGAAATAAGTTTGTATAAATGTGTGTAAGTGGGTATATGAGTGGCGCTCTTATGCTGCAAAGTGGAGATATATACAACCGCATATACATGCATACCTACACACACATAAACATGTTCATGTTTAAAGTAGGTACCTGGTAATAGGGCACTCATTTACTGTATATACATACGTTTTTTCTTTAAATCATTTTTTTTTGTTGTTTTTGTTAATTTTTTTCGCTCGTAATGACATTCAATGTGAAGTGGAGTTATTTTAATTGCTTTTTTGCGGTGCGCATTTCTCTGCAAAGTCTCATACAGTTTTTGCTACACTGCTTTCGTTGCTTGTGTTGCTTTTTTTATTTTTGCCGTTTGTGGCTATCCACTCTCCGACTGGCCAGTTCACTTTGGCGAACATATTTTTATTACCAACAACAATTGCATTTGCCCACACTTCAATTACGGTGTCCTTTTTGCATTAGCTGTGTGAATGGAGAGCCATGAATACAGGATTTTTAGCACTCAAGCGAATAGTGTAACTGTTGCTGCTGCAACGCTGCAATATTGTCTGGATACCGTTTCCGGTAGCTCCCAGTTATTGAGGCTGACCAACACACTTCCTTTCTAACTCAACGCAGCGGCGCAAAACTCTGTTGCCCCCCGTAAAGGGACATAAGCGCGACAAAAGCGGTTACCCTCCATCATCACAATCACCGCTGGCGCTACACAAACATTGGCGTTCGGCCCCGCTTTTGCTCGGTCTGGCAACTAACCAAACAACTAAGCCTTTCTGATATGACCGCTGACCATTGACCGCCCGGAAGCGTGCCGCGCGACCCGACAGTTTCGGTGCAAAAGGCAATTCAGCCAAACTTACTCTACGCTATGCTGTACCATGCGCCGCCCTGCACTGTGCTGCGCTGATTGTGAGTGTGCATTTTTCTTTTCCATTTAATGTTTGCTTTGCCAGTGTGCTTTTATTTAAGTGAATCGCAAGCTTTTTATAAAGTTTTTTTTGCGTTTCATTTTTTAGTTTTATTAATTCTTTTCTAAGTTTTATTTGTCCAAGCCTCTCTGATCGCGTTAGCATTGCTGCAGCATTGCAGTTATTTTAAAAACGGCACGTACACTCTAGGGTTTAATTACGTTAGCCATTGTACGCCGCTATATATTCAACAGTGCATGTATATTTATGGGTATATATGTACAATATATACAAAAGCTTATATGTTATGTGTGTGTTTGCGCTACAAAATGCAACACAAGTGGCGTACTTAAATTACTACAAAAGTAACGGGTCAATGAGCGGCGAAAGAGTGATTGAGTGGTGAAGTGCCTGTAAGTCAGAAGACCACTAGTAGCGACATCTTTATATGTACTCAAATAATATGTTGCACAGAGTAAAATGGCATCGCTTTCATAACGGCAGTTTTTAAGACAATAAAGTAATGGATAATTATAGAGATAAATATAACATATCAAAGTGATCTGCTTTATGAGGCGTACATGCTCTACGTTAAGCTTCCTGGCTACGTCCCTTTTCCGAGGGTGCCCTCGGTTAACTCTTTCTTCAACTCTGCCACTTTTGAGCGAAATGCTCCTAAACGCTATTTGAAAACACTGGATCGGAGGCACTCCACCAGTTGCGTGTGGCGAAATGTTCCCAGTCCCACCTCTCTGGCCCAAGCCAACCATTTCATCTCCTCTTCCATTAGGTTGGACTTGCTCTCCAGCCGGTTACATACCTCGACCGCCGCCTTGTATCGCACTTTTGTCTTCAGCTTCTCCCATATTGGCTTCTTCCTTCGCCTTCTCTTGTTGTCAGAGTTGGAATCCTCGGTAACCTGCTGAGGAGAACAGAGAAAGATGCTTATTTTGCCGTATTTAAGCTAACAGGACTTTTTCGGTCCAGGTCTTCATGGACTGTAGCACCGTGAGCCGGTGTGGCAGTAGAACTACAAACACCGCAATCTGCTTGCGTTGCATTGGAGGTGTGGCCGCTGGTGATACAGCTTAACGAAACGCAGTGCCCACCTGACGTTTATACTGATATTCTAGCCCCTGGATTCCTGTGGTCTCTACCACTAGCATTTTATACCTACCACCAGATAATTCATTAGCAATGGCTGCTGTATTCCATTAACCGCCTACTGAGATTGCATATAAAGCAGTCTACCGTAAGGGGATGAATCACCACCCTGCAATGTCATGACCCAGCCAGCCCAGTCAACTCCCGCGCGGAGGATACAGCTGAAAGGCATCTTTGTACGTCCTTTTATCCAAGATACGAGATCAAATTTGACCTGGACTGATAAAAATAAGCATTTTCACGTATTTCAGATACGCTCCTTTTGAGGCCATGCAAGCAAGCTAATTTTTCGCTTTTTCGATGTTATTGTCATTATCAGAGGTGGTTGGACGACTCGTATGAGGTAAGATTTCGACAACTTCCCGACCTTTGTGCTACTCAAATAATTGTGTTCGTGATAAAGTAGTCTCACCAAACACACAACATTGGAAACACTAAATTTCGTTAAAATCCTTTTTATAATTTTTTTCCAATGTAAAAATCGACAAATTTTCGCTTAGTTTAAAAATAGCTGCCAAATCTACACGCATCATAGGCAGATGAGACACATAAAAACAAACAATGCTCGTATCAATCACGAAAAAAAGGTCGACTGGTTAGCGCGCGTAATCAGTCAAATTTTATCAGATGGTATTAAAATAATATGTCTCTCAAAACATCTGAAATTTTGCATACGTCCTTTTCTCCTCAAGAAGCTGCTCCTTTGTCATAACCGCCGATATCAGATCATTATAGCATATAGCTGCCATGCAAACTGAACGATCAGAAAGTAAAAAAATAAAGTTCTTGTATTAAATTTTTTTTTAAATTTTTCAAAGGTATTCTAGCTTCGGTATATGTTGAAAAATAAACATAGCTTGCACGAAACAATTTCCAGTATTTTCTTTATAGTACCTCTGCGATGCGCTTTGTTCTAAGCCTTAGGTTCAATTTACATATTTTATTATTACTTAAGGCTTTAGAAAAATTAATGTAAAGTCCTATTCAATTATTGAAGCAAATTTCTGCACTCTCCATTGAATAGCGCCAATTTCCAATAACACGATTCTCAACTATTATACAAATGGAAGCTGGCATATTGCAGCAAATTCAGTTTAAAATTTCTTCCATACGAAAAACATTGTTCATAGCAAATGCTTTGTTTTCCCATGCATATGAGATTTATCCTTCTAAGCTGAATCTGATTTTAATGCATGTGCATAAACAATTATTCATAGCATTACAATTCCATTATTTCATTATTTGGAAGAAGCTTATAATTCGTATTCATTAAAAAAGACCGTGTGCTCTACCCCCACACCAAAGGAGACACCGCTCAATTATACTATTGTATTTCGCCATAATTAAGGGCGCAGATTATCTTGAATTTTCATACTAAAGGATTTTCCGCAGTTAATACCAATTTAATAAAAATTCAAATGCTCAGAAATAAAAACTCAATTAAAATGAGCAAAATCAGAAATGCAAAGCAGGCAGGCGATGCATAACGAGAGCGCGCGTCGTTGGCGAAAAGCGGCGGCGGTGGCGAAGGGCATGCAGACGAGCGTAACAATGCGATGTAGCCGCCAAATGAGAAAAAGTGAGCGAAAAGTAAAAAACCAAGCGCCAAGACGCTTGAAGCTTATTAAAACGTCATTTGCATAAAACCGAAGGTGAAAAATCCTGTGAGAAAAATAAATACCTCATCATTAATGCGAAAATGCCACAAAGCGTAGCTGTCAGAGGTGGCAAGCTTGAGTGGGACTAAATATGGCGAACGTCAGCGGGGCATATCCATGGCAGTAAAATAATTAAGAGAACAAAGATTCTTGGCACAAACACATAGAAGCGCTTGAAGTCAAGCCACATTAAAGCTTTTTTTTACAATAAAATCGAGAAAGGTGACAACAACAGCAAAAAACAACTTATAGCAGAAAAAAAGCGAAATTAATTAGTGTGCGCTTAGCACTCACATTCGCCTTAAAATAAAAATATTCAAAGCGGAAAAAAGATGAAAATCCGAATATAAGAAAGCAAAAACATAAGAAAAAAAACAAAGAAACGTTGTGAAGACGGGCGTTGATTTTCACGTCAATAAAATGAAATGGCGAACTTAGACAGGCAGGCAGGCTGTCAGAGCTACAAGTATAACACGCCGCAGCTGAAGCTGGCGTTAAAGTAACGGGAAAGAGTATAACAATTATGCCAACAACAGGCACAAAAAAATCAACACTGTGAAGTGTATTGTCACTAAATGCTGCAAATACAATGAAAACAACAAGAAAACGACAAAGAAACAGAAAAAAGAACCCGGCACTCACACTCACAAACACACTAACACAAAGCGGGAGCTAATTCAATTAAAAGTCAAAACAACGGCGTAGCCATTCACTAGCTCATTTGCAAATTTGCGCTTTAACGGTTTAACAACAAGTGAAACAACAACAACAACCACTGTCTGAACAACTTACCTGAACATTTGAGGAAGCCAACTGCTCGAAATGAAATGCGAATAAGAAAAACGTAAGAACTTCACCGTTTGAAGGGCACAACAGCAACAACAATAATGCAAGAAAATGTTCGTAATCAGCGATTGTTTTAAATACCTGTGCATGGGAAGCAAGGCAAGATTGCTAACGAAGAGAATATAAAAGTGAAATAAGTGAAGAAAATTAGCACTTTTGCCTTTTAGATTTCTTTGAAAGCGGGTTTTGTACTGAAGGAAATTTCTGCCTATCCTACGTATGCCACTCTAAATGGCATTGAGGTGTAAGAAAATTTTCTTAGTTTCAATGTTTAAAGAAACGATGGCTTATGTACATGAGTTTTTCTCCCAAAATGGAAAAGGAAATAGTCTATAAAACTTTTGTTATTTTAGCAAAATGAAAATTACTTTTTTTTGTCAACTTTAGTGTTTGAAATTTTAGGTCGAAAATAAGCCTAATCTCACGAACTTCTGCTTGAGCTATCAGTCTCCTTTATTTTTCTTTTCGGGTCTTACTGAAATTACTTTGACAATGTTTAACTTCTCGGTACATTCAATAAAGGGGCTTCTTCTCTTTTTCATTATCCTAATTTGAATTTTTAGAAACACTGACCACCGTGGAAGATATTTTTCTTAATCGGCTCTAATCTGGAAATGTGCAGTGTTAATACTCGTTCAGTTGATTCTCTGTTCCCTAATTTTTACCATGAGAACTGAAAGTTGAACGTGTTATGATAATGGATATAACTAAGTTCTTTTCATACATATATTACTTGCTTATTGTTTAATACTCGACTGAGTTAGTTCAGTGGGAACCCTGTTTCAAGTTGCATATACATATACACAAAATTTCGAAATCATTCAAAGTCTCATGGCTAAACTATATTAACATCTGTCATTTAATTTTTTATTTTTAGAAATTTTAAATGAAAAATTAGGTGGCAACTATATAAAATATATTTTTTTTAAATCTTTTGTTTAGAGTAATGTTTAATGAAACACTGTTCTTAATTTTTTAAAATTTCAAATCTTCTAACATTTTGCAAAAAGCAAAAAATATTTTTCAAAGTATTTATCAACCGCTATAATGTATTAAAATAGTGCAGTTGTCTAAATTAAAAAGAAAAAAACAATTTTTGCTATTTTCAAATGAATACAATTTTTTATCAATTTATTTTCACACAGGTATTATTACAATAATTCTACAAGTGTAAGAACGCCTGAAAAAACGAAAATAATTTTTTTAAATAAAATCAAAATGTGTTGGCGTATGCGGTTATGCAAGGTCGTCAATTGTGCTTAGTGTAACAGCTAAATATGTTTCTACTATGAAGTGCGACACGGCGTATGAGTTACATTCACCGCGGTTGTACGGAGCTTGCTATAACCACTAGGCGTATGAGTAACATGTTACACATTAATTTCTTTGAATTGCATTATGCCGTAGATTGTAAAGAAAAACTTTGAAAAATATTATAAAAAATAATTTCTACAACGTTGCATGATATGCACACATTTATATACAAGCGGTTATTGTTACACTTATTCCTTTGAACATTTGTCTGCAGCTGCCTTATGTGCGCAGAAAGGCTTTTGTTGGCGGCTGAATGATTATATGAAATAATTGTAAAAAGATCTTGATTGAAATATATGTGAATGGCTACATATAAGTTTTATATATAAATAGAGTTGAAATATACTTTTTGAGTTATGTATATATTGATGCGGCGCAAAATAAAAAGATTAAACCTAAGCATGTTTCTTTCACAGTGGCAAATTTGTCGCTTTTTTTAAGTTCAGCAAGAAGATTTATTTGCTTGTAAAATAGACTTTTGTGCTATAAAAAGCGGAGTGAAGCAAAATTTTTGTATTAGAAAAGCTTTCATTCTAAATTTAGTGAAGAAACGCTGATTCCACTAATCTTCGCAATAGCGCAGCAGTAGTCGAGCGGCTAGAGTTTATAAAATTCATCTGCCTGATGATTTCAGTAGATACTTCAACTCATCAGTTCTACCACAATCAGTTTAAGTACTGTGGGTAACGATTTTTTTTCACTTTATATCATACTGACATAAACACTTTTCTTTCTCCTCCTCATTTGCATATACTCGTATGCACATGTGTCTGGCATGCGAATTAAATGTCGCCGATATGCGCGCGAACGCTTTTAATAAATGCCATTCAAAGTAGAAAATAAATTAAGCATTCGCTTGCGTGCGAATATCAGTGTAGCCCCCGCGATATATATGAGAGCATAGATGTAAATGCATATTTAATCACTACACATGATTATTGTATAATTGTGCAACAGACATTATTGTAGTTGCATATAAGTACAGTTATAGTACGAATTTCACATGTCGACACCCTGTTGCGTCACAAGGCAATTCACAGCACATTCCTAAGTTGATGGGAGAAACATCATTTCATTCATTAAAAGCAGGCAATAAACGGTGTGTGGAGTAGCAGTGGTTGCTTGCAGGAAACGCAATGCTAATGGAATTTACTATTATTGTGTGATAAAGAAACTATAGGAGATAGCATATAACAGTGGAACAATAATTCGGGATGTGTGGAAAAGTATTTTTTTGTGAAAATACGCCCCTAAAGATAGATTTATATATATATATTTTTTTCATTAAGTATTCTATGGAAAATATTTTTATACTACTTAAAAAGATTTCTATGGAAAATATTTTTATACTACTTAAAAAGATGTAGCGGGTGTTGCCATGCAACAAAAAAAATTATTTTCTTCAACTTTTCCTATGAGTATGTATGATTTGAATGAAAAAATATACAAAAAAAAAAATAATCAAATTTCATTTTTAGCTCCTTGTTAAAAGGCAATAGCTTGCCTTTTATAATTTCGCATTTACATATATGGTATTTTTTGACTTATCTTTCCTAAAGTCATATCGAAATGACAAACTCACATATATATACACAATTCAGCACATGCCAAACAAATAAGTCTAACTTTATATGAGCACATTCATACATCGAATTTCCACGGCACAGCTTTCAATCAATACATATGTATATAAAAGACATTTATATATAGGAGAAGATATATCATATATGGTATATGTGCATTAACCCAGTCACTTGTCTACTTAATGTCCAATCACCAAAGCGCAGCTCCGCCAGGTTTTTATTGTCCTTTCTGTTATGCTTTTTACCAGCTTGCAGTCGCGCCTTTGACAATCTGCCGCCTTTTGTCCCGTCGCTGATTGTCTGTTTATCTGTTCGTTGTCCATTGTCATCGGCTGTCTGCTGATATTTCAACGGCAAAATGTGGCATCTCGTAAAGCTGTGCCGCAGCTTGTCTTTAATACCTTTTTTTAATTGCCTGACAGTTGGAATTATTATTAATATTTTCTGTCGTCAGCAGGAAAGCTTTTCATATGGCAAATGCTGCACTTGAACATATTAAGCAATTGAAAATATAAATTCGGCGAAAAAAATAAAAATAGAAAACAAAGTTTTATAAGAATTATTTACGCTGTGGGCAACCCTATTAGGGCGTTATATCCAAACGACTTAATTTCTGAATTCTTTATGAAGAGGCATTTTCTGTAATAATCAAACAAAATAATGTATGTACATGTACAGAATTTAGTGTACTTTTATAATTGGCTACTTGAAAAATTTTGGACTCGAGGAAGATTTTTCTGCTTAAAATTATTTCTAATCCCAAAATCAAAAGAACGAAAAGGAAAAAGAACTTTTAAAAATTTTGACAATTTGTTGGCATCTAAAAAGAGGAAGTAATTTTTTATAAGAAATTCTTCGGTAATTACCTGGCAACATATGTTTATAACTAAGAAGGTCGTGTGAGAATTTAAAGACGATCGATCAACTCTTCACAGATTCTGAAAACAGCGTTTCGAAAAAAATGCAGTTCAAGTTTTGGCAGTCGATTACTCTAAGTTATATTTCCTTCTTTTTTTTGCATATTTCAAGACAAATGTATATATAATTTGAGGGTTCTCGAAACTCTATTTTTAGAGTCGGTAAGAAAATTTTCGCCGAAACGAACTTGAAATTCTTACAAGATTTTCTTAGGTACAGTTTTCAGATATTGGTTGAAGGAATAAGTTTTCTGATAATAATTTCGAGTTTTTAAGCCACAGCCTCAGTGAAAATAAAACTATCAAAATTTGAACACAATATGTAAATTCGAAGTTAGTATTTCATTAAAAAGTATCGTTAAGTCATTTAAAATCATTCAATTGTCTTCCGACACCATTTTTTGGCTTCTCTTCTTATTACAGGTCATAGCATTGCATATTGTATATAGCCTCAGGAAGTATTTATTGTATAGATGTGAGCAGCCGTATAGCAGCTCATATCAATATCTAAGGCAGGTTACATAATGAAGGAGAGTGTGATACAGAGAAATAGCGCGACTTGAACCAAATTTTTTCCAATATATAATACATTTTAAATTTTTTTCTTTTTGATTACATAAGTCTCATCAATTGAAATTTATTACCAAACACTTTTTGTTGCATACAAGTATAAAAATAAATTCCGCCGTGTGTTTTCATTAAATAAAATTAAGTCTGCACTTTCGTTCATTTTCCCTAAGCTTCCCCCCCATGTATTTAACGAAGGTAATTGAAAGCCAATACACGGGTCGACTGTGTAAGAACATGGTGACGCTTTCGAAAGTCCTGCCCCTGCATACCAATTCTTTGTAGCATTGCGCTTGTACTCACCTGGGAAGTGTAAGGGGCAAGGACTAAAGGAAAACACGGAAAATAGCTGCATTGCAAGCAAATCGTGGCTAGGTATTTGTATGCAATCGGCATATTTAATTAATGCTTGTTAAAAGCAGCAAAGCAAGGACCAACAACCCGCTCATACGCACACATACATATATATATACCGTCAGCAATCGGTGTTGAAAAGCGTTTTCGCATTACGCAGCCAAAAGAGGAATACGAAAAATCTGCAGCATGAAAGCTTAAAAGAGTACAACAGAGGCAACAAAGAAGCAACAACAGCAGCGTGTGTAACAGATATAAATTGTCGAGATGCGAACAGAAAAAATTGAAAAGTAATAAAAATGCAATGGGGCACGCGAAAATCCGACAACGTGCGGTTGCCACGCCAATACCAAGAAGCTGCCGGAAGAAAGCGCGAACATATAGAGAGCGGTAGTTGGAAAGCTTGCACTTTCTGGCAGAAACAAGCGGCAAGCAACGTTTGCGAGAGGTAAGTTTGTGTTGGGTGTGCGGTGCGCGGGGTTGTTGACGTTCGGAATGGCAGCTGCAATGTCGTAATTTCGCTGAGCATTGCAAACGGAACACGCGTGGCGCATGACACTCGTAAGCGCGCATGCTGCAATTTTGCGGCACATAAATACCCGAACACACATGTGCTGGACCATTCTTACAGATTGCTTATATATGTGTGTAGGTATTCGATCGACTTTGCAAGCACATCAGTAAAAGTGTAGTGGCAATGCAACGCTGCTAAAGTGGATACACGATCCAGCAAGAAATAAAATAAATTAAAGTGAAATAAAATAAACTAAAATAATATAAAATAAAATTAAATTAAATTATGTAAAATAAAAATTAATGAAATAAAATTAAATTTAATTTAAAAAATATACTAAAATATAGTAAAATAAAATAAATTAAAATAAATTTAAACAAAATAAAATAAAATCAAAAAAAAAAAAAAATAAAAAAATAAAATAAACTAAATTAAAATAAAATAAAATTAAATTAAAATAAATAAAATTAAATAATGAAGAAAGAATTAAATAAAAAAAACCACACTTCGGTTTTAACAAATAAAATTATCCCACATATTGTATTGAAAACTATCGGGATTAAAAAATGTGAAATTTTCAGAAATTTTGGAATAAAAAAAATCCAAGAAAAAAAAAATCTAGTCAAGTAATGATCGAAGGTATAAGATTTTTTATAATACTAATACATACAATTTTTTAGGCCACTCTGAAGCGTAAATTAGAAGTAAAATTCATCTTTTTTGTGAGAAATCGCTATTTTGTCAAAAATCAAAATTTTGACTAGTCCTTCGATCATTTCCTGTATTCGTCTACAGTAACAAAATACTGTTTTGGTGTTTGAATTTGAGATATATATAAGCAGGAAAATCTTCCAGACACCTCGTGAGATCGGCTCGGAATGAAGGGATTCCAAAATTTTTCGAAACAACTTGCCGATTATTAGTGTACAAGTATTATATATTAAATTCCGTAAACTCACAATTTTATTCATTTATACTTGCAAGTGGAAATAAGGCCTAAATCAACTTATTGAGGACGTTCACCGCAGCATCAGCCATTATAAGAGTAATTATTTCCTACAGGGCGTATTACACTACGCCCGAATTCAAACTTTTACTTCACACATATTATGTGCATGCACATAGCATTACAGCAGAGTTTAAGTATTTGCTTGCGAGTTGTCCTCTTTTATGTTTTGCCATGGCGGCGTTGCCATTTAACACCCAATAAATTGCAATTCGGCAGGCGACATGCCGTCGCAATACAACTGCAAATTTCTTACGTGCCAAAGACTTTACAAGCACACATGTATGCAGCAATGCAATTCCTCTTATGTTCATGTGTGTGTATGTGTACGCTGTACGTGTGCTGGCGTGTTGAACAAATTGAAAATTAATTTTGAAGCATTTCCCCAAAGTCAGCTGACTTCTTTTATTGGCCACTCCAAGCACTTAAGTGTAACATTTCACCAGTTTTTCGCTTTCTTTCATTTAACTGCTTTATTGTTTGAAAAGTGAAAAAAGAGCGAAGAACGACGAAAAAAAGCACTCGGCCTTAATTCATTTTCTTTAATTCTGTGCGCACTCAGCAGACATTGGTAACATGCCGCATTCTCAAGCACTTGCTTAAAAGTATTGTTGTTGTTTGCGGCAAGTGTTGCAAGCACACTCAGCACTCAGATGCTTTGTAAAATAGGGGCAAAAGTAAGGCAGATAATTGTTGAAAAATATTTGGTTTTTTCTTGTTAAAATTTCCTTGCTTCCCTCTTTTTGGGTTTCTTCGCTCTCCAAATATTTGTCACACTTTCCTTACCGCTTTACGTTCATTTATTGTGAGCGCAATGCATTACAGCAATGCCTTTGCCATCGGCGAAATAAACTCATTAAATGCCATTTCGCCTGCATCGATTGCGTTTGAACGTTTCGGGTCAGCGCGCGCGCTAAATTGATTTGTAATCAGCAAAGCGGCAAGTTTGCCACACGCCAATGGCGCTGAGCGCTGCAGGCGCCGCTAGCAGACTGCAAATATGTACGTAAATACACAAATACACTAATAAATATACAAACGTATATATATATATATATGTAGATGTACATTTCAACAGTTGTTGGCGTGCACTTTGCAACATTAAAGTTTCCTTTACATACTCAAGTGGGCAATGGCGGAAATTCCTTGCACGAAATTCTTTTGACTTGAGTATGACAATGTCAGCGCGCGCCGCGCAACAACTGCGGTTGCATGCTACAATGTTCAATGTTTTCGCTGTCAGCACTTCTTCGTCTGCTTCTGCTTGTTTTCCTTCGCCTCTGCGTTCGCTTGCTACAAGCACACCAATAAATATTTCCTTCGCCACTTCGCCCATTTGACCGACTGCTTTCACACTTGACTTCACACTTTGTGCAACACCTCGATTGTTTGACTGCCTTTTTGTTTTCTTGGGCGCTAACGTTGGGCGGCCCGCTCAAATAGGTCAAGAATTACAATAACAATAGTTGGTAAGAGCAAAAGAAATCATAAAAACTTACAAAAAAAAAAAAAAAAAATCGGAGCAGCAAGGAGGCTTACAAAAGACGAAGTTATAGCGCAACTCGCAAGCAAAATGCCACAGCGTCTATTTGCTTGCTACTCGAGTCGTTTACCATCCATTCTGATCTTTCTTAACTTTGTGTAATTCTTTACAGGGTGTCGCAGGGCATTTTTATGTAAAGAACGATCTCTTCTGAGGTTTAAACCCACATTTATTGATAAAAAAGCTAGTAGTAAAATCAGCCACTTTCGGTGCCCTCTGGTTGATATATAGTTTATGAAAATTTTGCCAGATCTCAGCAATAAACCGAATGTCACTCTCCAATTCATTCGATGACTTGGTAGCGGTAGAATGTCATTCTGTTAGGCTTAAATGACTATGTCTAATTCATACAGTGTTGCCAACTTCAAATGTTGTTTTTGTAAGAAAGTGGCAATAATAAATTTGAACAGCAGATTACACCAGTCCCCTAGACTTCATAAGGGTTGCTTCGGAAAACTCTTGTTGAACTTATTGTAGTCACGAGGTACATAGGGTTGCCACCTATCCAAATTTTTAAACCAATCAACTTAGAAAAGTGTATAAAGTTTATTTTAGAGACAGGAAAATTTAGATAAACGTACTAAAAACTTTTTGGAAAAAAAAAATCTTTTAATACAATATTTCTTGCATTGTTTGGAAAAACGTAAAAAATCTGGAATTACTTAAGGGGCTTTATCCACTTATACGTCAGAAGAAAAGAATTTTTCTAATACTTTTTTAAAAATTCAATGTACTTTAATTATCGGTGATACATTCTGAAAAATGTTGAATTTCTTTGATCCCTTGGCGGATCTCCGGGAGGACCTCCGAAAAAGTGCTTGGCGGCAAGGATGATTTTTCTGCGTAAAATTGTGTCAAACACAAAATATCAAAAAATTTATTATTACTATGTATGATTACAGCTTAGTCAAAATTTTGATTTTTAACAAAATGGCCGCTCACCAAAAATAAATCGTTTTGTAGGTATTTGAGACTAGCTTAAAAAATCGAAATAATTATTAAAAATCGTATCTCTTCGATCAAGCCCCCACAAGGTCAACGTGAGTCAAGAAGGTCGAGTGAAATTTCAGGTCTAGCGGCCCAACCGTTCCGTAGAAAATTATCTCACCAATTCTGCAAACAGCGTTTAGAGAAAAACGCGTTTAAAGTTTTGCAAGCCGATTACACTAAGCTAAAAAATTCTATACAAATACATTAATATCTTCCACAATATGATCGGTTTAACTTCTTAAATATATTACATTAGATACTTGTATATGTATTTGCAAAAAAGGAATCGATTTTTGAAAATCAAAAGTGAATATAACTTTTTAATATAATATAATAAGGAAAATATTTTATGTGGAATAAAAGACGAATTTTCTTTGGATGATTATAATTGGTCCAACTCAACAGAATATGATGAAGACCAATTTCAGTCGCATATTTGTAGCTGAAGAGTCATAATAAATGTGATGGTAGAGAGATTTAAGTTGCTTAAGTTGAATACGTTGTACATAAGATAACTAGAGATCTCTGAGAAAACTTACTGTTAAGGTCTTTGTTCTTGGTGGATCATAGAATGATAAACAGGTATTTTAGAGGAGCAATGCGGAAAGTGATAAAGCTAAGCATATAGTAGAGTGTGCAGAAAGTAATTATGGAAACAAATAGCTATAGCTTCAGTCTTATTTTCTTCTGTTTTTGATATGCGTTACCACATTTGGTCCCGAACATATTAATTTGGGGGAATAATAACAAAGAAATTATTGGATGAAATTCTGTAATAAACAATTTAACTTCGAAAAGTTGAGAGTACCCTTCATTAATGTTTCAAGACTGCATCGATTCAGTCATACTCTTATCATGGGCAAATCTAGGAATCGCTTAGTGAAACTGTTATATCTCAGAAAGCTTCTAACACGTTTCTAATGGTGTATTCAAAAATTCACTACAAATGATGAAACCGCTTCAGGACACCCATTATTCAACATATTGTGCATCCATTTCTCGCTAACTGTATTATAAAACTAGGTTACTCGGTTGCAAGTCTGTCAATTTTACCAGCGAAATTTCATGGTTTCCCGTATTTACACTTTCACAACCATGGTGTGACAGAGCTTGATTTTTAGACTGGCAATGCAAAGCAGTATGTACCATATTCAAATAAAGCGCTTATTGTTGGCGCTTGCAGCAGGGAGTGGCGCTGCTATCCCATTGAATTGCGCTCAACGGCACATACCGTTATTGAAAGTGACAAAATATATGCACTTGTTTGTGTGCGTAGATATTACAAGCACCTATATCTCTTACATAATTCCCGTTTTCATTTTCATTTACCAACTTATTTACATTTATTAAGCGCACAGCGGCAGCCCGCGAGTGCTCAAAGCGCTTTTGTCGCGTGCTATATATATTATATATTAAATATATGCAAGTTTACTGTTATAAGTATTTAAAATGCGGGTATATATCACCGTAAATTTATTATTCATAGCTACTACAACATTTACAGGCAACTTTTTATTCATATAAATACTATATACATGGCAACACTGCGCTGCCTGCCCACACACAATGCGCGTCATTAATGGCATGCCAGCAGCAAACAACAGCGTCAGTTTTCCACGAATATAAGTAAATTAGTTTTAACATTTTCCATTTTTATTTGCATTACATTTTATTTATGTCTATTATGTCAATTGCCAACCCATGCAATCATATTGGCTGAGCACTATTTCTTTTTTTCCCCTTTGCTTTCTGTATAATATTCTTTTTTTCGCTCATTACGTTGTTGCTTTTATTATTTGTTTTTTTGACATTTTGCCATTTCAATTGGCGGCTTCGTTTGGCAGTTTCGCTGGCTTGTTGTCGGCTTGTCGCTTGTTATTTACTTGTAAAAATTAGTCAGTCTCCTCTGCCTCTTCATTGCTTATGATTTTTGGCATTCAACTCTTCAATATTAACCCGTCAGTTGTGTCAGTCAAACATGCTCTCATTTATTGCGCGCACAAATTGTCGTGCTGTGCGCGCCCCACTTCCAGCCTTCCTTCCTTTCTTTCGGCACAAAAGCATAAAAAAGAAAACCGTCGAAAGCACAACTCTTTCTCCATTATTTATACGTATTTTCCGGCATAGCTCACCAACCTTCATTTTAACATATTCCGTCGAGAGTTGGGGTTTTACTTACATTTATTTGTTCTCTCGTGCCTTCACTTTCGTTTGGCGATAAATATCTATAAATATAATGTACAATGTGTCCTTGTGCTTCGTTATTACTTCTGGCATTGCTGCTTCTCCATTCCTCACTCAGTTACGCTTTCAATGCTTTGCCACTCTCTATCCTTTCGCCTGCCAATACTGAAAGTTGAGTAGCAATGTTATTACCATTTTTCCTATTTCCTCCCATTGACGATTTGTACGCAAATTTTATTCGTTTAATACCATTAAACAGTATTGCATATTCTCCATCTGTCTCTTCTGCCTTACTTTCTTTTGTCTATTTCTATATCTGGGCTAGCGTATATATTTTCGGTGTAGCGGTTTTCATATAAACTTGGCCAATTTATTTTGTTTACTGTCAGTTTAATGTTGTTGCTAACTTATGTTGTTAGAGTGAGCTTCGCTTTAAGTGTTTTGCCAGAAATCAAAATTCATTTCCTCTCGCTGGTGAAAACGGAAAGTTCAATTTCAATGGTTGCATGTCTTCTGGGATTGCTTGGTGGTGTAGTACAATGTCGCTTCACTCAGTTTGATATTTTAATTTCTGATTTCATTTTTCTTTTGTGCTTTCAGCCTTTACAGTTCCGTTTAGAGCTTGGTTAACTGTTAATTGAGTTTAAGTAGATTGTCGCTCAGGTTTTTCATTATCTCTTATTTTTTGCGTTTATATTATTGGTGTTTTTGGATAGAAAAGTTTTTATCGTTGAAATTTCAAAGTACTTAAAAAGTGGACCCTGTCTTAGAAGGTATCAACTCTTTATCCGAAAGTTTATTGAAATCTTCAGCCTTTAGCCAAATGCTATTGTAGATAAATGTGAATATCCAATTTATTATCTAATTAAGCAGTCTTTTCATTGAAGAAATGTATTTTTAGGCTAGAAATATTATAATTTCGGTTTGTAACTAAATTTAGACTGACGATTTTGGACAAAAATAACTTAATTCGAAAGGTTAAGTTAGTTTAGGTTCTACAGGCTGGATGTAACGCCATACATAAACCTACAGTCTCTTTGTAATACCAGTTGGAGGTTATGTTTAATACGAGAAAAAGTTAATGGCGCGCAAGACGGCAATGCTTTTTGCGAAGTTTAATAGAGATTTGATAACTAATTCTGATACTTCATTCAGCCCCTTGAACTGCAAAGCTCCTCGATAACAAAGCTGAGCTCTAAATAATGGTATAAGAAGCGGAGGAGATGTTCCAGCATCTCACTCGAGCCTACTCCGGTGCATTTTCTACTTATTTCATCGTTAATAATGCCCCCATACAGCTCGCATATAATGTAAGTAAGTTGAGACCTGTGACTAGGCGAACAACCGTCTTGCAGTCTTTACGAGACCGTGTGAATTGAAAGTTGCGTGTTTGTCTTCCGCTCCCTTGCACATGATCTTAGCGATCCTGCATGCCCTTAAGGCATTCCATCTCACCTTGATCCGTCCGTCCGTCTGCTTTTTCGGAAATTTTATTATGTGTCGTTTTAAGTGACTTGCGTATTTCTTGTACTCGTACTACTCTTTTGGCAATCTCGTCGGATATTTTGTTTCACGGAATGCTCTTGTACGCGGAACGCAGTATATATTGTATGCAGTCGCGTTCCCGCAGCCACCATATCAAACATACTGCTTTCCTTCTCAACGTTATTAGATTTCCTGACCGCAAACGGTCGCTATGTGATCTATATATTTTCCACCGATCCCCTGCTTATTGAGCTATGCCCGCAGGTTCTTGTGGTAAATTCACTTAGATGCTAAGATTTCTACCTCAATGCAAATTCGTAAAAGGTTGAGTAACTAGTGCTCCCTTTATGCATACAGCAGCAAGCCGATGTATTCGCTCCAACAGCTTTCTGAATGAGATTTTTCTGGCAGCGGTCCATCACACCAAGGCACCGTAATGCCGGTTTGACTACCGCTGTGTATCACAAATCTATGAGGACAGGTGGAAGACCCCACGTAGACTCTTACATCTTCTTATATGCGTAGAGAGCATTGGCCTTTTTACCCTCTCTTCCACATTGAGTTTTCAAGTCCAAAATTACTCCCAGGTACTTGGTAGTAATTTTAGCTGTTTAACCTTTGGGGTTTTCGATGACGTGATCTTGTACCTTGCCTTGTACTTCCATGTGTAGAGTACCGTATCCATATCATTCTGCATTAAACTTCTTGCTGCTCAGTGAGACTTTTATCCATATTATGATGGCGGGCTCTATCCGGGCTATTTCAAGAATATTAACAATTGCGCCATTATAAATATTATTATATGCTCCACTTGTGTCAAAGAAGACGCCCAATGTATATACCTAATGCTCCAGGGTTCTCGCCATATTTAAGGATAGCGTTGTAGGCGTGCAGTGTTTTTGATAAGTTAGCCGCTGTACCAAGAGAAGTAATTCAAGTGACAACAAGCTGCCAATTTCAACATAAAACTAACAGATTTGAAACCACTGTATTTAAGTGTATGTGATTCCATTAAAAAATGGAATTTCTGGCATTTCCCAAACGCAAAGTTGTTTCCACCTGTCAACACTAGTATGACTGCAAGAGTTAGCTGTTGACACTTCTCTATTGGAATGGTTTCCAAACTCATATTTATACCATACACCGTATTTCAAAAAACCGTGTATGAATTATTTGAGTTTCGAAAACAATTGTTCATAACTTTGATTAAAAATGCAGAGAGTCTAGGTATCCAAAAAAAGTATAGTCACATTCCCTTAAAATGGCCAGCAGTTTGAACGCCACCTAGAATATAAGTAGAAGAATATTAAAAAGAAAAACTATTTTGAAAATGTTATGAAAAGAAAATAGTTGAAAAGTTATACTCCGATTTCGACAATTGTTGGACGTTAGATTTAATACTTTGTTGAAAAGTACCACGCCCATTGATACATTTTTAAACTGGCCATCCTGGTTGTGAAATTTAATGTTTGTGGCTTTTTTATCCCGTGCGTTATCGCACTTTTCGTAATTTTCAACACAAGTGTTAAATAGGGAGTGGACGTGGTTATTATTTGATTTTCACCATTTTCACTGTATAAAGGAATGCTAAAAGACTTCTTCTTAGCGAGTTTGGGTGAGATAGCTTCAGTGGTTTCGGAGATATGTAAATTTAACTATTTAGAGGGCGGGCCTACGCCCACATTTTAAAAATGTTTAGCCCACAAGTGCGCCTTACCACTGCGATCCCATGCACCAAATTACAGTTTTGTATCTTAATTTAGGACTAAGTTATGACACTTTATAAGTTTTTAACGGCGTTTTGTGGGCGTGGCTGTGTTCCGATTACGCTCATCTGCAAAACCAAACCACCTTGGGTGCAAGAAAAAACGTGCACCAAGTTGCATCAAGATTTCGCAATTTTTACTCAAATTGTCGCTTGCATGAACAGATGGACTGACGGACAGACAGTCATCCGGATTTGAACTCGTCTCGTTACCCTGATCATTTGTATATACATCTATAACGCCATATCTATCTCGATTAGTTTTAAGTGATACAAACAACCGTTAGGTGAACAAAACTATGAATAGCTTAATAGCTATCAAATTATGTTTTGAAAAAATTTCAAAATAGAGTTTCCAGCTTACGAAAAAAAAATTATTAAAATTTTTTTCTCTTTTTAATATTTGTTATAATTTCAAAAATGCCATACAAGTTTCCACAATTTTTTTGTTTAATATAAGTTAACAGTTTATTTCTAATAAAACTAGTAATTAAAATACTATTATATGTAGAAGAGGTTACAAGAAAATTTTTCAAACACTTTTGCAAGAAATAAGTAAAAAATTTATTAAAACTTAATAATTACTATGCAGAGTTGCCAGATTTTTTGTATATAAAAATAAAACTAAATTTATTTGCAACAACATGTCTATGTGACTGATATTGCTACAAATAAATATTTACTTTTCTTCAATATTTTATATATTTTTTTTGGTAAAATCCTTCATATGACACTGTGCACACAAAGATTTCCTAAAAATAATTCGTAAATGGTATTTTCGAAATTCCGTTCGTTTTAGTGTTTAGTGCTTGGACTGCTGCTGCAGTTGACACTTAGTTTCCCTAGTTTTATTTTTGGAGCTAGTCTATCACTTCACGTCAACTTCATCAGCATTGTCGAGCGTCATAGTGCTTAAACGCCAGCTGGCCAGGAGTGTGGTGAACTACTTCAAACTACTTTGCTAACTACCACACTCGAAAAGATGCAAAACGAAAATGAGTGCGGTTGTGTGTGTGCTGAGGAGCTCAGCTGGACACATTGGTTGTGGAATTTCAGTCAGTTCATTCTCAATTTCCGTTACATGCGCAGGAAGCTTTCGAATTCGTTTCGTTTTTTATTTCGCATGAGATTTTTGCATTTTTTCGCATTATGCTGTCGCATTTCTTTTTTACCGCAGGTTAAGCACATATTTGTTTATCTGGTTGACGTTTATGTGTGTGTTTGTAAATGTAGCTGTGTGTGTCTAAGTACTTGAAGAACGCTGCCGTGTCCACCGGTGTGCGCGTGCAGGTGCTGGCAACACCATGCAATCGAAGCCAACTACAGATGCAACAGCTGTTGAAGAGTTCCCTTGGTTTGTTGTTGATGATGTTGTTGTTGTTGTTGAAATTGGCATGCTGTTGATGACCCTGCTACTTGATAGCCATTCTATTTATTAGCACTTGATGGTGGATGGACTCTTTTACAAAAGCTAGATTTCATATGAGTTTGAATGGTGAATTTTTGTATATGCGTGTGTATATGTTTACCTATATTGAGTATGTATGATATTTTCATTGCATTCCATATATAAAGATATGTACCGTTATATATGTATAGTGCAAACGCGCTCTCGCCACATCGTTTTCCCGTTGCCTGTGTGTTGGTGCAGTGCAAACAAGCCAAGTTTAAATTTGATTACAAAATGATTTATGATCAAGCAAAGCAACAACAACAACAGCAGCAGCCGCTATGCAACTGCAAAATGCAAAAGAAATATAATCAAATCGTTCGTTATGAAAAGGGGACCAAAACAACAATGCACACATATTTCAGTTTAACAACCGTACAAAAAATTCAATTACAGTTATGTTGTGTAGCGTAGAAATTTATACATACAAGTATATACATATGTAAGTATATAGATATATATGTATACTATACATATGTACATATATACGCGTAGTTGTTAATGCAGATTCGTTGTACGTTATGTATTGTAATATATATGATATTTATAAGTGTAGTATGTATGTATTTCAGCATAAAAATATAGCCATTTCCTTATAGTTATATACATATATTAGTTAGTTAGTTTCTTTTTAAATGACGCAGTCAGTCACCTGTTAGCGCCACGCTTAGTAACACGTTTGTGCCACAACATATACACGTATGTACGTATGTGTGTATGTATACAATAAATGTACGTAAATCGTTCACGCGCCGATAAAGTTTCCACATGTGCCACGCATTTTTGTGCTATGGATATGTAAATTGATATTTTCATATTTTTCACAGCTTCAAGCGACTTGATTTCATGCAATTTTTTTACCATACTCCAGTCAAGTACGTGGATATTTGCTTGTGATTTTAATGCTTTTCAACTATTGTTTTCCTTTATTTAAACTTTTGTATGCAAATAACTTTTTTATGTATATTAGTGGGCTCTCATTCGTTCACGATTAACGTTAGCGGATAAAGATTTTTTTTTGTTTTTTTTTTTTTTTAATTTATACGTTAAATCACTCTTGCCATTTTAATAACCTACAGGAACACGGTTGATTTAATTAAGCACATGTATATGTACATATGTAAAGAAAAGTGTGGGAAGTGACCGTAAAGTTAATTGAACAGTTTTTTTTATCCTTAACAGGGAAATAAACCAACAATATACATTAAGTGTGTTACGAAGTTTTCAACGTCCAGAAGCAAACGTCGGAGACTCTATAAAGTACCCTTGTGAAGGGTATTATAGCTTTGGTGTAACCATAGTTAGAGTTTTTCTTGTTTTTTGGTTTATAAATTAAACTTCATGTCACTGTGCTTAGTTGATGCTTCTGCACTCCCCGCTATTATTTTTATTTATTAAAATTTAATAATATTTTTAATCAATAATTTAGTTATATATAATACATATGTATTTTTTCAAATGCATTCCTATACAGAATATCACTTTTATTAGTCGATGTAGAAACTTAATTCGTATGGATGATTAGCTGCAGAGGTTAAGTGAACCATGGCTGTATCTGCTCTGTGGTTAAAAAGATGAGCTAATTACTAGACAATATAACCTCTGTTATATTTTTCTATTATAATAAAATGGAAAAATGCACGTAAAGAAACCTCTGGGCACAAGTACTTATCCATTTTTTTTGCTATGGTGGTTACTGTTAGAGACCACTATGGTGTACCTATGTATATTAAGTAATGTAATTGTGATATATATAAATATATATATCTGAAGGGTGGTCAGAGTAATGGTACTTTTTCAAAACCGTTTTTGACAGATCAGGCGTGAGTCGTGTCTAGCTGTCATGTCATTTTTGTTCAGTATTGTTCGGCATTTCATCATAGAAAGACCTGCGCCTGAACAGCGTAGACAAATCTTTCAACTATATTACGAAAATTCACGTTCTGTATAGAATGTATTTCGTGCGTTCCGCTGAACTTATGCTCAACATAATTAGTCTACTGAGCGTACTTCATCTTGATACCCAAAATTCATTATTGGATAATATTCGACCGAATATACCACGTCCAGCACGCAGTGAAGAAAATATAGCGGCAGTAGCACAGCGAAGACTGTGGAGAGACGATTCGCTTGGACTGACGTATGGACTGACTAGGCGTTTTTACGTCGAGATCCAAGACGTTCCAAGAAGATCCGACGTTTTCGAGCCAATTGTTCAGCGACAGGCCCATTTCTGAATCAATGGGTATGTAAACAAGCAAAAGTGCGACAGTTGGGACAAATATCAGCCTGAAGAGATATAAGAGCTGCCATTTCATCTAGAAAAATCAACGGTTTGGTGTGGTTTGTGGGCCGGTGGAATCGTTGTTGCATATTTCTTCAAAAATGATGCCGGTGAGAACGTAACCGTCAATGGCGACCGTTATCGCGCCATGATAACCGACTACTTGGTGCCTTAAATTGAAGCACGTGATCTCGACGACATTTTGTTTGAACAAGACTTTCCACACATCGCTCCCCCTACGGGTAGGGGTAAGAATTTACCTGCGGTAAGGCATACCTGTCGTAAAAGGCGACTAAAAGCCAAATGCACTATGACTGTTATTATGTACCTTGCTCAGTAATATCAGCATAGTATGTCAGAAATAGTGCTATAATACTCAGCTTGAACTTATATTATAGACTTTAAATGAAAAAGCAAATAAAGACATTTGAAGTTCAAGCGACAAATGTCACCAGTCATTGAGTAATGGGTTGCTCAACTGGCAGTAGTTTCGGCTACCCAGTCTTACCGAAGACTTTCTGGTACCACGGGGAGCAGAAAGCCCTTGGACTTCGGTCCAATCTGCTCACTGGGTTATGGCCCCTTTGGGGAGATTCGTGGTGGCTGTGGTTGAAACCTAAATGCAGGAAGAACTGAACATTCAGCCTAACTGTTTTTTCAGTTCTAAAAAGAAGTTGCTAAAAGCAACTGGGTTCCGTACCCGAAAACGGAAGAGGTTTTAGGTCGGCCTCGAATCTTACCAAGATGGTAGTGTGGGCCCAGACACACTGCCACTGGAAACCAAATTAATACTTGCAAATAGCTCGTATTATTTCGGGCGCTTATCAACGCATTGTATTGATACGTTGTGCTTTGGAGCACCGTGAGGTAGGGCCGTCGCTGGCAGGTACTCACGTAAATGAACAACGAAAGTTTTCCACACATCGCATCAATCAATAGATTTATTGAGACTTCGGTGATTGAAGTGATTGGCCACCAAGATCGTGTGATATCACACCGTTAGACTTTTTCCTGTGGGAATATGTAAAGTCTAAAGTCTTTGCGGACAATCTTGCTTCGATTCAGGTTTTGGAGCAAAACATCACGCGTGTCATTCGCCAGTGTCCAGTCGAAATGCTCGAACGAGTCATCGAAAATTGGAATTAAGAGATAGACCATTTGAGACGTAACCGCGGCCATTTGTCGCAACGACCGATATCGGTTCACTATATCACATAGCTGCCATACAAGTTAAATGATCGGGATCAAGTTCTTGTAAGGAGTTTTTGTTTTTGTGAATGGTATTATAGCATCGGTGAAGGGTATTAATAGATACTGAGATATCAATTTTTCTTTCAAATATTATGGAAAAAATAAGTAACTGAAAAGCGGACGACCTTAAATTAATATTAAGTGGTTGAGGTATCTACCAACTTATCCTTAAGAGTATAAAGTGAAAAATATATTCGATTGTTTGACCCACACTAGTTTATACGTAGATACAATCTCCAACCTTATATCACTTTAAACGCGGTATTTATAAAACAACCTTACACCCCATATATACTTACATACAGAGATCCGCCCAACTCACTCATTTAATTTCCTAGCTTAAAATAACTGTAACCATTCTGTGAACTGACCTTACCTAACTGCTTTTGGCTTTGCCGTTACTTAGCATTTAATGCAACGCAATGCAAGGAAAAAAAAAGTTATTTATGCGCCTTATGCTCGACATGTCCAGGTTAAGTGTTTAGTACTAAACATTTCCAAAGACATAATAAATTTCACAGCTGACATTGCTGCAGCATTAAAAATTCGCCAACAACTGCTGGCATCACTTTTGGCTTGTCTTCCTGAGGAGAGCGAAGACAACATTTACCATAGGATCAGTGGAAAAAAAATTATTCATAAGTCTAAGTATAGAAAATAAGTAGAAAAGTTGCGAATAAAGCTTTGCACTAAAACAAACAACTAATTGCCAAAGGTTTTTTGTGCCAGAACTCGCAGTACCTACCACACAACCACTTCGCCTGCTGCTGGCAATGTCGCTTGTAAATTTAGTATGATGTGGACTCGCAGCGCAGTCTACGTGCTACTAAGCAGCTTCTACTTTCAGTTTCTGCTTCTGCAGTTAATGCGCTGCATTTGTTTATTTATTTGTCTAGCATTTTTTGACCGCTTTGCATCTGCAACTGACTGCCGCATCCGAATGACCCCCTACATTCCACTCCTTTCCTCCATTCACATGCAGGCTAGCGCCACTTGTGCGACTGTCTGTTGATGTCGACATGTTTTACCTTGCCGTCTTTTGATGTGCTTCTGTTATTTGTTGCTTTTACAGTTGTTGTTGTTGTTGTTTGCAATTTTCATGAGTACTACTTTGCCAAATACACTATTTATTTTCGACTACCACTCGACAGCACACACACAAATATTTGTAGCAAGTTGTTGTTGTAGCGTTAGAAACAACAAAACTCTTTGCTGAAAACCTTTGACTACAGTTGGCACTAATAGCCGTATGCCATGTCCTTTTCCCTTACATACTACATAGAATTATACTTGTATGTTCGTCCGTACTCGTAACGTAGCCGCTCATACAAATGCATATGTAGGTACAAGTATGTGTATGCGTGTGCTCCTTCTTGCTTGTGTAATTGCCGTGTTGGTGTCTGTGGCTCTGACAGCCTTTTACCTTACAAGTGTGCTCGTCACCTTCATTGCCCGCCCGTTGGTGTTTGTGCAGTTCCGTTTTGCATTAACCGTTATATGACCATACACACACATTTCCACTTATGTTTGTATGTGTGCAGGTATACTCGTATAAATAAAAATGTCTCCAACCTCGTGAAGTGCGCTTGTTTTAAGTTCCTTTGCTCTAACCGTCCTGTTTGTGTTTGCTTGCCACTCATTCGTTTGGTTATAAATATCAGCGTTGTTATGTAATTGCATGTATTTTTTGTTTTATGTGGAAGTTTGTAAATACCCTCTAAGGAAAACTTCTACAAATTGTTATGATTATTTTAATTAACTTTATATTGCTAAGAAGAAGAATTAACGTTGGTATGATATTATTTTAGAAGGATCTACCACTCTTCTTTAGATGTTAGATAAATTCGAGGACTAGGTTTGCAATATGGCAACTCACCTGACAAGGTCGATTCTAACCCTGACCTATAGTAATCGAATCCAAAATATTAGTATCGTCTATGTTCTCCTTACTGAAATGCTTTGATATAGATTCAGCTACTTTAGTTAGTGGTTTCCAACTTTATAATTCCATTACAAGTATTCGAGTTTACGTCTTGAAAAATGGAGCAACTAAGTAGAAAGACGTGAAATACACCACTTTGTAGAATTTTTAAGGCAGCCATATTAGAGATATGAAGTATTTTGAACTTAGGCGGTGGTATCACACTTCTGATATATACAGTCCCTTGCGAAGCTGTAGTTGTATATCAGCTATCGACAAAGCGTTTTGTACCTATCGAAAAATCTTCTTAGCTGTTCAATTTCCATTTCAACTATTTCACCTGGATGTCTAAAGGTATGAGATCCGAGGTACTTTTGCCTTGACATGGCAAAGGCGGTTTTCGATTTTCGATATTGATGGAACTGCAAATTTTTTAATCTTATCGCATGAATCCTGATCGGACAGTGTTCAGTTGCAACGCCTACAACCATTAAAAGATGGAATTTGCTGAGAGTGATGAACTTCCTAGACATCTCACGATTTACTCTGGGACAAAAGGATCTTGCGACTGCAGAGCTGTCAGTAACTATTCAGTAGTGTGCCGCAAGAAGCTAAGGGAAACTGTTCCCATTCAGCGGTTAGTAGAACTGAAGTACCTGTTCAGCTTAACCTAACTTAAGTCCCAGTAGCCTTTAGTTCAAAGATCAGAAAAGAGAACTCTGAGTCATAAAGCCGAAAGCTTCGCAGCCACTTCCAAAGTAGGTTTATTTAAATTCCCAAAGCAGTAAGTAAGCTTCCAAAACCTCTATGTTTGGCTGTATTCTTGATTACTTGACAATTTTTTATGAAGCCTGTTGTCTACAACATCTGAAATGGCTTTACATAAATTATTATACAAATGTCTGTAATCTGTTCCGCTATAACCTAAAATGGATTGCTATTTCCCTCACGGCTTCTCAGGCTACGGATACAGTCGACCTCTCATCGTAAATACTACTGTACATATGTATATTTGTGTAAAAAGTATATAAGTATAAACTCATTCATCCATATGTTCACCATATGTGAAAATCCTTCTGCTCTTGAATGGGTTTTCTAGCGAATTAAAGTGCAAGCTCGCGCAGTTGCACTTGTGCAGCCTAGTCACTTGTCATAAACTTGGCGTAGTCGCTTGGTCTCAACGCTCACCTGTCAACGTGTGTCTACATCATCACTCTTATGTGGTTGCAATGTCATTCGTATGATTATGTTTATCACGAACACATGGCGATTATCACTGTTACCGTTGGTCGTATTATAAATAGCAAAGCTTTTGAAAGCTTTTCTACTTTCAGCTATTTTTCCTTATTTTTATGTTGCTACCAACAGCATTATCAGTTTATCTGGGGAATTATTATTCTATACGCATATGACCGTACTTAGTATGTGGCAGAAACAAGCAGTGGTAGTTTCTAAATAATTTTGGTGGGGCTTAGCAACTGTGATAGCAAGGGACTTGCGGTTATGCCAAAGCATTAAACAAATATTGCGTAAGTTCTTTATTTAAAATGAACAGATGTTCGCAAAAAAAAGGAATACAAATCTAGGGTCTAAGGTTCGAGAAATAAATCTATAACCTTAGATAAAACCTCGAAGCCACTAGCTACCAAGAAAATTTTCTACTTACTACCACTTGCATATGCTCCTTCATTCAGGTTGCATTTTCTTGTATTTGCACACCCTTACTCACACAGATATAGAACTCGTGCTAACTCTTCTGTAAAAGGAAGCGTAAAAACGTTTCGGTTACGAAGAGCTCTTTTGAAAGTACTGAGATGTATAAAGAGAACAACTGTGAAGAATGGACCTCTGTGTTGAACTAAACTTAACGAACATGTAAACACAATGGCTTCTACAACTAAATATATTTAAATACAGACTATACCATACATATGTGGTTGCAAGGCAAAAAGGGATGTCTTCAGCACAAGGGACATCTAGGCGAGCGCATACTTTTTAAAAATACGTAGAACTACCGCTATTCATAATATAAAGACACGTGAAAGCAGGTGTGTTGAAAACTCTACTGACATTAGGATATGTCAATTTGAAGCAAAATGCATGCTTTTTAGAATCGCTAAGAATTCTAAATATGCTTCTACATCGCACAGGGCAATAGAGTAGTGTTGTCTAATAGGCTATAAGCATTGCTGTATTTAGTTCAATTAATAAATTTATTTTGAGAGATTTTCAGTAAATTCGAGTTAAATAATTGTCAAGTGTACAGACTGCAGTGTTTGAGAAACTCTGAGCTAAATTTGACAGTTAATTGAATCATAAAATTTAGGAAACATAAACTCGAGTTTAACATTGCCAATTGTGCAATGTGCTGTTTAAGAAACTCTGAGTATAGATTCACAACTTATTGCGAAATATGATTGATGGGGTTCAACTTCAAAAGTGGTGTCTAAGGCGAGTTTTGTGTTTACTGTTAAACATCAAAAATAAACTCGAGTATTAGAAAATCGAAATTTTATTATTTGCTCAAAATCACCGTTGAAAGGTTGTCAAAACAAAATTTTGAACATATTTCGTCCACCCTAATGCACATGTTAAAAGTGGGTTACTTAGTAGTTACTTTTGTGCGCATGTGTGTGGGTCGTATGAGTAACTTTTATAAACTCTAGTGCGTCGTTTATTTGTTCTTTAAATCACTGCTTTACTGCAGCAATGTCATAACTAAAGATTTTTGGTTCTTTATTAATTACGCAGGTGCATATGATCAGCAGTGGTTTGCACTACCTTTTAACATTTTGCTTGCTATTATTTAGTATTTGCCATTGTGTATATGCCACACATGGCGCTTGAAAATTTCCCAGATATGGTTCGCCAGCATTTTCATATTTTCATAACTTAACTTATTGCGGTTTTGTGTGAAGCAAGCAAAATGCCACTGTGCGTCAAGAAATGCAGAATGTAAAGGTGTGTGCGTGTGTGTGTATGGAAAACTTTGCGTGCATTGCACCGGTTGCGCTCACCTTGTCTGTCAGTTGCCTTCACTATCTTTCACCTAACGTTTCTTTCACTTATGCCCAACGCTATTCAGCGCACACTAACCAGCGTTTTCCATACACCACACACAAGTGTACATATATATGAATCCACTTTTTGCTCCCGCTTTTTTTGATTTTAATGAATTGTAAATATTTGCAAGCTTTTTATGCACGTTTTATTTAGTTTTAGTTCTATTAGAGTCATAACCATACGCACGCCATCTTTCGTCTGTATGTGTGTGTGTGTGTCAGCATTTGAATACAGTGAATACTTGTGCGCTGGTGTGCCCACTGACACACGCACACACATACGTATTGATGTATGAAGCAATGAACGCACTTCTCTGCTTGTTGTATAAATATGATATAATGATGGGTTTGTATGGGTCCACACTCGCTTTCAAATAGTTAAACAAATAGAATTACATATGTACACAAATAATATAAAAGCTGCTTGCAGAAAACTTATTTTCTTTAGTATATGCTGAAAGTACTTTTTTCTAATGTCTATATTATTTTTCATATCATTAGTTGTGCAATGGTTTTTCATTTGATTAACGCTAAGTAAAGAAATCGCACTTTATAACTATTTCTTACTTTTGTTTTTAGAAAAAAATAAAAAAAAAACTATACATAATGAGTGCTTTAGGTTCGAATACCTTTCAAGAGCGTTCGTGATTTGTAGTCGGCTCTTTGAGTCTTTCAAAAATTTTATATTTCTGTCATTAAAATATATATGCATAAAGCGCGTGTGAGATAAGCACTGAAAGGGCTTTGTTCTTTGCAATTTTTTCTTTTGAAATAATTATTTTCTAGTTTCAATTGTTCTATAATACCCTTCCCCACAGCCTTGTATTTTCTTATACTAAGCGCTTTCTTACTACTCGTGTGCCAATGAGAGGCTGTTCTTTATTTCCAAAGTTTTATGAAACATGTTTTCTTATTGCAAATTTGCTTTTATGTTTATTTGTAAGTATATAGTGTTCTTTAATGAGATGAAATAATAAATAAGAGTATATGAAAAGCGCACAAATATCTGCTTATGAAACTCTGAATCTCGTGGTGGTCATTAGAATCAAAGATAGTTTCTTTTTCCAATTATAATTTTCATTACTACAGTGTTGGTAGGAAAGAAAAATATTTTAATTTTTCCAAGAACCATTGTTTTTTTAATATTTACACTTAGAAAGTAAGTTTCAGTGTCTCTTGCAAAAAAAAAAAAAATTAAAGCAACCGCTCCCCAGTAAAATTTCAACTTTTCGTTTAAACATTCAACTGCAGTCATTCACTTAAGTCATTTGCTTTTTCATTACTTTTAAATAGCAGCAATATAAATTATTCAGACTTTACTGCCTTTTCCCATTTCAAATTACTAAATAAATTCTTTACACCAAATATCTAAACGAAAATATGAAACAAAGAACGCATAATCCCAACAGCGACCTTCTGGCCACGGGTATTCGTATATTCATGGACCATTTGCTGGTTGTACGAGTGCTACTTTCCAATTACTATTTCAACACAGATATCCTTTATTCATTCATTCTATATATGTTTTGTATACATAGGCACCGATTGTTGCAATTGTAGCTGTATTTATGAATTCATGTGATACCTACAAAAATTGAAAACTAAACAGGGTGGCGCAAAGTGTGCCTAAACAAGAAAAAAAGTTTGCAGTTATCTGTTCGATCAGTTTGTGTGGCAGCTATACGCTATCCGATTCTTATATCTTTGTTTTGGACAATAACTTATGCCAAATGACGTGAAGATACCTCCTGAAATAAAAAGCTTTTATATACAAGACTTTGATTCTGATCGTTCAGTTTGGCAGCTTCTTAAGGAGGAAAGGTGATGAAATTTAGTTCGATATTTTGAAAAGAGAGGGACTAGTTCGCGTATATAGAGATGAACGTGGCTAAATTAAGTCAGCCCGTCACACTGATCATTTAAATATATATTTAATAGGGTCTCCGTCCTTCAGAGTGTTACAAGCTTCGTGGCAACCTTAAAATAACCTTTAAGATATAAAAAGTTTTCATTATGTTGCAATTGTCTGTGCATCAATTAAGTCTACATATATCTATAATCTATAATATAAAAACTATAATCTACAATTTATAATCTACAATCTATAATCTTTAATCTATAATCTATAATCTATAATCTATAATCTATAATCTATAATCTATAATCTATAATCTATAATCTATAATCTATAATCTATAATCTATAATCTATAATCTATAATCTATAATCTATAATCTATAATCTATAATCTATAATCTATAATCTATACTCTATACTCTATAATCTATAATCTATAATCTATAATCTATAATCTATAATCTATAATCTATAATCTATAATCTATAATCTATAATCTATAATCTATAATCTATAATCTATAATCTATAATCTATAATCTATAATCTATAATCTATAATCTATAATCTATAATCTATAATCTATAATCTATAATCTATAATCTATAATCTATAATCTATAATCTATAATCTATAATCTATAATCTATTAGCTATATTTGTTAGTGAATCATTTGCCTTCTTCTGTCTATGAAATCAAAATTCACGTATACAAATTTGATAGTGCCTTGTCCCAACACCTTTTGAAGCACCCTATATAAGCGAGTACACCTATTTGTGCAAATAAACATTTACAGCTATGCTTTATTGAAAAATTTTACGACAAACAACGAGCAAACCCTACACTTTAATACAAACTCGTACCCATATCCATGCTCTTACACACACACATTCACAGTGCGAGAGCGCAAACCATAGCACGCGCAGCACTACTAAATAGAAAATTTCTCTTTTCGGACATAAAATTGTTTTATGACTATGAAGAATTTTTATTACGCTTTGCATTCGTTAAGAACTCCATCTCTGTCAGGAAGGAGTTCCAGTAACGGAAAGGCTTATTGCTTGCAGCGTCGGCACTGATACCACAGCCACTGTTGCGTCTGTGAGTCGGAAAATGGAAAAGAAAGAAAAGGCAAGGCAGTGAAATCTTCTTGTAGTTGGAGGCTGCACGCCACAGGTGCAACGACTAATAAACCGGACCATAAAGGATACTTGATCGAATTGAGCTTACAACGGAGTCAAGCACCTGCACATAAATATTTATAGCCTAGAGCATGAGAGCTCAGCTCATGAATATATGTGTGTGTGTGTGAGATCGTTGCAGCAATTTAAAGAAAACAATATTCATGTTTGTTTGTGCGCGTGTGCGTGCGAAAGGGTGTCAGTGCGTGCATGCTGATGAATTTTTATGTTGATCTTAAGGATAAGAGTATTATGTGTGAGTGTGCTCACATGCTCGCATATGTACTTGTATATGCTTGTATATGTGCTTGTAAGTACGCAATAATAAATTTTACAAGCTATTATTCGGGTCAAGTAAAGTGCAGCAGACTTAATGGTAGCTTTAATTTTTAGCAAAATATTCCTTGTGTGATTGATTTCTACTCAATTCTTAATGATCATTTCGTTTGAACACGGTTAAATGGTTAAATGCTCGCCATTTCAACGCTCACTTGCAGTAAAAGTAAATTTAGCGTAAACGTAATTTTATAGCAAAAGTGAAAATAAATGGGTTTAGTACAACTCTGCTCCTTTTCAACAGTTTTTGTTTTATTGTGTAGCAAGTTAATGGAGGAAAAAGTGGTTATAAAACAGTTTGAGATTTGTTTTGTATGAATTTCTAATATTATGTAATTCAAAATTTATTTTATTATTTTATTAATATTCAAATTGTTTTTTTTTTGGAAAATATTTCGTAATTAACGAAAGTTAGTATGGTAAAGTGAAGTTAAATAAAGTTTCTGGTAAAATTTTCTTCGGAAGCTGTAAAACTGAGTTCAATTCACAATATTGAGGCATAAAATATGGGATGACCAGACTAAGCCACCATTCAAAATTATACTAATTAAAAAATTTGCTTAATCGTCATCAACTTTGGACTGATTTAACAAAAAAAAAAACATTTTCAAAATTTTTCGGTGCCTTCGGCTTTTTTGGCTTTAATGCTCTGCGACGCATTCATTGAAGCGGTTTTTTCGAAAACAGAAAAAAGTCATTGGAAACAAATACGGTGGCTGAGCGATGAGTCTCGTTTCGTATTTGGCTGAAAAGTCAGACATCATGCCTGCTTGTGACAGCGCATACATGTGCTTTAAAATGAGTCTAGCAGTCACACCTTTCATACCCAAAACTTTAATCAAAATGATTAAGTCGAACCATAAGTTATATTGAGATCCTCTGCATTGTTCTTAGACAAGAGGACGCTTTTCAAGTACGGTTCCTTTAACTTTTTCGATGTTGTTGTCCTTAAGAGAGGTGAATAGACGATTCGCATGAGGCAAGTTTTCGATGACTTCACGATCTTCAATTCCCAAAAGCACTTCGGCAACATTTCCAGCGATTCCATAGCCGTGATTCCATTGGATTGGGCTAGGTTACGTCGTAGGGTGGGTCTAAAATCTATGGGTCTGACTTGAACAGCTATTCGTCCTATGTTTTACCTATAAACTCCTAAAATTGGCTCATCATATTCTCATAGTTCAACGAAGCGTTTTGAGCTTACCAAAAATTTATTGAGGCTGTAAATATCAATTCCAACTACTTCGCTAGGCTCGCAGAAGGTGTGTCTTCCGAGTTACTTCAATTTTAGCCTCACAAAAGCCGGACAATAGAGGACAAAGTGACTAGATGATTCTACCTCGCTTTCTGTTGACCAGCCCTTGTCGTGCTCACTGGAGGTCCATCGTTCCAGCGCTAGAACGCAAGAGAACCGACTCGATTCCGTTGGAAACAAAAAATTGAAAGCAAACTCGTAGATATACACCTGTACCAGTGCGATTCAAATTTGATCAGATAGTACTGATTGATCTAACATGCAACACTTGCTTTAAGTACTGTTTGGATTGATTGCAACCCTAAAAATTTTGCTTGCCCAGAAATTGACTTACATTTGAACTCTAATTGAGGAATTAGATTGTTTATTGTTTAAGAGGTTTTTCGTAGTTTATAATCTTCATTTATATGAGGATTTCAACCACAACGAAAAAATTTCTTAAATTTTAAATTTTCAGTTTAACTAATTTTAAGATCGAAAGTGCAATCACATAAGATAATTAACTAAATAATATGATAACAACATTTATGCATCCTTTGAGGTCATCCAACTGCTACTAAAATTAAGTGCACAATCATAAATACATACGCATATACAAGTATGCAAATTCATTTTTGCCACACGGCTGTGCATTAAAACCAACAAATTTCATGCTTTTATTATTACTCACGGTGAGTTGAATGGCAAAAATATCAAAAATTTTCGACACGTTTCCAATTTGTCGAGACATTAGCATTGAGCGGCTAAAGCGCCCGAAAGCATGCTTCAGGCTACCTTAATAAAACTAATAACTAGATATTCATAAGTCAACAGCAGAAGTTATATGCTTTTCAGTTATGACAGACGCTTTGGAAGACTTTTGGCGAATAATGGTAAAAAAAAACACAAGCAAAATAATAAAATTAAAACCACACAAAAGTCAACCGAAAAACAAAAGCAACAACTAAGCAATATTTGAAATGTTTTGTCATTTAATCTTGCTCTTGTTGCCAAGCTGAGATTACACGCTAAGGGGGAAATGCGGTAAATCGCCGAAAAAGCATATCAAAATGTTAGTGGGTACAGTTTTAGTAAAAGGGCGCAAGCTGGGTTGGGGGCTAACTTGCAAAAATGAAATGATAACGGTTGAAAATTTGCGCTACCACATATTTACCGCCATCTCATTCGCTTGTAAGTCACGTTGCAGGTTACGCTAGCGTGTCGCATGCCAACAACTATTTTTTCTCTGCTTTTTGTCTGCCTCGACTTTATTAGAGAAAAAGTTTTCCAACTGTAGGATTGGTATGTAAAGCGTGTACTTTGTTGGTTGAGAAAAATATATAAGTTCGAAGACAAGCCTTTGTTCCAACTGAAAAATACCTGAGGGACTAGTTGGGCAAATTAGTATCTATAATAACTATAAAAATACTTATATTTAGTTATTCCGCAATTATATTTATGGTATATAAAAATTGTTTCAATAGAGTTCGGACTATTCGCTATAAAAGTTTTAATATGAACTAGTTACATACTAGTTATTTTCGGACCACACGTTGGTTTATTCATTATGAACTAGTTGCACTCTCTTTTAACTACATCGCTATACTTGCATGCTGATAACAAACCATCGAAGCGCACTTTATTCACTCACCAGCGGCAGATTCAAGCAGACATAAATATTATCAGCACAATATGTGAATGATGAATGTGTTTATATACGTATGTATGCGTATATCACATATATGTATTCTTATGTTGTTGCATGGGTATGCTTGCAGGATTCTGCTTGTTTATTTATTATACTTTATGTATATCCATCTGTGGTTTATGACATTTCATGTTGTTATCCTTTAATGTGCACAGACAGCCACACACGTGTTTCCTCTTATGTGTGGGTGCGTGTGTGGGTTCGTGTTTGTTTCAGCACATTTCGTCGCTTTCGTGTAAAAAGTTGACAAATGAGCTTCCTATGATAAGTAAGCTTACTCACTTGCCACTTCCGAAAGTATGAGCGAGTACATGTGTGAGCGTGTGAGTGTACGAATGTGTGGGTGTGGTTGGGAATTTAAACTTTTTTTTGGAGATATAGAGAAAAATTGCTACAAATTTGCCACTTACTGATATTATTTATTTATCTATGAAAAATAATTATTTCTTATAAAATAAAACAAAATAATTATTTATTGAACATAATATAATAATATCTTTTCTTCTTTCAGCTGTGGCATTTTTTAAAGTGAGTGAAAGTTTGAAATTTAGACTAAAAAGTGCTTGCAAGTCCGAATTGTGAAACTCTTTAAATATTCGGTCCATTGTCATATAAAGAAACGGTAAGTGTGTATATTTTATTGGAAATAATTTATTATATAAACAAATAGTTATTCACCTCGTAAACAGTTAATGGTAAAGGGGAGAGATTGGGGGCGATTCCTCCCGGGAATCAATAAGCTGCTAGTCTTAGTGTGTATTTTTTCATAATTGTTCGATATATTCTCTTTAATGAACGATATTTTATAATATGACACGTATATAGAATTCCGTCTCCCCAGATCGTCACTTATGTTTTGAAATGAAGTACATTAAGTCTACTTATACGAGCATATAGTATGTATCGACCGATATATATATACATATGTATATGAGATTAATGGAAATCATCGTTTTTTGGTCGATGAGGTATAGAATGAATTGTTCCCAGTTCAACTTTTCTTTTACCAGGTAAAATTTTGTTAAAGGAGCGTCTTCCGCTATACTGGTGACTCAGTTAACTGTAGGGTCGAAAATAATTAAATTCAGATTTTGGGTTACATCTTTGGAAGAGTTGTTACAGATCAATGGTGCAATATGATCTGAGTTTTGTTTCGATATCGTTGTGACTTATTAGCTCAAAGCTATCTTACAAATTAAAAAAGTGTCACTACAACTAAATTTGTTTCAGCACTGTCGCTAACCACGTGACAATTTCAGTGCAAACTATGCAACTGAGTTCACAAAAAAGTAACCAACTTAACTATATTGTCAACACTATGAAAATTAACCACCCATAGCGTTAATAGTGTTACCACATGGCACCAAGCAACTGCACAGCTTTAACTTGCCAAAAACATGCATACGCACGCATACATACATATATGCCAGCGCAGTCCAACTCGAGTTGTCAATGTTGCTGATGATGTGGAGATAGTTTTTGTGTGTGTATGTAGATTGACTTGAAATTAAAGTGTCTGCTGTTGTCAATTCTGTTGGACAACGCTGCATTTTGTTAACACTTATTCAGGCTCATACATATGTACATTCGTAAGTGTGTGAGTGCGTTGTTTATACTCACTTTTCTAGGAATTCTTTGGTTGTTGTTTGCAAGTTTTGTAACCAAACTGTGTGTTTACAAGTATGTGCATTTCTTATGTGTCTTCGTTGCAATTTCGATTTAGCAAGTAACTGTTAAATTGTAATATTTGTTGCATTTGTCATTTGTTGGACATGTGGCTGTCAGTATGACAAGATATTTTTGTTTCATTACAGGAAATTGCAAAAAAGTGAGTTTGTTGTATTTGTTATCTCTCGTGTTGCATTTAGATTAAGCTGTCATCGAAATGTCATAAAAGCAAAATTTTGACGAAAGACCAGAAAAGATTTTATCTTCGGCTACACTGAAGCGCTATAATACCTTTCACAGGTGCATTTATTATAATCTTATATCATATTTGGGTATAAAAAGATCTTTATCATGATTTTGATCGATCAGTCTGTAAGGCAGCTTTATGCTATAGTTCTCCGAACTTAATAATATATTCCTAGATTGTAGCGTTATCCTTGAGAATAGTCTATATCAAATTTCGTGAAGATATCTTATTATATAAAAAAGTTTTCCATACAAGCACTTCATTTTGACCGAATAGTTTGTGCGGCAGCTATATGCTATAGTGGTCCGATATAGGTGCTTCCGACGAATGAGTAGCGTCTTGGCGAGAAAAAAATTTTTAAACAAGTAAGGAAGGGATGTAACCGAACATTTTATACTCTGGCAAAGTCAAATGGTATACTCGTTTTAGATATCTTTGTGGATCTTGCCGCCTTGTTCTATGTTGACCGATATTTTCGGTAAAAAGTCAACCACAGGCACTGAGGTCCACATATTTAGTACCTAGGGCCTTGAACAGTTTTTGAATATTATGTACCGAAATCGGTTAAGCAGATCCCAAGATATGGGGTTTACCTAAAAGTGCCACGATCACTATCTAATTTTGAACGTGGTTCCTATAAAATCATCTTATGCAATCCCAAAGATAAAATTTATTGTCTCTGGCTTGTTTAGTGCTTGATTTATCGCGCTTTTAACAGTACCGTTATATGGGGAGTGGGCGGGGTTGTCAGCAGATTTCACCATTTTCACACTGTAGGTAGAGCTGCTAAAAACATTTGCTCCCAGTAAGTTATATCTTTAGTAGTTTAGGAGATATGCACATTAAACTTATTAGGGGCGGAACCACGCCCATTTAAAAAAAAAATTTAACTGCAGATGCCCCTCCCTAATTTGATCCTGTGTACCAAATAACAGTCTTGTATCTTATTGCGGAGCTTAGTTATGGCAAGTTATTTGTTTTTGATTAATGGCGTTTTGTGGGCGTGGCAGTTGTCCGATTACGCCCATCTGCAATACCAACCGTCTCACGGTACCAAGAAACATGTCTACCAAGTTTCATAAAGATATCTAAATTTTTACTCAAGTTAGAGTTTGCACGGACGGACAGACGGACGGACGGACAGACAGTCACCCGGATTTCAACTCGTCTCTTCATCCTGATCATTTATATATATATATATAACCCTATATCTAACTCGATTAGTTATAGGTGATACAAACAACCGTTAGGTGAACAAAACTATTATACTCTGTAGCAGCAAGTTGCTAGATTATAAAAAAACTGAGGGACTAATTGATGTATATACAGACAGATGGACAGACAGACGGATATGACCAAATAAACTTGTCCGCTATTCTTGTATATACATATATATTATATGGTCTCCTTTATAAACCTACTTTAACAGAAAGTTTAGCCGAGTTGGTGTTTTTTTCCAACTCGCTTATGAATAACACACCTTATGTAGTAGTAGTATGTACTTCATTAAAAATCCTTTAAAGTTTCAACCATTTTAAGGTAATTGCTGGATATTTTATTCAAGTTGAGCGTTCTTTTGCGACTCGCTTATAAAAGCAGAACCCTACGTTGCAATATACCGTGCTTCATTAAATTAATTACATACACAAACATTAAAAACCATTACGCAAGCAATGTTAGAACTTCACGTTTTAAAGCCAATACCTTTACTATAGCTCTGAAGGGGACTAAAAATTGAGACATTACATAATCACTAGTGAAAACGCTGCAACCGCAAATTGCGTACCGGAATTATCACCCACATATTTCTTCTGCGCTGATATCACTTGACATATCTATTTTTTCTCTCGTGAGTTTTACGAAATAAGTTACAAAACCGTTACGCGCTTTTCTTTAGTCTGGTACTTGCTATGGTTGCGACGATGGCTATCGGTTTTTGGGGTTAACAACATTTTCTGCTTTTCTCTTTTGCTTTGCCACGCCACAGTCTATGGTATGTCATTGATCTATGCCGTGGGAAAAGCATGTTGTTGTGTAGTTTGTTAGTGTTATTGTTGTTGTGGCAAGTTGCCGTTACTTCAGTGCCAAATCGGTGCTATAAATAACTGCTAATGTTGTGCCGAGAACATACGCACCCGCAGTGTTCGAAAAGGGTAAGTCAAGGTTGGCCAATAGGAAATTATATTGCTTTGAAATTTTTTGATCTTGAAGACATTTTTTGAATTTATCTTCCGGGGCTTTGTGAGTTATAGTTTCAAGATTGGCTTCAGTCAATCTAAATACCACAGAGCCAATGCGTTAAGCTTGGGACATTTGGATTACGAAGTCAAAAAACGCTAACATATGTATTCTAAAAATATTTCTTCTTTTTAATCAGAGAAGTGTCTGTATAGACTGTTTTTAGAAACTTGAAACCACTTCGCCCAGAATTGTTAGGCGAACTCGACAGATTTTCCTACAGGGACTCACTCCAGACACACACAAAGTCACAAGCTTGTCTAAATGTATTGGCAGTGTCTGCATTTTGGCTGAGTGTCAAACGTAAACTGTGTTGCATACATTTTTGCTGTTATGCCCGCTTTTTTCTGCCATTTCAACAGCGGCTGCCACTGCTTTGTCGTTGTTTTTGCGCCGGTTTTTCTACACTTCACCGTGTGTGTGACTGCAACTTGTGTTGTGCACTTCGTCGACAAGTCGTTGGTGGTTTGCGCAAAGTTACAAAAAGAAAAACACAACAACAAAAAGAGCAGGATAAAAAGCAAAACAACAACACATATGGCTTTTCTTGCCACTTTTTCAGGCTTTTTGCAACTACTTGTGGTGGCTTGATTTTAGGTTATTCAACTGAGTGCACACTTATGCACAATTTCAAGCACAAGTTTAAAGCTGTGTGCGCATGGCACACATATACCATACATATAAACATATTTGTCTGTATATGTGTGCGCATGTTGATGCGTTTGTTTGTATTTATGGCTGTTTTTGGCAACATTAACTACGCCAAAACTTGTCACACATGCCTCTTCGGCGCTAACTCACGAGCGCTCCACAAAAAAAGACTAGCCTGCAACAACAACTACACACCTAAAACTGTCTTTCTTGTTGAGTTCACATACTTGCGTATTGAGTTTGCTTATGTGGGTGTCATTGTGTTATGTGTTTACGTATGTGCCTGTTTAGCGCTGGCATACTCTACTCTTCACTAAGCGTTGATCTTAATCAGCGATAAATTTCTTTTGTTTTGCCATTTTTCGGCATAGCTGCCACAAAAGTATAATATTTTTTCTTAATAGCTGGCGGCCCAAACACCAAGTGAACGATACAAATTAATATTTCAGTTTTTGTGATGCTTAGACAGTGGGCCAGTGGCACAATGCGTCATAAAACTTGAGTAATGTTTTGCTGAATTATGTGTATGTGTATGTAGCCAGTGTGCTTTATTGAAAAATTAATTTTGTCGATCGATAAGTAAATCTGCTGATGCAGAAATATGACTGAAGGCTGAAACACAGAGATATATGAATTATTTGCGGTGCTATTGTTCTAGTACATTTCATTCCAATATACAGGTATATTCCAAACCAATACCTGTTCACTTGTAATCCAAACAAACTCTTGTCCACAAATAAATATGTCGCAGTAAATGGAAATCAATCAGACACACGTTGCGCAAGTCCCAAAACGACATCAAAAGAACAGCATTGCACTGGAATCCTAGAGCCAGCCGCAGACGAGGGAGAACAGCCAATACGTTGAGGTCAAAAGTTAAAGCAGAGTTGCACGAAACAGGCCGTCCATGGGGACAAATCAAATTCCTAGCATTTAATAAACGGAACTATAGTTTTTTTATTGAGGCCCTGTATTCCACATAGGAACTTGGTGATATATATATGTATATATGGTTTACCGGTATGAAATGTTGGTTTTGTGAAAATGAAATAATTTTGAAAATATTTTGAATGGGAAAGTAAGTTCTGATAATTTGTTGCAAACCAATCAAACATCCGATTTCCGACTTCTGTGTAGGAATTCTGTCCTGAACCGATTTTGATTTGTGTGCAGGTGCATTGTCGTGTAACAAAATTACTTTGCCGTGTTTTCTGGCCCATTCTGGTCGTTTTCCAATCAATGCATAATTAAAATTGAGTAGCAATTAGTATTAACAGTTTGACCAGGTTTTAGAAGCTGACGATATACCATACCCTTCTGAGCCCACCAAACATTGCAAAGCATTGCCTGCTTGCCGAATCGATCTGTTTTTGCACCATTAAGTTGTCCGGGGTTAACCCATGATTTTATCCATTTAGGATTCTTACAATAAATCCATTTTTTATCGCAGTTGGCAATCCGATGCAAAACTGATTTTATTTCGTGTCTTTGAAAAAAAATATCACAAGTGTTTTATCGGTTTTCTATTTGTCTTTCATGTAATTCATTTGACACACATTTTTCGCACTTTCGGATCTTTCCCATAGCTTTCAAACTGTCTGAAATTGTTTGTTGTGCAACATTTACTATGGCTGACATATGGTTTTTACTCAAAGTATCATCTTCATCCAATATTGCCTGCAGTTCGGCGTCTTAAAACTTTTTTGGTGATCTTCCACGTTCATCATTGCTCTCATCAAAATCTTATCTCTGAACCGTTAAAACCATTTTTTGCATGTTGCTTCTGATTAAGCATGATTTCCATATGCCTCGACAAGCATTTAATGTGACTCTGCAGCACTTTACTTCAAATGGAAACAAAAAATTATTGCTTTCCGCAAATCATCACTTTCCGGTACAAAATTTTACATTTTCAACACAAAGAAAAAACGTTAACTTCGGTTGCACCGAAGCTATAATACCCTTCCCAGATACAAAGGTTCCTTACAATGACTTGATTCAGATCTAATTTAGTGAATCGGCAATAAAAAATAAAAAAAATTTCCATGCAGGCACTTTACTCCGATCTTTCAGTTTATATGATAGCTGTATGACATAGCGATCCGATTTAAACAATTTTTTCGGAGATTATATTCTTGCCTTACGGACGGATAGACGGAAATGGCTTAATCAACTCATCTCATGGTGCTGATCATTTATGTATATATTTTATAGGGTCTCCGACGTTTCCTTCTGGGTGTTACAAACTTCGTGGCAAACTTAATGTACCCTGTTTAGGGTATAAATATGATGTTGTTTGTTCAATGACTGTAAAGTTATTGAATATTTTTGACAGATGTCATGCTATCCAAACGGAAAAAAATTAAGGTTCGTTCACAAAAAATGTTCCCTACTAACGCATTTGTATCTTAACGCTCACTTAATAACGGTACACCGATACGCTAAAATAATATGACATGGCGTATGAGTAACATATGTTTAACTAAATTTTATTGAAGTATTTAGTGGAAATAAAGTATGTTAAAATATAAAAACAAGTTAAAGGAAACTTAAGAGAATTCATCTAATTTTAATAATGTCCCTTACGAGCCTTAACAACAGTTGAATCTCTCATCATTATAAGAATTAATAGAGGTACTACTATATGCGTTGGTATTTCAATTGAATCTAAGCATATTATTTTCTGTATCCACATTTATTTCAGAAGTTTGCTTATTCGCATGTTAGTTGAGAAAAACACTATAATTTTCTATAAAAATGTAAAATCTGAGGTAATTACGCGGCTTCTTATATTTTTCCTGAAATACAAAAAAATATTGGTATTCTTATTATTATTAGTTAATTGGTAAAAAAATAGTTTAATTAAAAAATCACAGTCAAAATCAGTTCTTAAAATCTTCGTTGACATAGACATCTGCGTAGGTTTCCGACTTTAGCCATACTGTTATCACCTTACTCTTTACTTTTATCTTATTTTGGTACTCGATCGGTTTATTGTTTGGTAGTTCATTGCTTATTATCAAATATATTTTTACTTCCAAATTATATTTAGCGTCTTTAATCATCATGTGAAAGGGCTTTTCTCAACACTTGCTCTATAATTTTAGTTGTTTAAAATGCAAAACAATGTATTATCAAAAAATTCGAAATTTTTTTGTTAATAACGATTCCCAACATCTGATCATATATGACCCGATTTTACAAAAAATTTTAATGCAAATCCTTATTACCGTCTTCAAAATATTTCTCTAAGCCAATACAATTTTGCCAAGCCTTTATCCAATTTTCCGTACACTTGTTATAAACTTCGGCTGAGATAGCCTTCAGTGCCTTCAGCGAATTTTGTTTTTTGGTTTTTTCGATTTCTGCTCATTTTCAGCCGTTTGCTGAGTTGTTGGACAGCTTGGACGTCATATTCGTAAGACTATTTCTCGCCTTTAGCATTGATACGCTTCATACCCAAAACATTCACCAAAATGTGTTGAGATCTTTCACATTTCAAGGAAAATTTTTAACTTCTTTATTAACCGAGGTCGATGAACAACTCGCAAGAGGAGAGTTTTCGATGACTTCTTGACCTTCACCTTATAGTTGGTCAAGTACCCAAAAGTTCAAGTTAACTCATTATTGAAAATTTTTATTTATGATAGAAATCACCAGACACACACTGATTGACATAGTGATCAAATTTTATACAAACATAGAGAAAAGTTGTAACAATCAGGGAAAAAATTTTAATGAATTCAGTTTGTGCGCTAAGTTAAATGAACCAGTCCGGTTCAAATTTGATCAAAACGGATTTAAAGCCTCTGCTTTCAGATGTAACCAAAATATATACACCTTTTGTTTCAATGTGACTAGCGTCTAGTAGTGTTACTATCGTGTCACTATCGTGTTTTCCTTCGTCTTTAAATGTATAAAAAAGTGATGTTATATGATTTTGAATTTTGGGTGACGCTATCGATATACATATGTATGTATTATATAAAGACGAAGAAGTTTGATTTTGATTTGTACTGTGCTGTGCAAAATGCTGATTTGTTTGCATTTTTTCCTCATTTTCGGATACTAATTTGGTGAATATTGCATTTCAAATATTTTTCGTTTATGTTAGAAGTTTGAGTTTATAATTCGTTTATACTACTTACACATACCCAAATCTGGCAGTGATCCTTGTACAACGCAATTCAATTGTGTTTACTTTTAAACCTCGCTTTGGTAACTTAAACACTTGCTTCGGAAGCGCACCCTTTTGTTATACAATGCGCTTTATCCTTCAAGAAATTACGTGTACAAAGCGTTGCTCCTTGAACATGCGCTCCAAAAATTTTCACAAATTATTAAACTTTACACTTCAAGCTGGCCACTTTTAGCCAAAAACTGATTATGTTTAGCAGTACTTTTTCTTTGCTGTCGAAATTGGTGAAAAAATAAATATTGATCGAGTTTTGCGTTAATACAAAATGCACTTAAACTTTCCCTTCAAAATGAAAATTTTTCAAGGAATAGAAAAAATCAAAAAAAAAAAAATCGTACCCAACCAAAAATAATATTAAACGTAAGTATTAAAAACTTTTTCGCCCCTCTTAGCTGCCACTACACTTCTGCATACAAGCTTTATTTTGGCGCTCTTTGCCAATCTCCGACGTCGCGCCTCAGTTGCGCGCATCAAACGTCGAATTCGAGCACATTTTGCCATTATGAACAATCAAGCTTTAAATAGCCCTCAGGGCCTAGTCCACCACCAACGCTCGCCACACCCGCAACACACTAATGCACTACTAACGAAAACAATGCGACCGGCGCGAAGCGAATGCACTAAGTGAGTTTGCAAAAACTTGTGAAATTTTACGCTTCAACAAATTGATGAGATTCGCACTTTCGTACAAAATAAATTGGTGAATTATGAAATGCGAACCACCAAAAATCGCACAGTTGCGTTGAAATTCACTGCTCTAGTTATTACGCTATTTGTTGTTGTTGTTGTTGTTGGTGTTAAGTGTTCTGTTGCCGGCAAACAAAGTTGTTTGAGTTGATTGCTTAGCTGTGATTAGCTGCTCGGGCAACATGCCACCGACTACGCTACGCGCAATTATCGTGGCGCCATTATTGACCTATTTGTGCAAAAATATTTCACCATTAATGTCTGATTGTTTGTTTTCTACTGAGAATAAAATTGTTATAAAATGTTGTATTTAAAATAAAATAACTGGAAAAGTTGCTTGTTGCTCGCGGAAAATAGTTTTTACAACTTTCAATTATCACGCAAATATTTTTAATTTTGCATAATATGGCAGTCATTACTTTTTTTTAAGCCGTTAGAAAGTAAAAATTTCTAACTCTAATTTTGCCATCGAACTATATATTCGTGTATTTAGTACATACAAGTAGGCATTAGAGCATATGCAGAGCACTCATACGCCCTGTACTCCCATGCACTGCCAATAATTTCGAGCAGCAATATTGCGCTGATCTGTGATAATCGACGCTTAATTAAGTAAATTTTGGCAACTAAATTTGTGGAAATAAAGTTAATGGCTGTTGCCACCTTTTTAATTTAAAAAATGCTTGATTTAGCTTTTAATGAGTTAAATTTTTGGAATCTAATAAATGGATACAATATGGATTAAGTCATTATAACTCACTGTATTATTTATAATAATTAGTTTACGGTTTTGATATTGATATTTGATAAAATTTGAAATTCTACCTTGCAGCTGTACTATCATATTCTATATTATATAGTGGAAGGTATACTTATACTAATTAAATAGATTACAGTTAATATATTTTAAATTAGAACCAAAAATGGAAAACGCTCAAAAGAAAAAAATATGTGTGACGATTATGTTGACTTTTGTTTATTCCATTTTTACACATTTCATCAAAGATGAAGGAGTTCACAGGAGAAAATTAAGCACAGTTTATATTGGTTTGATTTTGAATGCACAAAGAATAAGATATGAAAGAAATATTTTCAAACATTATTTATGGATCTAGCGTTTTCGACTAGCTGCTTCTCTGCTTGCTCTAACTGAACTCTACATATATTTTTTTCTAAACCAAATTATTCATGAAAGTGGCCAAAAAGCAGTCTGTGGATACCTAACTAAAATGGTATAACCACTTATTAAGCCACCAATGTTTGATTATACTAGTATTTTTGGTTTATACGAGTTGCTTGTTCGATTGTACAATTTTCAAGTTTTGGGGAATTCAAATCAGCTTCAGCTACTTGTTATACTTTTATATAGTGTGTGACATATCTTCTTAAACTAAGTCAAATAGTAGCGATATAGTGGATGCGGTTGTTGTTTTGTTCTACCACGTTTTGGTTATAGTCTAAGTACTACTAATCATGGTATTGAAAAACTTAAATGTTTATAAATCTTACTTAGTCGACGAAAACACTATATTATATTATATTTTTAAAGTGACAAATTGTAGACAGTAAGCATTTTGTATAAGAAGTATAACTTTGTAGGATGATGATGCTGCATCCTTTTTCAGAAGTTTGTATTACGTAAGCACTTCATTAAGAAAGTCATTATGCCATTCTATTATATAATAGCATAGTGTTTATTCATAAAGCACTATTTGGTGGTATGATAAGTCAGAATTTGAACTGGAGGGCTTTAATCTTCGTGACTTAAATGAAATCTTACTAATCGTACTGACACATTATGGCGTTAATCTGCATTATCGAAGGTCGGGTCCATAAATTATACCAGCTCTACTTATTATATGAAATTTCAAAAGGTGTCAGCAAAACTTGTAAAAATTTAGTCAAACATTTCATTTGTTACTAGGCAAAGTAGATGGAACTATTGTATAATCAGAATAAACAGTTGATGTTAAATTGTATATTTAAATACGTAGAAATTAGTTACTTTGATGTTATTTGATATTTCTTTAATATAATAATTATAATTTTTCGTAAACATTTAATAGCATTGTGGCAAATATTCATTAGTAAATATATTTTCACTCCTTTTCCTTTCGAGCTTCAGCTAAATGAGCTGTTATATGCAACTCAATATTTTGGCTTTGAAAAGTTCTATATTTTCGTGGAAATATTGCAAGAATTGTCTTTCTAATTATGTAATTATGGGACAAATTTCGAATACAACTATGAGTGCTGCCTTAAAATTACAACTTAATTACCTCATTAAATAGGAAAATATTATATTTTGATGTTACTAAGACCACTAGTTTCACTTGCAACACAGTTATAATTACTGGTAGCGAGATAAAATCTCAAGCAAATACTACATATACTCCTGTAGTTTAGTGTTGACGCATAATAGAGTATATAGGAGCATAATAAATGTCAGTGAAAAAGAGAGAAACTCACAAAAGTTTGCCAAAATATAAAAAATTTAATTTTTCACAACGACTAATGGCAATTCTACAAAATTAACACAAATAAGAACCTTAGCGACAACACTGAAGGCGACGACAACAGCAATAACAACAAACCAAGCAAAAATGGCGTCTATGCTGAATCAAAATTTGCTAACAACACCTTGGTGACAAAGTAGAGCAGCTGGACGGGTGTTCTCCTATTTTTTTTTGGTTGGCTGTCGCTGACACTCTTTCTTCTGGCTTGTTCGGAGTTTGAAATTTGTGTTACCTGTGCCAACGCATCTGCTGCTATGAGCCAAAAAGCAGCAACATTAACTCACCGCTACTAGGTAAATAGGGTATGATGTTGACAGTATGCTATATGCACATAGCTATATATGGTAGATATATGGATATAGGAACCGTGTGCTTGCTGTCATAACAAATGGTGAGGGAAAAGGTAAGGGATGATGGTTTATTTCATCATAGTTGATATTTTGGTGAAATTAGGTGACAGTTTTTTGTTGATTTTGTTGTTGTTGTTATTTATGTCACTTCTTGGCAATATATGTATTGTAGTTGGTTGGGTGTAGCGAAATTTCAGTGCAGTAAGTATACTCGTATAGTTTTAATTAAGTGCCATAATGTCGGTAAATCGGATAAGTTTTGCTTAAAGGTGTTTGGTAGTGACAAAAAGGATACATTTATTTTGACATAAATGAGTTAAGCAAAAATTAATTAAAATTTTGAAGAGGGTTACCAAGTGCTTTTTGTATGATAATGATATTTTAAATTAAAATTTTTTTCGTGGACAATTTGAGCAGAAGAATATCTATTTCGAGTTCGACAATTTAGTATATTTGAACGAAAATATATAGTCAAGGAGATTTCGAAAACTATTTACCAAATTCGTTGATTTTTTAACGGCATTTTTTGTAAAAATATTTGGAAAATTTTTTTCGAGGTCACGTCTTTGATTTAAATTCATGTATTGATAGGTGGAAATTTGATATTTATGTTATTATCGATAATTGTTTAATAAAGTTATTGATTTAAAATAATATTGCTATATTATCTTTATTTCAGAGTACTAATTTGACCTATTCGATTTCGATTGAGCTAAAGGCACGTGAAAATTAATATATAAATATTTACCTACATTTACCCAATTTATCGAAATTGTAATATAATAGATATAGATGGCAATGCGTTAAAATCAATATTTAAGGATTGGTCGGTATTTACCTAAAAAGATTATCGGAATTATAATATAATAGATATAGATTACATGGTTGAAAATATATATTTTAGGTGTTATCGATATTTATCTAAAGGTATTATCGAAATTTTGTATGACAATTTCTGACTTAGTTTTCTTATTTTAATTCAAGTATTATTCGATTATGATTTTAATGTGTACTTTTTGTGCCTCTAATGGCAATCGAAGAGTTTGGCACTTGTAGCGCTTAAGATATAAGTATTGACTGTTTAAATTAACTGATTCGATATAAATTTTAATCGATAACTATGTCATTCTATTCTTTCGATATTTGCTAATATCCTAACTTAAATTTTAGTTGGATAATAACATTTTCGATATTGACAATGCTTGAAAAATCGATAAAATTATACAAGTATACTGTACTATATACTGATACTTTTTTAAAATATGTCAGTACTCAATTAAGATCGATGAACAATATTTATTCAAGTGCGTTAATTCAATAATATTCTGTGGGTGTGATGTAAAACTAATATCAGAAATATATTTATTCTGAGCAAATGCAAAAAATCGTTCATGTCTCTTAGAGTTTGTATACCATATAAATACATTTCCTAGAGTGAACTGTATATATTTTGGATGTCACTACTTTTTACGCCTATACTCTCCATATTAATGAACTTGTGAAGGTTAGGTTTTGGAGTTCAGTGGAAAACTTATTAGACAAAAACTACTCTCGCCACAATGAAAGGTTCTTTAGTCAGCGTTTTTCGTTGATTCCAATGGTCTTACGTCCAGCCAGTACCTGACCATGACAGGTAAATAAGTCAAGTAAAGTATTTTTAAGCTTCTGACGCTTTTGAAATTTACCTGTAATCTACATAAATATAACCAATGTCTACTATATTCAGTCACGAAGGTTAAACAAAAGTACCGAAAGTAGTTGCCAAAACACAGTGTGCAATGTCTGGAAAAATGCAGACATCGAAAAAATGTGCAATCGTGCAAATGGCACGAGTGCAACAAAATTAAAGGGTAGAAGATGCGTTTAACAAAAAAGCGCTTCTTCAAAAAATGGAAGCAACGAAGGCGACAACAACCTTAAAGGCATCCATAGACGCGCCATAAGGCGAACTGTATGGTAGAGATAGAAAATCGAAGAAATTCGAAAACAAACAGAAAGTAAGAAAGCAAAATATGAAAAAGAATACTAAATTCGTAGCGTCAGCAGGTGACACGAGCGTAAATAGTAAAAGCCCCAAACTCTATTCGGAAAAAAGTCAAAATAAGCGCTGCGAATGGCAAGTATAAATATTATGCCAGCTGCCGCTGACAAAAAAATTAAAAAATAACCGCAAATGTGTAGCGCTACTGCAGTTGATCAACGGCGTAGCGCCCTGCAGACAGACGGCTAAGAATTCGCTAGCGAGAATTGTTAAATCACCGAGCAAAAGATGAACGGCGCTAAGTAGGTTGGAAAATACGAGCGAACGTTTGTGCGGCATACCGAAAGAATGCAAATACACATACAGACGCGAGTGCTGATGCAAAAGCGGAGAAGCAAAAAGAGAATGTGCAAGCATAGACAACATTGCGAGTGTATTGGTGCATGCTGCAATGTCAGTGTTGTTGCAACTTTACCGCCAGGTAAAAACGTTTCGCTTTTGTGGCTTATTTAAAACGCGTTAAAATGCTTGTCGGCGTGTTGATTTTAAAAAGTTTTGTGAAAATATTTCGCTTTGCATTTCTTCGACGTGCTCCAATGGCTGCCAAGCGAAATTAACTGAAAGTTATTTTATCTGTTTATATAACCGTATATGCTTTATTATTTTTTCATTTCACCATTTCACTATTGCTGCCCATTTTTCGCTTTCGTTAGATTCCGATTTTTTGTACTTTTATTTGAATTGCGGTTTTGTGCCAAAAATTGGGCGGGTTGAGAGAGAAGAAACTCAATGACAACAAGTGACCGCTGCCGGGCCATGCTAAGACTGTCAAGAAGTGGCTTTTAATGTGTGCGATCCTCGTTTAAATTTTTAGAGGTATTTAAGATTTCAGTGTGTTTTTTTATTTATCGGATTTCAAGTTTTTTTACTGGGTGGAGGAGATTTATTAGATGTCATCTTCTTATTGTGGAGAACAGTAAAGTTTTGGGGGAACCATTGTTAGATGCCATCTTCTTAGTAACTTTTTCGTCTTCTTTCCATAGTAACTTTTTCGTTTAAAATTTTTCGATATTCTGAGAGAAGGATCTGAAACCTGCATCAGAACCCCTCTCCCATCGTCAAAAATTGTATTGTCGGATGTTGTATCCGGTAATGCTTCCTTAAGCTTTGGAACTAGGTCTGAGTTTTAATCGATTAGGAACTGTGGCGAAGGATAGTTATTGTCATAGTAGAAGATTTGAAAATCCATAATAAAATTTCCCAGGAGTAGGATCCAGGATTACGGAACGTGGTGCTTTTGAAAATTTGCAGCAGCTGTAAAAGTATGGAATATTCATATTATTTTTATGATATATAGGAATGCTTTCTTCTCTAGATAAAACAGATGTCGAATTTTGCTTTCCTCGGCCAACAAGGGGTTCAAACTCGAACCCCTCTTGTATATGTCTCTGAAAATTATAATAAGGATCTATCTTTGCTGAATTTTGTAATATACAATAAATATTAATTTGAGACAATGAGGATTTTCATAGAGCCACAGTGTTTTATTTGAAGAACTCTCTTCTCTCTGAAAGATTGCACAGTGCAAAAAGTTGCCGCAGACCCCTTAGCTAACTTCGTAAGTTTTCTTAGTATAGCAAAAAATAATAATACCTAGAAAACTTTTAACAAATTGCTTAATTATTTCTTTAATCAATTCGTAAACAATGAAATCGATATATGCCTACTTAGAATATAATATATAGAAGAATAAAAAAAATTTCATTCTTAGCTATACTTTGCTGGGTTCGACTTGTGTATATACACTATACTTTTTTTCAAAAATAAAGTCTCCAAGCGTCAATAAATTCCTAGATTTATGAGTTTTATATTGTCATGTTTGTTTAAGTATTGAAAAATCAACCATACCCAGTGCGCTACTAGAGAATATAATAAAGCTAATGATGATTTTGGCTCTGTTTGCCAAGACCAGCCACAGTCAGCCTCTCAACCACTCCGTTGCAGTCAATCGCAGCGGTGGCCCGTGGGAGTAATCTACTGCAGCCAACTTCGCTTTGATCCCCAGACACTTGACTCTTTGTTGCGCTTCGTCGTCATCTTTCAACCATTTTATGTGGCCTCCCCTTATTAGCTGTATGCGCTTGCTGTTTCCATTGCGGTTGCTCTGAGGTTCAAGCTGCTGCTGCTGCTGCTCTTGGTGGCTTAGTCAGCGCTTTGTGACTGTGGCATTGCTGCTCGTTGGCTTTCGACTTGACTGTTTAATAATTTTGAGCCAGCAGTCAAGCATGTAATTCGCTTTGCTCAGCGCAAAACGAAAAAATTATGAACAAGTCTTCAGCGCAAATTATGTTGAAGAGAGCTAATTATATGCAAAATGGGAGGACGTTCTGCTTGTCTCCAGGCGCTAGTGGCGCACGGCAAAACATTTTCATAAATTTTGTTAAAAAAATATATAATTTTTATTATTATATCACTCGCGATTGATTGAGCTTTCGGTTTTCTATTAGAAATTATTCACTTTTATGATTTCTCATTTTTTAAGTCAGCTACAAAATCTATCAACAGCTTACGAAATATTTTACGCTCTTGCGACTTCAGTGCATTTTCCACTTCACTTTGTTCACTTTCCATTTAAACGCTTCGCTTCACACCATCTCGTTGTTGTTGTTATATATCACTTTTTGCATGTCAGCGAAATATCGTTCTTACAAAGTGACCCACTTCAAAGAGCATTTGTCACTTGCTTCAAGTACACTTACCCCACACAAACGCACACCAACATATATACCTACAAAGACTTGATTTTGTGCTTCACTTGCACCATCTTCAGCGTTCCACCTTCCACTTGACACCCTCATTGGCTTCGATTATGCTATATATGCGAAAAGTTCTTGAACCATTTCGCTTGATTAAATATCTCTTCGCTTTAAATAATTAGCAAATTTTGCATGTGTGTGTGAACGCGATTATGCACCTGCTCTTAATCGAAAATCTCCGCTTTAATTGCGGTTGTACAGCATTAATTTGCGTTAAATTATTTGCGGCTTTATTTATACTCCATTTAATTAAATAATTAGTAACTGGTCCGTCGCTGCGGATAACTGTAATATTTCTCCGCTATTTGCAACCACTTATGAACTCAGCGCCACAAGCTATTGATGTAAGTAGGAAATTTTTTCGATAAACCCAAATCGATCTAAAGAATAAAAACTTTACGTGTGATTTATGCGAAAACCTTGAACAAAATAGAGTACAATTAACTATAGTGAACACAACAATGCGGAGCGTTCTCTAGATGACAAAGCAAACACCCAAAATCTCTCAGCAAAAGAGGCATTCAGATTCTTATTTATTACCTATTCAACAGCAGGGAGATACGCTAGAAGTATAAAAACAAAAACATAACGTAAACTAAGCTATAATACCCTACACAAATACCAAAAATTCCTTACAAGAACTTGATTTTAATCGCTCAGTTGGTATGACAGCTATAAGTTAAAGTGACTCGATCTGAGCAGTTTTTTCGAAGATTGCACCGTTGCCTTGAGCAATAACCCAAGACAAATTTGATAAAGATACCTAGCTAAATGAAACAGTTTTCCATACAAGCACTTTCCGGTCGTTCAGTGTGTATGGCAGCTATAAATGTCCGATCTCGGCGGGTTTGACAAATAAGCAGCTTCTTGTGGAAAATAAAACGTGTAAAAAATTTCAAAGCGATATCTCAAAAACTGAGGGACTAGTTTTGCGTATATACAGACAGATGGACATTGCTAAATCGACTCAGCTTGTCATGCTTCTTCACAGTAGCCAGCTAATAGACAACTGGTAGTAATGGCAACATATGGATATGCTACTTAGAAGCAGCGCAGCTTGGCTAACGGTTGTTTTATTATTGTCATAGCTGTTGGCATTAACCCACGCTGTTGTTGGCCAAAATACTGATGGCAATACACCATAAGTGGCGAAATCGCGTACAACCAGCACAACAACAAAAACAGCAGCACGTTTTCATGCACTCGAAAGAAATCGGCGTGCTCAGTATCAGCTTCCCCGCACCCTCCCCCCTAAAAAAGCTTAACTTGATTGTTGTTGTTTTGTTTGTTTGTTGTTGATTTATTGTTGTCGCTCTTGTGTTGTTCTCCTGCTGCTGAATTGTTGTGCGCGCGAGGTTGTGTAGAAGTGCGTCTAAGTGTGTGTGTGTGAGTGCTTGAGGAGTTTTGTAAAGTTTTACACAAAAATGATTTGTAACAGTCATTAGTGAAATTGGCTAATTGATGAATAGCAAAATCCCAGCTAAACTGTTTATGATGGTGTAAAAAGTTTTTGACGTTTAACACACAACACAACAACAACAGCAGACACACAAAAGTGGGGAATGGCGACAGCAACCGTGCAGTACTTATTGCCAACTGTTAACTAGAATCTGGGATTTTTGTTGTTGTTGTTGTTGCGGTGGCAACTTTTGTGGCAGCTAGATTTGTGTAGTGGTTTATACAATTAACCAAAGTCATTTATTTAGACGCTTGCGTAGTTGTGAAGGATCTGGAAGTTGTAAGCGCTGTTGTTCAATATACTTTAAGTTTGGTAGTAGACTTTATAGTAATTGTTTTTGACGCATTACTGTAAGATACCGCTACTTTATAGTCTTCTGAGAGTATACTAGTAAAATATTAGGCGAAGCTTTACACAATACTTGGTGAAGTAAAAGCTTTTTTAGACCAATGTACTCCGTGCCGGCATTTTTAAAAGCGACCTTAGCTTGTTTATTTTAGTATTTGCAAATACATTGAAATAACTGTGGAGGCTACAGAAGATGTTATAAAGCTAGTCGTGTATGAGTAATCAGATCGAAACCATATACATATAATCACGGACTCTAGTCATGGCATTATTTAGTAGTATACATTTCATTTAACTCAAATTCCCAACACTTACCCAACCTGCGACTTTTTATTTACCACAAATTAATCAACGAACTTATCGGAAGACCGCTCATATGGTCAGTGTGTTTGAACATACCTCTTCGAGTAGCGAATCAATGAAAATTTAGATGCATCGGTGCGAAGTTTTTAATCGAGTGAACGAACCGCCGCTTGATAAGTTTTTAAAAATGCTCTACAATGTACATACAAGACTGTTATGGCAGATCTTTTTATATATAGTAAGGAAGTCAATGGCTTCAGTACAACATTAAGTTGTATTTGGTTAGGGAATCTTTTCACCATTAATGTCTCTGTTTGTTATACACACAATTTAACTATTATCGTCCAAAGAAATATTTGTCAAGTTTCACTTCAAGTTTACCATATATATATATATATATATATAGGGACCACCTTGGAGCAGTATGAGCTTTATCTAAAGTTTTTCAATCAAAGTCTACAAATTCCTTGGGAAAAAAGACTGGCTCGAGTAGAGGGGCGGTGAGCATTTTTTCGAATAGATCAAGGCATGCGGGGAAGGTTGGTGAAGGTGTACAGTGTCGGGAACTTCATATCTCCTCCAGTTTCGGGCTTCCTGACCACTTAGGCGTCTTTCACGAGGAGGTGGCTGTCATAAAGGTAACAGTAGATCTACTGCTTCGAAGTGCAGCCTCCTTCAGAGTGTTAAATATCCATTCCGATAGTAGCGTAGCGATATTAGTCTTGAGTTCGCTGACTGCGCGCTAGAGGCTAATGAAATGGTGTGTAGACTCCTTATCTCTAGCATCGAGTAATTTTGTGATTGGACTAGTTTGGATGCCTGACCACAGCGGTTTTACAGGAAACTTTAAGGCGGATGAGCTTGATAGGACAGGTACTAAATAACTGCAGAATGCGAACGAGTTGAAGCTCCGTTTGCTTCTTGTGATTCACTTCTCAACTGTTGGGTCTCAGAGCAACAGCTGTGCAGTAGCAATTCCATGCTGAGTGATGAGTACTTAAAAATAACACTTGCTCCAGGAAATTTAGTTATCAAATCGATAAATAGGTAGAAAACAGGGTTTCTAACTCAAGCTGCACTTATCCATTTATTATTTTGCCAACTATTTGATCGATCCCTCACTGATCACAAAAAATTAAAGTAGTTTTCTAAATGATTTGTGATTGTTTGCGAGGATCTTCAATTTAGAGACATTTGGCTTGTCCTGGCGAGGGGTAATGAGAGGAAATTACTTGTTGCTAGAAACTGGAAATTGTTGTTATTAGAGTGAATCATTGGGGGTTCTGCTGCTGATGACATGCTGATATACCAAATATATATGTGTTTGAAAATTTATCTATCTGTTCCAAACCTAATGTTTAGTTTACTGACTTATATATATTGCCGATAGTATAAGTATATGCGAATTTGTATGCATGTATTTGGTTAAAAAAATAACAAATTTTTAGACATATTGTACATTTTTTTACTCAACAGGCACTAATGAGTTTTATAGTGCATTCGCACAAACAACTCCAAATCTTTGGTCAAATGCCAATAAGTCGGCACTAAACTCATTTACACTAAACTACACTTCTCAAAAGCCCATTTCATTTGCAAAAACTTTGAAAATTTTTTCCAATTCAGACAAAAGTTTGTGATCTCATTCTGTGCGTGTGTTTTGATGCAGCTCGGCATTTTTGTTTTCATATATTTTATGTTTTTTTTTTTGTGTAATTTTCATTTTGTTAGCAAAATCGTGTATTTTTCCCAACTGTATTTTTCCCAACTTTAAACAACTTTAAGCAACTTTATGCGCTTGTTTGCTGCTCACTCATCGTATCTGCTGATAATAGTAAAGTTTTGCTTGCTTTTAATTGTTTCAATGTAATTTGAAAACTTGAGATAGTCAATGAGCAACTCTATGCCTGAAAGAGAATGTCCGGTGAAGCAAAAGCGACAACAAAAATCTCAAACACGCACACATACACGAGTGCTGGAACTGCCACAAGATACTTTAGCGCTTGGATAATGCACGCAGATGGATTTGAGAAAATTAGTTTTTGTGTAGGAACATTTTGAAAGTGATATTAGAAGATAGGAGTAAAGTGATTAACATAGAAGTATTTTTAATTACAAGCGACTAAAACAACGTTGGCTAGTAAACAGAAAATCGAAAATTGAAAAGCACATACACACTGTAATAAACTAAAAGTAAAGTATATTGTCCTTTAAAGGTTTTCTTGCCTTCGGTGCAATGTAGTATGAGGGTTTTAACTGTGGTAACTAAAAATATTAAATAAGACATTACAATAATATAAAAAAAGTTGTTCAAAATTTTAAATAATATAATAAAAATATAATTTCAGAATTGCCACATGTTTTTTGCCAATAAATCTGGTACAGTAAACAGAAGTCCATTATTTTTCCAACAGATGCCTTCAGTAGTCTGTATCTTGCGTTGTATAAGAGCAATGGTATTATGCTATATGTCATTGGGAATATACGGTTTAGTACTTAAACTCCTTCTCACACAGTTTTGTGATTCCTGGACGCAGCATTGTTTTATGACGTGTCAAAAATGGACACCGGCAAAGATAAAATATGCCATGTTTTACACTTTTTCTTCGACTAAAACGAAAACGCAAGCCAAGCAGCTGAAAAGGTGAATAGTGTTTATGGTCGTAATACTGTTAGAGACAATCATGTGCAAGTGTGGTTTCGTCGATTCCATTCCGGTAATTGTCTGGTCATAGATGCATCACGCTCTGGAGGGCCAAATGTCGAAAATATATATATCGTGTTAGCCTTGTTTTGATTGCCCAGATGACCGGGTGCCACACGTGTTAACACAAAAAATCTGATGGACCGAGTTTCCTTAATCGCATCGCAACAAAATTGAATCAAATCAAAAGCGATCCGTTTCTGACTTAACTTTCGACAAGCGAAGAAGGACGTTGCCGAAACGCGGTGAGTCGGTGCAAACGGTTTCCAAGGCAGTTCCAAGGATTGATGATCGGAAAAGGTTTTCTATGTTTTTGGTGGGATATGTAATGAATCATCTACTATGAGCTGCTCATTGGCGGCCCTTAACTCTGTCATTACTTTCTACAATTGGACCGACAGAATGAAGCAATCGCCTAAAAGCGATTAAATTATGCGAATAAGAGAGGAATTCTGTCTGAACAACGCCAGGCCACACACATCGATAGTAACTCACCTGAAGAGATGTATATATGAGTAAATAAGTTTATGAAGAATTTGTATTAAAAATTTATCTTTTATTTAAAACGTACCTGATTAGCAGCATTTTAATATTTTAGAATACTTTTAATTAATTTGATAAAGTGGTTATACAAAACAAATACAGAATATATAATGAAGATCTTAGAGTTGCCAAGCATTTCCAATTGAGTTCTGTGAATTATATAGATTAAACGAAAATACCGTTATGTGTATTCTAAAATCGTTCTGAGTTAAATAGTGTTTAAAAGTATATACATATACCGAGTTGTCAACAAATAATGCAATTGGTTTATTTTCGAATAAAATGTTAGGTTCGATGGCTGATCCAAAGAGCGCACTTGAACCTCTATATGCAGTCCTCCGTGAAGCCAAAAAAATAAAACTCCTGTATCCGATCTTTTTAGTCGGCAAAGCGCCCTGTGACCAATAAAACTTTTGCGTTTAATTTCTATTTCCACCTGCTCAGTGGACTATCTGAAAGAGTGAGCTCCTAAGTGCTTAAGCCTTGATCTCGCAAACGATCTTTAAACGTTACAGAGTGGACGTCGATAGGAGCAGGGAGATGCTAGCCTTGCTGAAAGCAAAAAGCTCACTTTATCTTTTACGATAGATCTTTTGCTAAAAGGATTCTATGACAACGCATGAACCAATGGTCGCCCAGCGCTGGTCAAGCTTCGCGAAGCCCAGCTATCGATCAATACTTTTGACAATTTGATTTTAACTAAAAATATAATTTGTGAGTATCTAAATTAATATGAGATAGATAGTACGCAAAGCTGAGCATAAATCTATTTTTTATATTGAGAAAAACTAACAAATGTCAAATAAAATTATATTAATATATATTATTTATCAAAATGGGTATTAATGGTTTTTGATTTACTTAGAGTTCACAAAGTAGACTTACAGACTTTTCATGACTGGTCTTCCCCTAAACAATTCCGTATTTGTATTCAAAACAAATCGAGATTTTCTACAACAACAATTTTTTGCAGGTCAACTTGTTTTCTATGTTCTAGTAAAAACACTTGCGCCGAAATAGACCACAAGCTCAAAACGCAAATCTCAGATTCAAAGACGATGACAGCCCGCAAAAAAGCAGTCGAAATACCCGACCAAATCTGGAATAGCGAAGAAAAACTACAAAGCTTTTTCTACCCACATACCGATGTATGCCGCAGTGTATGTGTGTTTTACAGCTACACATTTATATAATATTAATATGAGTATATTTGCTTCGAAGCTATGTAAATGTGTGTGTGCATAAGTGTTACATCAAAGTGTTGTAGAACCTGCAACTGTTTTTCGAAATAAAACCGACAACCCGCACAGTTACTCACTTGCCAATTAGGGTCAGACAAATGGACACACACACAAATGCACGCGCACATGAAGCCTTTGTAAACGAGCTGGCTAAAAAAGCAGTCGGAGTCGAATAAAAACGCTCAAAAAATCAAGAAAAAAAAGAAAGAAAAGTTGTAGCAAACAAATTCGGAAAATAGGCTGCAGCAAAGGCTCTGCGGTTGGTGAGCTGGAGGGCGAAAGGGTTTGGCACGGCGGCAGGCAGCCATGCTGCCTGTGTATGCGTGTTCATTCTGACCAAAATTAACTTTAATTGTTTAACTTTTTTGACTACGTTTGCACCACAATTATGCGCACAGAGTTGTATATGTATGTGTGCGTGTGTGAATTAATGTGCGTTTGCCTGTGCGCATGAGTATATGAACCCATGCACCACTGCCGCAACTGCAGCAAAATGTTTGCCACAATTTTTGATGGTACTTCTTTTTTCCACAGTTTTGCGGCTGAACTTTATGAAAATCTACGACTGTTCTGCTAACCGATAGCACGGCAAACTGCAGCCGACCTGGCTTTGTGAGGTTATGTGAGTATATCATAAAACACACTTTTTGGCATTTATGGGTGCTGGTACTGCCAGTGGAATAGCTGTGCAGCTACAAGTCTATAGTTACTTGAAAGTGATTTCAAAGTTCATATGCGTTGACCGCTCACTTTGAACTTGTGTTGCATGACTTGGCTCATAAATGAAGTGAACATTTGCCATCGAGCTTTTTGATAAATGGGGGCTTTAAACAGGAAATAATGCTCTATATTTTTTTGTTCATTGAACAATAACAACAATATCAATATGAACTTGCAGTAACATATATGTTGTAATATTTTGGTCCAGCTTCTACTGCAATTCGAAAGTCAATTTATTAACGGAGAGTCCTGTGGGAGAGAGAGAGACAATATGCGAAATTTTGTGATTTCGGTGAAAACCGCAATTAAAACGGTGTTTTCAGGTATGAGAGTCTTGAGGTTGATATAATTTCCCTGTAGGGTTCACCATTTATAATAACTTTCAATGTTATTAGGATAGGAGAGTTGTTTCAGGATCGTTTGCGTTCTAGATAAGGAACTTTTGTATATTCATAAGCCAAAATATACTTCATCGCTAGCAAATGCTGTAAGTTCAAAAATTTTAGTGAGAAATGTTCACGCTTTTTGAACCTTATTTCGGAGGAAGTCTCACTATTTTATAAACGCCCTGATTTTGAGGCTTTCCTAATGGTTTTTAAAAGCTTTGAGAGTTCTTTACTTTACCATGCCTTTTTGAATCAGAACACATTTTGAACAATTTTTAAATTATTTTTTTCTAAATATCTGAGTACTTTTCCTGCGCAATTGAACTTAACTTTTCTTGGAAGATTTGAAAACTGGTCAATGGGCACTGAAAATTGCAAATTCAGATTGATATCTCTAAAACAGAGGAACTTGCTTGCATATATACAGACAGACGGACGTGACCAAATCGAATCAGGCCAGCGTGCTGATCACATTCATATACATAGGTATATATAATTTATATATTTCCGATGTTTCCTTTTGGGTGTTGCTGGTACAATGAGATATCAGAATATTTATATGTAACTTATTAATCTAATTACCTTGTCGAAACTAAGTGTTTTGATTCTTTCACCTAAAGTAATTTAATTACTTTACAATTCTTGTGAATACTAAAACTATTCAATATAATTGAAATAACTCGGTCAGTAATGGAAGCATCTGCAATTTATACAAGTCTGTATGATTAAATCGATTATAAAACATTTAATTCTGTTTACAAAATAGCATCCAAGTTTACATGTGGTTATTAATTTTTCTAAGCATTCCAAAAAAGAAATTTTACATGTTAAATATTTTTAGTGCACAAAGCCTCTAACTCTGGAGCTTTAACCACTCCATAGGCTACTCGACATATTTCCATGCAATCGCATTTTTCACCCGGCCTGCCCGCATATAGAGTCATAATCAAGTTACCAGCAGCAAAATTCCAAATTGTGGCTAATTTCACAGAGAAACTACTCAGACCAGCACCGGCGCTGCGGTGTGAGTTGGAGCGCAGTGTGCCTTTATGGTGTTTCTATTTGGGTTGTTCATCTCATTGATGTTTTTGCCAAAGCCATTTGCTGTTGCGGCTACTTTCGACTTTCTCGGTTGTTCGGCTGCTCTGCCAGTGTTGATAACCTACTCGACACAGACGCCACAAATCACATAAATTCCAATTGAGTGCATATTTTATACTTAATATGACTTTGAGAATAGCTTGTGGTTATGCCTACAAGTAGACGATGTATATGGATGCTTGCATGTGTGTATGTGTGTGTGTAGATTTGTTTTGTGCTTGACTCCACATGTGATTAAGTGAATTTTCGGCACACCCATACACTTCTGCACACACTTTCACACACATATGCCTTCAAACAATTTAGCTTGCACACAATATAAAATTCATGAGTTTGCCGGTTGTATAGAGGTGGCTTTATTTGTTACCAATATGGTTGTAAATATTTGTAGGTGTGTGCTTTTATGTGGGATTTGTTGTTCAAAGTGTATTTACACTGGCGAGAAATCAACCGAGTGCACATTATTTTAGTTAAATGAACACCCTATATTAATACTAACATATCATCTTTTAGTTTGTAGCTCGTTACGAGCGAGTAAAGTTCGGATTACACATAATTTATTGCAAGTCCTTTTATTTGGAGTTTTGGGTATAACTGCAGGCAATTAATACAATATATTTAAATATTCCGATTGTTTCTTTTGATTAGTCATTGTAGATATTAATTTTGGAATATTATTAAGCATTTAGATATCTTTGTAATATCTCCAGAATCGTAACAGCCTGCTGACAGCCTTGGTAGAACTGCTAATGCTTCATCAAATTTGGCTCTCACTCCAAAACAAAACAAATTTAAAATAAAATATTTTATCCGTTTTCTGAATAGAAATTTTTATTATTTTTATTATGAAAAACTGGCTTCTTTTGAATCTGTGATCCAATATAGTTGTTTTAGTGTAGATAATTTTATAAATCTGTGGTTCTCACTCGCAGTCACGAGGAGTCAAATTTGGTAAATGAAGATGTATTTAACCTGTCTCTGGCTTACTTCTCAATCTTTTTTACATTATATGTACGCAAAATCAAATTAGACTCGGGAAATCGATACATTTTCTTTTATAGATTGGTAGAACCTTGTTTTGTTTGGGTTTGTAGTGAAAGTTTGGCAGTTGTTGGTTTACGACGCCAAAAGTTTGTCTGGAGATTTATATATGTTGAGTCGATGGACTCATATAGCGAGTTCACCGAAGCGGATTTTACAGAGAAAAGGGAGACAAATTTAGTGCATTTAGTGCCTGAGCGATGGCTCACCTTTTATGTTTGGCCAAAAAGTCAGTCACAATCATGCTAGAATGTCACAGTATGGCATTTGTGTCGGATTTTGGTATTTTTGTATATGTCTAGCAATTGCAGGATTCATACCCAAATCAGTAACCACAAAGTGTTGAGTCGATGCATTAGGATGTTAACATGCCCTGCAAACTTTCTGCTACCTCTCATCAAAAAAGGCGAACGGACGACGCGCATGAGACAAGTTTTCGATGACTTCACTATCTACACTGGACCCTTTTGTGCTACTCGAATATTCAAAGTAGACTCCCCAAAATACTTCTCCAACATATTAAAGGATTCCGCAGTGATATGAGTGTTTTGAATTATTTCATAGCCGCTCTTTGGAACTTCAGGATATTTTAGAGTCAAATGTGAAAAAAGTGCATCACAACGTGCTGAAGGTACTTTAGGCCGCGCGGAGCTTATTTTTTATCTACCATATCGGATCTATACTAGAATATCAGTAGATGAGCTAAGCTGTTAGAAGCTTAAGCACCAGAACGAATGGCTTTCTTTTCAAATAAAATATTGAACTTACTACTTACTTTGTCGAAATATATTTTAATAAACTGAGTTGACAAATGCCACTCGTTGTATTTAAATCTGAATTCTTGCCATCAGGAGATGCATTTAAAGAAAAGCTATTTCTAGTTTATCATAGCTTGCATAAAAATCGGTCGATTATTAAAGACACTTACAAAACAAAGGTAAAGAACCACGCTGAAGCATTTAGCTGATAGACTCATAGTTCTAGGTTTGAGTCATGGGTAAGTGCATTCAAATATTATATGTTCACACAAAACAGATGTCTGACTATGGTGATGACTATAAATTTAATTTGTATAAAATATTCGTGCATAAAATGTCAAAAAAAGCTGAGTATATTATTTTCCGACAATTAATTATAATTAATTTTAAGCAAACAATGATATTCATGGAAAAGTGGATGATCAAACGCAAAATGTTTTAATTATTTATGTTTTTCTTGTAGACTTTGTGTTTATACATTTCTATAGAATTCAATTAACGTTAAAGAGCTCAACTGTGATAAGCTTAAACAAACTACGCTGGGTGTTTAATTTTAAAGATAAGTTTAAAATTAAAGCGCAGAGAACACAATTTGGGGGAGAATTAACAATTTCAATTTCGTTTCTGCCGTCGCAGCCAATTGTGAACTTTGCCTACCTTGAGGCGCCACAACTTTAGTTAGATTTGCTCTCATTACAATTGTGCCGACGCGCACCTGCACTTACACATGTTCATATGAGTGTGCGTGTGTGTGTGTGAATGTGAACGCTTATCAAGGGTTGACAGACTTGCAGACAGACAGACACATTTGAACTAATTACTCTCGTATGAGCCCACATGTTGGCACTATTTCAAATGCATTTAGGTTACACAGCCGCATGGGTATTTATGTGTGTGAATCGGTGTGTTTGTTTGCGTGCGCGCATGGCTTTTGTACGGAAGTGTCTGCTGTGCTTTGTTATATAAGTGCTGCGAGCGATCTGATCTTTATTTTAGTGTGGGTTAACGATTACTTGTACGTGTGAGTGTGTGTGTGCTTATAGATTAAATGTCGTCAGTCGTATTTGACCTATATTGCTATGACAATATATGTAGAATAGCATGTCTGAAGCGAGTAGGTACGATTTCCTGCTGTCGAATACTTACATACTTGCAGTTAAGTTTGTACAAATATGTTTGATGATGATGCTTTTCTATGCTAGGAGTTTAAGTTTGATAATTAGCTTGCTATCGTATGCACTTAGCGTCGCAATGACTTTTCTGCTTATCGTAACTTACTTTGTGAGACAATCTGTCGCAGCAACTACCCAATCATAATATTGTTGTGTAGGTATGTCATGTAAGTGCTAAAAAGTTTTAAGTTGGCACAAGTTTTAGGAACTCACAGACTCAGAAAGACTATCAATTCATAAGCGTGAAACAATTTATTCAGAAAAATACTTTTTAAGAGAACTTGGTACTTAATCTCAAACTATAAATTAATCTGCAAACCCAAAATAATTTGTATTCAATATTCTAAGTTACTTCCAAAGGAGTAACTCAAGTCCTCAATGTGAACACTAATAATCAAGGAAAGAACTCAAATCTCTATTTAGTCTATGCTTTTGGAGATAATTGAGTTCGTAAGACAAGCTGGGAGTCTAGTATTTTTATATACCAAAGCCTTAATGAACTAAGTTGGAGTAACTTTTACTTTAAGAGAAAAATAAGAAAATACTCTAAGGTTTTCATATACGAACATAATTTCGATCGGCCTGTTTGTATGGCAGTTATATGCTATAGTGGTTCGATATTGCCAGTTCTGACAAACGAGCAGCCTCTTGCGGAGAAAAGGACGTATGCTAAATTTCAGATCGATATCGCGAAAGAAAAGGGACTAGTTTGTGCTATAGAGACAGACGGACATGACGAAACTGAGGCAGCGTATCACCGTGATAATTTTACCCTGCACAGAGGATATTGTGTTTGCCACGGAGCTTGTAACATCCAGAAGAAAATCTCGGGACCTTATAAAATATATACAGAAATTATGAGCATGATGAGCTTAGTTGATTTAGCCAGGTCCAGGTCGTTTGTCCGTTTGTCTGTATACATACGAATTAGTCCCTCATTTTTTCAACTATCGCACTACTATAACATATAGATGCCATATAAACTGAACAATCGGAATCAAGTGCTTGTATGGCAAATTTTTTATTTGACGAAATATCTTCATGAAATTCGGCATGGATTATCATTTAAGGTAACATTGTAATTTCCGTAGAAATTGTTCAGATCAGATCACAACATCACATATATGCTTGTAAGAAACCTTTTGTATCTGTGAAGGGTATTATGGATTCGGTGCAGCCGAAGTTAACGTTTTTTCTTGTTTTTATATATATTTAAAAGGGTCTCCGATGTTTTTATAGAGATTTGTAACTTCGTGACGAACTTAATTTACCCTGTTCAGGTAATAAGAAAATTTAAAAAATTAATCTTTAGGCGCACTTTTAAAAAATGTAATTAATATCAGCGAAACGCCAAAATAAATTTGATATTTGTTATACGGTTAATGCAATTGTCAAATAATTTAAAAAACCATTGCCTACAATTAGGCGCAATATTATTCAACGGGACAGCGAAGTCACAAACCCAGAGTAGTAAAAACTATGCCTGCTTATAGACGACGGCTGCTTTCATCATATGATTTGAAACTCGCTCTCACTTTTTGTTGCTTGAATTAAAAATATGGCTTAATGACACAAATACTAGAGCTTCAAACACATACTGGCTTCCATAAAGTCACATTTTACTTAACACCAACAGCCATCGACTTGACAGACCCCAACGCCACCACACTTATCAGCGGCATCAACTTTGTCGTCGTGCTCGTCATCGTTGCGGCCGACGCGGGCTGTCGTTGTCATAACTTCAGCCCGTTGGCGATTAACTCTTAGCACTTTGCTGCTATTTCATATAGTTTTAACATAAATAATGTGGGTGTATGTATGTGTTCGAAATAGTGTTGGCATATGAGTTACTTTTCGAACTGGCAAAGTAATAAATAAGTTAAATGCCAAGCGCAAGAATATGTTTTTGTGTGACTATGAACCAGTGCTATCCACACATTTTGTGTATATGTGTCTGTTTGTATGTGTTTATGCTCGCGCAGTGATTTAATTAATTGCTGTAACGTTGAAAATATAATTTTTAATTGTGTGCTTATGCAAAGGAGGCGCGCTCAGTTGGCCGTTTACGTATACTGTTTACATACATACACATATAATATACATATGTAAGTATATATCCTCTTGCTACCAATCGCATTTTCCTTCAACGCCCACTTAGCTAGCAGCTTGACGGCGACCTTTCGAGGTGCTGCCACCTGCAGACGCGCTGTTTATCTCCTTTAATATATCATTATGACACATAGTGTAAAGCCCAAGGCAGTCCTTACACGCACCACACGCACATACACATGCACATGCACATATATGAGTACACACTCATCGTCGGCTCTCTGCTTGGCTTAAAAACGATTTAATCACAGCATTTTTATAAAACATTATCTCGTTTGTGTGTGTTTATTGGCATATATGCATATATCAACACACATATAGCCCCCTTGTATGTATGTGTATGTGTATTTACGGCAGCATGTGTTTGTATTTGTATCATAATAATAACCCTTTTGCGGTGGCTCTTGCCAGCTGCTCATAAATTATGATTGTGTAAAGTTATTTAGACGCCGACGCAAATCTACACGCTGCTAGCCAAGCTGCTGCAACCGTTTGCCCCCGCATAAACACACATACACATAAATATTTGCGTTCTTGCGCATACTTTATAAATGAATTTACGGCACTTACACACATATTTGCTTGTGGTTGTGCCAATAAAGTCGCTTGCATTCATCGCTTGGATGCCAAAGAGTGAAATTAAGTAGACAAAGTCAACAGAAGAATTATTGAGTTTGTGGTTAGGGTTCAAGAAGAAATGCGACCTACTTGGCTTGCGGTTGCTGCAATGTGGTGGCGAGTGTATGCTATATCTTTGAGAGATAGCACGAGATGGAACTACATACATATCTTTGATAAGTCAAGAACTGTAGATTTTGTGGCCTTTGAAGCTAATTGGAAACTCTCTTACTGCTTAGTTGAGAAAACAAGTCATTCAAATACGCACTTCTCGCTACAGAGACGAAACATAGTAGCGCTTATTACTGTGTTTGAAGAGTTTTACTGTATTCTAAATACAGAACAATAATTTTTTTTTTACCTGAAATAGAGTAAGCTTTAATCAAACAAAGACTTGATTTTGATCGATCAGTTTGTATGGCAGCTATATCCTATAGTATCCGATTTGAAAAATCTGTTCATTGATTATACCGTGGCCTTGGATAGTAATTCATACCAAATTTGGAAAAGATATCTAGTCAAATAAATTACAGCCATATCCTATAGTGGTCCGCTATCGGCGTTTCCGACAAATGAGCATCTTCCTGCGTGTGCAATGTATTTCAAAAACTGAGGGACTAGTACGCTTGTATACAGACGGGCTGTGCAAAATTTACTCCTTTCGGCACATATATTTTGCAAGGTCTCCGTCGTTTTCTTCTCGGTGTTACAAACTTTGTGACAAGCTTAATATACCCTGTTCAAGGTATAAATATTGACGTTATCAGGCAATTCCCTTTTGAATTCTTATCTCTAGTACGATTATCCCATTTTGATCGCTTAAATATACTGAGAATTCAGCGGCTATCATAAGTAGAATCTTCCGTCATTTCGAAGTAGTCACGCTAGCAGAAAGAATTGATGTGCTTGTTTCGTGACAGCACATACAGCACTTGAAATCATTATGGATCGAAAACTCTACAAATTTTGTTAAACTGAGAGTTGTTTAAAGAAACCATATTATTAAATCTGTGCTTACAAAAAATGAATTATCAAGTAGGTAAAATACAAGTATGAGAAAGTGCTACCCAACAAATATTTGTTGAAGAACTCTGCATTCAATCCATGCGCATAATAAATCTTGCATGCATGAGCGGCATACAGTTCACCAGACACACCGGCTGCAAGCACAGGTCTACACAGCAGCGCAATCGTTTTCGGGCGAACAAGAAGCCGAGTTTGAATGTCTATTATACTGTGAAGTGCACACATGACGCCGTTGTAATGCTGCGCTGAAACACTTCCGCCGCCATAATGCTGTGGCAATAACAAACCTTTGTGTCGCGTTGGCGTTGTTGTTTTGATCCTATTGCCGCCATGACACTCCGCAACACCGTCAGCCACCCGAACAACAATTTTGTCGTCATTAATGACGGCGCTTTGCAGCATTTGTTGTTTAATACACGACGATGCATGTATGATGTAAAATACTATCGAACCTGCGACGGTGACTGCGCTGTGGATAGCGAGTTTATGTTCGCAGCCGATGGAGTCACCAGGCTGGCCCGCTTCGCTATCTCTGCGGTGGCTGTAGCTGCTGTTTTGTAAGGGCCGCGGTCCATGGTCCACTTTAGCCGGCTGTCAAGCACAACAGGCGTTACTCGCTAGTCATTGGAGTGCATGTGGTTGTTTGGGCGCGTGCTGATCTCTGGTCGCTGATATTCCTTGTGGTTGGCTTGAAATGCCTCCGAACGGGTTTCGGTGTAGTCGGCGTATGTTGTGGGTTCCTTTAAGCCGCTTGCTATTGGAGCCTGCCGCCTACGCTTTGTTGGTACTGTTGTTGCTCCACTATTGTGCTCCACTATTGGCGTCTGCTCATGTGCACCGTTGATATGGTTATTAGATTTATGCTCGACTGCGGAGCAAGAGTCGCTCGTCTGCCTATTTCCTTGGGCTCCGGTATTCTTACATTCAAGTTATACGTTTTGACTTTGGCATGAAACCATAATTTATTTAAGCATATTTTATACGCAGTTAAAGAGTTATTGACGTGTGGGAAATTGAGATTGCCTGCTTGATTACGTTGAGCCACATGCACGAGTGGTGGTGGCTGGGAAACATAAAACACGGGCATAAGTCAAACGAAGTCAATGGCGAGAATTCGATTAAAGTGTCGAAGACATTTATGGTAGTGAGATTGTGATGCAGATATGTGAACTATGAACAATATAAGAAATAATTCATTAAAACGTAGAGATCCCGTAATGATAAATAATAATTGTAACCAGTTGAAGAAGCCGTTATATATTTTCTTTCTTTAACAGCTATATTTTCTTTCTTTAACAGCTTTATTTCTACCATCTGAAACAGAAGCTTTAGCTTTCACTGTCGTATTTAAAACCCCGCTTTTTAATACAAAATTCTCTCAATATCTGTATTCTCATAATCTTCTGAACTCCAATCAAAACAACTTCTACTGTTCGAATTTTTTATTTATTCTCATTCAGTATCGGTAATATTTTTATTGTAACTCGTTGAAGTAAACTCACGGTATTTCACTTTTATTAAAGTTCCGACTGTCTGACCTTTCTAATCGTTGCTATATCTTTAAGACAACTGAGTAGAGTATTTAAAATATTTTGGCCAACAGATGGAGGATGCGAAGGTATCATTAAATATTTCGGAAAGAAGTTAGATATTTATATTTTCTAGGCCATGATAAGATAACTCACCGGATTTGGCGTACACAAATAGAGATAATCTCTTGGAACTCTAAGACCGTAGTGGACAACCTAGTTATATACCAGGCTCTTATCCATCTTTAACTTATTTTTTTATAATTCCAGCGATTTTGATTAACGGGCCAATGTTCCACCAAGTGAAGCACCCTCATTCCATGACACTGCCGCCACCATATGTTACAGTCTGTCGCACATAATGTCATTGAAGGTTTTCGTGTAGGCGACGCCATCAATACTGTTTGCCATCCAATTGGAACCGGTTTATTTTCGTTTAGTTCGACCAGTCAACCTTTTTCCAGTCTTCCACGGACCAATTTTTATATTACAAAACTTTAGACGCGCCTTAATGTTTTTATTAGATAGAGCAGGTTTCTTCTGTTTAACGGCGTTAACAAAACCAATCCGTTGAAGAGCTCCCCGAGTGGTCCATTCGCTGATAGTTTTACTTCTGGCGAGTGCAGGATCCTTCGGTTTTCTATTATCCGTTTTAGTGAGTCTTTTCACTATTTGCCTAGAGACAGCGTTTGTTAACAATCGTGGGAATACTCCCACGTTCGGGATACCAACTACATTGGATCGTTTTCTTATAACCACAACAGTGCTCAAAACTAACTTTAACTGACTAGCAGTTTTACCGATCCAAATACCTCTTTTTGTCAAAGAAATAACCTTTGCTTTAATGGCGAATGAAAATTTTCGCATTCTGTATGAAAATACTGATTATCTTTTTTAATAGCCTTTTTTTAACAGATCACGCATGAGTCGTGTCAAGCTGTCATGCTCTTTTTGGTAAGTATTGCTTGGCATTTCATGGAAAGATCCACGAATGAACAACTTTTACAAATTGTTTAACTTTATTACGAAAATTCACGTTCTGTAAAGAATGTGTTTTGCACGCTTCGCTCAACTTATGGTCAACACATCAGTCTACTGAGCGTACTATTCGCAACACTGTCACCCATCTCGAGCCCCAGCATTCATTATTGGATAATATTCGACCAAATAGACCACATCCAGCACTCAGTGAAGAAAATATAGCAGCCGTAGCTAAGAGTGTACACGCAGACCGTGGAGAGTCGATTCGGCACCGTTCGCAGCAACTCGGACTGACGTATGGAATGACTTGACGCAATTTGCGTCGAGTTCTTAAATTGACTGCGTACAAAATACAGCTTTTGCACGAACTGAAGCCGCTCAACCTTCTCGGAAGATCTGAGGTTTTCGAGTCAAATTTTGTTCAGGGATGAAGCGCCTTTTCTGGCTCAATGGGTATGTAAACAAGCAAAAATTCCGCCGAAGAGCAACCTGAAGAGATTCAGGACCTGCCATTTCATCTAGAAAAAACGACGGTTGGTGTGGTTGGTGGAATCATCCGTCCATATTTCTTCAAAAATTATGCCGGTGAGAACGTAACCCTCAGTGACGACCGTTATCGCGCCATGATAATCGAGTACTTGGTGCCTGAAATTGAAGCTCGTGATCTCGGCGACATTTAGTTTCACTGAGACGGCGCCACTTTCCACACATCGCATCAATCAATGGACTTATTGAGAGCAGAAAATTTCACGTTTTGGGCCGGTCGATTGGATGTTCTTATAATAATAAAAATTCCCCATTAAATTTAAATTTTCTGTAGTGTTTTTCTTTAAAAAAGTAGTTATCCGTCTGCCTGTATATACGAGAGCTCGTCCCTCATTTTTTTGATGTCAATATGAAATTTTAAACACGTCCTTCTTTGTCCAAGAAGCTCCTTATTGGTTGAAATTTCCGATATCAGACCTGGATTAAAACCAAGTCCTTGTAGACGACTATAGCATGTAGCTGCCGCATAAACTGACCTATCAAAATCAAAATAAATATCTTTATAAAAGATCTGTTTTTCTAATTAGAAATAACTATCAAAACTGTTTTTCATAGTTGAAAACCGTTTTCAGGTACATACTTGTACGTTGCTAAAGGAAATATACCGGTCAAAATTTTGTTCTTGTTTTTATGCAACGGTCGTTTCTAGGTTGTTATATTTTAATTCTTGCTTTTAAAATACCTTGAGGTACCAACATCAGCAAATTTTTGTAGGGACAGAATATGTTTACAAAAATTGGACAGATGCACCTTTGAAATATGTTCTATATTTGTAGCGTGGACCCTAACTCAGAATGTGTTTATAGTTAAACATTTTTATAAGATAAAGTTTAAAGCTTTGAAGATGCAGCATATCACTTCAACCCCAACAATTTGCTTGTAATTGAAAATATACAATTCCTTCCCATTACCGCAAATGCTGTGTCGTTTACCATTTCCTTTGATGAATATACTGCTCTATTTATACAATGCCTGAAAGTTCCTACACTTAACTGTATATGTTGGTATATATATAGTTACAAATTACATGCTCACGAGTCATTTCCAGCTCACCACCTTGGCTTATCATTTATTTCTTCCACACAATTCGCATTGCATTAAATCAGAGATTTCAATGCTTCGATAATTCCCATAGAGCAATCGCTCAGCTCAATGAATCGCCTTTAACCGCTTCAGCTGCTTAATTTGTTGTAAGAACTATATGTTATTGCTGTAGTTGTGCACGTTACTTTTGTTTTCGCCCGCCGATGATGCCTTTAATCACAGTGAACATTTGTAATGAGATACCGTAAAGCCAGCGATAAACGACGAAAACACCTGAGGCGTTGCAGCTGCTCTATTAACGCGATTAGTTGCACAAATACATAGGCAAACATGAACATGTATGTGTGTGTGTATTTCTGCTTATATGTGAAAATATTGTGACAATAGCTAAGCACTTACACACACACGCACACACATGCAAAGACACAATTACTTAGTTACACTTTGATAGAAGCAAAGCATGAAGACTAGGAGACATGTTGGGTCAAGGGATAATGATTACCGGTAAGGTGCTGCTAGATGAGCGTGCTGTACTTCAATCACTGCGACCAATAAATAGTTTGTTGTAGGTATGGCCACAGTAAATGATACCTTTGATATTACACATCTAACCGTGTTGCAATAGTTGAAGGGAGGGTGGTAGTTGGAGGGTGCTCTACTGGTTGGTAAGCGGCTTTTAGTGCTCAGTTACCCACCGGAAGGCAGCCTAACCCACTACTTAGCAAATAAACATTGATTAATTTGTTGACAGAGGCTAACATGGTCATTCAGATCGTTTATCACATAGCTTGGATTTGTAATCGACACTCCGAAGCCGGCAACAACTAAAGCTGTGCAATGGGCAACAAGATTTAGAGTGCTAACAGTGGAGAGTGTAACGGTATGTACATTAAAGCGTATTAACGGTTAGATTGCGGTTAGCTTGCCAATATGGCTGGAATTGTATGGTTGAGAGCTTGCTGTGGATAATTGTTTTATTTAAACAAAATTAAAAAAATAGTATATCTTCTCGTAACGGAAATTTATTAGTAACGTTTTTTACAGAATTAACAGCGGTTAACAAACTTAAACAAACTCAGTTTCGATGTAGTTAATTAGATTAGTCGAGACTCACATCCTAGTGTTTATCTAGGCCACCTACCACATGACTATTTCAATTTTCAGGTAGAAACCCGCAGATGGAATATCAGTACGGTACATACAATTCTCACTCAAATCGCGATATGGAGCTTTAAATATACTACGTTGCGATGTCTGATAAAAGTTGTAATGAACACGACTACAGAGATATATGAATTTACATGAAAAATGGGCATGTTTTTGAAAACTGCCGATATTTCAATGAAACAGTTTACTTTGGAAATTCTTCAATAACTTTGAGCAAATAGTAGAGGTTCGTTGTGCCAGACATAAGAGCTCAGCTTTGCATCGCCTTAGAAGCTGCTGTCGAATCTCTAGATTTTGGCATTACATTTTTGTATCTCGAAGATCTCTTTTTGTTACTACAAGTATTGATAGAATTGATATCGTCAGCATTTTTTTTCCTTAAATTAAAGATCATAAACTGAGTGCGTGTTTTCTTTATACATTTTTCCAAGTAGGAGCAGTCCAAGGTCAGTAAAGTGAAGGTATGCTTTATCGCCGGAAAATGTTAGGGCATTAACCACCTCCTCTGCAGCCGCAGCAAAAACTATCAAACCACATCCCACACTAATAGTGCGATTCGCTCCGACAATTTAAGTATTTCTGCGTGAAACCATTTCGACTTTTGTATTGGACCATTAAATGACACGAGGAAATGGCATAAATCTTTTTAACGACTTTGACAAGTCAACGCTCTTTAGATTGTGCAAGGCTGCAAGACGAAGAAAAAACTGTACGCAATGTCGAGACAGTTAGTGAAGTTAGGCTGACGTATACTACCAATAAAAATGAAAGAGCAATTCAGTGGCCTTAAACCGCACTACAAGCGAGCAAATATGTGTTAGATTATGTATATGTATCGTTTGTGTGAAACAAAAAAATGTACAGCAATAATAAAACTTGTAGTTGTTGGATGTGGAAAAAAAAGGAATTGCCCTTAAAGTTATAGCAAATTTGCGACTATTATGAGAAGAGAGAAGTAGCGAACTGAAAGATGATGAAAATGAAGTGCAAGAGTTTTGCAATTTTGTGTTTTATGGTTCAGGATGAATTTGGGGTGGTGTGGAGTCTTTACCTTGATTAATTTTCAAACTTAGAAAATCTTTTCGAAAAACTTCAGGTCTTTAATACCAGGAATTAATTAGTTATTTGATTTAATGACCCCGCCTCTTGAAAGCATTGTGTCTTCTTTCAAGCTGACACTTTGGTATGAAAATTAGAAATTTGCAACCACTCATTTACCATCTTAAATTACATTAAACTTTATCGCTTTTGGGTGGGTTTTCAGATCTTAGAATTCCTAAATAAACATTAGCGGAAAAAATTGGTTTTAGTATTGACGACCTTAAGGTTTAAGATCAATTTATTATTTCTTGATACCTTAAAATAAACCGTCTAACTTAGTGCCAATAACTCGTGGCGCCTTAAGTGTAAGCAAATTACTGTATTTGTATCTAAAACAGAACATTCAAATCTCCTTTTGCAGCATCACAAACGTTTCAATTTAAAAAGACTTTGACCGTATAAATTGGACACCCAGTATACTTCTTTTTTTGAGCGCAGATAAATGGGTATCACATGGCTTGCCATTGTATTCACAGCAATTTCAATAAATTGACACTATTGTTGTTGTAAGAGTGAACTGTAAAAGTGAATATATGCAAATATTGTCATGCAGGCTATAAACTCATGCTCAAAAAGGGTGTTTCAAGTGGTGTGGAAAGTGAATGTTGTATACTTGATTTTATAAAAACGTTTGAAAATACTCGAAGTTACCGATGTTGTAATATAAAGACTATGCTGGCTTAAAAAACCTTGCAAGATTGAGCTTCATAGTATGCTACGTAAAAGAAAATGCTTCGACGTTTAATGGTAACAGTGAGTTAGGATTGCTCTCTGGGAGCTCTTTTTATACTCCCGCAACATCTTGTACGATTTGCATTACGGTTTTCCTCCGGCTCGTATATTGCTCCGACCGTCTTTTTGTTACGAGGTATCTTAATGAATCTTGGTACAGTTATTCTTTTGCACCACAAAGAAGTTGGTACTACAGATAGGCGAAATCGGACCATTGCCATTTTGACGAAAAGCCTTTAAGGGAAAAAGTATAAAATGCATATATATACTACATACATACATACACTTTTCTTCCAAGCGCCCAGATACTGAATATGTTGATCCGTGGTGCAAATATCGAAACCAATATAGTGGTTTCATTTGTCCCTATACCTTATATCAGAATTTTAAAATTTCGTTTATATCTCAGTATGGGAGATATCTAAGCGAAATTAAGTGAACGTTTATCTTAAATATACAGTAGCTTTAAGCTAAAATTGGTTGAAATCGGTCAATAAATGCCTCTAGCCCTTTTATAGTATAGGTATATAATGGTTTTCGTTCTTCCATAAAGACTTTAATCATAATATGTTGATAATTTTATGGATTGTTTAAAAAAAAAAAACGCGCAAAAATATCTGTCTGTCTGAATGTACAGGAACTAGTCCCTGAGTTTTTGAGATATCGATCTGAAATTTTGCACACGTTCTTTCCTTACCAATAAGCTGCTCATTTGTCGGAATCGCCGATATCGAACGACTGTAGCATATAGCTGCCATACAAATTAAACGAACGAAATCTTATCCTTGTATGGAAAACGTTTTTGATTGAATAATTTTCGTAACGAAATTAGCCACGAATCATTGTTTAAGGCAACGGTGCAATCTCCGAAGAAATCTTTCATATCGCATGGCTATAGCATATAGCCGCCATACAAACTAACCTATCAGAATCAGGTGCTTGTATGGAAAACTTTCTTCTTGATGTAGCATGAACAAGTCACCCTCTGTCTTCAATTGTAACAATCACTGCCATAATTCTAGCTTTGCTGGGAACTACTGCCCTTGCCATGCGTGGGCTTGTTGGTACACATCGCTGACACATGACTACATACCTATATATGGTACATATGTATATTTATGACAGTGGATTTGCACTTTTTGCTCGACATAGTTGCATTAGGTGCATGTCGTGCATTTCCGGATGAGTACCCACTTTGAAAATCTAAATCTGCTGCCTTGTCAAGGATACCCAGCGACACAACAAAAACAAGACGAGAGTACACCACGCAATGCGCGAACGTCAGCTTTAGTTTGCGCTACAACAACTGTGTAACAAGAATGTAACTAATGCATGCGCAAGCTGGCAGCAGCTGTTCGCTGTGGCCTCGGCATTGTTGCAATATTATTAATATTGTTGCCGCTAGAATGGTGGCTATTGCCACATGCAAACTAGTGTGGACTTGCGTACGTGTGTGTGTGTATTTGAGTGTTAGTGTGCTTATGTTACCGCTACTATTATTACAATTGCACTGGCTGGCGGATCTGCTGTCTTTTTGCTGTTATTGTGGCATGCATTTTTGTTGTTATTGTTGTGGGCAGTGCAGATGTGCACCACCATACGCTTTATATATATGTGTACGCTCGGTAATTGGAGTCATGTTTAGAAAATAATATGGCAACAGTGGCGCATTTAACAAGCTTACGCACACATATGCATAAGCGGCGGTGCACGCGTGCGTAATTGAACACCAGTGAAGGCATAAACAGAGAAAATTGTCGGCATAAGCGTGCAAACGGGCGCAGAGTTGTATACACGTACTCACACAGAGATACGAGTATTATTGTGTATGCATGTTAAAACATGTTCACTTGCATGTGCTGGAATTGCATACTGTTAGGCGCTGCAACTGGTTGCTACATTTGAGCTATCAACACACTTGTACTCTGCGGTTGTCAATGTTTATGCATGGCATATAAAAATAACAAACAAAAAAAAAACAAAATTGGAGAGTAGAAATAAAGTGAAAATAAAGCTTTGCAAAAAAAAGTTGTTGGCAGTCTGCAATTTATTGCCACATAAAAATATGAGAACTTTTATGTCGTTAGTATATGGCTTGTGTGTATGTATGTATGTGTGTGTATGGAATATATGCCTTTGCCACTCGGCCGCTGCTGCTGTTGCTGCAACCGCAATTACACACTCATTGTTTATGCGTTTTTATGGTTGCTTGTGCTAAGTGCTTCTATGCTGTGCATCTGCTGCTGTGTTTTTCTGCAGGCCGACGGTAAATATGAGTGAACAGTTGTAAATTTATTTGCTTGTGGGCGCATGATAAACTATCTGCCAGAGCGACTCTATTTCTGGGTAATCTTTTGTATGCCCTACTTGCTCGGTGACTGCGACTGAGTTGCTAGGAAGAGCTTGGCAGCTAAATCGAGTCGCTTGTGACTGCTTGGCAAACACGCTTGTACACACATAAAGCAGATGGTTGTATTTAATCATAATTATAGCAGCATACACACACAAATAAATTACGTAAATCACCGCAATTAGATAATTTCATTGCCTCGAGCGTAATAATTGTGTAGTAAATAATAAATTAATATTTAATTAATGCATTTAAAGTACAATTTGCTTTCTAATTGAATATGCATTTGCAGTAATTGCAAGCAGACAAACCTACTAATTGCCATGAGCGCACTTTTTCCATAAATTTAGTTGCGTCCCTGCAGGGGTTAGCGATTTATGGCAACATCGAAATATATGTGATATATGCATATCATGAATTTTATGGTGGTTGCAATTAATTCGGTTCCATTTATTATTCACAAGCATCGATTTGATCTAACTGCATGGAAACAGTGTCGTAGGGTATTGTAGAGGTTCAACAGAGCGTATGAGTGATTTCATATAGAGTGAAGCTTTTTCAGAGAAAAAACTATTTTATTGCATTATTTGCTGCAACTTATATTTACAGTTATGAAATCGGACAATTTTCACGCCCACATAATGCCGTTAATCGAAACCCTATAAATTGTTAGAATAGGCCACATATAACGGAAGAAGCATGCCCAGTGAAAAATTAAAAAAAAAAAAAAAAATTTATGTGTTTCATATTTTAATAGGTTGCTTCTTTAAAAATAAATAAATTTTTAGACGATATGTCAAATAGTTTCTGAGTAACAGCCTTCTAAAATGTATGCGCTCAGATCATTTGGCTTTATAAGTTTATCTCTAATCCGAATTCGCTGCAGTGATTACCCGGAGACAAATTATCTTTTCACTACCAAATCTTTTCCGCATATTCTGTTTATAGTTATCTATACAATAATTTACCAGTTTTTTGATTGTATTTGGCGGGCCAGCATTTTTGCAAATTTTTAAACCCTAGGACACGTACTAAAATTGTATTAAAATCTCCTTTAAATGAGATAAACTGAAGAAGCTAAATTTAAAACATAATGAGTTGATGTGAAAACGTAAAGCGGGGGATCACAATTCATTATTTTAGAGATATAAGGTTTGGACCAATGTCTAGACCAATTTCATTATTCCACACATTTTTTAGGAAAACTTTTTCAAATAATTTTTTTTAAGTATTACACATTTTGTCAGTTGGAAAATTAGAATCTAATATGTAGGCTTTATTGGAGACAGAGAAGTGGATGGGCTAATTAAGTTAATTTTTACATTGATGAGGTATACTTGAGATCATATTTTCAAGCATATAGATCATGCATTAAGCGACATTTTCGTCATAATCTTTGATAATATAACAAAAATCAGTTTAGTATAGGGAGTTGGGGTAATTCGTGGACTAAATTCACATATTTTCGGCATTAAGCTATATTATATCAAATCTCATACGTTAAACTATATATATACTATACCAATATTAATCGGTTCAGTTAAATTTTCTAAGATATCTTACATATTGACTAACCGAAAGTTTGAAAATCTTATATTAGGTATATGATGATAAGGGTAGAATTGGACCGATTTTATCTATTTTAGGCAATACTATTATACTGTTAACAGAATAAAATGCCCCCTGAGTTTCATTAAAGTACCTCATATACCATCACCAACATATATGTATGTATTCTCTTCGAATTTCAATTATACCATATATCTCACACATTGACCAATATTTTCGGTAAAAAGTCAACTTTAAGCACTGAGGTCCACATTTAACGGTACCTAGGAGCTTGTACAATTTTGTTTTAATTTAGACAATTGTTGGTCACAAGGTGGCACACTTTAGAAAAATTATTCGCGCAAAGTTTTATCTCGATATTGCTTTATTTATGAAATGGAATCTAAAATTGTGTAATATGGGATATAGGCGTGGTTGTGATCCGATTTCTTCCATTTTCGCACTGTAACATGGGAATACTTGTATTGTGAGAATGTTATGTGATTAATTTTGTCGAAATCAATCGAGCAGGTCTTGAGATTTGTCTTCACCTAAAAGTAGGCGGTGCCACACCCACTGTCCAATTTTGATACCGGCTCCTACAAAGCAATCTTGTGCCATCCTGGTTGTAAAATTTAATGTCTCTGGCGTAGTTATTTATAGATTGATCGCGCTTTTAGTCGTTTTTAACAGTACCGTTATATGGGGAGTGGGTTATCATTCGAGTTCATTCAATTCGTCTGGTCCTCCCAATCATTCATACTACCGTTGCAACATTTACATTTTACGAGAGTATAAAAAAACATATATACATACATATATGTTATTATAATCAATAAATACAGTAAAGATCGAAGTAGTAGACTAAATTTAAATTTTTGACAAAATGGCGACAAGAAAGTATTGCTTTTGTGACAAAATTTTAACTAGGTAGTGTATATTAAAAAAAATATATAGATATCTCCGAAACTATTTGCGGGATCAACTATCAATTTTTGGCGGATATTCTCAAATGTATGTTAATTCGAAATACATGCAAAACAAACAGAAGTGATTTTTTGAAATTCACAAGTCAATCACTTACGCTTCCAAATTTGATGTAAAGAATCATAGTGTTTTGACCAAAATTTCCTTCTGATATTATCCTGATGTAGTTTTTGCACGGCAACTAATTTTCAGCCAAATGTGCTGCACAAAATTATATGCGGTTGGAAAATGAGCGAATTCGGACAACAATTACTTTCCGTATTACACAATTTTCAACTTTAGTCTCATGTTAATGACTTTAAGAACCAGAATCACTATCATGAAGCGAAAAGTTTTACTTCTACTAATCAAATTATGATTTAATAAGATTGAACTAAAGAAATTGACTTAAATCCAGTTTTAACTGAGATTTTGCTTGTTTTTCCGCGACATAAGTACATACAACAATGTTTTTCACGAAATAGCTCGTTATAAACTAGAAAAGAGCTCGCGCAAATTAAAAATTCGTTGACCCCATATACTCCAAGTAAAAAGCTGCGTAACCCACGCTTAGCTTGAAATATAACCAAGTTATATACTTACACATACTCTGACAGTTTTGGCAGCTTTACTCGCTCACATAATTACATAAACCCAAGTAGCCAAGTAAATGCGGAAAATATTGTAACTTTTTACGAAATTTGTATGTTTAAACTTTTCCAAGAGTATTACGTGTGGCACTCAGGCGTATCATAGCGGTTGCGGTTAGTCACAGTGACTGTCAGTGCAACAGCGGCAAGCACAACAGATGGAATAGGGGTAACGGCCACATACCTAAAGTCAAAATAGAACAGAGGGTTGCCACTTGCCAGAACTGCCACACTAACTTTCTATAAAACTTGACATTCGCGCTGATGAAATTAGTAGACTAAACAGACAGCAGCAAATGCAATATGCACATACCCCCCAAAAACAAGCACACATACACACCCACACACACACATATGCCAGCATATGTATAAACATGTAAATCCATGCTAGAATTTTAAGCACAGAAAGCTGAGAAGTATAACAGTGCACACACCCATACCCAAGCGCACACACGCCACCGCCCCCGCGCAGGAAAGTTAACGAAATAATATCAAATGCAATCGGAACGAAAAATACCGACCTCACCACATGCTACACTTCAGCCGCGATGTTGTTTTTGCAAAGCAACTGTGGCACAGCACTTGCTTTCAAGTTGCATGCAACACAGACAAACTTGCTACACTCATCTGTTTTGTTTGCGAATTTTCCCACACACACTAAACAATGTACCGTTGTCCAATATGTTTTGGTAACGGAATATTGTGCATATATTTCGCTGTGGCGCACATGTGGCATGTGGCAGAATTGCAGTATAGCGGAAAAATAACATATCCACTCTGTTCATCTTATTTGCACTGCTCTTTATTTATGGCTCGCAGCTGCTGCGGTGGCTATGCCACAACAACTTCCACAACCACTTCCCTCGCGCTGGACACTCCTTTGTTGAGGCTGCGGACGCAAGTAGAAATGGGGGCGGTGCGAGTAGAGGGAGTGCGCGCTTGCTCGCGATTTTCTGACACTTAGAAATCGCGTTGAAATGAAAATGAAATGTGAGAAGCGCATACTACATACATCTATATACATATATATTTTTTTTAAAGTGCTTGAAATTCTATGAGTTTACTTACTATCTCTTTAAAAATTTAATTTATTTTAAAAAAGTGAAAATCTAAACAGAATTTTTTATATATAAACTACGAGTATATTAAATTAATAAAATATTTTGAAAAAGTAAGTTTGTAGAACTAATATATCATTTCTGTGTCCAAGGTGCCAATTCTTTCAATTATCCGAAATTACCTATACAATTTTACATATTATTAAAATCACTTTGCTATCCGAGTGTACGTCGTAGAGATTTGAATATTTTTATATATATTTTATATTTATACCCTTTGCTATTCACTAAATTTTCAATGTAGTTTTTTTTCAATACATGAGTCTGGTTTCGCAACTCATTCGATACTTATTTGGTGCAGTTCCACAAATTATTTATATAAAATACATACTAACTAATCAAATTTGACTTGGACTGGTCCATTTAAACAACACGTGCAGACCTGAACAATATAAAATGTTTCATCGGAAAATTTAAAGCAACAGTGCTTGAAATTCGTCGTGTTGGCAACAGAGAGATAATAGAGGAACTCAACATCCCTTATGAATTGTCTCAACACATATTGGTTTTGAGTAATATTTTGGGTAGGAAGCATGAAAGACCTGAATCTTTTGCAAAAGAGATCGCAAAAGTGATACTTGACTACGTAGCTAAGGACCCTACATCCATCAAATAGATCATTACTGATGACGAGAAGCAGGTCTGTGAATATGACGTCGAAACTGTTCAACAATCTAGCAAATGGCGCTACAAAAATAAACAGAAACCGAAAAAACCAAAATTAACTGAAGGCCGTGAGGTGTACGGAGATTGGTTGAAAAGGAAGCTATTTTGAAGACGATAATAAAGATTTGTGTTAAAATACGTGTTTTTTTGGCAGTAGGGGTTAAGTTGTAGTCATAGAGGCTAAATAGTTATACGAAGCTAGTCGATTTGTACGAAAAATGCGGATATTCTAAAAGGCTTTCCTATTATTTTAATATTGACTACAAAACACCGAAAATGTCTACTTCTTGTTAAAGCGTCAAACCTTTGAAAGATCAAAGCTGAATTAGTACTTCCTATGTTTTAACTGCAGGTATTGATGCTCCTACACTACAACAAATTTGACTTGCCACACATGTAGTAGATTGCTATTTTAGTTTCTTCATCATCCACACTACCGCAAAGTTCCACGTCTTTTGATTTCAATAACTCCTTTACGCTTTAGTTGTCCTTTTCACCTATAAAACATCGAGCCAGAGTGATGTTTATCATTTTAAATGATATGATTGATGGACAAAATAACTTGATTTAACTTGGCCATCTACTGTAAAAGTAATAAAAACGTGAGCTTAACTGACGACTAACAGCGACGATTTCTGGCTGAAAATTTTTTTGGGTCATAAAATATCTATATAGTTAGCTTCTATATAGAGTATGACCATAAAAACTTTTCTTGAGTTGATTAATTTTAATTGGCCAGAAAGAGGACTCTCCGCAGCTTCTAGAACACTTATCAAAAGATTTTACGAAATTAAAATTGTAACTCGAAAATTTACTTAAAAACTGATGTCTAGATGTTAAACACTTTTTTTTTTGGTTTTGTCCAAAAATTTGATTTTTTTATAATCTACAGATTTAATATAGAGTGTGCAGAAAGGTCTATGCATCATCATCACTACTATTGGTCATCATCTTGTCCATTAATCTGTATATAAATGTATACATTAATCTGTATGTAAAACGCTTTAGAAATCACATTTTCTCTGCCACCTTGCTAATAAAGCCCGCTTGCTATAATGAATCCTTCTTACTCATTTGGCAGTCATATAAACAAGTAATATTTATTTATGTAGTTTTAGGAAAATAACTCATAAATATATTATATTATAAAACAATGTGTTTCGTACTTTTTTTTAATAAAAATTTCTCAAAATATTTTTCTGGAAGCACCCACATAACACACGTGCGTGGTTTTGTATGCCACACAATTAAACATTTTTATTGTAAGTTCTTATTCACACTTACTAAATATAATATGTATAAATATGAATATTAGTTTTTTTCATTCGCAACTTTTTGTAAAATGAACTAAACATCCTTCGCGTGAGGTGGGTGTAATGGTTTACATGTACACATACAAGTACATACCGGTTGCATGTGAAAATTAGGAATGAAATTTTTCTGGTGTCGGACAAATTACGATTTTCAAATTGCATTCGCGCTGCAGTGCAGCAGTGTCCATTTCATGCGGAAAACACGCCACAGCGTGTTCATTTTTATTTTTTATTTTGTTTTTTCTTGGGTTGTGGCAAAACAACGTCAATTAAAGCACACATATGCGCTCAACTACAGTTGGTTGCAGTATTCAGCGCGAAAGTGAAATGTGAGTTGCACCGAATTACAAACATGCACATAGTATTGCCGGTATATTGGTTACATCTCAAAAAAGTTTCGACTCGACGAAAAAATCTTACCAATTATTTATACTTCAATTATTCGAAAATATTTAACTTTTTCTGAATAGCAATTAATGTTATCAAACTGCAAATTTTGGCATAAAAGATCAACAACAACAAGCAACTATAAATAATTAACAATTGCCTGCGCCAGTTTGCACCGAACGTGACCACAATGGCCGATCAGCTGTCAGTTGCCGCATTGTGTTACAGTTACAATTAGGCGACAATTAGTCAGTGATTGTTTTGGTTCAACGCCAGCAAATGGCAGCTGTGGCAGCAGCAGTAAGTGTGATTGGCAATTGCAAACAAAAGCAACAACACCAATTGTCCGTGTGTGTGTGTGTGTGTGAAACAATAAGGAAAAGCGTTCGCATTAGACGCCACAAAAGACATTTCACAATTGCATTTAGGCGCTTATCAGTCCACCTGTGCATATGTGTATACGTGTCTGTGCTCAGACAGGCCGGCTCGCAACTAGCGTTTGACAAGTCAACAAAAGCCGACAATAGTCCACACCGTCGCAGACCTTGTTTATCGACGACCAACACTGTCAATTGTCAGACTTGGCCACATGCAATCACAATACAAAACGCTCTCACACACCTATATACGCACACCTACATATAATTGTGGGCGTTGAAATCAGTTACGATTCTATTTTAATTATACTTAATTAAGACGTAAATGCTTTAAAAAATCAAGCTGCAACGCCTAAGTATGCCTGTAGAGTAATAAGGTGTTTTTGTACTAAATGAGGCTAGATTAAATAAGAGAGATTAATATATAGATGAATTAACAATCAGTTACATAGAGTCAAATAGTATTCTTTACCTAACGGTTGTTTTTAATAGTGGAAAACAATTCAGATAGAGCGATTAAACGATTGACCGTCCATTCAGCTGTCTGCCTGTCACTCTCAATGAGAGATTATTTCCGTAGTAGCTCAGTAGTTACATTAAAAGGTCGTTCCAAAAACGGTTGCCACTTAGACAGCTGAGAACGTTGGATTATTGTGATACCTAAATACTCCTAAGTATTGATCGAAAATCAGCAAAGAGCGTTGAGCCAACAGATATCCACCTTTTTCCTTAAGTTCACCGATGATATGACAGGACAGTCGAAATGTTTCAACCTCAGTCTTGCAAAGTTGGGCAATGAAGGATAAAGTGCATGGATATTACCACGTAAACTTTCTACATACAAATTTGACAGTTAGAGTCCGACAAAATTTTCAGCCATACTGAATGCACGCCTATTGAGCAACGATCAATAAGAACTCCTACGATTACGGTAAAAGGAACCACACTGAGATCAAGTAGTTCAGCGGATCTTCTGCGTTCTGCAATATACCAGAAATATCTTGCAGCCGTTCAGGAGCTAGTTGTTGACCAGCGCTTGCTAAGCTTACGCGATCTAGAGGTTCAGCGTTAGAGTGCAAAAGGACAACGGAGGTCCAGCTTGTTGAAGTCCCGATTTTATCGTGAAAATGGTGAACTCTCTTACGCACTCATCGGCTTTGCATTTTCCAATGATTTCGGTATGACCAGACACCCATATGAGTCTGATAATAAATTAGCTTGATGCTATCGATAGTGAAGACAGACACTTCTTAACTAACTTTGCACTCACAGTGAACGGGCTCAAAGTTGGTATTCCCGCTTTGTTGTCAGAGTCAAAGCTCTCCTCGCTGAAAGAGGCTTCACGTCGGGGCCATACATCTACTGCTACCTTAATGACATCCAGCTCTGCTTGAAAATCTAAATTAAGTCAGGTTGTCTACTCTTAACTCTAGCTCTTTCTTAATTTATTTAAGTTATTTTCATATTTTCCGCCATATACACTGATATGACTATCGAACTCTAAGAATCAAATAAATTTATGCATTTTACAAACTATTGAAAGATTTTGAAAAATAAAAGTACCATAACAATGTTTACTAAGAATTGTTATCCTTTGACTAAGCTGTACGCTCGAATATGGATAATGGAGGCTGAGAAGTTTTGAGATGTTACAAAATTATTCCACCATAATGCAAATTTTTTGCCTGCTATTCAGATTCTAAAGGATCTTGTCTCATACTTTTCAATTTCTTGTATTAGAATTGAGTATTCTCGATCAATTTTTCAAAAGTATATTATACTCCGAAAATAAGTTATCTATGTATACTTATATTTCTTCAAAGCCATTACGTAAACTATTATCGCTTGAGCAGTTAATTTAACAGCTTGATGAAATGAAAAAAAATGTACACCGTTATATTTTAGAGCTCTTACTCTTAACATATTTGTTTTGCACTTGCATCATTTACATGCATAATTCTCCCGCTCACTTATGTAAATAAGCCAACACTTAGAGTTCTTTTCAAATGTGAAACTACGCCGAAAAATAGTGAGAAACTACAATTTGCACAAAATTAAAAAAGAAAACTTATTAACCTTAATTTATTTGGACTAAATTACATTAAGAGTAAAATTGTACAGATGAGCACCTTCTGACGATGGCAAGCGCAGATAACCCCCACCGACATTAAGCACGCTACCATGTATTCGTTATAACAAAACGTAACAATTTGCAATAAAATTTAGCAGAAAATGGCGTTTTGAAAGCGGGTTAAACCACTCGCAGCTAAGCGAGTGAGAAATGGGGTCCGGGTACCGAATGCGCTTTGAGTGCAGTAACGAGGGGACGCTGGCACCGGGCAAAGCGCTGCTTGCAAGCGCAATGAAAAATTTGCATCACTTACGTGTAAGCTTGCTGTCCTGCTGTCCTGCTGCCGCCTGGCGAGGGGCACCAACAGCAACCAGAGCATTAGGGGCGGCGTGGGCAAGTGAGCATGAGCATGCCACTTCAGCATTTGAGTACTTTTAGCTCTGCTTGACTAGCTCACTGATATTCCACCTGACACCCGGACGAACTGACAGAGAGATATTCTGTTATTCCATTACACACACACATACATACATACTCACTACTTACTTTATGTAGCTGTTGCGGTTTGCCAGCGCGCTTGGCAGTTGTTTGCCGTATTTCTGACGAGTTGGCAGTTGGCATTTTACGTTGTTATTGTTCTTCATAGCACAGCTGCCTGCCTGCCTGTTCGTCCATTCGTTAGATTGTCTGTCTGTCGTAGCTTGTATGCTCTCACTTTTGTTATGAAGGTTGCAATTTTGCTTGCCTTGCTTACCTCATTCTCAGCGCCTTTTTTGTGAGTTGTTGTTGTTGTTACTGTTGCTGCTGCTGCTCGTTCTCAAGTCGCAATTTGCATGACAAAGGTTTTGGGGTACATTGTGCATTTCATTGGCGTGAGCCTGGAAAAAATACAATTTTTTGCAAATTTTGTGGGAGTGTTGCGTGTGTTTGTGTGTGTGTGTGTTTCTATGCGCTTCAGTGACATGAGTGACTTGTTGTTTACTTGGCTTTTCACTTGACTTTCAATGAAATTCAAATGAAGTTCTTAATATAAAAGGCGCACAGGTACATAAACATATATACATATATCTATATACACATATTTAATGCAAACATATATATGTATGGTATGTGTATGCCCAGGTACGGCTATGTGGGTGTGTATTTTCTGCACTTTGGCAGAAATACTGCCGTTAGAGGCGCAAATCTATTAAATATTGAGTTTGCTGAAGATTGCAGCCGACTTTCTTTGATCATCAAAAGCGTGTGGCAGAAGCCGCCTCACTTATGTGTCAATCATGTGTCAAACGATTTTTTTTTATTTTGGAGCTAAATCAGATTTTAACCCTTTGAATTATTCAAACGCTTTTCCATAATCGTTAAAACCAATGGAGAGGGCCCTTTCTCCAATTGTTGAAAATAACCTGGGAAAGGTGGAATTTTTTTTTAAAGGAATACTATTTGTGCTGGAATTGGTGCTTGAATGATGAACTATTAGAGGCAACCGTAGAGTACCTTCGAGTTATGTGTGAGACTGTTAATGAAAAAACTAAAAACTTGAGTGAAATGGATCTGTTTACCATTTAAACTCCTTTAGGTTCATAGTGATAAGATGAAAAATGTTACTTACTGAGATATGATGTAGGATTATGTCGCGAATTAACGTTGTTTATAAATCCTGAGTTGAGTTAAGTAAGGTTTGAGAGATTTAAGCGCTCACGAAAGCACTTTGCCAAACCAAAAATATTAGAAGATAGAGTTTAATCCTCATGTAATGACAATGCGTTCTCAACCCTTCCCGAATTGGCTTTGACGATTTATTTAGATCGTTGTAGGTTCGTCTGGATGGCTAAAGACTTGAGATTCATGGTCGAGCAGAAAATGCTTAAATGATTCTATATAGTCTTGTTTCAAACAACTTCGACAATTGGAATCAGAAAGACGGTTTTGAATATGACCGCATGTACACCTTATGGCTAATGACATACCTTCTACTTAGGAAACGCGAAGCTTACTGAAGATCTCACTGGGTCGTATGCGACTTTCACCAGAAGCATTTTGATTTACTCTTCAACTAAGCTCGATAGTTGACAGGGAAATTTCCACTGGCCTGCCTTTAACATTGGCTTTCTGAGGGCTTGTCATACAAAACCGCAGAAATCTATTCCTTACTGAATGTCAATCAGCGTTCCCAATTTTTGCAATAAACGGCAGTTTTTGTAGATACTGCTGCTTGTGAAGCCATTTAAATAATAACCCTCAATAATCGGGCTAAGTATTAATGATTCAACACTACATAAAAGCTTTGAATTACAAAATTGGTAATTGTAGTCTAATACACATGTGTCTAAAAATAGAGAGATGGCTGCAACGATTTTGTTTATCGGAATGAAATGATTTGACTTGACTTATGTTCAATGTTTATTATCTTTTCCAGACCAGGGAATTATTAATTAATTGTAGCTTTAACTTTTTCCCACAGTAGAGGAGTTATAATTTTTGTTGTGGTTTTACAATAGTTATATAAGAATGTCTGAGATTTTTGAGTAGCCCGGAACAGGCGAGTTTTCATAGATGGTTCCAAGCGCAAAAACCTTTCACTGCTGTGATGCCTTAAAATTATAGCTATTAGAGGTACTTCGTTCAGTTTTTGCGTTATGATATAGTTGACGAACATTTCTTTGACGCTCGTTCTTATTTTGTATTCTTCCTGATTGTTTACCCATTTTTTCTCGAAATAAACAAAAAACTTGCCTGTGAACAAGCGCAGAGCTTCGATATATTATTTTGACTCAACTTCACCTCAATGAGACACTAACCAAGGATCGTTTAAGTAGATGACCGTGTGTGAAGTAGATTAATAATTTTAATTTTGCCAACTATAAATGAAAGTTATTAAGAATTGTGTTAAAACTAATGAAATGTAAAAATTAAATCTTCTATTTATTTAAAGGAATTTCCAAAAATATTCTCTTCACTTATTAAATATGCCTACCAATCCACAGAAATAGTAATTAAATTTTTTCTGTTTGTATAGAAATATTCAATCTATGCAGAAGAATGCTTCAAAGGCAATTCTTAGCAGACAAAAATAACGTAAAATTCAAGTATACTATAAACTTTTGTATGTTGAATATTCTCACATGAAGAATATAAAGAATGTGACAAAAGAATATTGACAACCTTTCATTTATTCGAGCTTGACCAAGGCTTTATTTCACAAAGTGCACAGCAGGGCAAGTGTATGAACTTCGATTGTCATGCATATATACTCACATCGTGTAAATATGTACGTTTCTGTGCATGTGGCAATAATACAAATATGCTTTTCTTTAAACGAAAAAATGCATATGCAATTCAAAAAGAAGAAACGCAGTAGAAGCAAAAAATACGAAATGAAACTGTCATGTTGAGAACACACCCACTGAATACATACATTATTTATGTGTGTATGTATGTGAATGTACCTATGCATGAGCTTATTTGAACGACACTGATGCATGCTGCGCATAAACTCCCAAAGCATACCTGTGTGTGTTGACTAATAATAGTATGTTTTCCTAGGAAAATCCTTTGTTAAGTGCAAACAAAATTATGCATGCCAACACGACCTTACTAACGGCATACGAATACATATCTATATGGGTATGTATAGGCATACAAACACAGGCGTGCTCTGTGCGAAACTCATTACTAAGGTTTCCGATGAAAATATTAAACTGTGGAGAGTTTTGAAAATTATAAGGGTTATATAGATTAGATCATTTGATAACATCTGTATTCAGTTAGTTAACCAGTGAGATAAAACAGAAACATTTTTTGGACAGCCATGTGTATAATTCATAATTATTTGGGCATCTACATCATAAAGGGATCTATATGAAGAGTTATAAGTATATTTTTCTAGTCGAAAGCTTATTTTTCAAAGCACTTTTAATAAACTTCAGTTGTACTCTAGTTCCTCGTATATTGGAAAAGTACAAAGCTTTTAGAAGCTAGAGTACGGATCGATGTTCTTAGGCAGTGTTCTACTTTGTTCTTAATGCGTTCTATAAAATATGTTATTTAACTATTTGAAACAATTGCTGTTCATTTTATACAATACTATAAATTTTCGGTTCGAGAAATATTTCCGCCAACTGCAAGAGTTCGCTTTGATAAGAATATAGAGAGAGCGTTGACAAATAACATAAAGCTTCACTTGTGTAATTGGATTATTTCAAGTCAAAATAATGTTTCGAAAATGTTCATGGTATCACAAACACAGAGCAAACTTGAAAGTCGCCAGTTCACGTAACGCCAAAATATTGACGGTTTTTAATTTCGTTAGTAATGCATTTAACTTATTTTTGCTCTTACTGCCTTTACAACCTCAAGAAATATTGTTCTATTCGTCTGCTGAGTTTTTCAAATCTGCGGACATCGATGCTTACAATTCCTACAGGGTTTTAAGAATATATATATATCATATTATATGCATACGGTTATATAGGTATAATATTGTAGTTCTGTCCAGTGTTCACCGCTTTATAAATTGGATTATTTGTGTAGAAAAGGTATACTTTTCATACCCGTTCGAGGTTGAGCTGCTGACAGCTAAGGTAATACCTTGCAATGAGATTATATGAGTATGGATTTGCTTTGATGATGACGACAGAATTTAGCAATCATAGTGCACTAACCATAGAGGGAATATTTAAAATTATTCCTTCTAAGATTTTTCTAAACTATGTTTATTTTTTAATAGTTGGATTATTTGACAAGGATGTTAAGGCATGAAAATGTGCATATGTGTTAGAAACTATGTGTAAACATAACCACCATCAAACCAATGAAGCCTAAACACATTATAAATTAGATATAGGATAGCATATATTATAATCCAAGGTATGGCTATACTCCCCGGCATAAGGGTATATGTATATCAAGGCCTGGGGTAAAATAACTACATACTTCATTGTGTTTATGCAAGCTACTAATATATGGCTTTAAGTTATGGTTCATGAGTATAAGCAGATTATATGATTTACATAGTTATGGGTGACATTTTAATTTGTCACTTTTTGTATACACATGATTTCAAAAGGTAACGGTCTTCGTGAATTTATGTAATCTTCCTGTTCGTTACATTATATTGTATTTGAAGCATGTTCAGTAATTTCTAAAAATTGAGTAAGTTTGTTGGGCTTTTAATGATATGATTCCATGTAACAAAATTCTATTTCAACAAAATTATTTCTATGCGTTGACTTGATGATAGAATGACTGTATAAGCAACGTTTTTCAGGAAACTTATGTAATGAATTAAGCATGAACTTGATTTGATTTCTGATAGCAACATGAAGTTTTTTATGTCAAAATGCAATACGCAGATTTATTATTTTCAATTCATTTGTCAATCTGCATTTCCGAAATAAAAATATTCAATGCATCATGACTTGGGCGAGGTTTCAAAATATAAATGTGCCAAAATTATTTCAAGAATATTCTATGAATATTTTGTTTTCTATAACAGCCGATTCAAATGGAATGAAATATATTGCAAACTCTTACCCAAAGGCAGAATACGAGCTGATCAAGTTTGAACCAAGAAAATAAGCTAAATTTTCAAGCATTTTAATACAAATCTTTATTGTCGATTTCAAAATAGGCTTATCTTGAGCCAACTTAAGCATTCTAAGACTTAATCCAATTTTCTAAATCCTGGTTATAAGCTTCGATGGCTTTGTCAAATTTTGGTTTTTTCGGTTTCGGCTCATTTTATTAAACGTCAACATTTTTGGACAGTTAAGCCCACGTCTCGTCACCAATAATGATGTGTTTGATGAATGTAGAGTGCAGTTTTTGCAATTTAAGCCTTTTGTTACGAGTCTAGCATTGACACGCTTCATACCCAAAACGTTAACCAAAAAGTGTTGACTCCTTCCATAAGAGATTTGAAGATAATCTACTATCTCTGTGATACCAATAAAATAATTGTCCAGCACTGTTTGAATTACTCTTTCGATGTTATCGTCTTTAACGAAGGCGGATGAAGGACTCAACTCAGGCAAGTCTTCGATAACTCTACGACCCTCACTGAATGCTTGGTGCCACTCAAACACTTGTGTTTCTTACTTCTGCAACATTTTCAAAGATTCTGTAGCATATTTCAATCGATACAGATAACTTCTCGTTGATCTTTTATTTCTATTGTAAAAATCGCGTCGTAAACAAACAGGTGGCAAACACACATTAACTGACATATCGAGATCCAACTGCACACAAGCAGGAAAAAAGGTTGTGTCTGCAAAAAAAAAAAAGAGTTTTCAGTATTGGGATGACCTCTGCTCTTTTCTAAATGACATCGAAACAGTCGAGGTTTATATTTGGATAAGTTATGATATAATAAATGAAAATTTATAATTTTGAGTAAATATTTAAGTAGTGATTTATATTTTGGAAAATTTGCCACATATTTTATTTACTTTTTCTGCATTAAGCTAATAATAATCAATTTATTTTTCTCTTTGCAGAGCTTTTTGAAGAGCATATTTTGACTTGATATTAAAAGATTAGAAAGAGGTAAGTGGAATTGTACTTACTCTTGTTTAACAAAACTGTTAAATGTGGAATATATTTTACTAAACCGATAACTGCAATAGCGATTTTAATCATGAAATTTATTTCTGCTTTAGGTCCTACATTATTCTCTCTGCTCTTGCAATAATATCCCTGTTTTGTGAATATAAGCTCTTAGCATCGATATACATATGTAGTACTTGTATATGTATATGAAATTCATTTATATTCAGCCCAATGTAGTGTGTATTTGTTAGCAAGCATATGTCTATGTTTATATTGTACTACTACTACTACTACTGCCAAATGTTTGCTTAAATACATTCATATGCTTTTATATTTAATATATTCAATTACCATATTAGCTCTTTAGATTCCATAGACCACAAAAACAATATTGAGTCTAACGAGTAACTTACGCAGGCGTTTCTTCAATTGTCTAGACTATAGACTAATATTTTTGCACTCAGACAAAAATATATGCTTCACAAATTATGTTACTTTAGTGCTGCATATGTACACTAACACACACCCATATATAGATGTATAATATTCGATTGTGTGTGTATAAGTGCTTTATGCATTGCTATTGAGTATGCCCGTTAGCATCGCCACTTAGCTATAGACAAATAAATACAAACTCCTGTATTGTTATATATATGTACATGTATGTATAACACCTCAACAATACACACACATAACGCATGTGTATGTGTGTATGTATGTCCTGAGTGTGCCAATTTGCTTTTGTTTCCATTTAATGAATATCTTTTTCGGTTAGTTAGCCTGTCGAAAACGCTCGAATAAAATCTTACAATATTAACATCGTAAATTGTTTCAGCATTTAGAAACTATTTAAGTAGAGTCTGCTGAAAGCTCAATTGTGGTTTGAAGGGAAGAATATTTGGCATTCTTCAAAAAAAATGCAGAATTAATACAAATCTCGGCATTGCCTTTTAATTCACAAAGTAGCCGTTTTCTCTATTAATTTTGTTAAAATCTAAACAAAAACACAACGTTTGTGTAATTTTTTAGAAAAATTTTTCAGTATTAAGTGTTAATTTCCTATTTAAGTGACAACAATCATGATTAAAGTTGTAAGTAAAAAATGTTGATTCAAATATATGGATATAAAGCGTATAAGCTACAAAAGAAAATACTAAATGAGTATAAAAAATTACTGGGCTTCGCCAACGGTTGTTCTATGATTTCTGAATTTCAACAGAATTTCAAAGTTCATCTGATCAAATCGACCCGGACTGTACCATATTAACGGTATGCGTTAGATGAATAGAGAAACAATAATATTTTATTTGTGTTTTAGTGTGAATTTAGCAGATATTTGTTTTATTATTAGGAAAAAAAAATTAACAACGAATTTGTTTGAAATTTTATGTTTTTAATTGAATAACTGCTACGGAATCGTTAAAATGTTAGTGAAATGTATTTTATCACAAACACAAGTATTTGAGTGGTACAAAGCATACAGTAAGGTAGCGAAGTCATCGAAGCCTTGCCTCTTATGACTCGTCCATCCACTTCTCTAAATTACGATAGCGAAAAAGTTAAAAAAAAAAAACTTGAAAAGCGTCGTATTGACATCACATATATATCGAATTATCTCAACACATTTTGGTTATTTTTTACATATAAAGCTTGTCTGTGGTAGACTCTTAACAAAAAACCTGAAAGTTTTGCGAAATCGACGTCGAGTAGAACAAATGATTGATAACGTAGCGGAGTATCCTACCGTTGTCAAACCCGTCGCTAATGGTGACGAGACATGAGTTTATGAGAATGACGTCAAAACTCTCCAATAGTGTAGTGTAGTGCAGTGGAAAATTTAAGTAAGTATGCTTGTGCTGTCTAAAGAGATATCTATTTTCAAGACAATAATAAAGATTTGTGTTAAAATACTTGAAAAACAATTATTTTATTTGTCCGGGTCATTTTTGACCGAATGGTATGTGTATATTTTCGTATTTCCTCATCAAAAATTAATAATATATATATTATCTAATATTTTATAGATTTTTCTTTTTAAACCTATACATATATTATAAAAGTCTATAAACATTAGTCTTAGTTTTTCTTACTCCTATGTACAAAAAAGATATTCTTAATCTATAAATATCAAGATGCTCTGATATAAAATAAGTTCCATATTCCATATTATTTTATATTTTCGAATTGTGTTGGCAATGCGGGCAAGAACAGCTGATATTCAATTTATTTCAAAATGTCTGAAAAGAAGTGAATATTAGTTTGAATTTTTAAATTTCTAAATGGATTATTAAAATACCTTTCATTTTTTTTTATTATTTGAGATCAAGAATACAAAAAACTGAAAACCAAAGTTTAATTTAGTTATTTAATTTCAACCCAAATTTCAACTACAAGAATCTGTAAGTTTACATTTTCATCTATCAAATTAAGGTTTTATGGTATTGCCAACGACTTTGTTTTTGTAAAATCCCAACTATTGTGAATGAAAAAAAAATGAATTGGCAATACCTCTAGTTCAATATACAAGCTAAGATAACCATATAATTATTTTAGCTAAGGCTTCCATACAAAATAAGCTAATAGCTTAACGTGCTGGTGCAATAAAACACACCTATTATAGCAAAGCCGCAAACTTTTTTTGCTTAAGGTGTCAGAATAAGCTAAATAGCATATAAATGGTGTTGCCTACATTTAGGGTGCTGATAGATTTGGTTAAAAGTTTACTTTGTTTAAATACATATTATAATTAAATGCAGCCTTTAATATTTTTGATTCAAAAAATGTAAATAAAATAAAACTTAAATAAGCTATCATCTACAATTAATTATCTGTGACCTATTATTGATGTGCAAAATTATTCAGTATTAATTAACACTATCCAGCATATCAAACAACACGTAGGCATGCATGTAAAAGAGCCGCAACATTGAAGGTGCTGCTAACGGAAAAATTCAATTGTGTTGCGAGCGTTTGTAATTACTTAATAGGGTTATGAAAACAATTAAACTGTGTAAACAAAAACAACGAAATTCAATTAAGGTGCTTTTGTGCAAAATGTAATATTTTTTTCATGTAATGGCGTAGATCCATTTCGAACAGCGTGAAAGTGTGCATATGAACATATATATATATATATATATATATATATATATATTTATATGCGGCTTTAGATATTAGTGAAATTTGGAGCACCAATTTAATTTTGAGAAAAATGTCGAATAAAAGTTCAATATAATAAATTATGATGGACTTACGTGTTAGAAAAACACTTTTGTCTAAAGTTGCTGTATGTATTTTTTCAATTAATTCAATTTCCCTTGACTATTTTTTTTTGCTTCCTATTTTATGCTTGCCAACTAAAGAAATAACTAATACTTGTCTTCCCCAAAGTACATCAAAACACAAAATTTAATAATAAATGCCAACAAATGCTCCCACTTACAATTCTTGCATACCTATGTATATAACATACACATATATATATATTATATATATGGATAGACTTGCATTAGTATGCACACGCATAGGCAAATATGTAGACAATTGAATTTCTTTGTCTGTTGTTATGACAATGTTACGCTATAATTGCACTTGTCGCTGCCGCATTACACTGGTTGGCATTGTGGTTGCCATTGTTTCTCGTGCAGTCATTGTTTTGCCATCATCACCACCGCCACAATCTCCACTACCATGGCCGCCGCCAGCCCGTCTCATCCTTGTATTTGCCATTCTTATTATAATATTAAAGGCAATTGTTGTTATTGTGGCTGCCTGTTGGTGGGTACAATGCAATTTCATTAATTGATTGTGTACCGCCTATTGAAATAAAAACAAAACATAAAAACAGTAAAAAAAAAACAACAACAAAATATAATGTGGCTGAGAAACAAAACTATAGTCAACATAGTTGCAGTCAACCCGAGCTCTTAGCTATGTTTTGCATTGTCGTGCGTTGCGTATACGCCACTGCGTACAATAACTATGCAGTGTAAGCGCTATGTATGCACTAGAATACTCAAACTACATTGGAACAATGCGCTCATACCGAAGCATGAATGTTGAATACATAAAAATGCACTTAAAATTTAATGAATTGTACAACATGCATGAAGTGAATAAAATCTCGAGGATGCACACTGTCGGTTTTTATAACAATTTAATTGTTGAAATTTCGCATTATGCGTACAAATGTTCATTTTCAATTAATAAGTGATATGAGAAAACAAGCAAAAACGTTAACTTCGGTTGCACCGAAGCTATAATACCCCTCACAAATACAAAGGCTCCTTGCAAGAACTTAAATCCGATTGTTCAGTTTGTATGGCAGCTATATGGTATAGTGATCTGTTCTGAACAATTTATGCGGAAATTACATTGGTGCTTTAAATAATAATCCATGCTGAATTTCGTGAAGATATTTCGTCAAATAAAAAAGTTTCCCATACAAGCAATTGATTTTGATTGCTCAGTTTGTATGGCAGCTATATGTTATAGCGGTGCGATATCGGCTGTTCCAACAAGCCCTCGTGGCAAACTTAATATATCCTGTTCAGGGTATAAGAGCGCACTTAATATATACACTAAAAATTCATTTTCTATTCATTTAATTATTTACTTTTATACCCTTGCAACATATTGCTACAGAGAATAATAGCTTAAGACACCTTAAACCAATCGAGTTAGATATAGGGTTATGGATGCCTGTCCGTGCAAGCTGTAACTATAATAAAGATTGAGATATTGTAATGAAACTTTGTACACATGTTCTTTGGCAAAAAACTAAGGACGAGTTCTGGATGGGCGTAATCGGACCGCTGCCACGTTCACAAAACGCCATTATAAAAAGCCATAACTAAGCACTTATTTAAAATATGTATTAAACTGTAATTCGGCACAGTTGATTGCTGTACCAAGGCACATTGTGGGATAAAAATATAAAAAACATTGGCGTGGCGCCACCCACTAAGAGTTTTAAGATATGTATCTCCCATTTAAGCTTCAGTAAGCAAATTTGCTCAGAACAAATTCCTTAGGCACCATTACCGATACTGTAAAAATGAAATCGGAAGATAACTAAGATAATGGGCGTGGCACCGTCTACATTTAGTATGAAACCTATATCTCAAGACCTTCTTATTCGATATAGACCAAATTTGATATGTATTATTACCTTGACATTCGTCTACTTCAGTGCGAAAATGGGCGTAATCGGACCGCAACCACGCGTAATATAAACAATTTTAAATTCCATGTAATTATTTCACTTTCCAGTATGCAAATCAAGCAACAATGATCGTATCGGGATGAAGCTTTGCCTGAATAGTGCGCTAGATCTTATGACCCTATGACCAAAAATTGTCTAAATTTAATCAAAACAGTTAAAGCCTCTAGGTACCAAATATGGGGAGCACAGGGCCTATAGTTGACTTTTTACCGAAAACAACGGTCAATGTGTGAGATATATAATTAAAATTAGGCCGCCATATAACTAATATCAGGATTTTTCGACATGCGACTGTCTTTACTCTATATCGTTAGTTATAGTATATGAAGTATACTTGAGCAATGTCCAAATTAACGCAAGCTCGTCCTTTTCTCTGTCCCAAATATAGCATATATAATGATTTCCGACTTTCCACCTGACATCAAACCGTTGCGGTTGGTCAAAATGTAATTTTTATACTCTCGCAACCTGTTGCTACAGAGTATAATAGTTTTGTTCACCTAACGGTTGTTTGTATCACCTAAAACTAATCGAGTTAGATATAGGGTTATATATATATAAATGATCAGGATGAAGAGACGAGTTGAAATCCGGGTGACTGTCTGTCCGTCCGTCCGTCCGTCCGTCCGTCCGTCCGTCCGTCCGTCCGTCCGTGCAAGCTCTAACTTGAGTAAAAATTGAGATATCTTTATGAAACTTGGTAGACATGTTTCTTGGTACGGTAAGATGGTTGGTATTGCAGATGGGCGTAATCGGACCACTGCCACGCCCACAAAACGCCATTAATCAAAAACAAATAAATTGCCATAACTAAGCTCCGGAATAAGATATAAGACTGTTATTTGGTACACAGGATCATATTAGGGAGGGGCATCTGCAGTTAAATTTTTTTTAAGTGGGCGTGGTCCCGCCTCTAATAGGTTTAATGTGCATATCTCCTAAACCTTGCTTAACCGATTTCAACCAAATTTGGTGCATGATGTTCTTTTCATATTTCTATGTTATAGCGAAAATGGGCGAAATCGGACTACAACCACGCCTATTTCCCATATAACACCATTTTAAATTCCATCTGATTCTTTCACTTTCCACTATGCAAATCAAGCAACAATGATTGTATCGGAGTTTGCGTGAATAATGCGTTTAAAGTATGCCACCTTGTGACCAAAACTTGTCTAAATCGAACCAAAACTGTTCAAGCCCCTAAGTACTAAATATGTGGACCCTAGTGCCTATAGTTGATCTTCTACCGAAAATATCAGTCAATCCACAAAGAAATCTCAAACGAGTATACCATTTGACTTTGCGAGAGTATAAAATGTTCGGTTACATCCGAACTTAGCCCTTCCTTACTTGTTTAATGTAATATAATGGACAAGTTTTCTTAAAAATTAAATGGTTTAGCGTTGAATTAGAATGGATCTGGTCTAGATCTTAATCTAAACTTTATTTCCCTAATATATTGAATTTTGATCCTCTGATTACCGTTTCCCACATCAACTCAATATATATTAAATTTTGCTCTACGGTTGAGTTGATATCACATGTACATATCTCATTTAAAGATGTTTTTAAAATAATTTTGGCTGACGCGAACTAAAATATAACAACAAACTTGGGCATTAGTTAATGATCTTCAATATATGGTAAGGCAAGAAGATATTAAATTTCAATGTTATTTATTCACGATTTCTTAGAATAATGAATGATACATTCTTTAGCAACATGTTTTAATATAAACTTTTACCTACATTTAAAAGAAAATGTTACAACCGACCTTAGCTTACCTTATTTCTTTTTTCTTATTTTTATTCACATTAACGATGAATAAATAAAATATTTTGACGTCTTTAATAATATGAACTTTTTTAAATATTTTATTTATGCTTACGTTAAATTATAATCATCATAAGAGAGTATCTTAGTTGAATTATTACAAAAACATTGCGAGGGTTTTGGTCATAAGCGAGATATACATATTGATATAGGTACGGTTTTCCGATGGACCAATATAGCCTACTGTTGGTGTTGTAGCGGTCTTTGACCGAATAAAATCCGAGTCCGTTACAGTTAATTAGACCCGATAGTAGTGGGCATATATACCATTATTAAATATGACACAGACTGGTCCATTTAAAGTACGCGAGAAAAGATAATACAATTTTTTTTTTATCAATAGTACAACCGCTTTTCTGTTCATGAGAAAGCCTCATGCGATTCGTTCATTCATCTCTGTTTATGACGATAACATCGAAAAGCTAAAGAATTTTGTTTGCTCGTCATATTGGCATCAGAGGGATAGATAAGGATCTCAACATCCCTTATATATTGACCCAAAACATTTTGATTAATATTTTATATTTTATTTAATAATTAAATATTTTATCAAACGCATACTCACTAATGACAAGACGTGGGTTTATACATATTATATAATATGACATCGAAACAGTTTAACAATCTGGCGATTGACGCTCCAAATATGTACCGAAGCTGCAAAAAAGTCAAAGTTGGCTTAATATGAAGATGATGCTCTTAATTTTCTTTGATTATCGTGATGTGGTTCACTACGAATTTGTTCCAAAGGTTTAAACGGTCAACAAGGAATATTACCGAATTTGTGGGCAGAAAATTGACAATGCGCCGCCACATTCTAGCAAGATTGTGATTGACTTTTTAACCAAACACTTAGCCATTGTATTCGTTATTTGGCTTACCGTGATTTTTTTCTGTTTCTTAACTGAAAATTCATTCGCAGAAGACACTAAAAGCCAGGGCTTATAACAAGTGTATGGAAAATGTTATTAAACGTTGGCAGGCTTGTATTGGCTCAAAAGGAGGAGGCTCAAACAATAAGGATTTGTACTAAAATACGTGAAGAGATTGTTTTTTATAAGCAGTCCCATATAACTTTTGCTAGCTTTAGGAATTTTTTCTAAATCTGATTCTGAACATAAAAACCTTGTATGTTATCAAATTCAAATACTTCATATGCCATTAATAAATTACTAATTAAGTATTCTGTCAATACCATCTTATACTATACTGGTTGCTACGCTGAAACATGCACTCGCAAGCTTTTTATAAGGTCTAATGAAATCATTTCATTACTCCAAATAAATTAAGTGATATTGAAAGGCATTACACAAAATCGAATTGGCAGCCAGCGTACTTCCTTGTCAAACGTGCTTCGAGTTTAGGCAGACTTAACCTCAAAAAACGAAATTTCACAAAAATCGGAAGTAATTTGTTAGTTCTACATCGCTTTTCAACACTCGTGACCAAATCAAATAAATCCTAATGCTTATTAGCCGAAATTTAGTGACTAACATGAAAATATTTATGTTTACTGTAGCAGCTGACAGGTTTCAATGTCAGCGTCGCGTGGTGTGGCGTGCCGGCGCATGCAATATTGCCATATGCTTCATGCCGCCACATTTCACCTCATGCTGTTTGCAGCAGTTCTAATGAAATATTACAATTTTATGCTGTGTTAAAGAACAATATATGTTAATGTACGAGTATACAAGGCATTTAAAAGTAAATTGGTTAGGGGAATGCTTATATACTGCACATTTATGTAGATACATATGTAAGGAGTATGCAGAAATATTCAAATTGAATGTAGCACTACGGCAGCAGAGTGGAAAGAACTGAAAGAATTAATCAGAATATGGCAAGAGTAAGCATGGAAACAAACATATATATGTACATATGTATGATCTGACTGACTTTTGGTAGTAAATATTAACTGGCAGGTGGGACGTGGCATTTCTGCTTACTTGTACAGACGCGTGTGCTTATGTGGCACGTAGCATGCTATTATTTTGTCTTCACTTTGCACCTTCCAAGCTCAATATGTGTGTCTGCTGTCAAAATCAGCGTCACATTTTTCTTTGTTTGTTTATTTACTTTGAGTGCTGCTATACCATTGACAATTTCATTTGCGAGGGACTGACTGTACATGCATACATATGTGGTATACAAAATGTCTGTCTTCATGGTATGTTGTCATATTTTCTTTTATTCCCTACATGTACATGTACATTTGTAGAAATATCTAAGTATGTATGTAAATATAAATTTATCAATTTTATACTTTTATACAATACTTTGCTCATTCCTACACTCACAGCTTGCTTATTGCCCTGTAGGAAAAATATAGTACATATTAATTTGTTCAAGTGCTTAACCAATTTCCTAGAATCCAATCGCTATCACTATCACTATCACTATCACTATCACTATCACTATCACTATCACTATCACTATCACTATCACTGTCACTATCACTATCACTATCACTATCATCGTTTGCGATTTACATTTTAATATTTATCATTTGTCATTTAACATCTGCCGTCTGAATTTTAACTGTATCTATATTGCTCTCGTTTAAGTCCTTGAATTCAATTTACCTCGATTTTCTAATTACAATAATCTAAACATTTCTTTATCTTTCCATTTTTCTCCCTTTCTCTACGAGAGTTTTATATGACTCCCGCTAATATTGCATGCTCTAACGGTATACATTGTACAGCAGCAGTTTCCAATGTACTATAAGCATATCACTTTGAATCACTCATTTTCATGGAGAGCATATACTTGTATGTAACATTGATATTGCCTCTATACTTACAAATACCTATATACATATTTATACTCGTATATACATATGTAACTTTCGTAAACTGTCTGTTGATTTATGGAAATCATACTTTTATGGCATTCTTGTAATGAAATGATTTTGTTTACCATCTTATTTACTATGCGTCTGTGTTTGAGTTTTCATACACAATTTTTTGTGTCGCATAAGTCGGTTTAGGAAGACAATTTTTTGTTTACGGCTCTATCTATCAACACACACGTCATTATTACTTTACCCTCATATTTGCATGTGCTTAGTTTGTCAATTAAAAGTTAAATTGTTTATGTTTCATTTCATTTCATGGAATTATGCTTTGACATGCAATTGTAATGTTGAACAGTAGCGTTCTCAGCAAACGCGAAGTCACAACCAAGCTGATTGCTAAAGCTTTCCTTTTCTTATTTTTATCTTAACGTACGTACATGCTATAAAAAATATATCAATAAAACAGAAAACAGGAGAAGCCTAGCGAAAGGCCGTGATTGTTTTTTTCAGCGACAATACTTCAAGGGTAGATTTTACTCCGATTATTTTCTCTTGGAGAGTCAGCAAGCAAAAGGTGAAATGAAGAGATGCCTTTGGCAAGGATCTGAAACGCGCTAGGTTTGTTTTTTATTGAGGATATTTACTGTTTGAATTCTCGGAGATTTTGTTATATGGTTATGCTTAGAGGACGCTTAAAATCTTTTAAAGTCGTCTGTAGCACTTATCTATATATTTTATAGGGTATCGTATACCCTGTTCAAGATATTATCATAGATAATAGATATGATCGGTCCACAATTTTTCAAAATCACGTTTTCTCATATGACACTGCAGGTAAAACAATTAATTTTGGACTATTAGGCCTTAAATAAGGAAAAGGACGTAAAGGAGTGAGAAATGTAGAAGACTCAAATTTTATAGATTTCAGGTAGCTACTTCGCTCCCAACCATAGTTGCTACAGATGTGTCCAATACAACTTAGACATGGAGATTACCCTTTCGAATGTTATTGTGAAACATTCATCGTATGTAAAACTCAACACACAACAAACGAAGATACTATAATTACTTTAATTTCTAATTGTTATTCTTCGGCTAAAAAACGGCATTTCTTGAGCAATATCCAAAGCTTGCTATCTCAACTGCTGTAAGTTGCTCTTTATGTTATTCTTTGTTTAGAGTTAACTATTAAGACTTCAGTCTTTTACAAGCTTGTTCACTTTTCGTTGAAGTGAGACGGAGGGCCATAGAATACAAAAAAAAACTTCAAATCTTATCTGCCGAATCATAAGATACTTATGCACTTGAGCCTTAAATTTAAAATGAAATTCATTGAGATTACCAATTCAAATTTTTATCTACAAATGTAAGCTTGTCGTAGTGTTTCCTTACAACAATAAAAATGCATTTAACTTTTCAATCATTTATTTGTTCTTATTATGAGTGCTCATACCTGACAGCGTCATGCCAGGCTTGATTATACGTATAATCACAGCTACCTAGACTTGCTTATTTTGCTTCTGATTGGTCTTTTCTACAAAAATGTATATCCTAATCAGCGCCTAAGTTATACCTTTGTTAATCTTTTTCTTGGTCGCTACCGATTTAATTTCCTTTTGCTAACTGCCGCGCATTTTTCTTTATTCACAAATATTATTCTTTTTTAATATATTTGTTTGGTCTCTTTATTACATTTCATAGCTGTCATTCTTTTGCGTTACAGAAATTCACTTTGATTTATATTAGCAATAATAAACTTAATGAAATATCATCCAGCTGCGGATACCGGAAATTAAGTTAATAGGCGCGTGATAAGCAAATTTTTCACATTTAACTCGCTTACTCTCGCACGGAGCTCATTTTATGTGCGCGCGTGTGTTCGCAAGCACTCACTTATTGCGTGCGCGACGCTAACCCTTAACTCGTAACCGGGTGCGTGGGTGCGCTGACGTATATTTGATGACCAATTTCACGCCAGTGAATGGGCTATTTGGTTGATTTTTGATTACTCACTCGTAGATCGGTATACCGCAATTTGCTTTTCTAATGTGTAACGGTTATGAAAATCTCTACTGTGACTCGCAACTGATTTACGATTGCAGCTGAACTGTGGAAACGGTAAACGAATGAGGCAAACAAAATTGTGGAATTTTAATGTCATAATAAAAATTGTAAATAAAAAGGTGAGAAGTGCTTAAAAGGATATGAATTTGAGTAAATGTGTGCAATAAAAAGGTATAATGAGTGAGAATGAGTTGACATGAAAAGTTATCAAAATGCTAGCCGTTTATTTTTATTATCTTATAAGTGGTAGGCGATATTTAAAGCTAAATGGCTTAGCTTTAAATATTTGCCTTATGTGGAGAGTGATAGGGGTTTTTCCATTATCACGGCTTATCTTTGTAGAGGTTTCTTTTATTTATATAATTTCGCTAAAATCGTGCGACAACAAGCTTTAGGCTTTCGGAATTCCATATCAGTACTTATTTCGCCTCACCGTGAGTCGAAATGTCCAGGCTTTTAACATTCCATACCATTGAAGAGGCTTTCGTTAAGTCTATTGAAAATACCAATTAATCTATCAGCAAGCTGTGTTAGAATCAAGCTTAGCTTAACAAGATTTCAGACAAAACCTAAAATAATTTTCAAGTAGAGAATATATCAGCTGTTTATATCCTACTTGTACCAGCTTAAAGGTTGTAAGAAGACCTTTTTCAAATAACACGGAAAATAGAGACTTAATCAAAAAATGTTCCGATGTTCATGTTCATGGTTTGACGGCAGACCTAACCTATTAAGCGGAATATCTTTAATAGTTTCGACGTATATTTAAGGCAAAAAGTGTGGTCCAAATTTTTGAAAATCAGTGTGAAATCCGATACCGCCAAAAAAATTTACGTGAAACCACTTTAATATTAGTATTTTTGGCATCTTCATATATGAACGTTTTGATATACAAGGTTCTTGTTGAATGAAGTTGACATAAAACTGATAGACACAGAAAGGAGTTCTATTTTGGTTTATTAAAGAGCTGCTTATATGTTCCCCTAAGGTTGCATTTAACAGAACTTCCTCGTTGCCGATTTTACCCTAAAAATTTCCTTTAAAAATTTTAAAACGAACTGGGTAAACTTCTTACCCGAAAAGTGTTATGAAAATCTTCTACCTTTACCCCAAAACTATGACTCAGTGCAACAAAGAGGTCAATGTGTAGCTTCCACTTACAACACATATTAGAACACTGTCGTCATGTGGTCTATACGCCAACCTTACGCCACCATTCACCTTCGGCTGGCTTATTACTTGCATTCAACTCTGTTTTGGTGTCTGTCCATTTGGCAATGGCGACAAATCCACCTGAATTTATTTTGACAGCAGACAAATGCGGCGCACAAATTTCCGCACTGCAGCAGCTACACGGTCGGCCTATGAATGGTGGCCAATAACGCCTAGTTTAATAAAGGAGCATTCTGCAAATACATATCTGGGCAAACATAAAAACATTTCTTTTCCTTTATTGGGGTTTGTGGGTGTCGGTCGAATTATGAACGTAAAATTACAGGGTAGTTCACATGTTGTTTTTTATAAAATTTCTTTAATAAGTACTGCTAATTCGAAAGTATAAATGTTCTCGTTAATAACGACATGACATCTCGTACTCTGTCGGCGTTTAACTCTAGTTACGCATTATTTAACTTATTTTGTCGCGACACTTCATCAATCGATTACCAACTTGGGGCACAGAAAGATGAGCTGTGTTTTAAAGTCGAAGATTTTCATCCTATTTTGGATCTCAAATAGCTTCAAATAACATGATTTTATAAAGCTAAACAGTACCCATAACTAACATAAGGACCGATAACAAATTTAAAAAGCAAATACCACTACGAATTACCATTTTTCGAATGCAAACGAAGCCTGAAGGGCGTCTTTAGGATCGTTCGCTGATGTGTACGAAGTATTCGGGAAATTTGTCATGCTAGTTTAAATGTTAAACGCATGTCTTCACTGTGTCATTTACATAGTTTGACAGCCCTCGCGCTTTTAAAAAAAAGCACCCTTTATATAAGAATAAGTGACATGGTCCCCCTTTTATGTGTGTGTACATAATTTTATTGTTTTTAGCTTGTCTATAGGCACTACACGCAGAATATCTTACTCACATAAGTGGTGCAGTGGCTCTAACATGGTAAAAACCGCACGAAAGTTAATGTGACCGCGACCTAATTACACTGAAAACAAAGAAAATACTTACAGGGTGAAATTTATTCAGCACTATTCGGAGGTGTTTTGGATGTAAGAAGGGCATTAACGAGGAAAGATTTATTTTTGAAGTCAGTGAGTGTCTATCTCTATATGTGGTATATATTTATTCTGAACAGCTGTTGGAGTTAATGAGGAATATTTTTATATAAGAAATATACAGGAAGACTTCATCTTACGTAACATTTTCGGCAAGAAGCCGATACCTATGTATGAACGTATAGACAGTATTGCCTTGAAAAAAATCTATGTCAAATTACGTAACGATATCTTAAGTCAAATCAATCAAAAGTTTTTCATACAAGAACTTGATTGCGATCGTCGGCAGGTATGTATGTACTATAGTGGTCCGACATCAGCGGTTCCAACAGCTAAGCAGCTTCTTATTGAGAATAAGACGTCAGATCGTTATCTCAAAAACGGACTACTGCGCTTATATGGTATACTGGCGGACAGACGGACAAACAGATGGACTTAGCCTAAACGAGCCAGCTTGTCGGGCTGATAAATTATATTTATATGTGTACTTTATAGGGTCTCCAAGGTTTTTTGTTTTTTGGTGGTATAAACTTCGTGGCAAACTTGATATGTCCAGTTCAGGGCATACAAATTTGAAGACAAAAGGGAAAACTTTTATTAAAAGAAGTTAAATATCGCAAATTATTGTTGAACTTTTAAAAGAGACTTAAGTTTTGCGAAATTCTGATACATTTGCAAAATACAAGAATACTTTTTCAGGTGTATGCATTTGTAATAATGCCGAACTTCTGCAAATATTTTTGGTCACGTTTGAATTTATTTGATTGCCGAACAGAGCATTTTTAGTACTTTTGCTGACATTTCACTTTTTACAGCTACAAGCGCATACACATGCACACAGACGGCGCTGCATGGCAAATGCCACACTGCGACCTGCCAACGTTATGAAGTATAACAAGAACAACAATGGCAACAACATATGCCAAATTACCCTAACAACATGTGGAGATATGAATGTGTGCGAACTGTTTAATGGTAATAAGAAGGCGAAGTCTCCCGCTCGACTGGCAAGCGCTGAAGTGGCAAGCAGTGTCGTTGCCAATATTTTTACATGGAAATTGCCAGGAAGCGTTCGTTGTACACGTACAATTTATTTTTACTACCACTTTAGTTATTGGCATGTCTGCAGAATTTCTGCTGTTCACTTGCATAAGCCAAGACCAAGTAAAGGAGTGAGCAGATTGAGAAGGTCTTTGCTGTCGATTGTTTGGTACCGCTAAGTTTAGTGGGTTGGGCGGACCGAAAGCTAGAAAACTAGCAATCTAGTAGCGGTTTGTGGAGCCGGAAATGTCAATGTATTATTTTGGGCCATTGCATTGTCTCGCCAAAACACTGCTTTTGCACGTACACATGCAAACATATTTACTTCCTTTTTGAAAGAGTTTTAGTTTTTTGATTATACGGAGCAATTTTGGTTTTCATATGCATACACTGTGTGTGTGTTTGTAGTAGATTCAATAAAATAATTTCGTAGCGAATTGTTTGGCAAATTTTGCGGTTATTACTCGTAAGCATATACATTTGAATATGTGTGTGCGTGTACATGTCTGATTGAAGTCGAACAATTTTCTAGTACTTTTCCAATTATTGCCACAAGTGATTCGGTTATAAATTGTGGTTTTGCAGAGAAATATAAAAGACGATTTGGTAAAATATTGTAGTAATTTTCTAATATTATTAAAAGTTTATGTTGTTTGGCAGTAAAAGTGCTCTAATTTGCTGGGGAAATCAAAAACACAGCTTGACGTTGCTTAATTTTTTTTTTTTAATATTTGTGTATCAATTGAGGGCGGTAATATTTTGGTTTTTCAAAGTAAGAAAAATTATATAACCAAAAATTGTTTCTCTGTAAGATATATTTTAGAAAGTTTGAGTTACTATGTCTTCGCTATTCCAAGAAGCAAATTACAGTAGCGATTTCAAAAAAGCTCATACTTGTGAATGTGAATGTTAGTTAGTTCACCTTTTATTAAAATGAATTGGAACTAAAATTTATATATGCTTTTCCGGGCTGTAGATGTAACAATGTTGATAAGCAATAACTTTTACGAAAAAAAAAGTTCAATCGAAATTTTTTGGTATCCCTAAGGGATTATTGCTGTTTGCAAGTCAGAAAAAATGCGTTCTTTGTTTTTTCTTTGTTTTTTTTTTGAAGATACATTTTAATTAAAATATATATAATGAAACAAGTAAGGAAGGTATAGGTTCGGTTGTAGTCGAACATTTTTTGCTCGCAAGGTAAAGTGATATACTGGATTGCGTCTATTATTTAGAACAACAGACAAGAAGATAGATTTTTTCGAAATTTCATTCAGATTTTTAACATATTGACCGACAGATGCGATATGAAGTCAACCGGGAGTTCGAAGATATTAACATCAGGTATATGGAATCTAAGGGAGGTATTGAGACGGCACAAGGGCACAAAAATATTCTCGCCAAGTTTCAATGCTAGAACTCATAGACTAACCGTTATGTTTGGTAAGAAGTTAGAGATATGCACTGGTGCCGAAATATTTGGAGTCTGGGTCTTTGAAAAGTTATAGTTCGATTTCGTCAATTTGTGGGCGATAGATTAAATACTTTGAGGGCACTGTTTATAGAAAGTTGTACCCTAATAACTACACTGATATTTGATATGTATACTGTAAAGTGAAACACTCAGATAGAGTCCCCATAAAGCCCTTCCCTGCCATCCTGGCTGTGTAATTTAATGTTTGTGTCTTTTATAGTCAGTGAGTTAAAGCACTTTTAGTAATTTTCAACATAACCGTTATATGGGGAATGGTTATTATTTGATTTTCACAGTTTATAATGAAATGCTAAAAAGACTTCTTCTTAGCGAGATTGGTTGAGATCGCTTCAGTGGTTTGGGCGATATGTAAATTTATCCATTTAGAGGGCGGCGCCGCGACTACTTTTCAAAAATGTTTAGTCCACAAGTGCCTCTTACCACTGCGATCCCTTGCAACAAATTACAATTTTGTATCTCAATTTAGGTCTTAGTTATGACAATTTATTGGTTTTCGTTTACCGGCGTTTTGTGGGAGCGACAGTGTTCTGCTTAAGCTCATCTGCAACACCAAACCACATTGGTTGCCAGGGAACATGTGTACCATTAAAATATCTCAATATTTATTCAAGTTATCGCTTGCACGGACAGACGGACGGACGTACAGACAGACAATCACCGGGATTTCAACTCGTCTCGTTACCCTGATCATATATACATATATAGTTTTAGGTGATACAAAAAACCGTTAGGTGAATAAAACTGTTATACTCTGTAAAAAGTGGCGAGAGTATAAAAATGTACATAGAATTAAATGTATGTACTTCAGTTGGCGCAATTTTAAACATTTTTGATTCCCTTGACCTCATCACCAATATCCAGGCGGGGATCCGAAAAAATATGTTTGTGGATGGGGGCGAATCTCTTGCTTAAAATTTTCCCGAATCCAAAAAGCAGAAAACTCTATAACAATAGATGAATACAGGTAAGGATCGAAGGACTAACTAAATTTTAATTATAAACAATATGACGTTATCCCAAAAAAAAGTCCTATTTTGTGAAAATAATTACACTTCAAAGAGGCTCGAAAAATCGAAATTATATTTACCCACCTTTTCGCTGACTCTGAACACTAAAAAAAGTCTCACAAATGCGCTCATATCTACAAGCTATTTGCCGTATAAGCATCAAAGTTTTGAAGATTATTTTCAAATAAATGACTAGGAACAAATAGGTACTGAGCTTAAAGAAAACAAAAAAAAAACCTTTAATTTCGGTTGCACCGAAGCTATAATATCCTTCACAAATGCAAACAATTCCTAACAAGCACTTGATTCCGATCATTCAGTTTGTATAGTAGCTATATGCTAAAGTGGTCTGATATCGGTGGTTGCAACAAATAAACAGATTATTGGAGAGAAAAGGACGTGTGTAATACTTTCGAGCATCTCAGTTTTATATTCGAAGCCAATGTCTGTAGCTCATATATGGTCCGAGAACTGCTGGCATACACTTCGGGGTCAAATATCACTACGAAATGAAACTAAGTGATTCTTCTGGAACGTTCGGAGACGTTCTAGAAATTTGATTGATATTTGGCTTAAAATAAATTTGTTTGATAGAAACTTCAAGCTTTGGGTCTAATCAATCGACTTAATCCGCAAATGTCGAACTTATGCAGTACTTTCGCACTCACATGCATGGTGGCACACCCTGTATTATATTGAGTATAATTATATATTATTTTTATAATCGCATAAATAACCGTTAAATAAGCGACAATATGTTAAAAATTGTAATACCGTTTTTAATGTTTGATCGCTGCGAAAATCAGCGATGGAGAAAAAAACAATATTTGCTTTTTGTTTTTGTTGGTGTGTTGCCATAATGTCATGTTTATTTTCGTGCGCAATATTATACGCGCCTTAGAGTGTAATTTTCGCATTTTCATTTTATTTTTACGTCATTAATTTTTGCTTTTGTTTACAAATTACACATTGCTTAAATTACATGCGTATCGAATGTGTATAACGGTGAAATAAAAGCCGCTTTATATTAAAAGTTTTAAATTATTTTATAATTAGCAATCATCAATTTTTTACGCATTTATAGCAGTTGAGCATTTGTTGTTGCTATTTTTGTTGTTCAATTGGTTTAATGAAATTTGTTTTATATATATTTAGTGCGCCATTCCGTGTAATTCCATGAGACACTTAAATACATATTAAATAAAATCGAATTAAGCGGTCAATGCTTCAATGAATAACGGTAAAATATAATATTTACAAAAAAAAAGTTTTTTTTTTGTGTTGAAAGGTGCAAGGCGCATTAATTTATGCATATGTCGAAAGCTGAAATGTTGTAAATGTTTTAAGCCACTACGGGACACTTGATTTACGGCACAACAACAACAGCAACAAACAACCTTAAAGAACTTCTGCAACTCACACAGAAATGCACCAAAAATAATTAAGCAGGAAGCCAGCTTTAACGTAATTAGTTAACTCCACACAGCACCAAAGCCACCGACCTAAAATTAAACACACACTCCACACACCGGTGTTTGTGTGCGTGCGCTGTTCTTTTTAATTAACCATTTATTAGCCGGACCAACGAAGCAAATACAATTTAGTGGCTACGCATGTATTTGTGTACTAACGCGATTTGAATGCTTCACTGCGTTTGAGGTACGCCACATGCGCCGTTTGGCCATATCGCCACCACAGCGGCTGCTTGTAGTCGTTGTGACAAACAAAAGCCAGCGACCAGCGGCCGGCCGTCGGCCAATCTGGTCAGCACACTCCACACCTACACCTGCGCTCGCAATTGCCGCTTGCCAAAAAAGTGAATTGTTTAATATTTTCGCTACTCAACTGTACCTGCTGCGCTGGCTAATAACCATTAGCTATTGCTGTTTTGCCACTGGCTATTATGTGTGTGATTTCGTGGGTGTTACAGCAACTGTTGCTACCACAATTATAGCCGCGCTTAATGGTTGTTAAATTTTGGTTGTAGTTTGTTCTAATCAGTTTAGTTGTTTGACAGCTGATCGCAGTTGTTGTATGGCTGACACTTTCTGGCAGTACGAATTTGTTACATAACTATAGGTATATGTACAATCGGTCCTCTGCCATTCACTAAAACTGATTGTAATGGCTTCACTGCTGATAAGTTCAAATTGAATTGAGTTGAGTTCAACTAAAATTTTAATTGAATCATTGTGTGGGCTTGCTTTTACAGTGGAGATAGAGAAGGGAGCAGTATAAATAATCGCTGTCAAGTATTAGGTGTTTAACAACGGACTAGACTTTCGTGGTTCCAATTTCAACAATATCAGAGTCCAGCTAAAAATACCAGTAACTTATCTGCTAGATAAATGGCTCAAGAAAAAGCTTTGTTTGTATAAGAATTTTTCGCATGGGTGTGAAAACTAAAAAAAAAATAATTCTTTCAAGATTCAAATATTTAAATTTTTCGAACTCTGGTGTCATGCATTAGAAAGCTTCATTTGAAAATAAAAACAAAATTTTTTTTAATAAAAAGTTTTCCACGCAAGAACTTTAGTTGTATCGATTAATTGCAGCTATGTCCTATAATTGTCCGATCTCAGCAATATATTCGGAGATTGAAGCTTTAGTTGTATCGATCAATTGCAGCTATGTCCTATAATTGTCCGATCTCAGCAATATATTCGGAGATTGAAGCCATGTCTTGCACAAAAATCTATGCAAAATTGCGTGAAGATAATAGAAAAGAGTTTTCCATGGAGTAACATACCTCCTTTATTTTGATCGTTCAGTTTGTTTAGCAGCTATATTCCATAGTCATTCGATATCGACGGTTTCGACAAATGAGCACATTTTTGGGAAGAAAAAGACGTGTGCAAAATTTTAGATCTATGTCTCAAAACCTGAGAGACTTGCTCGTGTGCATACATACAGACAGGCGGACATGGCCAAATCGACTCTCCTCGTCACTTTTCCTTGTGGGTGTTACCAACTTGGTATATACTATATGCTAAAATTATGCAAATTTTATGTATTCGATAAGTTTGAGCATAAGAATTTGAGGTTTTATAGTTTTCAAATTCAATGAAAAATGTAAAAATTATATAATATTAAGAGCAGTCTTTAACTTTAGTTAGCTTTAAGCTTTCGAACTTTAACGTACGTTAGACCTTGTTTCTTATTTTTAGTATAACAACAATGTACTCAATAATGATGGCAGTTAAAATTTTTCATCTTTCTCCATCATAAATGATCTCATCTACAGTGAAAACATGAGAATTTCACTTGCAACACAGCACTAAATATTCCTTTAGTCATTTGTCTAAAAAATAACAACACAATTCAAATGCTTCTGAATTCAATTTTAATTAAATTACAGTTGTAATTCAGAATTCACTAGAAAATTTAAATATATTTAGAAAATTCACACAAAACATACGAAAACTTCAACAGTCAATTAAGTAAAACGTTTCCGACAATTATTTTATCTCTTAAAATTATTAAAATATTTTCTCAATTTACTGAAAACATATTGTTTACGAGCCACCTCTAAAGCTTAGAATAGCATTTAACCATAATCCGCTGTACAAGTGAGCGCACAAGTCGAGCAGCAAGCGATGCTGACGAAAAATTACGCTTGCAACATCACAAGTGCTTAAGTACATTTTAATCCTTTTATTACTACTTTATGAAAATCTTTGCTTGTTTTTACAATAAATTATTGTAAGCAATTCGTTATGAAGCTCAGACAACATGCCACAGTTAAACGCACACACACAAATATCCATCGCTTACATACGATACTTAAGCGCTTACGTAGGAGTACCGTGCGAATTTTGCAAGAAGCATGTATTATACAGCAGCATAATTTTGGAGCTTCAGCATGAAATGAAGCCACCACTCACTGGTATATATACAGACGAAATAAAATCTATATTTCTACCGTTATGCTTTGTTGCTCTTGTGTGTATTGGTGTAGTGCACCTGCTGCTCTAACGCCAAAGAACAGAGGAAATACTTCATTTTCTGTCCATCAGCCAGAGTCTAGCTTAATGCTACAAATGTTGCCGGAACATTTGTGCTTTTGTATTGGTGTATATATATATATATATATATATATATATATATATGTGTGTGTGTGTACAAATATATATGTGTTTGTGGGTGCCCAGTGAGCGCCACATCAGCGCTGATCCCTTTGGCTGGCTGTCAGCTGTCAGCCAACTGGTGCAAAGTAGCAACATTGAATTTTATTGAAATCACTTTAAGTAGCGCTTAGTCTCTTTGTGTCATTATGTTTTGTAATTTTGCATAATCCTGCGATTATCCTGACGATTTTGTTATTCGTGAAAACATGCAAATGCACGCAAACAGTGGTGAAAGTGCATTGCAAATGTGGGCGCAATGTTGCAAGTGAAACTGCTAAATTGATTCTATTATTCCTTTAAAATTCATAAGCTTCTTAGTGTAGTAAATAACAAATTAAATCACAGGGCAATATTGCGCTGCTTGTTGCAAGCGGCTTAGCAGTGAATTTTAAATTTCTACTAATAAATTATATTTCCATGCAAATATTCAGTTTGTCAAAGTGCTGACGGCGTAATATGTTAAGTGTTAGCACTTTATTAGTTTATTAGTATATAAATTATTTATTACAAAAATCTTTTTTGAATAGTCGAAAGTGTTTTTTTGAAGAGAAACTGTCAAGAGGAAGCTCATATATAAAGTTAAAACTGTGAAATTTAAACAGACGGAACCCAAAAAGAAAATGTTCGTATATTTTGGTACAACAAGCTCAGTATAACTTCTCAAGCCCATTGGTGTCGAAATCTCCGACTAACATATAAAAAGTGTTCGCTTGAGAACAAATTTTGACAAGCTACCGAGAATATTTCTGCTAATTTCATTACCATGTGTGGTGCATTCTCAATTCCCCTAAAACTTATACGAATCTTATTAATCAGATAAATACCGATCAACATCAAAAATATAAGAGGATAAAGGGGACTAAGCGCTCTTAATTCGGTCGCACTTTCAATAAAGGTCTCCTTTTACTTTGCTTTCATAAACGAGGCTTATACATAGTATATCGCCTTCTAGCTGCTGGAAGTTTGAGATTTAAACACATATAAAACAAAAACTTTTCGCCATAAATTTCGTAGAGCTCAAATGGGTGCAACATTGACTTGATTTAAAGGTCGAGAAAACTACACAACGATTTAAACAATATTTGAAAATATCGAAAATAGTTCGGCTGCATACCGAAATTGTAAGCACCTTGGTCTGAGAAACCATGAAACAATCTCCTATTTCAAAAGGGCACTTATATCTGGCTCATACGCTCGAGCACAAACACAATACCTAACCGAGCACTTTATTACTTTAATAACCTCACAATGCCAAATTTCGTTTGTAATGAGTAACCAAACTTCTTTTATGCATACATAAACTCCGAAGGTCTTGGTTTTTAAAACAAACTTTGTCTTTATTTAACTTTCACTGATATTCACACCTTAACGATGGCACTGAGCTGCCGATCTAAGTAATTTTGACGTCATTTGAACTTTTTGGGCTTAAAATGCCACTTTATTTGCGCAGAGAATGAATTCCATATAAAAGAATGGAGAAAATTTTAATAATTTCTGCCAAATGCCAAGGCTCAGCATTTTTGATAGCGTGAAAATTTCAAACTTAAACAAATAATGACCTCAAAGTATGCCAACACGCAATGGAGTGTCTTGCGGATTGACAGAGAAAACGGCACACTTCAACGTCGCGGCGCGCATTTTTTCTACTCCACAAAAATAAAAGTGTGAAGAGAATTACTAAAATGTGAAATTATTATAAGTAAGCCAGCCTGAAAAGTTAAGAGTCGACACACTCATGCAGCTTAAGTGAGCTGCAGACAAAGTTCGCGCCTGAAATTATATGTGTCCTTAAATCCGAAGCTGAAGGGGGTATTAAGATAATAGGAATAAAGATATATATATATTTATGTTGCTAGTGCTTGAGTGTGAAGGACACAGAGGAATGCAAGAAAACAGAAAGCCAAAAGCAAACTTATGCCGCTCGAAGTGCTCAATCAATTTTGAAATATGCTGAAAATGACGTTCCAGCATATGGGTATGTGGGTGTGTTGGTAATGTATTAAGCCTACAGGGCTGAATACATATTTACATATATTTTCAGTGAAAGTTGATGCATGAAGAAAAACAACAACAGCAAGTGGATGAAAATAGTATGCGTGTCTTGCGTAAGTGTCATTTTAATCGGCCCTAATTAATAGTTCGCATATTTTTTTCATTTCTCTCGCTTTGGTCGTGTTAAAGTAATTTAATGAGAAATTTTATGGCAGAAGCTCAAAGTTGATGGTATTTTCGCACATATACTCGTACACGCTCAATAGAGAGCTGTGTGGGTTGGCTGCAAGTGGAAGCTGAAGCATTTACATATACACTCGGTCATTTGTTTTTGTAGCCCTAGCTAGAGGGTTTGCGGGCAGTTTCAAGCATTTGTCAAGTTTTTTGTGAATTTTTGTATTTGTTTTGCTTCTTCGCAACGCGTACACGTGTACAAAATGTCCGCGTTGCGTATACGCACGTGCGCACTGTCATAAACAAAAACGACACTTTCGGGTAGTGAATATTTGTGAAAGTTTATAATATGTTTTTTGCACAGCTAATAGAGTTGTTAGTTTATGATATTCGGGATTTTAATGTTGTTCCGAAATTTTGGTACTTTTTTCGGGATTAGCGGTTAATAAAATAATTATATTTAAAGTCGACGACCATTCGAGCAGGCAAACTTTTTCAGCAGTGTTATCAGGTGCTATTATGAAAGTCCCGAAATTTCGGGATTCATTTTATACGAAAACTTTAGTAGAAGGTACTTTTCACCATAATAATTTATCAATATATAATATCTGTCACAAATTTTCAATATCAAATTTTGGGATAGACGTAGTCTCGAAATTGCGGGATTCGCAATAAAATTGTATTTCATCAAGATACGTTTTTTTGTATAAATTGACAAGACTGGTTAATATTTCTGTTACCAAAATATTATACTTTTCTTATAAATTATGAATAAATCGCCAATCGCTAAATTTTTAGCTTCTGTGGCACACGCAAAAACGTACGTATATACGAATTGAGATATTTCTTCCACGCTTATCTTAAATATACCAACCTTCATGTATAGCGACACTTTATTGTCCTCAACCGCAGCTCGTTTTTAATGGCAGTAAAGTGGATATAAATCGTTTAAGCAGCAAAAGTTGAAGGCAACAAAAAAAGTACTTATCCACAACCATATAGACAAACAATGATTGAGAGAGAATGTCACTGACACGCGCTTCACTCCATCTTTAATGAATTGTTTACTTTTTTCCGCTATCGTTTTCGGCGCCAACCATAAAAACAGACAGACAATTCTTATTCTTCTCGCCGAAGTGTGAAATTATTTGTAGCCTGACCACACACCTATTATTTTTCATGTTGCGTGCCAAAGTGCGCTGCTGAGCTCTGCTGGTTATTTTTATTCAGAAATTCTCTTTGCAAATTTTTCTTTAAATTTCACGCGAAATATACTTTTGGCTTTAAGTACGAGGGAGTTATTGTGAAGCAAATTATAAATACGGGAAAACTTTAACATTTTTTACAGAAATTAAACTTTTTCAAGTGATGCAATAGTCAATATCAAACATTTATTTAGTATGTCCACTGAATTCGCGGTAGTTTTATCAGAAATGTAACTTCAATGTTCAAATCCTGAATTATATTGAATTATATTATTATGAAGTCCCAAGGATTCACCTTTAAATTTCAAAAAGTGCATGCTAACATACAATTTTACAACTATACTATACTATATATATACATATATAGATATCTGTAATATAATTTATTCCCTCTTTTGCATATTGCTGCGAAGAAAATCCAGCATTTCCACGCAAACTTATTCTCATGTCTTAAGAGGAAATTAGTTTATTACCAACTGTTAATGCTCAAGGCAATAAAAAGGCAATAAAAAATTGTATTAAAATGATCAAGCTCAACCAAATGAGAATTATGTGCATAGGGGCTGGCTTTTGGCTTGACTTGGCTTTTGGCCTGCTATTGATTAATAGCAAGAGAGTGAGGTTTATAAATTTAATATTAAGCTGTGCTTAAATAATGAAGCGATGAAATATTATTTAAAAATAAAGAAAACAACATCCTGCAACACATCAAAAACATTTTCCAAACCAATACTTTAGAGACACAAATATGTATACTCTCTGAACTTAAAACAATACCAACCTTTGCTAAGCTGAGCATTGAAGAAACGTCGCTAAATCATTAAAAAAATTTTACTTTCAGGTAACCTTGAAACGATATTATAGACCTTTAACTTTTTTGCAAATCACTTTAATATAAGTGATATTAGAAGAAAGAAAACATTTTATAGACATTATAGATGGCGCTGGGGATGCCATGAATTTAAAAATTCTATTTGTTACTGTTTTCAATACAATCAAAAATTCACTTTAAGATTGGCTTTTAATCCAGAAAACACGGAAAAAAATAATAATAATAAATTATTGAACGTAATACTTTTTGCAGGTATTGCAGTTATACACTTTCGGAAAAACATTATGAGAGTTATTGAGACTTGGATATAGCTACACTCTTCCCATAGTATAGAGTTACAGCAAAGAAGGCCGTCTCTTTTACACATACTGTTATGACTAAAAGGCTAAAGGATATTTGTCTGATGATAATTTTTATTGGCAGACAGCGTCATACAAAAAAGTATACGACAAAAAAGTTTATAATGAAATATATAAGAACATGACCTAGATTTATAGAATATCTAAACATATATAAAAACTAATCTTAACACAAAATTCAGTAGGCGTTAATTAATTTCTTTAATATATGAATATTAATTGAGTATGGAACGCAAAACCCTTGAGAAATCATAAAACTTACCTAACCTAAAGGAATTTTTATTCGATTAATTGACTTTCCAATAAATCCCCCAAATTTGCTTTAACTTCCTACGGTGGGTTACACAAAGCTAACAATCACCACCAACAACCAGCTCAAGCAAATGAGTCGTGAAAATGTATTTTTCTCATTTCCAAAGTGAACATTTCGTGTCATTAAATCAACCTAATCTTTAGTGTTCTGTCTACCGCAGCGCAGATCATAATCAAAATTTATTGAACGAAAAGCTCACTCGTCATTGTGTTTGTATTTATACATGTACATATTTCTACAAGTACGAGTATATGTACGTTTAATTGCACAAATCATCGCAGTGAATTTTCAACACAGATTTATTTCCGCCATAAAGTCGCGAGTTAATTGATATCATCACTTTAATTTCAATATAAAGTACGCACATAAAATATGCCGAAAGTTGAGCGAAACAAAAACATTATCACTCTTATGACGAATGATGGCACAAATTATGCCAAAGCAGCTATCACAGCTATTAGTTAGACCTTTTTTGTTTTTGGGCTGGCGCTATTAACTTCATAGTTTTGTTTATTTTAGTTTTATATATGCGAGGGTGCTCCAATATTTACTTTTTCTATAAAAGAAAAAACCAAAAATTTTGAAAATTGTAAATTTAGCTCCAACTTAGTCTCCTTTTAGTCTTTACACTTGACTGAGGGATTTTCTAACTTTTTTAAGCTGTTGAAAAAATATTTTGTCTCAAGATCTTCAAATTAAGTCGGTACCTCCGAATGTACTCAAATTTCATCCAGCCCTGTTTTGGTTTTTCAGCTATTTCGCGCATCTTCAATCGGTGGTCTGTCAGTATGAAAGCGTGAACATTTGTCAGTTATCCTAGCTCGTTATCGAAGAGAAGTGTCAACGAAATACATCATCCAAGCGCACTCTTTGATTTCATTGCGCGCTTTCCTTTCTAAAACAATAGTGGAATCACTGACCGATATAGCTTTTTATTTATTTTTGCTAAAATCCGTGCGGTGACATAAACTTCGAGTTCGATTTGCCTGAAATTGTACCAGCCATCGTTTAAGGAAATATACTACACGCCGCCACCACTAGCTTACGCCTTTACAGCAACGAATTCGTTACTATCCAATGATTTAGAGTTTGCCTGTGTCCGCATTTTATTTTAACACTATTTTTTTATTTTTTGTTATTTTCAGCTGTCTATACAAATGAGCGTCCTTGGCTGTCTACTCGCGCTTGTAGTATCTCATACAAAGCCTGGCGAATTAGTGCCGTTGAATATTAACAAAAGGGGGCGAAAGGGAGAAAGAGGGGGAGGGTTTTCATTTGGGCTCGTTTTTAATTTAAATGAGGCAAGTCAAAAGTTGCGCATTAATATTCCAGCAACAACGCATTGCTATAGATATACTGCTGGCTGTTTGATAGGCCGGCTGACTCACAGCGCCGGACTAACTGTTGACTGTTGTTCGCGATGAGGCCGTTTTTAATAATTGCGCGGATTAAGATTGATGCGTTGCCATTTGTTATGTTGACGCTAACTTTTTCGAACATTGCCAACAAATGTGCGAGTGTGACAAGTTCCACGATGAAAACAAACGGTTCGAAATGCAAATATCAAGGCAATGTTCGCCGCATGGTAGAGAGAGGGTCGCGAATGACGGACATTTTACGGTTTCTTAGTTGCTCTTTTTAAGCGAATACTGCTTGAAGTATTCGCGTGTTGGTGTATGTGCGCATTTTTCCTATTAATACAATGTCGCCTTCTTGCCGCTGACATAGTTGTCATTTATTTCAGTTTTTATTATTGTACTCATCATTGTCTACTTTTTAGGTACGTTCGCTTTAATTCAAAGTCATAACTACAAAACGCGTGGATTGAGCACAGAAATGAGTAGTTGTCTAACCCTTTTGTGCTGCAGTTGATTTATGTCGAACATTACTTGAATATTCTAAAGCCAGACTTTCGTGCTTACTTATAAAATGATTTAAAAATTCTAAATGTTCTATAGAAGATTTTATAAGAATAAAACAAGTTGCTTTGACGTAGCCTCCGAATGAATATATTTCTTTAAATACTGAACTGATTGGAAAATGAGTTAATTAATACACGACATTTTGAAAAATCGTCTATTTCAGAATAGTCTGTAGTTAGTTCCGCTTACATTTGTCACAGGAAAGCAAAGTGATAAGACTTTGAAGTTCGCTCAAAATTACGCAGACCAGTATTCTGTGAAGTGTGAGTGACAGTAGCTTTTCTGACAATTTTTTCGATAAATCACATTTAAAAGTGAACTGAAAATTGTCCTAGAAAATTTCAAAATGAGAAATGCGACAACTACTTTGTCATCATCAAATTTGACCAGGACTGATTCTTTGAAACTGCACACGCAAGCCGAATCGATAAAAAATTATTATCTTGTTTTTTGTTTTTTATGTTTGTGGGGAGTTTGATCTCTATATGTCAGTTCGTGTATGTTTGAAGCTGTTTGTTTACGCTGCGAATTTTAACAAAGAAGAAAAATTGAAGCACAAGTTTGCTTAGAATTTGGTGTTTCCAAAGACATGGCTAAGGAATCGTTCAAAATGATAGGCAGAAGTATTTTGGGATGTCTACTTTATCGCGAACACAAGTATTTGAGTGGCACAAAGCACTCAGTGAAGGTTCTGAAGTCATTGAAAACTTGCCTTATGTGAGTTATCAATCCACTTTTATTTATTTATCGTCATAAAGTCGTCAAAGTTAAAGAAGCTGTGCTAAATCTTAAATTGTAATGTTGACATCAGCGTAACAGCAGAGAGTCTGAACATATCTTATAGATTGACTAAAACCATTTTGTCGCAAAATAGATCCTGGAGCTTAGGACCGTATATTCCAGACATTGGTTCACAAAAACGACGTCAAAACTGTCAAACATGAGCCGGAACCGAAGACAACAAAATTCAATGAAGATACTATAGGCCAGCCGGGACTTATATCAAGTTTATGGTAAACAGGATTAAGCGTTGCCAATTTTTTATTAGTTCAGGAGTCTATTTCCGAAGTGATAATAAATATTTGTAATAAAATACGTAAAATTTAGTGTTTTTGTCGGTCCGAGTACATTTTGATCAAATGTAAATACAATAGTTCAGCAAATTTTTAACAAGAGAGAAGTGAAGAGATATGAGTTGATCTTGGAAAGATAGAATACTCTTTTTAATATTCGAAACAGAAATCTGATTCTGGCACGACGATTATGGACTGGAAGTAGAATACTGCACGGTATTGCTTTTCTTATAACAGATAATGCAAAGATTTCTACTTTTAAGAAGATGAACTAAATAATACGCAGCGGGACAGTGGCATACATGGAGTTTCTCTAACCACAGCTGTCCTACAAGCTTTAAAGCTTCCTACAAGCTTTAGCACTTCGTTATTAATACTTTAAAGTACTTTATTCTCGAAGATGATTTCGGAAAAATGGTTCCAAGTCCAGATATCTTAATAAGATTATATAAGAAAACCACATTAAGTTTGGATGTGGTTTAATGTCAAAAATGAATAAAGTCTATCTACAAGTTTTCCTAAATCCATATGTACGTTATCTATATTGTAAGAAAGTTCCACTTATACCGCACATATTTTTAATGACATTTTTTTGTTGTCTGTTTATAAAAATGTTGTTGTTTTTTATTTTTTATTATTTATTTGAATTAATTAAATTTTTGGATGGCATTTATTAATCCAAGCTATTTGGGATTAAAATTTGGAAATATGGTTTTTTGTTTTTATTTAAATGAAGTACGCAAACGTGAAAAAATGCGAATTCTCAAACAAATAGGTTTTTAATTCTTAATGAAATGGGAGTTAAAATTTTTCATTTCTATTTTTCTGTCCGGTAGTTGGGGTTTATTTCTTTTAATTTATTAATTCGGCATGTGGGAGTACTTTTTTTTTTTTATATTTTAATACGGTATGTGGGATTAGAAATCTTAAATATGGGATTAAAAAAAAAATTTTAATGTAAATTTAATTATGTTTTTATAATATTATATTATTTGCAGCCCTCGACCGAAAATGTTAGCTATAGAATATGATCTACTTGTTTTAATCATTTTCTACGCTTTAACAGAGTTTGTTTCTTTAACTATTTACTGATTTAGTTATACAAAGCCATTAATTCAAGTGTTAAATAAAAAAATAAATAAATAGAAATTATGTGAGTGGAGCACTCAAGCAACATTATATGTGAACACACATATTTATACGCTAGCTGTACACACATAATTGCAAAACGGAAGAAAAGCGAGTTAAATCGAATTTGCGCAACCGCTTTTATGACTTTGCGCAACAAGAGATAGATGTGCAGTAAGCACAGCTAGGAGTGTATGTCATATAAGCGGCTTACACAAAGGCACACACAACCAAATCTACACTTACAGTATACTTTGTATGAGCAGTTAATGCCTTTCAATCCTCTCTCTTCTTGCCGCATTTGTTTGCCCGCAATCGTCGGAAGCGCAAATATCGAATCTATACTTTGAAACTTTCGCCGCTCTTTTAATGCAGTTCGCGTTGTAGTTTTTCGCGCGCCGTTACTTTAAGTGATATTGTTGCAATACAGAAGCAGCAGAGACATGACGCGATAGAGAGGGCTGGTAGCCATTATCATTAATGTTTGTGTCAAAGTGGAAATTGACAAAAATTGAAACGCAACTTGAATTGTACGCACGCCTCGAAGGCGTTACGGTGCAAAGACAGCGCCGTTATTGTAGTGCGCGCGTCATTGTCACCTTCACACCGCCAACTCTAGGTCGTGTGTTTCAATTACACAGCACTGTCGCCTTTGCCTTATTTGCTGGCGCGTTTCGCCATCAGCGGGCCAAAGGACCAAGGACCAACGACCAAGAACAAGCAACTTGCATGATTGCAGTTTGCCATTTTCACAACGTAACGCGCACAAACGCAACACACATACAGATAGAGCGAATATAGGGAGTGCGGTGGCGGCGCTGCGCTCATTTGCATATGTGTGTGTAAGTGCGCGCATACATGAAATGTAAACAGTTGGGAAATACAATGCAAACACCGCGACACCATTCCCAATCAGTCAGAATCTTGGTGGGACACTCAAAGCGCCAAAATTGATAAGCGTCGGCACACTACCATCATAACCATCAGTCTGCACCATCAGCGATCGATGATGCATCATATGGCTGTGTGGCATGCAATCAACAGCCAACCAGCCAGCCAGGCTGTCAGACTGCGTGCGCGTCAGTCTGCAGCCATTGCAGTTTGTCTGCCTTCGGTTTGCTCGATGAGAAACGAAATTGCCACTGAGTGCACGGCGATGAGCACAAATGAACTGTGAAACGCAATCATAGCTCCAACACTTGCCAAAACAGCCAGGACACTTTGCATTTGCGCTTCGTTATCGTTGCGTTATGCTGGTGGTTATCGCTTTGATATGCCGCCACATGGCACGACTGGTTGCTGTACAGCAGCTGTGCCATGATTATCATTTAGAGAGTCTGATAGGAGGTTAATATTTCCGTTTGAAATAGTCTCAAAGGGATTTAAGTTAAGTTGACTCGCATGAATTATAGCAAGAAATATAAAGCTATTACCATCATGGCGCAGCTGTTTAAGGCAAAGTACATAGAGTAGCGTAGAGCGTTTCAAGAATTGCACAGAATTTCGTTCGTTTAGTTGCAAGGCTGTTTTTGATTTCGGAACTAGAGCGTGGAGAGTCTTTAGATAATAAAAGAGAAAGAATAATACATGATTGAGTTGTACATTTCCTCTTAAAAATTGTTTCACTTTGCTTAAGCCTCAACCTATGAAATTGGAGAAATGATATTGGAGAATCAGAAGTCAGTTTTTGGGATCACGAACTTTGTCCCGTTTTCAGTGAAACCGGAAACAACTGCAGCTTATGTAGATGGAATCTAATCTCATATTAAATGTGCAGATACGAAACAAAAGACAGATGGATCCTGGCCCTGCAGTTTTAGTATGACCAATGATATGGATGGGATCCCTCAGTAAAATAAAACATTCATAATTGGAAAAACGAAGGTTCGACACAAGGCGCCTTTTAAAAACGTCATTAATACTAACGAGCTTTATTGCTAAATCAAGAACGTTTGAATGAAATTTCCAGGTAACGTTCACCCAAAAATTTCTGGGGTGCCATACATTTTTAAATAATATATAATTTTCTGCAAAAGGGTAACCAAGCAGCGACGCAGAACACTTCCACTTTCATCTTTTGGCAAATTGGAATTGTACGACCGAATTAGACGAAAAGAATAAAAAAATTTTAAGCGGAATTCCAACAAAATTTTCATCTAACTTTGCAACCTGCTGAGCAACGTTCAAATTCGTTTCGCCTACAACATCCGCCAGCCACAACCAGCTATGAAGTCGTTAGTCCATCACGATTTATGATGAATTATGCGTTGGTTTTGCTACAAATAAGAATTGGCACATTGCTACTGTTGTTGTTGTTTCAGATTTCTTTTATTTTTGTTTGCCTCCGCCGCCGCAAATATTTGGGTCAGTTTTGCAAGTTTCCATCTTTCGTAATTTTCCCATTTCCTCGTTGGTGGCGTCGTCATCGTTTTTTCCCTTCAGTTTCAGTTGATTTTCACAGCTTCATTGTGCATTGTTTGCTCAAGCGCCGGGCAAGGGGACGTTGTAACTATGGTTGTGGCGGTGAGTGTGGCTTTGCGAGCGCTACATGCCACCGCATAATATCCAACTTACAAGTAAAGCTGAGTGGCGCTGGTGCTGGTGATGGTTGGTGTTGCCGCTGCCGTTGATGGCTGATTCCTTTCAGGCCGCGCTGCTGTTTCGCTTTGCTGCTGTTGTTGCATTTGCACGCAGCTGAGCGTCGCTTCAAGTGCATTCAACATAATTAAATGTGACTGGCATGTTGTCGTTAGACGCAATTCCCAAGTTGTTGGGCGCACACACACAACGCCACACGCCGCATGCCGCATGCCGCATGCCACAGCCCACACTCTGAACTCGAGTCTTTGCTTGCGAATTCGTAGACGCCCAGCTTGTCGTTGGTTAAATGTAGAAAATTAAAGTTATGTAGTTCATAACCTTAGAAGTGACCTGCTGCTGAATAATTGGTGTCAAAAGTTCGTCTCATTTAGGTTGAACTCGTGCAATTAAAATTGAGGTTAAATATTAAATTTGTTGGAAAAGAATATGAATATGCGCAAGTTTGCAGCAGATCGAGTAGGGACTGTACGCTGTACTCTGTGCTACTTAAAATTTATAGATAATAATTAAAGAAGTTAATTATTTCAAAATATATTCTGAAAACTAAGTGTGAACTTTGGTTTCCAATGATATCTCATTCATATGACTGAAGAAATTTTCTTGTAAAAGTATAAACAGCGATTTCAGAAATAAAGTTGGCCTCTGGAGAGAAGCCGCTCCCGTTTATAGAAAGTAATCGGTTTGAAGGCAGAATTTCTGAAAACTGAAATTGTTATGAAGTTATTGGTTTGCTTTCAAATTTAAAGTAAATACGTGTAATTCTTTACCGTGGTCCAATCTTAACGAAACGAGTAGCAAGAAAGAAAAAATTTCCACAAGCCATCCATTAGATTAGGTTCATGATGACAAAAAATATATAATATTGTCGTGCCGTAATATTGATTCTTATAAGTAGTTAGCGATACAAAGTGGACAAAGAGGTCGACTTATACACTCCTTACATTCATAGTGAACTAAGTCTAATCTGAGCTGTCCTTAATCTAGTTCACAACATTTTTTATCCTCGTTTCTAATGACGTCAATATCATATCCCGTAAAAGAGAGCCCGAAGAGCAGAGTGTAAAAGAACCGATAGGTGTACCAACTCAACAAGCGGTTAGGAAAGGTTAGGCTTCAGTGTCGATATTCGCGTCGGAAATGACAGGAATCTGAAGAAGATTGTTAAAATAAATACCTGTTTTCATGTTAAACCTAGGTATGGATCAGGAGACCCTCGTTTTCCAACAAACACATTTGTGATGAACGCTAATATATATTTATTCCAACAAATTCGCTCAATTAACCAATGGTATGACATCCAAAATGTTTCACCTTTATGACGGAAGAGGAACGTACTCCGGAGCCTGTCAGGATTTTAACGGGCGGAGACAGTCTCGGCATCCAAAAACACATCAGTCCTGAAATCATAGTCCGAGTCTAATACGAGAGAGTTTTCACAGGCCGTGAAGACCGCAGATCATTTACCGTTACCCAGGATGCACCGAGCGGAGGCGACCTACCTTACATCCCCACATATGTATTATGGAAGGGAAACCACTGTGAATTTATCAAGAAAATTTCGATTTCAGTTGGATAAGCTAAAACGCAGCTTAGTTGGGCCTTTACCGGTGTAAATAAATGACTATTTGATTGTTCTTTCAGTCAAATAATCAATTATTTCTAATAAGACACTAAAAACTTGTTCAGATGCAAAAAAAAAAAATATTGAGTTATATTTGATTTAGATATGTGAAACAAGACAATTAATTTGATTTTGAAGCTGTTAATCTAATGATTACACATGTTTTGGAATTTAATGCTTTTTTTTAGAACATAATTATTTTTCCAAGTGATGCTAAAAAATTAGTTTGAACAATGTAATTAGCCAAAAATAACATTATGCATACCAATGCATTTTTTCCACGCAATATCCTAATTATAATCATGCCAGTATGTAGTTGATTAGTTTTGCAATTATGCGGCGTATACAAATTAAAGTCCGATCGTATTCATTATATTTTTCTAATCAAATATTTAATTGAGAAAATTAAATAAATTTTAAATTAGGTGTTTGGTGTACTTTTGATGCCCATACATGTACATTTTTGCACACATATATACGGGTAATTGCAAAAAATAAAGCAGATAAATCAAACAGCAACACAAATTTCATTCAATGCTTTATTCATATGTTTTCATTATGCGTTCGAATAAATTTCAGTAAAAAGCAAACAATCAATTATTATTCAACTGTGAATAAATATTATTGTAAAACATGATATTTACATATGTAAATATGTATATACAAGTATATAGCCCACGCTTAATAAGCGCGCATAACACATACATACATACAAACACACACACACACACAGCAAGCATGCAATGCACGTTGTGAACAGCTAATCAAAGCATAATTGTTTTTGTGAAAGTACAACAAATAAAGGCGCTACGTCAAAGCTAGGCATGCACGCTGGAAAGCGCTTGATGAAAGGGCACCAGGTGTATACCATACGTGCTCATATGTAATTGCCAATTTTTGTTTTGCTTTTTGCCGCATATTTAGCACTATTTGCTCTTTGCTGCTTCCGCATTCATTGCCAAAAGGCGAATCATAAAAACCATATGACCGTGTGTTTAAGGCAAAGGCTTTGGCAGCTTTCACTTTGAGTCAAAGCTGCACCGCGCTGCGTTCAAAGGACATTTGTGTACAGTATAGTGCAATACCTTGCAACACAGCCGCGCTAACAAAGCTATAGAGCCCTTCATAGAGTTTGCGGCAAGTAAGAAAGGGCTGCTAAGTCTTGTATGGCAAGTGCAGCGCAAATATCATCAAATGCTCAAAGCATTATGCAACGTGTGCTGCCACGCAAATTCCAGCACATATTCACGTATTCAAAGGTATCCGTAAATTTGTAGGCGTAGATAACCCTGTAGGAAATTTCATCAAATTCTTATGATAACCAATTTTGTAAGGTCTCCGCAAATATTATATTTGCGGGTTTTACACCAACTTTTATATATGTCAATACTCTAATCAAACGAACGAATTATATTTCATAAACCAATATTTTAAAACATGTATTTTTATTGTATTATTAAAAATACCTGATTAGGTAATTTATATTTTCTCTCCACATACCTCTTAGTTTCTAGCGACTCATAATTTGTTCATCCTCAGAAAATATATTTACGGAGTAAGAAGAAGTACAGAAGAGATCCCATCCTGTTCTTACTACGAATAACAACAAGAAAAAAAACGTTAAATTTGACTGAACCGCAGCGATAATACCCTTCATATGTGCATTCTTATAGCCTAAAAGGGTATAAACAAGCTTTTATCTTAATTTTAATCGGTCAGTTTGTATGGCAGCTATATGATATATAGGTCTGATCTCTACATTCGGATATGTTAGCGCTACCTTGTGAAATAATCTATGATAAATTTTTTGAAGATATCTTGTTTATAAAAAAAGTTATCCATATAGGGACTTGTGGTTGATCGGTTAGTTTGTAGGGCAGCTATACATTTTAGAGTTCCGATTTTGGCGGTTCCGACGGATGAGCAGCTTCTTGGTGATAAAAAGCCGTGTGAGAAATTTCATATCGATCATCACATCATATCATATCGATATCTCAAGAACTGAGGGATTAGTTCGCGTACATACAGACGAATAGACAGACTTGACTAAATCGGCTCAGCTCGTCACGGTGATCATTGATATATATGCATGTATACTATATGGTCACCAACGTATCCTTTTAAGTGCGTGGCATAAGTTACTCTCTTCAGAGTATAAAAATTATGACTTTTAATGTACGAATTTTAAAATTATCTGTTCCTAAAGATAATTTTTAAAAATATATATTAAAATATTAATATATTAAAATATAAAATAAAAAATATAATATATAAAGTATTGTATAAAATATACTTAAAATATTTTTGGTAGTAAAAATTGATTGAAGAACGAATTGATATGATTTTATCATTGCTGATATTAAAATCTCCCACTTGTTATGTCCTTGAAACAATAATGAAAATCTTTGGCAGTGTATCTTTTATCTCAAAATACAGCAACTCTAGGAACTTAGTTTTCAATTACCCCTATATATGCTTCCTCAGCTAAATTATAAACCGCAGAGTTTCTTCTGGCATGATTTCGTCATTTCACTATATTCTTCCTACAGGGATTACTTTTTTTCATTTATACTCAAGTGCTACCCTCTAATTTACGATTTGTTTTTGTATCCGCGCTTAAACATGCACTTTGCATTTACTCAAGCGTTGATATTTCAATTTTAATTTTCACTTTGCAAAATTTTTAAAACTATTAATTTAAGTGGAATAATCATAAATAAAGTGGCACCGCCAAGGGGAGAAGTGGGGCTTTGGAGACAGTTGACAGTTTGATTAGTAAGCATAAAATGTATATAAACTTGAGACTAGTTGATTCAAGTAAATAGCTAAAGCCATAATTACTGCTTTCGACATAAATTAACATATTTTTTTTTTGAAACTAAAAGCAGCAAAAATAGAATATACCCTTTTGTCAGCTTAAATTTCTTTAAAAACTCACTAATTGACAGGAAAGTGGAGCTGTATTCACTTTGTGTTCATTTTTCAACCGACACAGTTCAATAGAGCAGCGAATATTATACTTAGGCGCGTCCATTATTATACAACTATTTAAATTTTTTTTTTTTAATTATTCCATTTTCACTCAGAGTGTTCACCAAGTTTTCCTCTTCGTGAACTTTAGAATGTAGTTATTGCTTTTATGGTCTCTCTTCTCTCGCGCTAAAATAGTTTCCTTAATGAAGTAATAATCTTACTTGCACTCTAAAAACTCATCGTTTTATTGCTCTACTTGCGTTTTGATGCCGCCATTAGGCAATTTTCGCTTTGATTACACGCTTATGATAAAGCGCAAAGTATGTAGTAACATCTATCTACTTACTTCTCAATTATGCTGCACTTCCAAATGACTTTCTTAACACACGATTTAATTCGTTTGGAATTTAATGATTTTTCCAAATATCTAGTTCTTCTAGTCCTGCATTTTCGCAGACTTTATGCCGCGCTAACTCCTAGTCATTTGTGGAAAAAAGTTGAGCGATAAACTTTCACGGCAACGCGCTCAGCACTTTCGCATTCGATGGAGTTCTTATAGGATTGTAGCTGAGGAGTTGAGCTGATAAGTATGATTTAGGGTAGGGCGAAACAATTTATAATTGTAATTGAGTATTATATATATTATATATTATATAATATACGTATACAGAGTATATGATTAGTTTTTCATTCCGTTTAGGCTTTGATAAAAAAAATGTTTGGTGTACTCAAAATAAGAGGTTAAGTCATGGGAGAACAGTAATTGCGCACTCAATTGATCAAAACTAAAGCTTGCAGACTAGTCTATACTGATATCCCGCGTTTCAGAGTTCAATAATTTCAAAATCTTTTTCGATTTTTCTTCCTAATGCCTGGTTCTACCTCTATGGGATTTCCAAAAAACACTTCAAAATATTTACATTAAATCTATATGGTCTATTATCAAAACCTCGAAGAGTAGATATCTAACATATGTAGATTGCTTGGCCCACATTTACAAACTAACTGCGGTATGTTATGTACCATATTTTCTAAGGACTATCACTTGTGTCATAATTTTTTTACTACGAGTACATTAAATCTCTAAAACTAAACTATGAATTCCACACATTATCTGAACGAAATGATTTTAGGAAAGTTCAGCCAACGAAGAAGTTTTCTGCACCACCTTAATGTGTATGAATTTTTTAAACAGACGCTAACTCGAACTGCAACTGCTAAAATTCTACAGTGTCCGTCTTGATTTAGTGTCCTTTATGCTAACAAATGAAAGTTTATAGCAGACAAATTCCAACAATTTCACGGGCATTTATCAATTAACACTGCCAAAGCTATGCCATTGCCGGCAGGTTGCGAAAAGTTGATGCCACACAGCACCCGTTAGCTGGGAAGATGGCGCAGCAACCGGCTTAGGGTTGGCTGACGCTTGGCAGTTGGCAAAAAATGCAATTAAAAGCGGCAGAAGCGCAAAAACGATAAAGAAGAAAGCCAGTCTAGCGAGCGTTGTTTACCAGCTTGCTCACCAACCGCCGCGGGCTAAGGTGCGCCCATGAAGTGGCAGGTTGATATTGCAAACTTGCGCCGTGAAAGTAAAAATGAACTACGGAAAAGATAATAAGCTAACTTGTCGCAAAACAGACGCGCGCAATGCCTCACGCCACCAAAACACACACATACTCACGCTGACTTACACTTATGAAGTGGCAAACAAAAAGTATTTTTATGGACAAAGTCAAAGTGCTCGGCAACGGCGGCAGAGCAGCGACAGCGCAGCACTCCATTTTCCATGAAGAGCGGACCGAGGGCGGCGTATAAGCGCCTAAATGCACTTAGCGCTTGTCGATTTGTGGATCCACAGTTTTTTCCCGCCTTCTCAATCCGCCATTAAGAAAGCTTTGTAGCTGCGTACAGCGGTGTGAAATGAGCGCGCGCCGGTTTAGCGGGACAACGGTATCTTCTCGCTCAACTGTTAGTTGACTTATCAACTTTTTGTGTTTTAAATGCAACATGGCAGACAGCTACAGTGTTGCACTTGCGGCAATACGTGGCAACAATGCTCGGGGCAGGCGAGACAGAGGCGGCGATTGACGCGCAAATGCATTGCAAAGTGTGGAAATGTATGGCTAAAGCGTAGCGCGTAAATTGGGTTATTCAATCCATTGCCGACGCCAGTTGTTTGCGTATCTTGCAACACTCACACTCACAAAGAAATGTCAGTTGCATAGACTCGAACTGGATTTTGCTGCCACTTTTAATTTCTTTTCCTCTTGCCTCGGCAAATACTGGCTTTTTTCCTGTGTGTCTCAAAAAGTTTTTCCACGCATTTGGTTTTGTTTTCTCTTCCCACATATACACTTGCACTTTTGCTGCGCCAACGTTAAGTCAATATAATAAATTGCCGAAAGTTGAACACTTTACCACTTGCAAGTGTCGGCATCACAGGTTAAAAATGAGATAAATTTAGGTTAGCGTGGTGGAAGTCGGTCAATACGGCGTAATCGATTCAAAGACCACTAAAAAGTACACACCGACTTAAATGTGCAATCGAAAAAGTTTAAGAAAGTTTGCAGGAACATTTTTGGGGTCACATATAGAAAGGGAGTAAGGCATTATGTAGAATATGATCGATGAGATGCAAGTGTTGTAGTCTCTTGAGCTAGGAATTAGAGTCTGTTTGATAAATAAAGACAACAATCATTGGGTGGAATCTGTAGTACACAAGCCTCGTGATTATTTGTATCACCTCTTGATAATGATAGAATCCTATATTTGTGCAATAAGGGAATTATACCTCGAAATAAATTTATATTTTAGAAATCTTAACGTGGTTCACCCAAAACTGCTACAAATAATTTCGTCTCAAGTCTTCATACATATGTATATATTTAGTATAAAGGTCGACTAGCTCATGTTAAAGCAGAACCAGTTCTTTTTAAATCAGTGGATGCCTTTATTATATTCAAACTAGTCTAAAATCTTTCCACCACTTTTTTTATGGCTGACTAATTTATCCATAGAACTTCGACTTCCTAGAAAGTACACAAATAATTAGACTGTTCTAAGCTTTCAATAGATATACTATTTCTAGAAGCTAGAATCGAGAACTTTTAGTGACAGTTAGGAAAAATAAATGAGGAGAACTGCGTTTTACGGATTTCTTTATCATGGAATGAGCTCCAAAGCTTCAAAGTCTAAAATTTTGAACCATCGAGTCTACTTAACAACCAGCGATAAATTTACTTACCCGACTTCCATAACAAATTCTAACTACCCAGCTCTTAAATTTGGTATATGACTCATTATATTAATTTTGTCATCATGAACATCATGCTCAAAACTCAGTTGTCGAATTGTTTAAACTTAAAAACACAACTTAAGAACTAATACTAATCTAAACTGGTTTTAAATCCTACCTTCCTAAAGATTTAGTTTTTTTAATTTTTAGACTTTTAAACATATTGATTCAAGCGCCTAAATGTATACTTTTACAAAATTTATCAAAATTGTTCGGTTTTATCGCAAATCTATTTCCCAAGTGAAAATCATAGGATTAGCAATTATTTGAGACCGTTCCTTATTCCGAATATGTCTCTTCATACAAGTTCAATCTTTATTTTTTAGACTTTTAAGCATATTGATCAAAGCGCCGAAGTGTATACTTTTACACTTACTTTTATTTTGTTCTAAAATCTATTTCGCAAGTGAAAATCTTAGATTAGTAACTATTTGCCACCGTACTTTATTCCAAGACAGTTTATCATTTCGTTCTTATTTAGAAGATTTGATACAAATTAAGTTAAAACTTTTATTACGGTATAAAAGTTACTTGCGTCATCTGGTGGGAAAAATCGTGGCAAACATAATATTTTGCGGCAAATGTATATTGCTGTAGTGAATGTTTTAAGTAGAATCATATTTTTACACACTGCCACTTTGACATAGAAAATACTGTGACATTTTTCATAAAATAAATAAATCAAATAAGAAAATTTGAGGGCAAAGCCCACAGCTACTCATTAATTTGAAGGCAACCAACTACAAGGCGCCATATTAAAATCAAAAACTCTAACTATTTCAAAGTTTTTTAAACAAATATCATAAATATACACAAAAAAAAAACATATGTAACACGTAAAATTTATGAAATTATGCAAACATACTTTTGTAAGCAAATGTACAAAGTTAATTATGTGCAAATCAGACGAATTAAAAATTTTATACAAATGCTAGATTAAATGGCGAATAGCATGCAGTAAGCATATGCCAGCTAACACTAACCATGTTAATATAAAATGGAAATGTAGAATTCTGCAAAACTTTTTAATGAATACGCATAGTTAGTTAGTATGCTCTTTTGACTATGTAATTCCATTTGACTAGCGCTATTGTGAGCTGCTGCACGGCATTGTGTGTGAAATATAAAAAATGAGAAGAGAAATAAAACTACTGCTAGATATAAAAAAAATTTTAGCAAATATGAATGTGGAAAATATAAATTATGGCACAAAGTTACATGAAATGTGTGCATAGCGTTGTGACATTAATTACTTACTTCATTAGTGAGCCTAATTGTGCGACTCAAAAGCGAAAATTCGCATGTATGTGAGTGCCGATGTGCATGTGTGCGGTTAGAGCGGTAGTTACTATTGGCTTTAATATACTGAATGTGGCACTGAATATATACATATGTAGATAATAACGATAATATGTTATAATATAGTAGTTTTGTGTACTAGTTGTCGCGGAACTACTTTGGTATTGATATGAGGTTGATTGAAGATGGAACATTCGCAGAATTTAACATGAACTTAGGTATTATATGATTATATGATGACTCATTATTTATATGTACTCAAAAAAATATATTATGTGGTAGAAGCTTGGTAATGGACGATATATGAAATTATGTTTTTCCAATAAGCAGTATTACCAAAATATTAGGTCTAATAAAAATAAATCCATTATTTTTCAAGTAGATGACTTTAGTCATCTTGTATCTCAGGTTATATAAGTGCAATTAGATTACGCAATACAACGTTAGAAAAATAAAAATTTCGTACAAAAAATATCTCTCAGACAGTTTTGTGTATACTTGACCCTGTATTGTTTAAACACGTGTCAATGAAGAACACCAGCAAAGGGGAAATACGCCATATTATAAATTTTCGCTTCGATGAAGGTTAGAAAACGCACTAATGTACGCACCGATTCGGATTTGCTGAATCATTGCGAAATCATTCATTATAAGCTACTCTTCTACGGCCAAACTCTTAACTCGTATCTATCAACAATCATACACCCAGAAGTGGCCAGCTTTTTTCAATAGGAGATTACTAACTTTTTCTGTAAACGAACGACTTTGCCATACCATAACAGCAACGAAGCGACTTTTTATAAAAAAAGTTGATATTTCGATTTCAGATTTTTTGAAAAAAAAATACAGTGTGCGTAGGACATAATAAAGTAAGTTTCCACCAAATGTCGTGAAAGAAAAAAAATTTTTGTTCAAGAAAAAACAAGAAACCCAAAAATTTGGTTATTTCAATTTTACACCTAAATTTTGAGTCTATGTGAAAAAGTTCACAATACAAAGGCTATAGACCTTTTAATTATCTACAACATTGTCATATAACATGTTTTTGTAGGACCCGTAATTTTGCCGTAAATCGAGATAAGCCATTCTTAACTCTTAAAAATTCGGCCACGTCTCTTCTATTCGTTTTCCCGAACTCAGATCGTCAGCAAATTATTTTCCCCTTAATGTTTATCATTTTATCTTTCGTTTCCGGTGGATTTCAATCTATTATAATTTTTTTGTTTTTTTTTATCATTTTCAAAGGCACCGATTAATTTTTGCAGCAGCATCAGTGGCTTTACTTGAAATAAGTATTTGTGATCTTTCATAATAATTAAATTATACAGTTAATATTCAAATGCAGTGATCTAATGAAATTAGTATAAAAAAGTGTATTGATTAACATTGCTTTCAAATATGCAGCTAGCATTTGGAAAATTATGAGTTGAATTTTATGCTTTAATTGAAGGATTCGATGTGCTGCATATTTTAGTTGTCTCATAAATATTTACATAATAATTTGCATACAACCCGTATGTGTAACTGCATGCATCAACACACACACACGCTCACACATCCTCAAAGGCAAAGCAGCTGATGGTGCAATCAGTGAAGCGTAATTGGCAGCCGCCACCAATGTCGACGGCTAGGCCAAAACTAAGCCAAATCAAGTCAAAGCAATCGAACGAGCTGCGCATGTATGTATGTGTGTGCAGCTGCCGCAAGCGTAGCGATTCGTTGCCACATTTTTTATTCGCACATACTCTATGCACATATTTGTGCGGTGTGTGTGTGTGTGCATAGCATGTGTATTTAACAAACTTCGTGCATAATTTATTTGCATAATAAATATGAGCATTTAAATGATTTTTTTTTTCAATTTGCTATTGCCATCGATGCCTGGTCGGACAGTGTGTTATTTGCTGGTTATAACTATGTTATGTATTTTGAACATAAATGGTATGTATGGTATATTGAATATGTTTTGTTTAGCAGTTGAAATGCGGGTGAGAACTGAAGTAGAGTTTTGCGATGAAATGGTTTTCAAGTAAAACTAGTATTAAAGAGTAACCAGAGCTTATTTGCAGTTGATTTCTACTTTTTATCACTTATTTTCTTTCTTCTACCTTATATCCGGAGGTTTCAATGCCAATTTAAATTAAAAATGCCGCTCGTAATTGTCCAAGGTTTAGTCTACCCATTGCCCTTCTAAAACAAATTTGGAAGTTTGTATTAAAGTAAATATTTCTTAAAATATTTGGCCTACAAAATGTAAGGAAATATGAGCTGAAGCCAAGAGACGTTGAAAGACGATTCTGTAAGTCAGAAATATTGTTGGAGCGCTACAAAAAGAAGTAGTTTTTGCATCGGCTTGTGACCGCTGATGAAATATGGATTCATTACGACAATCTCAAATGATAAAAACCAAATGCGAAACTGATCAACCAGCCAAATCAATGGCAAAGCCAAAAATCAAAATAAAAAGGATTATAAGGGCGTGCTATATCATGAGCATCCAGACTGGGTAAAAACTTTAATGGGGAATGCTCCCGATTACCAAAAAACGCTGTCTGGAATACGGTTCACATCAAAAAAGGACATCAACAATTTATTTGATTCTTTCTTGACCGCTAAGCCGGCGTAATTCTTTTCGGATGAAATCCACCAATTGACAGAAAGCTTGAAAAATGTTATAGCTTTGGATCGAAAATACTTTAGCACAAATTTTTTTTGTCAATAAACGTTGAAATTTTGAAACAAAAAACAAGAAAATAAGCTTGGTGGAGATCCTTGTCAAATAAGAAAGCTTTCCATACAGGAACTTGATTTTAATCGGTTATATGGAAATTATATGCCATAGTGAGTCGTTATCGGAGTTTCTGACAAATGCGCACTTTCTTGGGAAGTAAAGGATGTGTGCAAAATTTTAGAATGATATCTCAAAAACTGCCAGACTAATGTACATATGTTTACAGACAGACAGACGGACAGGCAGATGAGCATGAATAAATTGACACAGCTCGTCTAGCCGATCATTGATATATTAACAATAAAATAAGAGTATCAGATGTTTCCTTAAGGGTGTTGCAAATTTTGTGGCAATCTTAATGTTATTAGTTCAGGGTATATGAATCAAGTTATATTGGTAAAGAACATATATTTAAGATCAAAAACATTTATTTAATTTTAAAATTTAAAACTTTTATATATTATTATTTCTTTGATTACATCACCAAATCTCTCAGTTCCAACTGGGATACCAAACAAGTTAAAATATATCTATGCGCTCACTTAATGCATAATAATAAAATGTAACCATATAAAACGTAGAAGTTTTATGTAAGTATATACCCTCATACATATATATATATATATATGTACATATTTAATAATACGTGAGGTAAGAATATAAATTTAGTTGCATAAATTTGTGTACCAATAAACGGCATGCATGATTGCTTTCAGTTACCGGTTATTACCTGAAGCAAATCGACATTTTTTCCACAAAATATTATGTAAAAATAAAATTGAATTCAAAATTAAATTAAATGCGAATCAATAATGGAACGCCAATAATTCATTAAAATATTGCTTTCTATTAAAAATTATTTTTTTTTAGGTCTCAGTATACACAATTCTTTATTAAACAGAAATTTGCTAATTAATTCTGCAATGACCTTAGTCTTTAAGTCCAAGGAATCTTTTTTTTTTTCAAAAACATTTTTAATTTAATTTGAAAAGCAATATTTAAATGTCAGAGTAATTATAAATCCAAGAGGATTTCTCAGAATTATGGCTATGTGTGCGCAAACTCTTTGAACTTTTTTTAACATATTTTTTAACAGACCAAGTGTGGATCCGGTATTTATTTCTGGGTGGTTGGGGGTTGTTTCCTTCCCACATATTTTTGATGCTAATGTTACTATTTAAATTCGTCTGAATTTGAGTTAAAATATCCGATTTAGTTTTTGATACCCAAAATCCGCCACTGAGATAGATTGTAAGTCGCAGACAAATTTTATTACAAAGTACTGATTTAGTTTGATGGCTTATACATTAATTAGTAAAATCTTAGCTTGTAATTCATTCCACACTAGTAATTTTCTCTTAATACCCCCCGCCTTTTATATACATATGTAACTCTTGGCAGTTGTGGTTTGTTTACTAAGTTTGCACTATATTTGTTGCTTCATAATTTTTGTCGGTATATAAGCTATGAATACAATTCTAAAAATAATTTAATATTTTTTTATGTAATATGGTTTAATTTTTGAATAAAATATCGCTAATGTTGCAATCTTTATTTTCGAAATATTCATTTTTACCCCATTTTCCAACACTTTTTCGAACAAGTCCTGCCATATAGCGATGATTTTGGCAAAATAATGCCTTGTGATTATTGATAGTCGAGGAATTACTGGCGTTCGCCTTGCGTTTAATAACCTAATAAAATTAACTTAACGTTACTCAAATGTCGAGATCTGTATGGTCAGTCATCTTAATATTTTTTTTTTTATTACTTAAACAATATTATTTAAACATTCATTAGTATTCCCCTGTATTCTAAGCATCCAGAATGATCGGGCGGCAATATTTTCTATGTTATCGGAAAGTAATTCCACTGACGCCAAACTGCTGAGCGCTGTGGAGTTAATAATAATTCAAAAAAAAAAATTTTGGGGACACTACTTTCTTACTACACTACTCTCTGACATCTTCAGCATGGCGATTAATATATAAAATTATATTGCATTGAGGTTTTGAAAATGTATCTAACCAACTCATCCGGTAGCTAAATTTCAAAGTTATTCGTTATTTGTAAACTAAAATAAAATATGACCCACCCTGTATACCCACACAAATTGTATTAGCCGTGAGCACTTATTGCCATTTGCATAGTTATATGGATAACTAATTCCTTAGCGTGCCTAGCGTGGCTCAGGCGATATCCTAGTAGCTGGATGTTCCGACAGCGTTAAGATTGGGATAATTGTACAGGTGTATATATACAGATCGCAGAAATTCTGCTATTTTCATGGTTTACATTTACGCAACTGGTTTCTTAAGTATAATCATATCATATGCCTATATGTAAATACAATCTCAAGCTGTGCTTTTTACCAGTACGTGCTGAGGAAACATGCTTGGAGCCCAGGACTGTACAAAGAATATGTTTGAGTGTTTCCAAGTAAATATGATAGGTTTCGCAACCACAGTGCTCATATACATACCATATATTATAAATCATGGTACTGTACTATTTACACTGGACACATCAGGATTTAAATTGTTTATGGGGGTTTGTCTCACGTTCTGAATATGGAGAAATATATTCGACTATCTCATTGTCTGCCTTCAGTTGGTAATATCGGAGCTTTATGAAATGAATTGAAACCCTGTTGAATCAATGTTTGGGAAGATCACGCTCTCGACAGAAGCCCTTAAGTCCATCAAATACAGATATTTCAAATTTGAATCTTAGTACTACAAACCATTAAAGCTTCGTATAAAATTCAGTTTTCACAGTAACTACAAAATATTATAAATTCATAAGCAAAGAAAATTTGCTGCCAATCAAAATGGAATAAAATTGCAACTGATGCCTATCGACTTAAAAAGCCAATGAATAGTTGTGCATAATTTCGTTAATTGCCGATAAATTATTTAAAAAAAAAGTAAAATTTTCAATTAAAAATTTAAAACTACTGGCTTATCATAGAAAGCTTTAATAACGCATTGCTAGTTTTTGGTCAAAAATAAACTTTCGCAGCTTACTATAACAACAAACAATATTCTGAAGTTGTTGTAAATATTGTTTAGCGTCTACCAATAGGGATGACGTGATTTGACAGCTCTTGTCGGTTATGTTTGTTTATGGATTTGTGTAAAATTTTGTCAGTGTGCTCAGTAAGGCTTGGAAATTCTCCAAGATTATTAAGCAAATCCATATTATTTCGTCAACGAAGAAAATTATCGCTGTTGGTGTGAGTCAAATCTCTATTCCAACATAAGATGCGCTGCCTCATACTTTACGTGTAAAGTTGGGCGACTCGTTAATTTTGAGAAGTGGCCCTGTCAAGTGCACGCCAAAATCATGCGATTTAACGCCTCTAGATTATTTTGTCTGGGGTTATGTTAAAACATAGATTCACGCCAATCAACCAGCAACGCTTGAGGAGCTCAAAGATAACGTTGAACGTACTATAGCCGAAATTTCATGTGTGGAGATGCGTTATGCAAACGAAGCCGTGATGGCTATTTGACCGATATTTTGTCCAAATTATATATGGTGTAAAATTATCTGCATAACAAAAAAAGGCAGCACTCATTTTGACCAAAATTAAGTGTTTTATTTCAATCTAACATCACGTCGTTCTTGTTGGCAGACCCTTTATATTTAACATGAAAATGAGTGCTGTAAAAAAAGTTTAATTGAAAATATATTAATTAATGTTTTTGTTAATAATTCAAAATATTTGCTATGAATTTCACAGCATAATAATACAAATTTTGGGCGGCATTTGCACTTTCTGTTTGCCCATAAATCTATTATTGTGCCAAAATTGAGCGGTCACCGATATGTAAACAAGTGATAATAAATTTTAATTAAAATTTAAATACGCCATTTTGATTTATGTACTTAATGGTAAACACATACATATACATATATAAATGTTATATGATGTAATAATTGTAAAGAGCTTAAGTCAACTTCAGTTAATGGCAGCAATTTCAATTGCGCTGAACAAAACCTAGTTGTGAGAAACCTGCAATAACTGTAAAATATATATGAATCAAGTGATCGGAGTTCTACTGGAAAACAAAATGCATCACAGAGTTAAATGCTACTTGTGCTATTTTAAAATATCACTGATATATAATCATATTATTAATTATGTGTTTTTTGTGTCATTCTCACAGCACAAAACACGTATTTTTAAAACTGAATAGCAACAAGTAAGTACGAGCTATAATCGGGTTTACCCGAATATTTTATACTCTTGCGACGTGCAAAGATACCTCAAAGGCACTATTTGTGCTAAGTTTTATCCGAATATATTTATTGGTGCTTGATTTGTATACTGAAAAGGGAAAGAATCATATGAAATTTAAAATTGTACTATATGGGAAGTAGGCGTGGTTGTGGTCAGATTCACAATGTGACATAGATGTGTGATGTGCCATGATCGTCAAGATAACAATATATATACCGAATTTGGATGAAATTGATCGAGTAGGTCCGGAGATATGTGATTGCACCTAAATTAGGGCGGTGCCAAGCCCATTGTCCAATTTTGACCCCGGCTCCTATAAAGGCCTCTTGTACCATCCTGTGTGAAAAATTAAATATTTATGGCGCATTCAGTAATTTATTACGCTTCAAGTAGTTTTTAACAAAACCGTTATAATGGGAGAGGACGAGGTTATAATCCGATTTCCTCAATTTTCACACTGCCGATAAGAATTTTTATATGATTTGTCCCAAGCGAATTTAGTTATTTTGGCTTTAGTGGTTTAGGTGATACGTACATTTAACCTTTTAGTCCACATGTGTCGCTTACTACTGCAATCCCCTGTACCAAATTACAGTCTTATATATTAATTTAGTGCGTAGTTATGGTATTTTTTAAGTTTTCGATCAATGGCGTTTTGTGGGCGTGGCAGTGGTCCGATTACGCCCATCTACGAACTTACATCTTTGACAAGGAGTTCATTATGATATCTCAATTTTTACTCAAGTTATCGCTTGTACAGAAGAACAGACAGACAGTCACTCGGATTTCAACTCGTCTCATCATATCTAACTCTGTTATTTTTAGGTGATACAAGTAACCGTTAGGTGAACTAAACTATTTTACTCTGCAGCAACATGTTGCAAGAGTACAAAAATAATAAATATTTTCGGTGTTGGCAAACAATTTTCTATCGTCAATTCTGCAACAAAGAGTGCTTAGTGTGAAAAGCCAGTAAATGAGCGTCCTGCTCTAAATACTTTTTAATTGCGCCATTTTCTAATGACCATCAGATGCACTCATACATAAGCGTATGCACACATGTGCTCTGTGTGTGTGTGCGCTCTCATTAGTTATTAGTGTTGGGCATCAATGAGCGCAATCTGGCAGCGCAAAGCTGTCGGATGATTTATTAAATCGGATTCCGGTGGCTTAACTTTAGCTGTTCGATTTTCATTGTTTAGTTGGCAATAAATTGCGGAAAAAAGTTTGCAATAATTTCCACCAAAAATACTGTTTGATGAAATTAGGTCATTTCCGAGAACATTTTGGTTTTGGTTTTTGTTTTTTTTTGTCTTTGTTGTTCGGTTGTATGCCAAAGATTTATGGCGAATTGATAATTTCGTGTTTTTAAATTAAAATTTATTTATTTGCAATAAAATAAAAGAATTTTTATCAAAACGAGCTTTCATAGAACATTTCGCGTGTGATTTTCCTTCCTTTCGCGTTTGAAATGTATAACACGTGCGAAAGTGTGTCATTTCCTTGTACAAATATGATTTATGGAATTTAATGATATTTTTTTTTACACTTTTTTTTAAATAAAATGTTGTCAATTCAACATTTATTAAATACCAGTTTTCACAAAGAAATGTTATCGTACAGAGTTTTCAAAATTAAGTATTAAGATCACAGCTGGAGACTTCGTGAAGGCCTTCATATTTTCCGTTAAATAGCAGCACACACAATTCGCATATATAGAGGGCTCAGGGATTTCAGGAGTGTTTTTTAATAGTAGAAAGTCGATGTCTAACTTCAAAACTACTTTTTATGTTGATAGCTTTAAAAGATACATATTTGTGACTTTACTTTATTGTAGGCTCCCCCTTATTAAATTTTTAACGAAAATTGAGTTTATAACGAATTTATCAAATGGATGTTATTATCCGAAAAATATTTTTATAAAATAAAGTTGCCACCTTAACTCTTCATTTAATTTTGATTTGAGGTAAGCACACTTTAAAAGCGCCTTATCCAAAAACAACAACCACAGCGCAGCTAAATACACTGAGTACACTTGCTGCTCATTAGCAGCTCTAGCAATCAACATTAGAAGTAACAGTTATCAAAAAGCGTTTTCATAATACCACCACATACACATTCACCCATCTCTAAAAACGCACACATATCTAGCTGCACAAATACACAAAACACAACTATGTGGTTTTATAAATTTTTTGCACTATTTCTAATGAAAGATTTATCCAAAGATTTGCTCAAAGAGTCGAAAACCTTGCTGGCATGCTTATGAGCTTTCTTGGTAATTTGCTCTCATTAAGCCGCTTATTTGGCTGGCAAAGTGCAGTGGTTCACCGCATGCAGCGGCAGCAGCAGCGACTAATCAAAGTTGCTTGGATGTGCATTTAATGTCGCATCTTTTCATTGCACTCGCAATCTTACTCTTCAGGTTGCAAGCAAATAATTCTCTGTGCTCATGTGTAAGCGATCTTTATCGCAGCAAAGACGTTTATGTGTGTAATCTGCTCTCATTTTGAAAACTACTTTATGACGCCATAATGAATTGCTGATTTATGGAATATTTACTAATGAAGTGCTGATTAAAAGTCACGCCTTATCTACCTCTTTGTCGGATTAAGTTGAACTGCTGGGTTTAAAGGATTTAATATTCATTCAATTCGGCTATGTTTATGCATAATTTTGAACGCAATTAATAAATTAATTTGTTAAATAAGTCAAGCATTCAATTAAGTTTTTGTTTTTCTTTACAGAAATCTGCACTGAAATTTGTGTAGCCATTGGTGAGTAAATTAATTTTATGCTGATAAATAAATATTTATACTATTTATAAATTGCCTTCACATTTGTGAAAAAGTGCTTCATTCTAGAAGACAGTAAAGCAGTAAAAAAGCTAATATAATTGCTTCTGAAGGTGGTTGTTAAGATGCAATTTTAATTATGATAAATTTTATACTCACATGTTATTGTTGTTGTGTTTAATAAATAATCAAAATAAACCTGAAAACAATACGTTGCCAGCGAAGTTGTCGTTAATTTTGACAATGGTAACTTCTATGGCGTTGGGCTTCCCTTAAACACTCTGATTGATATTAAAAAGGTAATTTGTGAGAAGATTTACCCAGAATATCTATGCCAAATGTTTTTAAGTTCGATATCCAGGATTTGTATTAGAAAAGCGAAAGAAACTTTATGTAGCCAGATGCTATTTTTAATAGCTAAAATTAATAGCGATATATCAGCGAACGCAACCCTACATAACGGCAAAACTATTTACTTCTACTTCAACGTTAATTAGGTGAAGTGGGTGCTGGGGTGCTCCAAGTGATTCTATATTTATCGATTTTTGTATGATCATGAACATCCCCTATGTTGCTACTTGCATTATCACGTTTAGTGATGTTCTTTGTAGATAATTGAAGAAGAGCGAATTTTTATATAATATTAGAATATAGATACAGTTTCTACTATAGGTGACATACAATTTGATCAAAGCATTCAGTGAAGCTCGTGAATTCATCGAAATCTTGCCTTATGCGAGTCTTCCAACCACCTACGTCAATGATGATAACAGCAAAAACTTTAAAGAATCAGTGCTTGAAAATTCTCGTATTGGCATCAAGCAAATAGCAGAGGATCTTAGCATCTCTCAAGACATTTTGGTTAATTTTTGGAAATGAAGCGAGAATCGTATCAAAAGACCTACATAAAGCTTTGAAAAAATGACGCCCAGTAGAGGTCGCAAAAGAGATCCTTGAAAACTAAAGCTAAAAGCCCTACAATCATAAAAAGAATCATTACTGATGATATGAGGCAGATTTGCAAATATGAGGTCGAAACTGTCCAACAATCTAGTGAATGGAACTTCAAAAATGAGATAAAATCGAAAGAGTCAAAGTTTGATTACCGTGCTGTACTTCACCATGAATTCGTTTTATAAGATCAAACGGTCAATATTGAATACACCATGACCATTTTGAGGCGTCTAAGTGGAGCAGCTCATCCGACCGTGGAAAAAAGATTGTGGATAGAAAATTCATGAATTTTTCGCAACGATAATAAGCCGTCACATTCTATCAAGATTATGACTGACTTTTTTAACAAACGTAAAGTTAGAAGACGAGAGTTATCGCTCAACCACTGTATTTGCGAGATTTGGCTCCCTGTGATTTTTATCTGTTTGATATTGATTTGGTAGTTAAAGCTCATTTTCATTTTGAAGACATTTTGGTTTTGAAAGAGGTGATAACTGTTTAAATAATACTTAGATTTTACAAGAGCACTCTTTGTTGAGTAAGTTGTCATGAATATATCAAAATATTTATCTCAGTGACTTATATTCTCCATATATCTCACGCTTATAATATAGAGGAAGCATTGATGTTGTAGCATTTTATATTTTCTAATAATTTCGCGTGTTGGCCCAATTTCCGGAAAAGCGAAAGTAAAAGTTTGAGCAACAGAAAACAATATGGACTCCGAATTGATTAAAATATATTTGAAAACAGTTGGAAATAAACTACTGAATTTGAGAATAAAATAAGTAGGTGAATTTTCAGAGAACACGCTTCTTTTGAAGTGTCACAATAATGAGCACAATTCTTAGCAAATAAAACTTAATAGCAAATTGCTATTTTACATAACAAAACAAAGTGCCATAACCTTAAATTCTTTCAAGTTTCATTCCATTTAATTAAATTACAATCCTTTCATTTGGCTTTCGCTTTGATTTAATCATTTGTGATCTTTAATCAGGCGCTCTGGACGTTTTTGTGATTGTGTGGAAATAATGTCTTCACTTTTACAGCCACTTGCATTAATTAATGCTTTGCAAAAGAGAGAAACGCGACAATTTAACAACGTCTTCGACTACATTTCTCACATTCCCAGGTCATTTACAACGATTTCAACTCATTTCTCATTTCATTTCGTTTGCTCTGTTTTGTTTTAATGTTCTAGAGAGTGAACAGTATTAATACTTAATACGCGCGGCGCAAAGTGACTCTATCCAATGTCCACTTTGTGTTGCATTCCTTTGGATTGGCGCTGGTCGTTGTTGCTATTTTTGTTGACATAGCTGTTGCATTTATTGCTAGAATTGCCGCCACCGATGTTGTTATCTTATCAACAACGGTAACTTTTAAATAGTTTTTACTCTCGTGCATTGAACGGACGGTGGAGTAAGGCGCAAAACCTTCTTTGCCTGAAAGTCGAAAGCGAAAGACTGGAAAGCGCAAAGCGAAAACTGACAGCGTGCTACAAGCGTAGCGGTGTACGGTCAGAAAGGTTGGACGCTACGTCGGCGACAAGTTGAGATATTAAATGCACAACCTTGTAAGTGGATGGGTCAACGCTTAGTTTAGGAGTTTGCTGCTTCAGTTGGTTTTGTAATTTCACTTTTGCTGGTTGTGATTGCTTGTAGAACTTATTTTGTTGTTGCTTTGTTTTGTGCTTTTACAGGATCTTATCTGTTGCGCACACAACAAGCTTTTGTTTTTAGCGATTAAGCAACTAAGGCTACTCACATACGATACAACTGGTGGTGCAACATTTTGGATGATGTTGAAGATCTTAGATCCAGTTAGATCTTAGATGATGACTCGAACAGCACGACCTCAGGTGTGGTATTTTCTAATGAAAACAAAAATAAAAATAAAAACTGCTGCATCGAAGCTAGTACCGTTCACAGCCTCATGTTTTCTTACAAGAACTCGTTTTTGATCGGTTAATTTGTATGGCAGCTATACGCTATAGTGGTCCGATTGGAACAATTTATTCGGATATTGTGTTGTTAGTTTGAGGAATAAACTGAATTTCGTGAAGATATCTTGCCAAATAAAAACGTTTTCCGGACAAGGACTTGATTTCCATCGGTCAGTATGCCAATGTATGGCAGTTATTTGATACAAAAGTTCGATAACGGCAATTCGGACAAATGAACGGCTTCTTGGGGTGAAAAGGACGTGCTCAAAATTTCAGATGTATAACTCAAAAACGACGTGTCCTTCTGTTTGTTACAAACTTCGTGGCCGCTATCACCACTACTTTGTAGCACAAACGTTTTTGTTTAAACAAAAAATGATAATGATTCACAAAATTTTCGGCAACAGAGTTCTCACTGGGTGTCTTTAATTTCGTGCTCACCTACACAGTGGTCTAAAAAGTTAGTATTTTTTATTCATTTGCAAATCCTCATGAGTTTCATTTTCAAGCGTACGACGAAAACAAGTCATACGCTTTCTCACTCTAACACTAAACTCGACATTAGCCTTTTGCACTAATTCCCTCATTTGCTTTCATCAAAGTCGTCATTTTTTTATTTTAACTCGTTACTTGCGCTTTCGTACTTTTCTTACATTATTTCACTTTTAATTTTAATTTCTATTTTTTTCTGCTTGTCAACTTGTCTACTTATCCCGGGTAATAGAAGTCATCATTTCAGTCGGTGTATAATAATGCGCATTATATCGCAGTCAAACGAATGCTTTTAGAAGTTCTAATAATACGAGTGAAAGCTACACGGCAAAGCAAGCAGAATATATTTTTGTCTAAAAATTCCATATAGTTTAATGTTCACATGGAGAACTTATAAAATGTGGTAACTATATAGTATTGTTTGTGATGTAATAACTGTGCCAGTAGCCACCGAATCTTTCATGGAGACCCTCTGCTTTCTGAGATAGCCTTCAGATTAGTCTTTGGATATAACATAATATTTGTATTATAGCCAGGTCTGGACAGATGCTGTCGATTACTGTTATTATTTGGAGCACATAGTTTCTTTCTCCATTGGCTCAAATGATTTAAAAATAACCACAGAGTGAAAAATCGATTGATCGAAATTATTACTAGTTAATGAAAGCTCTCTAAAAGCTTTTCTCATTCATACGGAGTTTTTCTCAACACAGAGTGTCTACTTCTCAATTAAGAAAGCTTTTTATAAATTTTCCATGTTCTAATAAAAATTTCAAAATCTATTTTAGCAGTGTTTGCCATTATGACTATCTTTTCCAGACATATTCAAGTATAAGTATGTATTTAAGCAGTGATTGCCTTGACCATTGAACCATAGCTAGACTTTTTACACTTTTTCTCGATAAAATGCAACTGCAATGGCGTCCAACTTATGTATTTGCGTTTAACTGTACTTCTTTCTTGGCGAAGATGACTAGCCGTTATGGCGTATGCTTTTTGCCGTCATTTGCTACTCGGTTCTTGTGCTAGACAATTAGTTCTTAATTTACGATTTGCATTGCAGTCTGATGTCTAACCGGGCAGCAGCAAACAGTGTCAGGTGTATATGGTATAAATACAATATGTTTCTAAATATATATACATAACCATATTTAGAGGCGCATTTGAAGGCAAGGTAGCGCGCAACCGCGTAAAAGGCGTAAAAAGCAAAACTGGCTTTCATAAAAAGGACCTGACAGCTAGACAAACGAATTCGAAAAGTTTTGCCATTCAGCAAATGAAAAACACAGCTAGAAAAAGTACGAAAAAAATACTAAAAGTCAATGGCAAACTTTCTTCTATTACTTTTACTTGTTTATCTATTTGCTTTTAAGTGGTTTCGCTTTTCTAGTGATTTAAATTTTTTTTCTGGTGGTTAGGATGTTTTACCTGGTGTGTTCTCATTAAACTTTTGAAATGGTGCATTCTTTTGAATTTTGTTGTATTTATTTAGTTGAGGGAAAAATATAGTTTTTTAAAAATTACTTAAAGCCCTAAAAGAATAACGGTTCTTAGAGATTAATTATGGCATGTATTTTCGCTATGTGATTAGAAAGCTTATATAGCTTTCTATTATTTTATTGCGGAAGACTTTCATTATTTTCTTGACAAGAAATACCCAATGGACCAAATTATCTGGATATATCCAAGAAATTTAAAATATTTCATTCGCAGGAATTGAAATATATGAAAATGAAAAAATTGCTTTAATTAGGTTTCATTGTGAGAGAGAAGGTAAATCATATTCATCATCCAATTTTGCTGAGGAGATACTTTCATGATTCCAGAGCTGAATTTAAGTAATTTGAGTAAAACCCCATTGAGTAGACTTTCTGAAAATTCTGATTTCTAGAGTCCGTTGGTAAATATATTCAACATCATTTGATTGGAAGCAGAGCATTCGCTGAAATATTGCTTAAATGCTGCCCCACCAGAGCTCAAACCGTGTTTCTAATGATCTGCTTCTAACTATTCTTCGGAATTGAAGAATTTAGAATTTGAGGATTTGAAATATTTATAAGTCGATATCCCTAATAAGTCGATATCCCTAATATCCCTAAGGCCACAGATTCAGTGACTCTATTATCTTATAATCTAAGGCGTATGATAATACGCAGATGTTATACCTAGGTTCAGACTTAACATATGAGAGAGAGAAAAAAATTATCTCCACCTGAGAATGATGAAGTCCACTTTTGAGCTTGATTTGAAGAGTGTAGCTATGTGTACAGACAAATCTTGATCAAATCTGTATATGATAATTTCAGTGAAATTTTCTTCCTGAGCACTTGCTACACTGTCTTTATACAGCCAAGTTGATCAAAACACACACCATCCATAATTCCTTGTCAATGCAATGTTCAATAAAGCAATGGTGGCAGAAGCATATAATACAACAGCAATTGAACGCAAGAAATGGGAACGCAATAATTATTGTTATAAAATCACTACTCCAAGCCTTTCAAATGCATGAGGAAACCGCCTACAGCTAAGACTACTAATTTACCGAATGCTTACCGTGATTGAGCAGAGAGTGTTTCGCTTCAAACAATGAAACAAAAAATAAGAAGTAAGGAAGTTAAATTCAGTCCGAACTACGCAGTGTTTCCAACTTCAAAATATATGGCGAAACTATAGTTTCAAAGAAGAAGGTCCTTGAAGAAAGGACTTGTAGATGCAGATAGCCTGTCCCTTTTTAATGTCATCGCAGAACAAGTATATTTGAGGTGCAAATACCACGGTGTCTCCATCTCAAGGCCGCAGAACAGACAGTTCTCTGTTCACTTATAACTCGTTTATTAACCCCCACAGGCTGTACCCTCACAGGAAACCTGAAGAAGAACTTAGCTTAAAAAACACTCGGAAAACCATCATGGATAAAGAGAATTTGATTCACGCTCCATTTATTACAATTTTTCAGAATTTGGAGTTTTATGCGACTGACATTCTATACAGTTATGTGAAAGAAGACCGTAGTCGTTGCCAGATTAGTCAAATTAAAGCGTTGTTAAGCGCTGTTCTATGCTGAATTACATAAAGTGAGGGCGCTGTTGTTTTATTATGTAGCCGGTTTAATTTTCTCGAGCTTTCCTAACGTATTTGTCATTTATCCGCGCAGCTTATCATCATTTTCACGTATTGCATTCAACCGTTAAATTAGCAGAATTCCGCAAAGAAGCAATCAACTCGTTGTACACGGGTATAAAAACAAACGGGGACAACGCTGACGTCGCCACGCGCATGTCAATAATGACGTTGCAAGCTATGAGTATGCCAGTGGCATGCCACACATTTTTAAAAGCATTTTGTAATTATAGCAAAATGCATTTATGCATGTGTGCTACCTGAACGCGGTCGGGATAATGATTCCGTGCAAATCCATATACCAAAGGATGCACAGAATGTGGAGTAAGTGAGTACGTACGACTCGCTTTTGTGGCAGCGCAATCGCTAAACAATTTTCGCGTAAAAATAGTAATAATAGTGCGATGAAATCACGAAACTTATACTATGGCGACTGGTGAAAGCCTTTAAATTTATTAAAATTCACTTTTAATAGCTTATTTGCATGCGAGTGGGAAAATTGCCTCAGCAAGCGCGTGGAATGGCGCAGGAGAGTCATGAAGAAGGCGGTGAATGTGGAAGCGGCATTAGTGCAACAACATGACAGCCGACATGACAAAGCTACTGTGCGGGTAAAGAATTTAAATTTGCAAGATAAAGTCTGTAAAAAAAGAACAGTTTCGAAACAGCTACTACATGCATATTATCCAAGCTCACACATATACATATGTACTTGCATAATAAATATTTTTATATCTGCTATAAATGTTGGTAGTGTGTGGGCGTATCTGTGGCAAATTTCATTGGCATGCTGTCGGCTGTCGAGCGTCGCATCTCTACCTGCTAGAAGTGGCGTTTGATATGAGTCAGATTGCCCTTTTCTAACTTCAGTTTTTGCCAGCTAAATTTGCGTGCCTTTGTCACGTGCTCCCTCCTGAGACTACGGCGAAGACGCTAGTCACAACCGGTGAGCAAAACCAGCAGCGGCGCGTAAAACCGACAGCAACAACTGCAAAGCTAAACGCATAGCATGTTTGTGCCCTGTTACGGACAAGCTGCCAACAAGCAAAACTGTGCGTGTGTTTGTTGTGGAAAGTCAAATGTCATGTTAGTGTCATGTTTTGCGTTTGTTCGGCTTCATTTTCCTCGCACGTTCGCTTTATTTGTATGTTTTTTTTTGTTTTTGCTGTATTGCGCTCAAATTTGCGTAAAGGCATGCAAATAGTTACTTATTTGTGTTTATGTATTTATTTATTTTTGCTTAAGGTGAAAGCTATCTACTTTACCCTGACGTTCGTGCCTGGAGGCAAGCATATTTGATTATGGCCTTTTAATAGACGACAGTGTGTGTGAGACTGTTTTAGATGATAGAATGACACGGTGCTACTGTCATTTATAGCTGAGTCTCACACCCGCAAAGTTCAGCACCCCCTCTCTTTATATGATCTTCAGCTTTAAATATTAATAAAATTATTCTCGACTTCTGAAACAAGATGCGAACAGTTTCTTTATTTATAAAGGCTTTTGTAAGAGTTCCTGTTATAGACTTAGTCTTAGCAGCGTATTGCTCTGAAATATTCTAATAGCCATTTTCATATTAATATCGATATTTAGGGTTTCCCATTGTTTGCTGTTTTTTCGAAGACAACCTGAGTAATCTAATCCAATTCTGTTTTTTCTTAAAACATTTGCCTCTTTTATATTTTTAATTTATGAGAATATTCAAAACTATTACTTGTTAATACAATAGAATAATTTCAAAATTATATAGGGTGTAATTTTAAAGGAATAAATTTTCTAGAACTATAGCTGCCAAATCAGATGTAAAATCAGCTGTCAAAGTATAAACGTGGTCCACACTACTGACAGTAGTTAGTAACCACTACTTCCAGGCTACCCAATTTTATATAGTGTCCGGCAAGATGGTCAAAAAAAGAGATTACCATAATTTCGTCCCTTACTTTGTTTTTTTTTTTTTGTTAGCACGAAGTTTGTAATACCCAGAAGGAAATGTCGAAAACCCTATAAAGTATATACATAAATGATTAGCAAGACGAGCTGATCCGATTTAACCATATTCATCTGTTTGTATGTCTAACTGTATATATATATAACAAGTCCCTCTGTTTTTTAGATATCGACCTGAATATTGCACTCGTGCTTTTCTCTTCAAGAAGGAGCTCATTTGTCGAAATTGCCGATATTGGACTTCTATAGCATATAGAGGCCAACAAACTAACCTATCTTCATGAAATTTGGAAGAAATTGTTGTCCGAAGCAAGGCAATAAACTCCGAACATATTTTTCAGATCGGGTCACAATAGCATATAGCTGTCATGCAAACTGATTGAGTAAAATTAAGATAAAGATCTTCGTATTCCCTTTAATGCTATAAGAAATGAGCTTGCGAAGGGCTATAATATCAATGCAGCCAAAGTTGATGTTGTGAACGAAGGTAGGTCAAGGCTTTGTTTACAATTCACAGTGGAAGTTTGACAATTCGTTGCACTAATGGCGTTGTGTGTCACAATCTTGTCGTTATAATTCTTGCGCCAAGTCATCCCTTTCTTTTGACGAACTTTTGTTGACGTAATCATATTAAAAAACCTTGAACCTTGCCACCTATATTAAGTGAAATCAACTGGGTTATTTTTGTTGGGTTCGTCATGTCCCGAAAGGATTCTATCCTTTAAAAAATCAGGATTTATTTTCAAAATCTTACCACTTAAATTATTACTCTGCTCTTTTCAAATTAAATATAAACTTTCATTCGCTTCCTAATATTTACTTATTTGCATAAAAGTGCGAAATGCAAATATTTTCGAAACAAAATAAATCGAAAGTTTCAAGCAAAATTGCTGGATAAAATTATATCAACATTTTGGTTAAGCAAAAAGCGCAAAAGAGAAAATAATGAAAGCAATAAAGCAAATCGCCAGAAGTAGCGGCAACCAATAAAAACTTTTATTTATATTAACTTGCACACATATACACATACACACATATATATACAGTTACTATATGTAACAAAAGATATGCAAGTAGTTTCCTGGGCAGTAACAGGCAACAGTCATCAAAGACTGTAGCCAAGCAGCGGAAGCGAATGAGATGTACAACAACTCGCTATTGGAATATGCCATTGAAATCTCAGCAGCAGACAGACGGCAGGAGTATATATTTCTTCCAAAATTCAAGCACAAACGGAGCAGAATTCAAGAACACAAAAACAAAAATTGAACGGAATATTAAGTGGCATCAAGAAAAGGAGAGCGATTGTGCAACTGAAATATATTCGATGCGAAAAAGTTGCAGAATTTTTTCAGGCCACTGCGTTTGTGGCGGAGTATGCAGCAGAGTGTAGCGTACCAAGTGAATATTGTACTATGTGTTTAAGTGTGAGTTTTCGAAAAAATATGAATATCAATTCAATGCTGAATTGGCGCACGGCATAAGTGTAGCGAATAAATGTGAATGCCAATGATAGCTATGCGATACTCCCAACGGTTTTTGCCCAATACGATACGCAGTCGCATTGAACAAAAAAACAAAAACAAGAAAGGCAGTGCTAAGTTCGGTTGGAGACGGACATTTATCACATTACTCTTGCAACTTGCAAGGATCAAAGGTGTCGGCAATATTAAGACATGTAGCGCAATGGTTCAAGCTCATCGTTTAACGAAATCGTGGATGAATAACAATTAAATATGCTATCTTATTAACTTATTTTGAAGGTCACAAATTCAATTAGTTTTATTACTATATTTTACTTCCCGTCAGCGAAAATTATACTAAAATTATTGGACGCATAAAAATGGAATGTATGTGGTCATAAAGTCAACTGGAAGTTCGAAAATCTTTATATTGGGTATATGAGGGCTAAACGAAGTATTTATCTGATTCGACCGATTTTTAACAGAAGGGTATATTATTATCAAGGAAATATTTTCATTGAATTTCAATAACATATCTCGCAGATTGATCGGTTTTTTCGTCAAAAAGTCAGCCATACGCACTGGGGTTCACATATTCGGTATGTGGGGCGTTGAACAGTTATCGTCCGATTTTGACGATTTTTAGATTCGAGATGGCATACTTTTTCGAATTTATGTATTTATTAGTGCTTAATTTGTGTACTAAAAAGTTATTTTAAGTAATTTAATGGAAGTGGGCGTGGTTACTGACTGATTTCCCTTGTCAAAATTGTAATCTTATGTACCGAATTTGGTTGAAATTGGAGGAGTAGGTTCGAAAAGTATGTGATTTTACTTAAATTTGGGCCGTGCCACGCTTATTGTAAAATTTTGACATCTGTTTCTATAAAGCCCTCTTCTGCCCTCCTTTATGTAAAATTTATTGTCTTTGACGCATTTCTTAATTAGATTTATCGCATTTTTAATAGTTTTTAACAAAATCGGTGTATGGGAGTGCGCGTGGCTTTAGCCGATTTCGCTTAAATTCATGCTGTCGCAAGAGGTGTAAAAATTTATGTAATTTGCCATTTTGGGTGATTGGAATAGTTTGGGAGATATATATATTAAACCTATTAGAACTAGTACTCACTTTTTTGCCAAGAAACACGTGTACCAAGTTTCATTAAGATACCGTAATTTTTACTCCAGTTATCGCTTGCACAGACGGCGGTACGGACAGACGATCAGACAGACAGTCACTCGGATTTCAACTCGTCTCATCATTCTGATCAATTGTATAAATAATATATAACCCTATATCTTACTCGGTTATTTTTGTTTGATACAAGCAACCGTTAGATGATCAAAATTATTATACTCTATAGCAACATGTTGCAAGAGTATAAAAACAAGAAGAAGCATAAAGGAATCAAAATTTTGCAGAAGAGTGAATTGTAAAGCATACTTAAAGGCGCAATGGCACATTGTTTTACATATTTGATTTTTACTGCCTTGTTGTTGTTGCTACTGCTATTATGCCACTATGGCTTCTAGGTATGCAATTTTTTGTATTTCTTAAGCTTTGTGTCTTTATTTTCGGGTTTCGTACGGCATTATGAAAAAGTGCTGCCACGATGCGAAGGGCCGGGGAAGACGGAGGGGGAAAGAAATATTGCACAAATTGTTATTTTAACTGCTATGCAATATCTGCTGGTCTATACTCGCTTCGATAGCAACTTTCTTTTTTTTAGTCGTGTGCCTGCCACCACAGCCCTCAAATTACTATATAGTATGTTGGGTGGTACAGCGGAGGGTGCATCAGTAGTGGTAGCAAATATTTATTTACTTTTCTCAGTTGGTCCACCGAACTCTTAGTTGAGAACGCAAACGGAAGGGCAAAGAAAAACAGAAAACCGAAGAAGCTGAGCGCACAGGAAAAAGCGAATAATAAATAATTTGCCATGAAAGCATGATTCTCATTGCAATTTTACGCCAAAATTAATTTTAAATTATGCATGAATAGCATGGCGCAGCAGGCAAGAAAACCTATTATGATACACGCACACGAACACACAGCATACATGCAAACACACACAGTGAGCGGCTGCCTCGCCAGAGACACTTAGCGCCGCTATGCATAGCTGAGCAACGCGTCCGAGCGCATCTGACCCTTGTTAGCAGCATGCAGCGCCTTGAATTGCTCTACTCGTTGATTTCGCCAAAAACAATTTTCACCTATCAACAGTTACAAAATCTTCGCAAGATGTCACAGCGCCAGGGCATATGCTATTGTTTTCAGTGGGGAGCAAACTCAAAGAAAGCAGGTTAGCAGTGGGTTCTTTCAAGCACACCAGCGCATATGTATACGTGTGAGTTTGTGCTCGTGTTTCCATGTTAAAACTCTTATGGGGTCGAAGCGTTCGCTTAATGAAATTAAAACATGCATGCACATCATGCAATCTTAAAGTGTTTCGGACAAGGAAAAAAGGCAGGAGTGGAATAGAGTCCAGCCAACATTTAACAAATGGCAATGGTATACATAGTAAAGTTGACTCCTGCTTGTCCGAGCAAAATACGCTAATAACTTTAGAGACGTGCATGTGGCAAATTGATTTCGTGAGTAGAGAAATTTATCATAAAAGCTGTGTTTGATGTGCTAACCCAAAATAACCTTCGGAAAATCGGTCACAAAGTGCCACAATACTATTGAATTTGACTTCTATGGCTTATATTTCGCTTATGGTTTCATTACATATATCACCAGTTTCTTTCAGCGTATTCTTACTTGGACGTCGTAGCGTTTTTTCTATTTTGTTTGGTAAATTTTTGTTTTCTTCCGAATAATTTTGGCAGTAGAGTTGACTTTGAAAATCCTGCCTATCTCTACTTTTCTTGACTCCGGCTACAGAACCCTATTAGAAACCTTCACCAGGATCCGTTAGATTCCAAAAAATACGTGTCTTTTCGTGCCTCGATCTCATGATTATTATCTTATCTCAATTACCCTGTGTTTGATTGAATCCAAGCTTGTATTAGAAAAATACCACACTTGTTCTTCGACTGGAGCGACTTTAAGTTTTATTAGCGAATATTTTGTAAGGCTTCAATCGATCAATGTCATAAACTTGTGCGGCGATATTTGAGATTGTCTATTCGTTGAGTCCAATTTTCGATGACTCGTTCGAGCATTTCGACTGGTAACTGGCGAATGACACGCGTGATCTTTTGTTCCATAGACTTTAGACTTTACATATCCCCACAGGAAAAAGTCTAACGGTGTGATTTCACATGATCTTGGTGGCCAATCCTTCAATCACCAAAGTGTTCCTGAATAAATGTATTGATTGATGCGATATGTGGGAAATGGCGCCGTCCTGTTGAAAGGACGCCGAGATTTTGAGCTTGAATTACAGGCATCAAATAGTTGGCGATCGCCATTGACGGCTACGTTCTCACCAGCATCATTTTTGAAGAAATATGGACCGATGATTCTTCTTGGAAATTTTCAAGAGCCCATAGAGCGAAGCGATGTCGCTTCTTGCACAAGCTGTACTTTGTACGCTTTCAATTTAAAACGCTTTCAGCACAAAATGCGCCAAGTTGCTCTATACGTCAGTCCGAGTTGCTGCGAACGCCGTCGAAGCGACTCTCCACGGTCTTCGTGTACATTCTCAGCTACGACCGCTATATTTTCAGTACTGCGTGCTGGGCGTGATCTATTCGGTCGAATAGTTAAACAATTTTTAAACTTGGTTTAATCGTAAATCTTTCCATGATGACTCGTGCGTGATCTGTTAAACAAAAGCAATTGAGAAAAGTACATCCTTGGATCACCCGTTATAATCAAATTTTGTCCAGATTTCTCTTTTTTCACCTATCCTACGAACTTATTGAATAATCTGTTATATACACCATACTTTATAAGATGGAAATTTTTTATAAAAAAATTAGAAGTATTTGACTACTGCGAACAATAAGCTACAAGCAGATTGGTTTAAACTTCGTTACATAAACTTCAAAAGGGAACCCAACTGATAAACCGATTGTTTTCAAACTCTACAAATATACCAGAAAAGAAATTTCATTTTCATGCTTTCGTCCATTCATGCTTTTTCATATAAATATAAATAATATATTGTATATGGGTGTATATTAGGATATATTCCCTGAAAGCCTAATATGTAAGTCATACTTTCGACTTACTATACTCCATTAATATTTTATTAATCACACGACTGAGAAAGCTGTGAAATGTACGGTGGGGACTGGCAAGAGAAATTGCATAAAGAGGAAACATAAAAAATGGCAATCAAATATTAATAAGACAACGATTAAGAGGCAAAAACAATATTCAGCGAAGGCCAGCTAAACCAAACAGAAAAGGGAGAAATCAAAAAACACAGTTAGGTCGCAAGAAAGGCGTGCCAGCTACCCCACGAACCAGCTGCCACATTCCCCAGTGCAGCAGAGAGCCGAATTCACGTGCATAAAGTGTCTGTTGGCGCGACCGTTAGCTGCCAACATTTCTCAGTGAAAATAATTTGAAATTCAATTTTCGACAATGGCACACAAAGGATTTGTTACGCTTTGTGACTACAACAACCACCAACACCACTGCCAATGCAGCCACGCTGTTGCTTCTCGACAGCAATTGCAATGCGAATAGAGTTGCTTTCCTGCGCGTAACGTACTAGGCAGGGAAGCAATGAGCTTTTTAGGGTAACTTTTTCGTATGGCACTTACAATAAGCGACTGATTCCAGCTGCCAGGTGAGCAGGCAGCAAACGAAGGCTACAACGCACAGACATACAGACAACGAAGTGGGCAACGAACCGACGAAGCGTGCCAGTGCACCTGCAACTAACCAAGCAATGAACCTGACTGCTGCAGGTGACTTCTGCGTCTTCTGCCTCGGTAACGATACGAGTTGGCCTCTGAGTGCTTTGACTAACAGTTTGCCGCTTGTTGAATGCCATTTTATTACTCATTGTTTTTTTGTTTTCTTATTTTTGCTTTTTTTCTGGTAAATTTTTTCCAATGCCTCTTTCAATAAGAGAGGTCGATTTATTTGTTTGCTTTGCTAACGTTATTTTTTGTTACTTCGTAGATATGTGTGTGTTTAGGGAGAGTTTGAAGAATTCTTAAAGTTATAAGAATTTGTGTGCGCATATCTTGCTTGTTCTGCAATCAAGGCGATTTTACGCAATTAAGGCCTGTATATTCTTAAAAAGTTTTCCGCCAATTATTCTATCACGTGTTGGAACTCCAGTATTTCTCATCAAAGAGTAAAGTACATAAGTCTTCTTTGGCTTCTTCCTTTCACAGGAAGTGAGTGCAATTAATGGAAGTGAAAAATGGTAGCAGCTACCTAGATGATTTGAGAAAAAGCAGATTTTATATTTCATAAGAACTTTTAAGAGCGGAAGAGCAGAGGAAAGAGCTCATTTTAGTATGACTATGAATTAGAGTCATCAAAATTAAAGCACAAATTCTTGCAGATAGACAAATAGACACGAATCATTTTTGTTCAATCGTTGGATTCGCGTCAAACAAATATAAAATTTCTTTTTCACTTTAATCTAATCCGAGTACCTCCTTTCTTTAATCTGACATAATCCACCATAAACAAGTATTTATCATATTTGTCTCATTTTCACGTCCTGGTGTTGGTCTTGGTGCTCTCCGACACCACCAGGGTTGCTATCCCACTCCTAGCTTTTTTGCCAGAAATTAAAGATCGAACACAGCTTTATCGTTCAAAATAATAACTCACTAAAATTTAAAACCAAAATACCAAGCAATATTTTTACAAAAAGTTTAAGCATTTTGATTTTGTTTTTTCAAAATTTGCACAACATTTCTGCAAAGTGCCACAGAGGCAAAAATAGCTGCAAAGATATTTTTAGCAAAACAACTTTGGAGCACAAAATCAATAACACAGACTTTCGCACTTGAAATTGCACTTTATTTTCGGCACAAAACTTTTTGGCTTTCCCAGTGATTTCTTCGCCGAGAGCTGCAGCTTCTCCGAACACTTCTATGGCATATCCGGTATTACGCGCTACAACCAAAGCAGTCATAGAAAGGCATTCAAGCATTTTGGGTCATTGCACTCGACCACATCGACTTCGAAGCGATCTGCGCCCCACTTAGCTGCCGACACCCACCGCCACCCACCACCACCATCACCATTGAAGAAGTGTATTGAAGTACTTAAAGTTGAATTTTCTAAACATTTCCGAAGTTGCAGCGCTCTTGTTTAGCTTCCTTCAACTCGGAAGACAGTTTTATTTGCATCCGCAGAGTTTTTGTTGGCTATGCTGCAAATTGCAACGCCAACCCTAACTTATCACCCCTTACCCACAACCCAATCCCTTCAAGCCTGTTTTCGGCTTTTGGTTTCTGTGCTGTGTTTTCTGCGCTTGCAGCAGACAGCCACAAATTACAAGCACCTATGAATTGCTCCTCTTCATATACGCAAATGATTGCTTTATGCGAAAGTTGCTGCACGAACTTTGCTTCACTTGTTTGGCTTGGCAGGCAGCTTTTTGTTATGTTTAATTTCGTTGTCTATGGCGACTCTTTGTTCAGAAATTAATTTTCTTTAGTTGATGAAAGAATTTTTGCGTAACTAACAGCTAGAAAATTGTGTTGTGGTTAAGATGATAATACAGGCTTACAACTTAGACCTTAGACTTAATTCTTAAGGATATGCAGTTCAGCGGTATCCCGGTTTGTTAACGTTAACTTTACCTTGAATTCGGAGGGGGAATTTTTTTAAGGATCTCTCCATCAAAATTAGCTTAGGGCTATAGAACCACTGTAGTGTTTTTCCGGCAGAAATGGCGGTGAGCATTCACTCCGACAGCAGAGCGGCACTACTAGCGCTGAGCTCGCGCTGTGCGCTTAAAGCTAGTCAAGAAGGGTCTATCCTCACTATAAATAGCATCAATCAACTTTATCATCAGACGACGTCGGTCGAAAGTTCATCTTGCCGCAATCGTTGGGGTTCTTACTGGACGCTATCCAATAGGAATTCATGCGGTAAGACCTCAAATCTTGTCGGACACAAGTTGTCAACGTTGTATGGAGGAAGATGAACTAGAAACATCAAGGAATTTTTAAGACTGAGGTTGAAACATCTCGACAGTTTTAACCTTCGGCGAACCAGTAGACATTTCAGAAACTGACATTAGCCGTCTCAAAAAAGTTGTCATAGGCTCAAAGCGCTTTGTCGATTTGTAAGGGTCTTATAATATGTTATATATTAGTTTCAGGTACCACAACCGAACGACCTTCTAAGCTGTATCAAGTGAGATCCCTGTTAAGATCGACCGCTTAACCTAACCTAACCCAACCAAGTTGCTGTTACAGACATTACTTCCATAAGTTTAAAGCCACCGACTGACATTTGGCTTTTCAAAAAATTTTGGCATAATGAACAATGCTTCTGCAAAACACACTCTATTTTTACTTAGTATTATACTATGGTATATTTAAATATTTGAACATATTCGCACGCCCGCAAAAGTACGTGATTTCATTAAAGCTGCTATTCACCTGACAAACGTATCGATTTTTCGATGTTTTTTCTGCGGAAGCTGTAATATGCCAGCAGACGTGTGAATTTCATTAACACAGTTCGGATCTAGTTAACAGCTGGTATGAGGAAACTGGCTTCTACTTAGTGTGCCAAGATTGCTACCAGAAAGGTAGCGCAGCAAGTTGAAGACGCAACAACAACAATAAATGAGTAAATGGGAGAAATTATCTGCCTTAATAAATTTTATTCAAACAACTCTTATAAATTACTGTAGCATTTAATCCACTATTACCTGGTGTGGCGGTACTTTTCTCCTTCACTACTTTACTTTGCATTTGTTGTCCATTGTAGGCAAGTCATAAATCTTATTTTGGCTTTATTTGGCTTAATGACCAGACGTGCTCTCGTCCATAATTTACTAACTTTGTACACCTCACTAAGCCATTCACCAGTCACACGCCACCAGTTGCTGCGACCAGCAGTTGGCGTGTGGTTGTCGTTGTTGTCGACTTATTTGGTTTTAGTGAAGTTTTGTTGGAAACGTGCCTCCTTTCTTGGTGCTTATGTACTTATTTCCTTTGTATTTATAGAATTTTTACCTCCCCCTTTGTTGTTATTTTTATTGTATTTGATTGCATTAGTAGTTGATTGTATTATTGTTATTGTTACCGTAATGCTATTGCGAGTTAATTTGAGGCGCCTTAATTGAAATTTGAGGAGTGGAGGTTGTAAATCTCACTGATGGGTTCTTAGTTGATAACACTTCTAAAAATCAAGTGCTTCTAAAACTTTTCTCAAATCGTTTAATAAGTTTGATTTATCGTAGAAGTTCTGACTATAGACAGCCACTTAGCTTGGCACATGCATTACTACAGCTACATAAGACAATGTCAGACAGCAGTGAACCTTAGACCATGCAAAGATTTCGCCCTTATCTTGAGATGCTTTCATACTAGATTCTATGTGTCATACTTGAGGATAATCATGTTATAAACCTCAGTTTAGCAATGCTTGACTAATAATTTTTTATTTAATTTATATATTATATTAATAAATTTTGTTTTTCTTTTCCGACACCAGTTTCTGTCTCCATGAGGGCAAATGCCCAAGTGGATATTTGTTTAATTGATGGAATATTTTGGGTATGTGCAACCAAAGCACATGACTTTTCCATAAAATTTTCGGGTACTAAAAGTGAAATAAACACCCGAAACACAAGGATTGTCCCTAATTGATTGGAGCAATCCTTATATTTTATAAACATGTCGTATATGTGTCGACAGGCAGAAAGAGGTAGTTAGTGAGAGATGAAGAGGGTGAAATAGAAAGGGATATTCGCTCTCATCTCAGGTTTGATTTCTGTACAGAAGCCGAAGTAGTTGATTATCGTTGCCATTTCTGTAGGTTCGTCGAGTAGATTAATTATAATTATATTGCTTTGCAAAACTACACCAATTGTCACAAAAAACTTTTTTACAAACTCCATTAAATATGTTTTTCCGCTATTTAATTTTTTAAAATAAATAATGTTCCGGTAAATAATGTTTGTGAGCAAAAAATTAAATTTAGCAAAAAATCATGTTTTTTATGGTTTGAAATAATAATCACAAGAATAATTTTTATAGTTATTATTGTAACAAAAACAAACAAACAAATCAATTAGCGAAGTGCACAAGTTTTAAATACTAAAAGCACACTCAGCAACACACACCCACACAAAGAAAGCAAAAAACCAACAATGCTAAAAACTAATATCAATAAGTTTCATAAAGTGAAATGCCGGAAGTGAATGCATAAAATTGAAACTTTAGTATTCGAGAGCGTCGAATGCGTCGAATGCGCACGAATACACATTAATTTGCAGAATTTTAAAGCGACGCGGACGGAGTTATTAATGCGAAGCGGAACGGAAGGAAGAGTGGAAATTGTGGAATAACAGGAAGTTATTGCCGCAAAACACGCAAAACTATTTTGCGCTATGCGCTCGGTCGCTGACAGATGCATGCATGCATGCACGCAAGTACAACCACACACACATACGCAAATACATTCACATACACGCGCGCATTCATGATCGGCGTTTTATGCCTGCGCGCTGCTTTGATGGAAGCAGACTAGACCGCAGCAATTAAGTGCGTTACGGATATGAAGTGCATCACCAGGCAACCGACATCATTATCAACGCCACCGCTATCGCTACCAACAACAACAAAAACAATATTTCTAACAATCGCCTTAACCATCACCACATCATTGCCGCAACCAGTCAGCGTCAAATATCGATGTTCCTGCTACCACTCGCGCTGCCGCTGCTGTTGCTATTGTTGTTGAGCAACTGCTGGTGGTGGTGGTGGTTGTAAAGTTTGTTGTATTGGAGATCAGGGCATTAGTGCGTAAGGCTCATAAGTCGCACCTAGCCCAACCCACTACACTTGTGGCTGATAAATAATGGTTCGAACAAAAACAAATGCAACATCAAGGATAATAATAAACTTCATCTAAATGGCTATAGCTATTTATAAAAGGTAGCAACAACAAAAACAGCAATAACAATAAAATTATTCTGAAACGGTCGGCAACAATTTGCGAACGAGTCCATAATTAATGAGCGGATTAGGTGAGTGCATCCTGTTTGTAGAAAATCAAATGCACACACGTACAAATGTACACGTGATATATGTACCATCATATATACAAATATACTTATATTTAATTCATGCATACACTGCGAAAAATGGAGAGTGGAAAGCATGACTACTAGTGAAAGTGCTAAATCTTATGAACGGTATTTCTGCTTGGTTGACTTCTGGCACTATTATAAAATAGTTCAGGAAGAAAATAAGGACTTGTCGATTTCTTCTTTCAAAAATTACAAATTTTAGAGCTATCCTAAGCTGGCGCAAAAATTTTCAAAAATCCAAAGTACTTTACATATTAGACTCACCGTCAATTAGAAAACTAAATTCATCAAGATGTGTAAGCAACGCTGTCTGAGTACTTACCAAACGTATTAGTTAAATATAAGTTTGAGTTAAGACGTTTTATTTTGGGTATACCTTTTTGCGAAGCGTTAGGGACGCGATGAAGGGGATCCGTCAGTGTTACACATTTTAAAATTCGCAGTAAAACTCATAGCAGGAGAAGAAACTCTACATAAAACAAGTTTGGGATAAGAATAGACTAAAGATTTCAGCACATCGTTCTTCCCACAACAAAACTGCTCGAACAAAACTTCAGATTTGACCATCTTCGAAACAAGATGGGAGGAGGGGTAGAATAAACAAGAAGACCTCCATCTGTACCTAAACTTGTTCATTCTGAAAGTGGGAAGCAAGTGAGCAGCAATTATCAACTTCATCAGCTGTACGTCATAGAACTCATCCCTCCATCGAATCTGGTACCGGTATCCGGTTCGCCCACGTGTAGCTGTCAATATTTCTGTCATCACCCCAGATTAAATCAACTATCATAACATTTCTGTTCAGTTTGACAATTGAGAGAATCTTACTATTTGGAAATGTTTGCGAAAGAAAGAATCAGCTCTAAAAAAAAAACTCTTAAAACAAAATTAACTAAGATATTTCGAGATACTGAATTTTAGTTGTTTACCGACATACAATTAGTGTTTCCACAAAAACAACTTCCTATTAATGATAATACTTTTATTTCTTTGACAGTATCTATCTTTAGAACAAAATATACAAACAAAATATTCAACTTCTTCAAAATTCAGAACAATCGAGTAAACTTGAACTTTTTCACAAAATCTATTATGGGAACTCAAAATTAATTTGTACTCTTTGAGAAAATAAAATTTTCTTTATCTCTGAAACATCATTCTTTTTCTGTTACAACTACTTCAATAATAACTAACTTTAATTTTCTCTCAGTGTACTAGAGTTCATAAAGAATGCAGTGAGTGCGTTCATTGCGTTGCCACTTTACATTTGCGCACGCACTGTGCCGTGCACTTTGCCATTTATTGTATGTTCAACTGCATTGAACATCGATTCGGGCAGCAGCAGCTCATAAACACTGCCCTTCCACTTGCTGCAGACATTATCCAAGGCTCTTTCACAAGCGCCAAGCAAGCGTTGCATTGTGTTTGTGGCGCATATCACATATCCGAATCGTGCAATTACTCGACCAACACTAACGGTGTGCGTCCAATTACTCGTAGTCGCTTTCAAAAGCGTGCCGGCTGATCCTAGCGACCGCCCACGAGGATGAGTATCACTAAGGTGATTTAGCTCTAAATCACCCATATGCCAGACAGTAAGACGAGCGGTGGAGCGGTTGGTGGTTATGCTGTAGTATTTGCTGATGCGGATTCGGTCGAGGCAAAGGCGTTGTTGTTGACGATGGCATTTGTTTGTCTAACAATTCAATATGCTTTAAATCGCTTAGCCTTTTATTCTTGTACAAATACACGGATCTGTGCGTGTTGTCTCACTGCAGTGCTCTTGTTGTTTGTATGCACAAAGAGTAAACCACATAGAAATACATACAAATAACGAATGAATTTATATGCGTAAGCATATAGGTATGTGTAAATATGTATGTGTAAATATGTATGTTAGTATATGCGTGTGCTTGCCAGTGCATGTTGCTCGCATTATATGCTCAATGTCCGTCAATCTGTTTGCTTCTCTGTTGCCATTTATTGCCGGCATACTCAAGTGCATACACACACATATTTATATTCAACACAATAAGATTTGCGATACTTGCTTTGGTATTATCATCCCCCTCCATGCGCGTCATTGTTCTGCCCAGTCCATCAGCTAGAGCCCTCACAATCCGCACTATTTTCTTTTGCTTCAACATATGCAAGCATGCACGCGCTTACACTATCGAACGCTCCCTTATTTAAACTTCTCTGACCCTTGACCCTGTGCCGTAATTCGAGTTTGACAGTTATGTCAATATTTGGTCAGTCATTGTCCTCGCTACTTTTATATTTCGTGCTTGCTCTTATGTAATTGTTTGTAGTGTTGCTGTCGCAATCGGTTTTTTTGCACACTTCTGTATAGTTCTGAAGCTGTGTGCGTGTGCATGGCAACCCTGTGAGGAAATCTGAAAGCGTAAGAAATGTTCTCAAGTTTTATTGAGACAGCTAGAAGAAGTCAAAGAGTCAATGCATACAGGTTGGTTGAAAAGTTGCTGCTCTCGAAGTAAAAAAATACTGTTTTTGGTACAAAATATATTTTTTTATTCAATATAATCTTCCTTAATTTTAATACACTTATTCCAATGATTCTCCTATAATTTTATGCCATCCCTATAATGACTTTCCGGAAGCTCTGCAAAATACCCACCTACGGCTGTAGGTTTCTTCATTCGACGAAAAACGCTTTCCACGAAGGAATTGTTTCAGGTTTCTGAAGAGGTAGTAGTTGTTGGGAGCCAAATCTGGTGAATACCGTGGTTGCTTAAGCAATTCGTACTCTAATTCGTTTAATTTTGTCATTGTTAAAACACTTTTGTGAGAAGGTGCATTGTCCTCATGAAACATTTGTGCTGCAAATCAAATCTTTTCTTTAGTATTTGTTCATCCAGCTGATCCAAAGGCTGCAATAATATTCAGAATTGATTTTTTTAACTTGCTGCAGATAATTAATCAACGAAATTTTATTGCATCCAAAAAAACTGATGCTATAACCTTCTTTGCTGATCTTTGTGACTTTACCTGCTTTGAAGCTGAACAACCAGCTTCAGTCCACTGCAAACGTTCTTGTTTCAATTTAGGACGAAATCGGATTTATTCTGCTTAAAATATTTCAAATTTTGCTGAGAAATTTGTTTTCCATCCAGTTTTTGCTGAATTGTTAACGCGTGCGGCACTTACTTTCTAAACAAATTTTTCATTCGTCTGAGATGCCTATGTCATTAGTAATTTTACGTTTCTAACTTAGCTCTTCACTAACAATATACTTTTCTCATCTTTCTCAATGATTTCTGGTGTGGTTGCGGTTTTTGGTTGTCTATCGCTTGGATCGTCTTCCAGTTTAGTACAACCACGTTTAAATTCACTAGCCCGGAATTCAACGGTTCGTTTTGAAGGTGAGGACTCCTTATACAGTTTTAACAATTGTTAATAAATTTCTTTTGCTTTTAAACCATTCAAAACAAAGAATTTCATCACTGCGCGATATTAAATTTTTTCCATATTCAAATGTCACTCTGACATGTCAGCCCTAAATGGCTTGGAAACAAAGAATTAATTGACAGAATGACCTGTAACTTTGCATGTGTTCACACGACAGATGTGCCACATTGAAAAGGAAAAAAAAATTGGAGCTAGTAGTGCTATTTATTGGTGAGACCTACCAACTTTTCAACCAACCTATATTTCGGAGTATGTAAAATAATCATCTCGTAAGAAACTTAGAAGACCCCTCTTGTTGCGTAAATGGGAAACCGCAACTATAAAACATATTACGTTATTGTCCAGAGCACTGAGCATAACCTTCAGAACGCTGTAAAATGAAAAGTTAGCGTTAAAAAAGTTCCTATTTCTTGCGAGAGCTATTGATGAGTATTACAACATCCGGTCCGACCGTTATAACGTTCTTTCCAGAAAAACGCGTTTAAAGTTTCAACAACAGATTAAATATGCTTCATAGAATTATATTTATTATTATAGACAAATCATACTACATATCAATCATCTATCCCTAGTGCAGATAATAAACCTTCAGCTTCTTCATAGGCCTCATTGTTAGTCGCTTTTTCTGACCTGCGACTCATTCTGGCAATTTTACAAAGATAAGCTGCGTCCTTCTCCTCTTTCGAAATATCACGAGACGCTCACGTATAGCTACTAGAACTTCATCAATATTTCTATTTTCGTTCTTAAATTTTTACAGTGTATTTATAATTTATAGTATCTTCGTAGAAAATGTCGAGTTTTCCAAACCAAGTTAGTAGACTGGTAGGTCCTTAACAGAACCAGCAGATTTAACTTGCAAAACACTCAGTAGTATTAATTCAAAGAGTGAATTCTCGGATTTGGTGCTCTTTCGAAAACTGATGAAACAGAATTATTTTGCCACTTTTATGTACAGAATCGACGCTGTCCTTGCAGTAGCTACCTTTCTCAGCATGAGAATGGAAGTATAATATAATGTGCACTGTTAAATGAAAAATCTACGAAAAACACTTTTCTCTCTTTCTTAGCTCTTTTAATGTTAAATGCTATATTCTTTGACTGCCTACCTTTTTGCTTAATAATAAAGTTTAATGTTCGAGGAAGCTGAATTTTTGTGAATCCATGTAATAAATAAAGTTATGACTATTTGATTGCTCATTTCGCAAAGGACAGTTATAGGTGAAGCAATTGGATGCCTCGTTAATTTTAGACACAGTTGTAACAGTAGATGTGTAAGAAAAGCCTTTGTCAAAGTAGATAATTTCTACTTATCTCCAGCAGGCTAACAGTCATATTGCATTAGTTACCATTTGTATATTAGCTTAAAAAAGCGACTGGTTTGGTGTTTCAATTAAGCGAAGTCTCTACCACTCCACCAAATTTTTTTATGAACAAGATCTTCATTCCACTAAACTAAAAAAAAACAAGAAATTTAGAAATTATATATGTAGTTTTGACCTATACGTATTTGAGGAGATATCTTCACGAAATTGGCCATGCATTATTGTCTTAGTTAATGATATAATCTCCTAAGAATTTGTTGAGATCGGATCACTATAGTATATAGCTGCCATACTAAGTGCCGATTAAAAACAAGTATGTCATGTTTTGTATTTTTGAAGGCTATTATGGCTTCGGTTCAATCAAGGTTAACATTTTTCCTTGTGTTATTTGAGCTCAAAATTCCACGCGGTCTCTTACCACTTATTTCCTTTTGGGTATGATTTGCTATATGAAAACACGCAGGTATGTAGGTATTGATTTGCATTACTCTTTGTTTTTGCCTTTGTTTACGTATGATATTTGTATGTGCAAATATGTGGTACTGTTGTACACTTATTGCGCACATAAGGTTGTATATGACAAATAATCTTGCGATTTTGTGGAATTATGGTTCGACAAAATGCGGGTTTGATCAATGTTGACTTAAAGCGTCGACCTCAATCTGCAACACTTATCTGATCTGCTTGGCAGGCACGAGCGCGCTATGGTGACAACAAAACCACAATATTCTAATTATATAATTTTAGTAGCGCGTGAAGCTTTCGTTTCACCGCCAAATGTGTACAACGAACGAAATAAATAAAAATTATACACATGTCTATATGTACTTGTATACTCGTAGTCATTTCGCCTTTATCACTTCTCATGGCCATAAATTCACATCTGCTTATCTACTTCGGGCCTGCTGTGCGCCTTCATTACTATTCCGTTGCTGTTTTGTGTCGGCTGCAATTTGCCTTAATTGCAACTTAACTCGATACCATTATTTTCCCCGAGTCCTTATGCCACTATCAACGGAATCGCTGCATTATTTGTTCTTTTTGGCTTTCTGTGTGCGCTTTTTCGACTGGGCCTTTGTATATGTGTATATATAGCTGTGTGTGTGTGTGTGTGTGTATGTGCGTACTTTAACACTAATTTTGCTTTCGGCTTAGCCGCGGCATAATTACAATAAATCGCTTTATAAACAAACGCACGTCCAATAAGATGAAAGCAAAATTTATTTGCTTGGCAAACAAAAGGCAAAAAATATAAAAATGAGAGGGAATATGTACGGGCGTGTTAGTGTGAGGGGAATTCCGCCTTTATCACATTTAATGTAAAAAATGTGCAGGAAAAGCCTAGGCCGATAACAACATAAATAACATTTAATATGACATATTGCAGAAGACCAGTTGGCGGCGTAAGTCCTAAAATTTATTAAATAAAGAATTTTATTGAAATGGTTAAAAAAATATTAATTTTTACTTGCGTATATATACAACGATTATAGCAATTTTCTATATGCCGAAACTTGCAGAGTGCCGATTCGTACAATTGGCTGTTATAAATCTAAAATAGAGCCGAACTACAAATCTTCGTAACTTTGCAAACTTTATATCTTTATGAGACTAAGAAATTTTAAATCCTCATGTTCAATATAGCCTTCAGCAAACTCTTAGAGCATAACTAAGCTCAGCGAACAGAAAAATATCGAAGCGAGATAAATCTTGATTGTTAACCATCTTTTCATTTGAAAATAATCAACATTTTTGATTGAGTTTGGCTTCGATACACTTCGTTATCTCAAATAACAACAGAAATGGCTTGAGAATATTTGGTGTTAATTCGTTCTTAAACGCTTACAGCACTACAAAGTTGTCGTCTTTAATTGAAAAGATGAGGCAAAAATTTTCTACAAACTGAAAACCCTGCCTAATTAATTTATGGCACGTTAATAGATATATCCATAATTGCTCGACAAGGGAGCCTCTTCATACAACTAAATAATTTGGTTAAACATTTTCGGTGAGATTGGGGATTTCAAAGTGAGATATGTAGCCTTTTTTGGTGAGTTATCCCAGATAAGTTAGTCAGAGAATGTCTGTCCTCACTATTGATAGCAATAAGCTACAATATTATCAGACTCGTCTGGTGGCTTAGTCATAGCGAAATCGTTGGGGACTGCAAGGCCGATGGACTCACAAGAGAGAGCACCTTTGGACTTCACGCTTGTCAACAGCTACCTCCTGTACGACTGTGAGATCTTTCTGGCAGCAAATCCACTGAACTACTTATTCTTAGTAGTAGTGGTTCCTTTTGTCGCGATCGTAAGAGTTCTTACTAGTCAATGCCCAAAAGGCGTGCATGCGCTAAGACTGACAACTTTGTCGGACTAACTGTCAAATTTTGTATTTAGGAAATTGAAGTAGTAACATCCAAGCGCTTTATGTTGCATTGTCCAGCTTTGCAAGATTGAGGTTGAAACATCTTGGCAGTCATATATTCCTTAATAAGTCAACAGGCAAGCTCAAAGCATTTTGTTGATTATTGAGAGTTATTTCGATCAATGCTGTACTCCATTTTGGGCAGCACAATGGTAGCTATCCAAGTGGGATCCGTTTTTAGATCGACCCTAATCTACATCGGAAAGTCTTATAAGTAATCCAAAATATTTTCGTTCTATCCATGCGATCATAATTGATTCTGTTTTGGAAGAATGTTGATCTCATAAATATTCTGAAAGACTTTAATGCATTTCCTTATAAGCAGATCTGTTTCGTAACTTTGGAAGTTATAAGCTTCATTTTAAAAATGTGTTTTTTATTTTCCTTCACAATTTAAGCAGAATTTTCCATGATTTCTTAAATGTGAATGAATATTTGTATATAACTACATATATGTCAATGATGAATATGCTCTTTGGAGAGTCAACATATCGTCACTGAAGCTTTGTAGTATTATAATTTGATTACTATTGAAAAGGTCGAGGGCACAAATAACTGCAAAATTTCCTATCATGCGTCCACACTTTATTGTAACTTGTCGCTTATAATGTCTTACAACTTTTAATACTTGGAAGAATTTTAGTACTTATTAGTCTCTGAACCTGACCTGAATGTGTTACAAAAAGTTTAGGTATCCAATGAGGTCAGGATTTCAGCAATAGGTTAACTCCTTTAAACTTATACTTCTTGCTAATCCTATAAAATATCATTCGAGGCTCCTTACTCTTGGTTTCCCTTCAGGTTTTCCCTTGGCTTTGCATGGCAGTCAACATTCACTTCATTCATTCACTTGAGCTGTTGTTGTTTTACACACATAAATAAACATTTAAATAAAATCTATGTATTTTATGCAGAAATAAGAAAACATTTGCAAATAAATTGAATAAACGCAATGAGATATTCGCATGTGATAATTCAATTAATTTAAAAGGTCAAATGAGCTCCTACGGGTAATTGAAACTAACACTATGCCATTATCTTGGTCATTAGTGTCACGATGAAAGGGAATATAATTTGCGGCCTGAATACATATTTCCGCACACATATAGTGTATATATGTATATGTTGAATCGAAAGTAAGATTGAGAGATCGACGGAAGGGAAATGCAGAAATGAAACAGAAGTAGCAAAAGCAAATGAAATCGAAAATCTAGAGTGGCCAGTGGTTATTGCGAGCATAATTAGAACAGCGAACGATTGCATATACACACACAAACACATACATATTCATATCAATGGTATGTATCTGAGCAGTAGGAACCTTAAAGGGGTGCCACATACTGTTTCAATGCGTAGCAGTTTTCAGTGTAAGCATACATTTAATTGTGTCTAAGCACGGATTTTTTATGTGGATGTGTGTGTGCGCGCGCATAAATGAATTTCCGAGAGATATCACAGCTGCGCCGCACAGCTAAACTATTTCGCATTTAATTCAATTAAGCACATATATTCATCTATGAGCAGCTTTGAATGATGCGCTCACACACACACTCACACCTAGCAGCGCTAGCGCGGCAGATATATGTGTGTGAAGCACGCGTTGTTTAGTAGGACAACTAAGCCTTGCGTGCAGCACTGCTTGCAATGCATCCATTACAAGTGCCTCAGGCATTTTCCGTTAATTACACTGTGTTGTTGTGCTGCCTTTTGTTACCTGCTACTGTCAATCCTCGCTGGTAATGCCACAAAAGTGCTAGCACACATACATATACACTGGTTGTTTCCTTGTCAGCACATGATCATGGCCTAGCACCCTTACGACAGTGCACGAGAACGCGATGCATTAGCGCGCGCCGCTACAGAACCGGGAAGCGGCAAGAATTACATGTCCAATGTAGTTTGTTTTTTTGACTTCCACACACCGCGTATGTGGCATGTGGCAAGTTAGCGCTGGTTTATGAGTGTAACGGATATGGTGCATCAGCTATGCTACAACATATGCAGGGATATGTGTATGTATTTATGAATGCATCACTCGACCTGCCACTCAACGCTACAACAAGTGGTTTAAACTGATATCCGGTGTTGTATCATTGAATCACTGCTGGCATATTGATGCCTGTTTGCTTGTGCGTTTACATTGTATGCGTCGGAATACTTATGCTTTCGTGCTGTCAACACTTCTGTTTAGGCAGTTGGCCATCCGGCCGACAGGTTGGTCACAGTGCACGCCCAGTTCTCGCAAGTGCTTGTTGCACATACTTACATATGGAGTGGTAAAGTCACTTTGCTTGTGGCATGTTTGATATTACGCGCATAATTGAAAGTTTTCATTTCATTCTTCCTCTCTTGTGCGTATGGTAGTGTATGTATGTATGCATGAATTTCCGTTATAAACTTAGCGGAGCAGCTGGAAGCAACAGGCAGACAGCTTTGAATGCAGTTTTACGTGAAAGCTCCTATGAGACGCAGATGGATACGTATTGAATGCTTAAAAATTCAAAAAGTTAATTTTTTTTGACCAAAAAGAGTAAGCAATCCTGTCAAAAGTTATATTTCATAAAACATTCTCGCTAAATAACACTTCAAAAAATATGTGTCAAGAAAAAATTGGCGTGGCCTCACCCTCTAGTAAGTTTACGATATATCCACAAAAATCGCTTAGAACAAATCCTTTATGAACATCTATCGGCAGTTTGAAAATAAATGAAATCGGGTTGTAACCCCGCTCTCTCCTCATATAACGGTTTTGTTAAAAACTACTAAAAGCGCGATAAATCAGTAACTAAATGCTTCAGAGACATCAAATTTCACACTCGAGATGAGATAGATAGAGAAGAACAAATAATTGTATCCAGATAAAACTTTACGCAAATAGTGGCCTCAAGTTTTTTCATTTTACATTAAACAAATTTTAAAATCGAAACTTAACTTTTGAAGAACCCAGACACCAGATATAAGGACTCCTGTGCGTTTGGCTGACATTTTGCTGAAAATATCGGTCAATCTGGGAGATATATTATTGAAATCCGGGGAACATTTTTCTTTGACAGTATTAACATATACCCTTGTGTCAAAAATGGGCTGAATGCCTAATTTAAAGATTTTCGAACTTCCATATAACTGAAACGTCCGGCTGACCTTACTCCATATATATTTATATTTATATGTTTCAAAACCACGTAACAACATTTAAATAAATCTTCCAGATTGCACCTGAATGATCAAAATCAAGTTCTTCTATGGAAACTTGTTTATTTGTACTTCGGCGCAACTGAAGTTAACGTTTTTTCTTTTTTTTTTTAATTTTTTTTTCATTTTTAATATCCGTATGGTAAGTGCAACAGTTTTCAGCTCCTTTGGAATTTAATTATTTTATTATATTTTGAAATATACTCTGTAATTGAAAATGTTCTTCATTAAAGTTCCTTAACATTGAATATATTTCATTGAAATTTAAAAAATTTATTATTTTGCATGTAATTGAATTCCATTTCGGAAGTATTATCAATATTTTATAGGTAATATTTACCAACTAGCTCTACATATTTAAATTTTCCATGTGATATTCGGTACAAACATTTCATTATACACTGCATAAAAGGGTCGAGAACATTATTTAAACATACATACACACAATAGCTTCATTTTAGAAGCACGATTGTGGAGGTGTAAACAGTGTACTCCGTTGTGTCTATCATCCACTCGAACCATATTTGTAGCATGCACATAGTCGTATGTATGTAGTTATGATAGAAATTTATATATCCCTGTAATTGTGTAAGCTTGAGGGACAATACGAGGAATGGCATGAAATCAACAAAGAGGCAAAACTTCATTATTAGCATATTTGGCAAGCAAATGCTTGTGTAGCAAGTAGCCATAGCATTATTAAGTACACAGATGTCTAAATTATATCAGAGATATCTGGTGTATTTATCGCAGATCCTCGTTTCACTTTGGTACTTCATTAATGAAATTAGTAGCAGCTTTCACTCTGCAACGGTATATTCTCTCAAATAAATTTATATGTGTGCTTCTAAGTGAAAAAATTTTGTTTAATTAATTTGTATCGTATGCTCGTTGGCACATGTTTAATATAATGGAGACTATGGTAATATGTATAATCTGTTTGGTTGAAAGGCACTAGGTAAATAGAGGCGATATTCCAGCTGATCCTATTTTTGAATAATACTATACATAGTAAACTACAATAATATTAATTTAATGGTCAAAAAAATTAAGTTTGTAATTTTTGTATTATCAATTAATGATATTTTAAAGAACTTGGATCAAAAATGTCATAAACTTTCATACCAACGATTGTTCTGAAAAGCTCATTACTTTAGCTGCGTAATTTTTTAAGAATATGGGCTTTATCTCACAGAAAATAATGAAAAGTTAGTTGTTCAAGGTTTTCTCAGTATCCTCCCGCTTATCTCACCCATAGTGCATTAATGCTACAAACCGGCGATTGATAGTTTGTAGATAGCATATCAGTGTATATCATGGACTTGTTATACCACATAAATATACTATATGTCAGAGGCATGTATGTAAAATAAAGTTAAGCAAAATCGAGTTTTGGTTTTAATGGAAGAGGTGGGGCGTAGTTGAATTTTTAATGGTTAAAAACGGTTTATCTCGTTTTCGGCAAAGCTATGAGTCATATAAAAAAAGTTATGTGGCAATGTTATAGTTAATGAAAAAATCCTTTATATTTAGAATTTGTATATAGAATTTTTTACATAGCCTCAAAATGTATGTGAAAAATTCAAGTAATCTAGTTTTTGAATTTTTTATTTTTATCTTGCGCAAAATATTTATTTCTTCCCCTTATATTGACCTAATATAAAAAAAATATTTTCAATCAAAACTTCTCACGTCAAAATACCATTTTTTAAATTTTTTCTTCACTGAAATCTCTAGGTTTTGATAGTGTAAAAATTATATACATTACTAGGTAAATTTTGTAAGTAAAGTAAAAAAAAAAAAAAACTTAACGAAAGGTATCAAAACTGCTTGGTTTACCGATGTTGTTACCGATGAAAAATTCGAAAATTAATAAAAATAATAATTTAAATAGAATAACTAAAAAAACACGCTTTTCGATAGTTCGATAGTTTCTGAGATATAGAATTTAAACTATAGGTTGGTGGTGCCACGCCCATTTTACAATTTATACACCTCCTCCTATAAAGCTCTATCTTGTTTGTGAAATTTAATGCTTATGTCGCATGTTTTTCGCCAGTTATCGCACTTATAGCAATTTTAACATAACTGTTATATGGGGAGTCGATTAAGAAGCGGTGCACGAAGAATACCGCGCGTAGTCCGCGAAAATTCAAAATTCGTGGTACTTTTTGAACAAACCTCGTCTTTGTCTAAAACAACACAATAATGGTTCCGCAGCCACTGTATTGCCCAAACCTGACCTCCAGAAACTTGTTTTGTTCCCAAAACTGACTGAAACATAAATATACTTTTTAAACAAACCTCGTATACGAATTTTTGAATTAAAAATAATACCTCTAAGACAATTTTTTTAATCTAAACGGTTCAAAAGTTATGGTACATTGAATAAAATATTAAAAAAATATATTGTTAACGTATTATTCATATGGGAAACTGTGAACACCTACCAACACATTTAAAAAAAAACTTACCTTCTCGGAAAATTTTGCCTTTATATATTAAAAAAAACAACCATAAATTCGATATGTTAGTTTTTGGATCACCCATTTATAAGGAATATTTGCTCCAACATTGCTGCCAACAAATGCAACTAATCTCCAACTGTGGAAATGTGTAAAGTGGAAATGCAATACCGCTGCAGCGACTGCCACGAAAGCAAAATATTCGGCCAAATGAAAATATGCGCTTTCGCTTGCGCTCGTACATTTCGACAGCTGAAAATTTCACGAGATAAATATTTAAAATGCAAAGCGCCAAATGAGCACATTTTGAAATGCTGTCAGCGGAAAGCCGCCAGCCCGCTGCCCTCCGCTGCTGGACAAACCGATCGTCTGTGCTTTCCATTTATGATTGGAGTGCATTTCTAAAGTGCACCGTTGCTTTTTATACAATTAATTATGCTCCGAGTTTCAAGTATCGAATGAAATGTAAAGCACGTTTTCATTGGCAAAATATATGCACATCAATATTTAAAAATGTACTGATTATAAATGGTTGTATGCAGTTGCATTTAAGGACTCGCAATATTAATGGATTTATAATTTCAAATAACTGTTTTGGGAGCAGTAAACTCACATTGCTTTCGAGTGCAACAAATAATCATTTGTAGAAGTAAATGACAGGTATCGAAAAACTTGATGTTTCCATTATTTTTGAAGTTTCTAATTTTCATTTCGAATTCAATATTATCTGTTTAGTAGAGGGATAACTTAATTAGTGGCTCAACTCGATCAATTGTCGACTCCAAACGACACCGTCCGCTCGTCTTGTATCAATTACGTAAAACTTTGCACTTCTATATAGTTAAGATTTGGGTTTAAGAAAGTAAAAATCCATTTCATTCAGGCTTGGTACTTAATTTCAGGAATATTTTGACCTTGATAATGGCTGCCTTATATTCTTCACATGCATTATATTTAAGACAACTTTATTTGATTTCATTGGGAAAAAATGCAGATACTGAGAAGCATAAGACTTTTTAATTTTTTTTTAAGTTTTGCTTTGAAAACTTAACTGTTTCTTACAATGTGTATTCCAAAATCATTCAATTTCGAACTGTGTCAAGAGGTCAGAAAATATTGTAAACCAAATATGGTTCAACTAGATGAAGCATTTTAGATGGTGGACTCCACAATTGGTGGAAAAGACACAATTGGTAATAAATTTCTTTCGTCATTCTGATCACTGTGATGTCTATTTCAGTATTAATCTCGATTTAGTTAACCATTAGCTGTCGACGATTCGCCATTGCTCTGCTCGCTATTTCGGCGCGCTACTCTCTTGTCCAAAAATTTATTTGAGTATGAGCGGATGCTTATTAAAGTGGTATAACGCAATCTTCAATGCTACTTAGTATTATTTTAAATATTTTAGACCAGTTATACCACCAAAAACTAAATATATTTTATGACAGCTATATGCTATAGTAATCTGATCTGAATAATTTCTTGTGAGATATCATTATTGGCTTAGACAATGACCCATGCCAAATTTTGTTAAAATATCGCTTAGTGCGAAAGCATTTTGACTTGTATTGGTTGTTCCGTTACAAAAATCAATCGTTATTTTTGCATTATTGGAATTTAGACTACTTAATGATTGCAATTCATCTTAGGATGGCGAGGAGCAGCATGCAAATATCATTGCATTTGCTCATTTAAATTCTCTTAAATTTTGCAAAGACACACCCCCCACAAACCCCCCAAATGCACTTTCGCCATTCGTACGACACGCAATAATACCAGAACTAGCAAACATAACTACGAACACGTACATTGACGCGAAGAGCGGCCGAGCGACATGCTTATAAATTGGAAAATCCGTTTTCCATCGATTTTCCCATCAATGGCAATTAGTGACGTTAAAGTTGGCAGCATTTAAGTGCCACAACATTATTACGGGCTTTCATGCGACCGTTACGTTGGTAGCATCGTGGATGGTACTCGCGACGAGACGCAGACGGCTGCGGCAGACAATACCGCGGCCATGAAAGATTGGATTGGACAGATGCTATGACATGAGGTATGGGTGAGTGCGCCACTACTCGACTTCAACCAAAGTACCAGCAACTAAAGAAGGTGGAGTAGGCGACGACGGGTGCCTACCTGGATTACAGCCAATTTGCGTAGACAATTTCATGAACGAAGGTGTCCCGCTGGACAATCGCGAAAAAAGTTAGCAGGACAAAAATAGCGGCACTCTGACAAAAATAAAGCAAACAGTCGTTTTTGATGTACTATATGGATACTAAATGATCACGTCCGCTGGCGAGAGCGCACTCCCGTTTGTCCTTCAATAATTTGTATGCGCCCATCTACACCGGCACTTTCCGCTTAATGCCGGAAAGTGAATGATTTTAATAGAATTTTAATGATTATGATGCTGGGCACTTGAAGCAGCTATGGTACAAGAAAAACTGTGTAAGAAACAGAGTTGAGTAAGTGGAAAATGAATCCCGGAAAGACGATTTCCTCAAATGTGCGTAAAATTAAAAAAAAAAAAATCTGATATGTATGTATGTTTGTATGCACACGCGTAATGCATGAAAAAAGCTGCAAGTTCAACGTCGAGTCGCATTAAATGGCCAACGCGAGAAGGCATGCAGTAATTTCCACCAAGAGCGTAGTGGGATGCGCTCCATTGGAATATAGTGGCTGCAGTATCTATATATATATATTAAATACACACATACACATATACATATACATATTCTTACTCTCTAGCTTATTGTTGATAGAAATATGAGCCGCAACATATACACACAGTCATACAGTTATATGCAACTGCAGCACTTCTAATGGGCGGCGAAGCGAACAGACAGCCGAACAGACAGCCGAACGGACAGACGTATGACAGCCGTTCAAAGCACTTAAATGCTATTTTATTGGCTGAGCGTGAGGAATTTTTATATTAATTTATTGGCATGCGGAGCGCGCAGACGAAGTATTTGGCTGGCAAACCATTAGACTAAGCGTAGGCAGGGAAACGATGAAAAGAATTGAGGAAAATAGCTGCTTAGCAGTTGCTATGAGCAATCCTACCTCCTTCGCGTGCTCTTGTTTGCTGAACAAAGTTGTGAGGGTGTGCGGAGGGAGGTTTTAATGCAATGCTCTTCCGCGCTATTCTGCTTCACTTCATAATTAAGTTTGAAATAGTAGAGATAACTGAAGTATGATATCATGATAAATCAATCTTTCACCTGACCACACTTGTGCACAATACCGTTAATGTGACCACAGATAATTGCTGACAAATGAAATCGAAAATTATTTAAAATGCTTGAAGGTGGAGGTTTTAGCTGGCTTTTGTCAAGGAAGATTTTGGTGTGGTATTTGTTGTTGAAACGATAAGTATACCATATACCATATACGATATGAGTCAAGCTTTTGGCAAAAAAGTCGCAAAAAATCAAATATGATATGGCGCATTATTGTGATGAACTAACCAAAAGTTGTTCGCCCATTATTCCGACCTTTTCCTCCTTTTACCTTTACCTCGAGGTATAGCTTGAGGCTCAAATAATTTTCTTTGTCGACAGTTTGGGCCGGCGGAAGGAATTCGTAGTGCAATACACCACGATAATCACCTCACCTAACTTTTGGTTCATATAAAGATTTTCGGCGTTCTGGTTGATTCTGATTGACTTTGTGCTGCCTAAGGTAGATCTTGAATATTTTAAAGAAATTCTATAACCTTAAGTAGTAGCAAGAACTACATTTGTTCGTTTAACCTTCCAAAGGGCATAAATTTAAAAATATCAATTTTATGTACTAGAAATAGATAGTTTAAATTGAACGTAGAGTTATTATAGAAAGAACGTTTTTTAATCCCACTCTCATCTCGTCACCATGCTTAAGATGAATACAGTGTTTCCTGCATGCGAGTGACAGGTCACAAATTCTTATATTAGGTCGTTCACTAAGTAATATCGTTTGATGACAATAGCTGATCCTTTTTGATTTTTTCACAACCAACCGTTATACATTTAAACAGCTGATATAGTAAGGCTTGTTTGTATAAAAAATTTCTATAATTTTTTTTAATAGCTTTCGTTTGGTGCTCTATTGAAGATGGACAGCATTTTCGGCATTCGGATTTTTTACTGTTTCACTATTAAAAAGGGAAAAATGCAATTCAAGTGAATCGAAAATTATGAATTATGTGATGTGTACGGAGAAGATGTGTCAACCGAACGAAAATGCCAAAATTGATTTGCGAAATTTCGTTCCAGTAATTTTGATCTTGAGGATGCACCACGAATTGGAAGGTCTCTTAAAGCTAATGCTAATACAATAAAGTCGTTCTTTAGATCTCAGAAATTTTTTTTTGGAATCTACTTCTGTACAAAATTGTAAATTAAATAACTTTTCGATGCTCGCTAGAGGTGTAATACCGTAAAGTTGATGAACAGTTTCAGCGGAGAGTATAGTGGGTTTTCATTCGCCGATATAAACTTTTGCAACAAAGTAATATATGAATTATGCCAAGAAAGGAGTTGTTTCTTAACGATATGTCAGAGTATTACCCATCCTCTACTCAATATCCTCCTTTGTTCCGAGTCTGAAATGGGCGGAAACAGCTTTCTCAGCACAATCTACAACATTATATTTTTTTATTGCCTAAAAGCACACAACATTTAGTATTATTAAATATACAATTTCTATTATTATAAATGGTGAACATTTTTACAAATTCGCAGAAAATATTAATTATTTTCGAAAGAAATGAATTAAAGTTAATCTTGACAATAAAGTTTATATATACACGCATACACCCGAACATATTATATAAGCCTATAATATTTCGAAAAAGCCAGGGAGACAATGTAAGAAACAACAAAGGAACAAAATTTAATAATAGAAACGACAACAATAACCATAGAGCAAATACCTATTTATTGTATATAACGGGAGTTTAACACACACACAAACACAATGCGTATATAACCCACGAGTTGTCAACTCAGCGTATTTGCGTGTAATTTTGTGGCAGACAACAAGCTGCTTTCTTATCAAACCGACACACCTAGACAATTACACCGCACAAATATACTGAATGCACACAATACATACAAACAGACAAAGAACATGCAGCAAGAAGACACGTAGCACAATGAAAATGTCCTCTTTATCAATTCCTATTATTAAATAATGAAAATTGAATAGCTTGAACTCACCTGCTGACTACCGAAAATAATTTGCTTGTCTTTGTTTGCCGCTCCCACACTCGGCAGCTGGCGAAATGTTGCTTGAAAGCAATATGCAAGCTGATGTACAAATAAGTAATTTTGTGTGGCGACTAAACAAAGTGATGGCAACCATAAAAAGACAAATATGTCGTGCAACAACTATACAAATACAAATGAAAAGAGTACGGGTATTCGGTCCTAGGAGGCTGTTGAAAGAACTAACTAAATGTGCATGGTAAATGGCAGCTATGGAGTCCATCATCAGCATTATTGGCCTTGAGTTAATGCTGAAGTATGTGTGTTTTGCAAGTAAAACTTATAGGGGTAAAGTTGGTGTGGTGGGAAATCCATACCTTAAGCTACCATTTTAGTTATTTAGGTTACAAGCATTCTTCGTAACTTAAGTAACATTGTTCTACAAGGTATTTGTAAATACAAAAAAACTATTCCTGAAAGGCTCTTTATTTCTATAAAGATCGCAGCATCGAAAAGAAAGCGAAATTATACGGCTTTTGGGTTTGATTTACACTTGGTTCAAGCAAGCAGGAATTGAGTTAGAAAACAGTTAGTAACTAAGGCGGAGTGGATCCCATATTGAGTCACACTCGATTTTAGACCACTCACACTATACTTATTCTAACGGTATGGGGATATCGGTAAAGTCCGCTTAGAATATTTTGGTAGAAAGGTCCTTACATAGTAAGAACTATGTTTTTTCAACCTATCTGTAAGGTAACTTTTTATCGGAACTGTCCTAAATTTAATACAGGGAATATTTTTCGACTTAGTTGCTGTGATGAAGTGGTTACATATACCCTGGCTACTACTCTGCGTTACCCTGACCACTACCATGGTTTTTGTTTGGAATTATGCCTTTTAGAACAAGAACAAAAACCTGTGCAGTATACAAAATTTTTAAATTACCGGATAATTGTACAGATGTCCTGGGATTCAGAGTTCGAGCTTGTGCAAGATAATAATCTCTCTCTGAACAGAAAAGATTTTGTTCTCTCGGGTATCCTTCAGAAGAGAGCACCATTTGTTCTTGGGGTCTCCCTCAGAGCATAATATATTTTGTTCTCTGCAATCTCTCTCTGAGTAGAACAGATTTTGCTCTCTATAGTCTCTCTCAAAACAGAAATGATTTTTTCTTTCGAGTATCTTTCAGAAGACTTCTCTTTGGTCTCTCTCAGAACAGAACAGATATTGTATCTCTCTATAACAGATTCACTCTGGGGTCTCTGTTGTCTCAGTACCTCAAACAACTGCAACTCATCTCATACTTAAGCTTTAATAACATAAATTATGATTACTGAGAATATTGCTGGTAAAAGGGCAGTCGAACTTAAGAGTTTATAATGCTTCCAGGCAGTGTCGTGAGATTCCAGCTATCTAGATACAAGCAATTGCACCGAAACTGAAAAGGACTAGTGCTGGACAATAATTGTTACAATCTAAGGGAACTTCGAGATCTATATTTCTGCAAAGGGATGCTTTATAAATGCCTTTAGACACAATTCCGACATCTTCATGTCTAATTTTTTTTCGATTTGTTGAATAGTGTAATTCGTATAAATACATATTCGAGGTGCGTGCAATAACATTTTTTTCATCCACATTAACTTTATATATATTTAACCAGTATGCCAGTACCCACACACCCACGCAATTTACATAGTCTTGTCTTGTCAAACAACAAGTTTTTCACTTTGTTAGCATTTTGAATGTGTTTGCTTAGGTTGCGTGTGGTCTTTTGACAGAGTCTTCTCGCAAATTTGTGCCGTAAAACCTAAGAGTGTATGCGTGTGTGTGTGGCAAGTTCACTGCGTGAGTTCACAAAATGCACAATTGTGGTTTTCCTTTGTCGCTTCCGTTTCCGTTGTGACTTTTTTCAGGTGACCTTTTCTCTAAAGATATTCTTTGCCTAACATGTCTAACAGTTTATTTGGGTAAATATTTAAATGTATTTATATGCCATGCATACAACTGCACAAATGAGGCACCGCACCACTCTCTACCGCTTACCCGCACACACACATACTCGTACATGCCACTTACAATTTCCACCTGTTTTCCAATGAGACCGCCGTTGCTGGCGCTGAGCGTTCCCGGATGTACTATCAGGCCAATGACAAGAACGGGTGACAAACAACAAGTCTCTGCGGGCAGGCAACGTCAGCGACGGTCTTAAGTTGACAAACATAGGCTAAGTAGGGTTTTAAGCGTACATAAATTTACCTAAAGCGACCGCGCATACGCATATGCACGCATACACGTGTCGACGGCAAAAAAAATAAAACAAAATTCGTCGTAAATTTTTACACAAACTAACCGACAGCGTAGTGTCAGAGAGAGAACAGAAGAATGAAAAGAAAACAGAAAGGCAGAAAAAGTGCAACCATTTAGAGACGCGCCTGAAAACAGGCAACAACAAAAGCTGACATGGCACGGACGGATATACGGATATACATGCATTTGTATGTGAGCCGACTGAAAAGGGATTGTGCGCCTGTATTAGTGCTACGCTGGCTGCCGAGGCATAGGCAAGAGCACAAAAAAAGAGTTTCGACATTTCTTTCTATTATTATACCGGCTCTATTATCCAATAGAGCTACTGCCACTATATAAATATATAATAATGAAGTACATACACAGGTATATGCATACACATATTATGTAAGATATGTATGTACTATGTGAAATAGAGCGACGCACAATGGAGGCTCGACGCTTGAAAGGCTTACCACTGCAGCGGCGGATGCCGAGACAAAATATGAATAATATCCTACCGGCAAAAGCGAAATGTGCACACACACACACACTTATATAATATATACATAAATATTTGTATATATGCGTTTGAATTGTTAACAGAAAGACACTGTATAATGGAATGTCCTTGTTGCTGTCAGTCGTGTTGTTGGTTAGTTGCCTGTTTGCTTGGTTCGTTGCTTTAACTTGATTGCGGCAGCGAATATAGCAACCGGCAGAGGCCCATGACAGCCGCTAAGAGAATGCCTGTCACACTTACACATACAAACAAATGAATATTTATATAAAGCAAATGTATATGCACACACACACACTCACACATACATATATGCCTACATTTGTATAAACGTCCGTCTGTTACTACTGTCACATACTCAGCATACCTCTTGGTGTGCGTCAAATTTTTTTATGCCGAGCACGCAACGTAATTTCGTAACACACAAAGCCGCAACGCACTCACACACCAATAAATAACCGCCATTACATATGTATGTTATGTGTGTGTGGTTTTTGTATAAGCGCATACAAAGAATATAAAAGGACAACAAACGCGAAATAATAAAACACGAATTTCTCTGATTATTTTCTTGTTTCATTCTTTTAAAACTGACATTCCGGTATTTTATTTTATCTTCCTTTTCACATTTCTGCTAATATGTCGTTTTGGCCTTCATTGGGGACCTCATTTTATGTCTCTCAAATATATATGTGTGTATACGTTACATGTGCGTGCTTGCAGATGTACGAGTAGTATATAACTTATGAGTATTAAGTACGAAATAGTTTTCGTTTATGATTATCCTCTTTGTCAGCGCTAGCAATGAATAATTAGAAAATCGCAAAACAATTTTGATGTATGTACACACTTGATTGTGGGTAGATTTTAGACCGCATTATATCATATTGCTAAACTAGTAAACATATAGGTTATGTCATCACGGTATTACCTTATGCTTGTAACAATATTTTCTACTTTCGATATCTAAGCAAATTTTGTCACTTTCTGGAATTCTGGCAGCTTTTTGGTTCTTCCTTTGAACGCTTGAAATCCCGTAAATGCATCACAGGTATATTTTCAACTTATGTAAGTTGAAATCAGTCCAAACTACTTTTGCTCACATGGTTGATATTTGCAAGATTTGTTTAGAGTATTTTGTGCTTTTCATTGAGGTCAAAATAGTCCACGCCAATGTATGTACATAAATATACCTGCATTTCGAGCCAATACAAACTAAATATCCTGATGATGCTGAACGACATTTTACTATAACTCTAGGAAAAGATAAATGTAATAATAGGACAAGCAAAATATGACGGTTGCATATATTGTTTGTATTACCAATATTAAAATAAAAGACTTTTTTAATATACCTACTCGTAAACATACCAACATGATGGTCATTACAAAAAAATAATAAAAAACAAAGCATCTCATGTCAATCACTCTATCAGTCTTCTGAAAAGAGAGTTTGAAGTATATTTATTTATAAAAAAATTTAGATGGAAAATAAATTCTTAAGAAGCAAGTAGAAGCTACAGAGGTATTTAATTATTTCTCTTACAAGTGCTTAATAGATCCTTAACCAGCTGCCCATCGATAACCACATGTGTGGAATTATGGTTATTTCTCCATTTAAGAAAGACACAAGGGCAGTGTGTTCATATGACAATTCGTGATTTTTACTTATCAAATTTAGTCTTTTCTCATTTAAGAAAGCTTTAAAAACTCTCAGATGAGGTTTTCCTCTTTTAGGAATTAAATAAGAGCTAAGAGGCTTGGGCACAAGCTACGCTGATGTGTCTGGAATAAACTATCGGCTAGCGACTATTTAAAAGCGTCTAACTTTCTATATATGGTGAGAAATTTGATGAAATTGAAATAATTTCTCGAAGAATATGAGCTAGAGCCAATTTTTAATGAGTTCCTAAAGCTTTTTATATGATGCTTTGCTTTAGGAGAGCATCATGGCAGCTATACGAAAGAGAGTGTCATATGAAAAGCTTCAGGAACTCATGCAAAATTAACTTAATTAACTGATAGAGCTAGCGTATGTATTAAAGAGAACCCAAACCCAATCGCAGTACATTTGGGGTGATTAGCATAGTCTTTGGGAGTATGGGAACTTCCATACACCACACCAATTGTCTTTAAGCACAAATTTTAATTACCAATTTCCGAAAACCAATTTTATGAAAATATTTGAATTAAAATGGCAACAGCGTTATAAAATGAAACCATGATGCTATTCAGTTCAAATACTGCATTTAAGGGTATTTTTACTGCATGTATATATACGACTCATCTTATTTTTCTTGATTATTGAAGTATATTGTACCAAATTTCAAAATTGTTTGTTATGTATTAAGCATTTGATTTACCTAACTGCACATAATTAATTTAAAAAATAATTACGAGACTAAATGAATTGCAAACTGAGTTAGAATCAAATCATTTTACACATTACCTTAGAAATGTATTTATTTTTATTTAAAACATCTACAAAATTAATACAAGCAAAAAAAAACTTAGCTGAAAAAATCACTCATACGCCCAAGACCGCACTTCTCAATGTGAGCACACACTCTCACTCGCGCATTCACATCGATGGCAATTGCCGACAAACACAATTGTTACCAACGTCAAACGTCAATTAATTGATGTCAGCGGCACCAAACCACAAGTCACGTCATACTGTGGCGTCCGTCGAGCCACAAGACGCAGCCAAGAGGAACCGAAAGTCAACCAGCAAGTGAAGAATGTGAGTCGGCGGCAGAAAAACAGTATAGAAACCCGAAAAGATGTAAAAAACTTGAGCCAAGTGACACTGGAAAATCTGTCAGCTGTAAAGAGATTGCCGACGCTAGTACCCCACATATTTGTGTGGGTGTTTGTGAATACCTGCAGGTGTGTGTGTGTGTTCGTGCAGAATCTACCGACGATAAGATAAACGATAGGCAATTTAAGCTTATTGGCAGGTGCTTGACTGAATTCAAAATGCAAGCGAGATGAAATCAAACAAGCGGAGCTGTGCAGTAAGCCATCCATCCACCAGCCCCTGCCTATCTCATCAGCTGTCGGTGTGACGTTGGCCTACCAAAATTGAAATGTTATGATTTGCACTTTGCACGCCAATTTTCAAAATTGCTAGCATCGGCAAGAAGGCTCACAAAGCTCGTGAAACCCTCGCACACTCTTACAGTTGCGCAAACGGTTTTTGCTTCGTTTACAAAACAGCTGAACGCTTGAGCTTACAGCGGATTTAAATTGAGGATTTTTAATGTAATGCATGCTGTCGTTGATTGTGTGGCTTCCAGCTCTTGATGACATAACAGCTGTTGGTGAGAAGGCTCCCAAGTACTTACAAACACATTCATACATCTACATGTCTATTTCGTTTGTCAAAGCTTGATTTTTATGTAAATGCCATTGACGTTTCTGTGTCGGTGACTTCTCCTGTTGGTGCTTCTGCTGTTAGTTGGCTCTGGCATAACTAGCTGTGAGATTGGTGGGCTGTGCTCATATCCTACGATTATATAAGTTCACATTCACACGATAAAATACTAGCGTGTGCTTGACAGCACAATGATCTTTTCTATAAATTTACCGCATTTTTAAAATGTAGGATAAGAATAAGCAAATTTTGAACTATTTCCAGTGCGGAGCTCAGCGGGATGCTGTATCGATACCTAAAAACTATGTATACAAACGCACAATTATTGCAATGGGACTTTAATCTCTAACAGTGAGGCTCATTGTAATACTGAAATGAGGAAATTCATCCGTACGAAAAGTTGTATCTGTGCAATCTCCGAGCCGTCGTCAAGAAAACTTTGCCCGATAGTTGCAATTTTTTTCCTATATAGAGCCTTTCATTTGTATATAAGAGTCTCCCCCTTTTCTACCTCCTGACAGCTTATGCAATAGTCGTTATATGGCGTTCCCAGTCTACTGGCATGTCTGCCAATTAGACAGTGATCTGTGATTCCTTTTAAATTTTAATAGTCGGCATGTGCGGCCCATATTGCCTTCATGCCGCGTTTGTCTGCTTGTTGAACAAGTCAAGGATTGATTCCACCTGTCCCCCTAACCCCTATCCCACTCCTCTCTGGAAGGAAGGCAATATTGAGGACCGAATTTAAGTTTTTGGTAATTCTAAAAGACCATAATAAGTTTTATTTCCAAGTGCCTGCTCTTTCAAAATTTACGTTAATCAAATTTATAGGTTTTTCAAACTCCACAATAGGTCAGATGCTTAAAAAGTATTAAAGCGCAAAAATATTGTCAGAATGGTTGCCGCTTGCCAAAACTTTTAAGACAGAATTGAAGAGATCAAAAGTATGAGCAAAAGTGATTCTGCTTTCGATTTCAATGTTGACCTTGTTCTCTCTATTAATTTTATTTGCTGTAGCGGCGACACTGTCGTCTGTGTAGAAATCAAAAGTTTCTACCGCCCGGTGCTTGCTCTTTCTAATACTAAAGCTTTCGCCACTGCTGAAATTTTAAGTAAGCTGCAAAAGCATCTACTTTCCGTGGCTTAAATTTAATATAGTTTACTTTGTTGAATCCTGAACTTCTAACATTCTGTTTACTATGTTTTAAAAATATAATTTTTTTATTTTTCGTGCCTATCTTGGCATATCTGCTAACTGTGCTTGAGTTGTAATCTTAACAAACAAAATCACAACATAACAAATTTGAAATGAAAGACAAGATTTCCGGTACTTCAGTCAAGGATTTTCGCATGCTCATTGTTAAAATATATGACTATGAGGGATGTTCTTAAGTTTATGGAACTAAACAATTTTCTGCAAATTTGTAAAATTAATAAAAAATTAGAGGCTAATACTGCAATTCGATAAGTGTATTTTCATAGCTTTTGGTTTTCAGTTCTATTCAGCTTAAGAAAGTTACAGCTCAATAGAGCGCTGAATGGCAAAACTCCTCAAAAGCTTAGACTAATGTTGAGCTCTAAGTTTAAATTAAACTAGTTTAATTTGGAGACTAATTCAGCAACTCCTTAAAAGGTTTTTAATTTAGTTTGGTTTACACCAACTATTCGTCTTAAGAAAATGAAAGCTGAAAAGAGCGCTGCATAATGTAATTTTTGAATGGTGTTGAACTCTATGTTCAAATTAAACGAGTATAAATTAGAGGTTAATACTGCAACTCTATATAAAGCTTTTCATCTAGTTTTTTTTCAGCTAATATTCAACTAAAAACTCGATAACTGAATGTTTAGAGTTATTTTACTCAAATACTACAGATTTGGGCAAACCCAACACTTCACTTAAAATGCAGAACGACCCTAATGCTCACATGAGGTTTGCACATATATACATATTTTTTCATTTTTCACTTTCCACTAAGTATGTGTCTTATTTACCGCACACGCACATACACACACACATGTGTGTATGTAGTGAAAACGATACGCTCCTTGCGACATGTGAAATGGTTTTGAAAATTTTACGCGTGTTCTTTTATTATTCGCCTGACGTGAGTACGAAAGTCTCGTCTTCTGGTTGTTGTTTTCTTTTGTTATAATTAAGTACGTCTTACGCAATCCACCCAAACACACACAGGCACATACGCGCATCCGTTGAAACTTCCGTTTGAAAACGAAAACCGCAAACAGAATCCTCGTGATGATAAAGCAAAATAAATAAATAATTATATGTGTGTTTTTATGGCTGTATGTGTGTACCCTTAAATATCCATGTATACTACTATGACAAGCAATTTCAATTCATGTCACAAATTTTTCTTTTATAATTTTGGTACATGCTTTTAAAGTAAATTGTATAAATCTTATAAAAATCCCACACTTAATTTTTTTTTTTTTTGCATATAAACACGTAGATACATAAGATACAAAATTTAATTCGGTTTTTATTTAAATTTAATTTTTCATTTCCAAAACCAATCTGCGTGGCGAATTCATTTAATATGGTCCACAGGCGGCCCCTGGTCATAGTGTCTTATAATTGCTTTAACAACAGGTCGCTCTTGCAGCCATCCTTCCTGCAAACTACTCGGCCACCATCATTTTTCATTTTGTTGCACCATAACGGTTACCCACACGACTTATACACCATTTCACTAAATGCTGTTATTATTCTGTCTGCAACATGCACCCATATTTTTTCCAAATTTTCTCCGCCGTACTGCTGAGCTGCTGCCGTTGCTGCCACACAATTATTGCTACGTATTACTTGAATTTTTCATATTTGAATGTTCTTTCTGCATGCCGTTTGTGTAAATCAGTGCCATGCAACTCATATGAGATATGTGTGTGATTTTTATGTCCTGTTGACTCATATTTTGGCTCCTTCGGCGGCTGCTGGAATTGAATTAAATGTAGCAAAAAGGAAATGTGAAAAACGAAATGTAATAAGACGGTGAAGTGAAGGTCTTAAATGTGTGCGGCTGAAAGGAGAGTTTGAGTGCCGTGTTTTAAATTTGTGGCACAGTCATTTAACTGAACTCATTTCTTATGGTTGCCCTGTTAGAATTGGTTGGACATATTTTTTTTAATAGTCGAAATATTTAATTTAGTAAGGGCTTAAATAAGATTGAATATATTTCGTCCATATGTAAATTAATTCATAAATAATGAGTTTAATTCGGATTTCTTTAAAAGGTCTCTATCACTTCGAAGCTGGATTCTTTACTAAACCCATTAACCGTTCTTCAGTTTCACGAAATTTATTTTCAAACTCTCAATACCATAGATGATAGTAAAAGTGGTCTAAAGTGTTTGAAATTAAACTTGGTACGCCACATGAAGAAGCCACATCTCTTTAAGAGATATCCGTATTCTCTCTTGTATCGTATTCACCTCTTTAGCTCTGTTGTGTTTCCACAGTAAATTATTTTACAGGTGAGCAGTGCAAAAGAATGGTTAGAAGAATAATGTCGAATCGGTGACGGCCAGAAATTTAAATCGGAAATTGTACCGATAATTCAAATTGGAATCATTCAATTTCAAAACTCTACTAATGTCTCTCTAAAGACAGAATTTATCGTAAACGGGCCAGCCGCTTTTAGAAATACAAGGTATTCCAAAATTTAAGCAAGATAGGTGAATAAAAAAAAAGTCGACAGCTGCCAGTTTAGGCTGAGTAAAAATGGAGCAAATAGAGAGGAAATGGACACGATAGAATAACGTGTCTTCAATGATTCAATAAGAACTTGCAATCGAAAGACTAAGAACTGTATTTTCCATTTTATTCTAATCTTGCGTTAATTTTGGGACACCCTTTACAACATTATTACTTTTTTTTTTAAATAAGGTAGACTATTTAGCTATCGAGTATTAAAAAAGTTCTTCGTCAGCGTTTACTTGTAATGTACTAAGTAATAATGCTCTGGGTTGTAATCGATAATTTTCGCTATACAATCTTGATCGAAGGCTTATGCCACTAATACCACCTGATAGATTTGACCTGAATCGGCAAAAGAATCTACATTTTCACGTATTTTAATACAAATTATTATTAATGCATAAAAGAGGCTCCTGAGCTACTACAATCATACAAACGCGATCTCTACTTGACGTCGTTTTTGTAAAAGATTCAGATATTTTGGTACGAATCGGGTATTGACACACATAATACCCAAAACATTACCTAAAATGTGTTGAGTTGCCCCATAAGAAATGTTGAGATTTTCTCATATATTCCTGATGCCAATACGCCAATTTTCAAGCACGTTTATTTAACTTTTTTGATGTTATCGTCATTAACAGAGGGGGGTGAACGACTCGCATGAGACAAGTTTTTGATGACTGCGCGGCCTTCACTGAATGCATTGCGCCACTCACATATTTGTGTTACTGATAAAGTAGACACCCGAAAACACTTCTGAAAAATTGTCAACGCTTTTGTAGTCTTGATTCCATTGGAAACCCAAAAATTCAAGCAAAAATCACCAGATAAACAGATAACAAACAGCTGCCAAATACAGTTCAATTGAGATACGTATGAAGATAAATCTTTACAGGAACATAAAATAATTGTATCGTTGTACCAATCTAGAAAAATAGTATCGATTCGCTGTGCGTGCGAGGATCAGTTCGAGTCAAATTTGCTCAGATGGTATAAAATCAGATGAAATAAAATTACAATAACAAATTGTCGATGGAGGAAATGGTTTTCGCTTTTGTAAAACTGTATTATAAGAACATGTACAGGAAACTCTTGTATGAAACACATAAGATAAATAAGTCCTTTATTATATAGGTAAGGATAGTTTATAATTATAAACATATTACATATAGCTTAACAAATTCAAAAAGTTATCAAGCATTAGTCATTTCCTACAGACGTCTTTTGCTGAAATAAGACCATGTTCACACTCACTTAAGCCCTCGCGTCGAAGCATACTTCATAACGGCAATAAAAGCGTGCACATGTAACATAAATTCATAAAATAACTAAATACAGGCGACAGACAGCGAATATGAATGTGCACCACTACATATTCATATATGTTTGTGTGTATGTACACTTGCGTGAATAAGTGTGCAATATTTTTGCGGTTAAATGTTTTTTCTGCGTTTTTTGCGCCCTTTTATACATTTTACATATTTTTCCGCAGCGACTGTAGGCGCTCTTTATGCTTGCAGTCTGGCGGTTTGCTTTATTGACTTCGCCGGATTTTTGAAAAGTTTTTCATTCACGCTTTTTGCACTGTGTATTTTTTTGTTTAACCAGATTCGCTGAATTTCAGGCCGCCGTTGAACTGCCAGCGCTTAACACCCCGTTTAATCGAACCCTCATTTATTTATTTATATTTATTTTTTGTTTGTTTGCGGGATATTTGCTGAATTTGTCATGTGCCGTAACGCTGGCGTGGCGGCAGCAAATGAAGAGGCCTCAATACTGAGGAGCATATATACACAGGTTCGGCGTTTTTACAGTTGTTGTGCGAATATGTGTGCGAAAAACGCATGTTCGTATGTGTAAACGCTTTTTTTCCTTGCCTGCTTGAATACTCCGGGTGCTGCCAGCGTCTGTGGTATGAACTCCATTTGGTTGATATGAATTTCGCGCATGTATACTGGGATTTGACAGCTCGTAAATAATTTTCGTTGTGCGTGCGTGCGTGTGCGTGACGAGACTTTTTCCGCTTGCTTACTGCAAAACATAACTTTATAACTTTTTTTGATACTGATTCTTGGTGTCCTTGCGGAGCGCTCACACATACTTCTTCATATAACGCCACCAAACACCACACATATACACACACTTATGCACACCCAATTTATTTCTGCTTATCTTTAGTGTTTTTTTGTGGCATTTAATGATGCTGTTTTTAATATTGTTGCTATTGTTGTTGCTGTTACTGCCACCGTCGGCTTAACGATAAGCCTTATGCACACACAACTGCTTAAACACTCAAATATACACTCACACCTATATACATATATGCCATAACGGCGCTCATATGCATATGTGTGCATTTGTCATTACGCGCCACAGCAGCTTTAAGTCTTAAGCGCACAACTCGCGGATAATTAAATTTTAAGTGACTTGGTAAGTACGCTCCGAAAATATATGGTCGCTGCATTCGTTTTCCAAAAACTGAGAAAAAAAATAAATTGTTTCAATATTTATCTATAAAGTGAGAAGCGCACAGCAATGTGGCATACTTATAGGCGTGTCAGTGGCGTCGAAAAATCGGGCGAAAAAGTAAAAGCGTTAATAATTATCATTTTGTTATGGCTGTTTGGGCGTAAATACGGATTAAGGACGTAATTTTCATGGAAAGGCGCAACAACCCTGGAAAACGGCGAAAGTCTTCTTGGTATAAATTTAAGCTTAAAAGCACAACAATTTTCCATTGTGTTTACTGCGAGGGTTGAGCTCACTGTCACTCGCTTCCGTAATTAGAGCAATTAAATTGACGGCATAAAAGTCTAAATCTCTGTGATTTCCGAATGTGTGGCGGAAAAAATTTCAAAGCATTTTATTGTGTTTTGCAGGCTTCGAAAAGCTTTATTTTGAAGTGTTTGGATTAACTTTTGTGCTGTAATTAAAAAATACACTTTATGGTTTAACTGCTTTCGAATTGTCCTAAAAAACGTTTTAAAGCATAATATCTTATTAAAAAGCTGTTTTATTTTGTATTTTAGATTATTTAGACAAGAAACTGCAGTTTGTAAAGAAGGTAAGTTCACTTCTTTTCCATAGTGAAATTTTTTGGAAATAATGATATGCTGATTTAAAAGTAAATGTCAGTTTTCTGTGTGAATTTTGGCACTTGCAAGGCCATTGGTTATCATTACTGCATTTCATATATGCGATATGATTATCAGCATGAAAACACGTATGTATTCTACCTAGAAGAGAATAAAATTAAATTGAGGCGTGCACCGCAACCTAAGGTCTATTGTGCCCTATCCTCAGTCACAACGAATCACATATCCCAGCACACTGGTATATTCCAGTATCCTGCTGGGTGCTGTTGAGGAGTTATGATACCACCACACTGAGGAGATATGAATCACCAGACTGCTGTGCGGTCTAGCAACAGGTGCTGGGGGGTTTCTGGCTCCATGTCACACATCCGGAAGTTAGCACAAGAGACTATATCCATGTTAGATAGTTGATTCTTGAGCCTACAATGCCCAGTATAAAATGCCACAAGTTACCGAAATTTGTCTCTCGGAAAGTTGATTACACTTTTAAACCTAGTGAGGGTGTAACTAACCATTAACATCTTTGCCTGGCACATGTCTGTGAGTTCTATACACTCGTGCAGCCATAGCGATTCACTCTCATAAGCTGAGATCGCCTTAAGTGCCGCTTGATGTGATCGCTATGTGTGGCTATACTTTCATTGCTATATTTGCGTTGGAGGTTTAATAACAAAGACTTTTGCTTGAAAAATTCTCGGAAAACATCCTATAGGTATGGAATGTTTAGTACGCGATCCTGCGACGCCTGCACCAATGCCTTGTGACGTTTTCGAGCCGTCAGTGTACCACTTAATAGTGCTGTCCCTTAGCAGTAGGACAAGCGTTGAGTTAAAATACCATGCTGTACTCAGTTTAATATACCTTTTTGTTTCTTCTTTGTTAGAAATCTCCACTTCTTCTAAATAAAATAATAGTATTCTCCAAGTGGAAATATTGCCTCCTAAAAAAACTAAAGTGAGGGGGGTCCATAATGTCTTCGACTTGAATGGACTTCAAGTCCACTGCCCATATTTTTACAAAAATTTCCGAAGTCTACTTGAATATTTCGAGATTTATACTGTAAGACGAGTTCTCTCCAGATGCGCACTCGAAAGCTTCAACTTAGGTAAGCTTAAGTAATACTCGTGTTGCGGCTTCGAATAATCGTTCAGTTCATTTAGTCGAGAGCGATTAATGTTCCCAACCACAGCGTAATTCAACTATGCAAAGCCGGAACGATCTTCACGCCATTTATGTAGAGTATACACAGTTTCGTTTGATAACTTGTAGGTATTTTGAAGGTAGTGGGATTTATAAAAACATTCCAACCAAGCTTCTGGCGAATCACTGTCGATGTATATGGCCTGGCGTTGTTCTTAGGGAACACAATACTTCTCCTATTGGTCAAAGCTGACCACATCTTGGCGAATGCCTACTTCAAATGATCTAACTGCAGACAGCACAGGTGCTATTTAAGAATTTGGCCAATTTGGCCACAGCAAATCCTTTTTCACAATCAATGCTGGCTTGATCACCGTTTACGTCGGCTCATCGTAATTCAAGCATGACCGTTTCCACTTAACGTTGTCGCACGTAGCCAATTGTTCAGCACCAGTAACCATCCATTTCAGAAATGTATCCATTTTATGCGTTTCAGATGGAAATTCGATCCATGCGGTTTTTTTACGCAACTCGTGTGGCACCCATAAATCGAGATTTTGTTTTTATATCCACCCTTGTCTAAATGGATTTTGTGTAATACTTAGCTCCTGGGAAATCAAACTCGACGATTTCAATTACTTCATCGATATTTTCGACAATTGGTCTCTCAGAGTATAGCGTATATATGACACCGAAATTTCCGTAACGGGTTAAACGTAACTAAAACTGCGTATGACTTACTTCTACACTACCAGTACCATGAATACTATTCACATTTACAGACGCTTGGCTTCATCGAAGAAAAAATTTAAAACATGCCGTATTTGCTCTTACTGAGGCAACAAAAGTGACTAAACAGTTTTTTTAGTACGACATTTTATCTCTCTAAACTCATATTGCGTAACCCAATCACACTAACACAATACAGGATACAGATTACTAACGCCGTCTATTGTAAAAGTAATGGATTTCTCTTTATTATAACTGATAAATTGATTTTTTAATTAATTGTTAAGAGTGAAAGCTCATGAGCTCCTGAGCCAGATTTTTAACCACTCCTATATATCTGAAATTAAATATAAGAGCTCTTGGAAGCGGTCCATTTTATAAAATTTATTCTCTGAATCGCTTTTTCTTCTTCTTCTTCATTATTTTATCACTTCAACAATTCTAAAACTTTAAAAATTTGTACATACACCAAATTCACCAATACTTTTATTTCCGTAGGTCTGAGCAGGTATGCTTAGAAGACAAGGCGAAATTCTCAAATAAATATTACAACAATGCAATCACGTATTTGTGCAAAGTTTTTGTCATCTGGAGCATGTGACGCGCACCTCGAAATACTTGGAATTCATCACCTGATTCTGGTATTGTTTTTCGCGTTTCGTAAAATGCAATTTACACCTCAGCAAAGTGCAACAATGTAACGTTGTTCTTCCTTCCGTCTTTGGTTTGGCTGCGTAAGACCGAATCAAGACGGAACGAATGATTGTTACATGCCGTGCATGCATTGTCTTTATTTGCGCTACACGCTGTACACATTAAATTTCTTGTTATTGTTGTTGTTCATCACTGTTGTGCTGTATTTGATTCAGTAAAAGTGTTGCAAGCAAACACTTTGTAAGCAACACTTGGAATAAACTACTTTTATCTATATATAAAGCGTGAGATACTTGTACATATGTATGTTTATAGTGTAAGATTAGAAAAAAAATGTGTTCACGAAGCTGCTAGAAATAGCTGACAAGCTGACATCACAACATTTTCTCACGCTCTGCTAGGATGTCTTGCTTCCGTTAGCTATGTACTCGTGGTTTTGTGTGTCAGCTTCACCTGTAAACTTACAACAACAACAATAACACAATAACAAAAAAAAAAATACAGAACGGTGCAGAAACCAAGAGATCGATTGAGACATTTGTCATTTCGCCGAACCGAACAGGCGACACATATTTCGAGTTTCATCTGCTCGCGCAAGCAAAACGAGATTTATTGGCGGTACACTCTCGATGGTACCACTTGCGGCCTTCAACCTTTGTTTACACGCAATTGCTAGAGTTTCTTTCTAAGCTTGCCACGCTGTTGACTTGGCAGGGGGGTTGCACTCGCCGCTTGCTGTCGGAACTTACACGACAACAGTTGCCACCGGGACACCGTGGCGTATGAGTAAACAGCAGCTTCCGGCAGTTAACGCCGCTGCCAACATACAACTTCACGCCATCGCAGACGACACAATCTAGCTTCCAATCGCTCACTCGTTCTGACTACTTCTGACGCTCTGCCATTCTCTTCCCTCTGTTCCTCTATACGCGTCACTATAGCACTATGATTCGCGTGGTCATGTAGTTTTGCTGGCTGAGGCAAAGCGCACACACCCTTTGGCTCATAAATCATTGTGGTGTTTGGTTGTTTGTTTGCTTGTGTGTGTGTGTTTGTGTGTGTAAACATGCTTTCGAGCGGCGAACTTCAACTAAGCACTGTGGCGCTGCCAGCGAAAAGGAAATCGAATTTGTGGCGCATGAAATCGAGAGCAAAATATATTTGTCTATACATACACACGCGCATATATAGTTATGTACGTAGATGTGTGTGTGTGTAAACACTCTCACTCTATTTGCTAATGGGTATTAAATTAAAAATTTATGAATTGTGAAATATTAGAACAAAATTGATATTTTATGTTGCTTTCAGGTCAGTTGTGGCAGTTTCGATTGTTTACATTACGACTATGCGCTTGGCAGCAGCTAACGGTGCATGCTCGTGAATGACATGGTTACGGCACATTGCAGTGTGTCAGCTTCCCGCACTGTTGTGTTTGAAAGAAAAGGCAGCCATTAGAAAAACAACAAAAGTATGGAATAATAATAAGCTCATGGCTCGCTTGCATTCACCCCGAGCACGCACACACACACTCAAAGGCGCGTTTACTTGTGTGGTTTGTATACAATGCAGCATCCTTTCTATTTGTTTTGCTTAGAGCAAAAAGCAAATACACATTCCACATGTTGTTTTGTGCTCGATTTCATAATTGCACTAAGAATGCATGGCGGCGTAAGCACGTGTGTCTGTGTGTGTATCTAACATATTTGTATTTATCTTCAACTGCAATGCGCTGTGTCCTGCTGGCCCACATTACCAAGTCTAAGTAGCCTGTATAAGTAACTGTTTGCATGTATGTTACGCATGTGTGGAAGGGTGCATGTGGCGAGTGTACGTATGCCACATGTGTTTGTGCTGCTCGAAACTATCTGCTATGTGGCGCATTTAAATTTTATAAGCTCGCTTGTCCATCTTCTTGACTGTCTTGCATTGCACACTTTTGTCTGCTTATTTTTATAAACAGCAAGCAACCATGCCACATTTATGTTGCAACTAATACTCATATGAATGTGCATGCGTCAACTATGCTCACCCACTCAGCGCTGCGCCGGCAGTGGCATGTAAATATTCATAATTTCATATTTTATTTCCTTTCACTTTTTCTGGGTCAAAATGTGTGCATACATCTTCAATAAGTGGCAGCCAAGCATACTTGATATAAATATGCAAGTTATTTCAAGTGTAAGCGTGTGTTTGTGCGTATGTGTCTAGTAGCATGTAATATACATACTTATATGCGTATGAAAATGGGTTTTGGCTGTGTGATCATGAATGTCCATCTTTTTCTAATGATTTGTCCGTTGAATATGAAACTTTGTCAGCCAATGTATAATACTATCTTTACAGCTATTAAAAATATAATCTTTCAAAAACAAAAACTTCATGCCCAACAGAAGTTCAGTAACTACTATTTTGAGCCGTATCAGCTTGAATTTTTTAGCACTATCATTTTCAAAAAAACATTATAAGTGGATAAAATCGTTGTGCCTAACGTCGAGTGACTAACAATGTTATTACCGAATCTACTTCGCAAGAAAAACAAAACACATGGCGTCAGTCAGATGACCGACTAAGACTAAATATCAATTAAATGTAACATAATGCTTCGGACCAAAATTATTTTACCACGCCGTTGCAACACTCAGCATTGTTCCGGGGGCGCACACCGTTGTTTAAAAGAAAAATTGTCGTAGTTGTACTTCTCATAATTCGGTCTCAAAATAGTGAGAACCAGGTGTGGTTTTCTGAACCCTAGATGTCATACTTTAGTGAAAACATTTATCTTAAATGTGATAGTTTCACGTTTTTAATGTATATGCCTTGCGCTCGTGTTATTGTTTTTGGCAGACCCATGGACAGATCTCCTCGGAAAATTTCTGATTATTTTTTTCAAAAATCTTAATAAACCATATTAATTTGTTACATTTACCCTACGTTCAAATTTGACCCGGACTGGTGCATTTAAGCTGCGCATGCGCAAATCGAATCGATAAGCAATTTTTTTCTAGTCTGATACAGCTTTTTTTTGATGTTGTAAAGATTGATCTCCGTATATTAATTAGTCTGTGAAAAGGTTTTTCTGGCTTTTTTCACCATAGTAAAAATTTAACCGTGAATGTCGTGAAGCATCGAAGACTTGCCTCATGTGCGTCGTCCAGTTAAAGACACAGTGTTTGAAAATTGTCATGTTGGCATCAGTGAGGTGGCAGAGGATCTCCACATCTCTTATAGATCAACTCAGTATATTCTGGTTAATGTTTTGAGTATGAAGCATGAAAATGTCCCAAAAGACCAAAATAATTTACAAAAACGAAATAGAGTAAAGGTTGCAAAAGAGATGTTTGTCAACGTAGCTGAGAACCCTAAATTCATCAATTGCATCATTGCTTGTAACGTGACGAGGGTTTTAAAGAGGCCACGTCAAACTCGATCAAAAATTAAAGTGATGCTCATCGGTTTCTTTGCTTACCTTGTTGTGGTTTACCATAAATTCATTCCACGAGGTCAAACGCTCATTAGGAAATACTACTTGGCCGTTTTGAGTCGTAAAGCAATTCGTGGTAAACTTGCCGATTTGTTTGCAGAATATTCATGGCTTTTTCACCACGATAATGCCCCGACTCATTCTAGCATGACTGTGGCTGACTATTTTGACCAAATACGAGATGAAATCATTGGTCTGCTACTGTATTTGCTAGATTTGGTTTCTATTCTGGCTATATTCTCTTCTGAATTTATAATTAAAAATTTTGTAAACTTCCTACATATCAGAAACAGCTTCAAAGCATTAAACAATTACTTATCTATTATGTTTATTTAAAAAAAATGTATGTATAGTATATTTTACAAAAGATTTATTCAATTGCTTACTAAATGTTTCATTAGTTAATAAATATTTGGTTTACCTTTTAATGGCAGTGTGGTAAATATGTTTGTGGCTACCTAAGTTTATTAGATTAATTAACTTTTTTACCCTTAGGCTTGTTGTTTGCCATTTGGTATAAAGTTACGAGAAACCTAAAATCCAAAAACTGACCCAAGTTAATTTATGCTCAACGCGTAGCAGTAAGTTAGAAATTCCGCTCTTGTACTGAGCTGCTGCTACTTCCCGGAACTGACCATGTTGGGTTTCGCCGTAAGAAAGAGTCTAAAAATATTGTTCACGCAAAGAAAATTATTAAATTCGGTATAACGTAAACAGCCGAGCGCACAACAATTGCGATTGATTAAAAGTAACTTGTGATCTAATGCGGGTAAAGAAAAAATTTACTCGCTTCAATTCAAAAGTACACTATTTTTTTATTTATTTATGTACAAGTATACTTAGGTTGCCTTTTATATGTCGGGATTGGCAACCCTAGTGTTGCAATCTGACAACTCACAACTTCGTAGATGACTCCAAGATGAATTTCGTGAAAGTCATCCAAAATCAGTTGTGAAAACAAATGTTTTATTAAATTTTGAGTTTGAATATAATTCATTTAAGGACTGTAACTCACCGGTGCTCATTGCTCTCCAGCAATGCTTCCTGAACTTAATTACCGTAGCTCCATTTGTATTTCTCTCCTTTTGTTCTCAGGCTTTTTATAACATTAACACTAACACAAAAGTATTTCGATAAATCAGATTACCGCCGAGACTTTTGCTCAACAATAGAATGTTTCGTAACACAATCCTCGTGAAAGCTATTGTTCAAAGTACAACGCGCAAATGACAATCAAAAATTAAGGATTCTTCACGCCTATTGTTAAACTCAAGCGATTTTGAAAAGTTTTTCTCCTACACATATATATGTTTGTTTTTATAACCGGTGTATCCCTAAGGAGCTGATTTCAACGTATAAACTTCTTAACAATTGTTCTATTAACCCATCCACAACCTATCTTAGCTACATCTTCCCACTTATGCTACTTTATGTGGCAGTCTGCTCAGCGGTCGAGTTGCACGCACTTTGTTTCGTTGCCTTGTTGCTTATATTGCTCAATTACAATTTATATCGTTGTTATGTGTTTTCTTAGTTCCTTTCATTTTGTTATTGTTGCTGTCGTTGTTATTGTTGTTGCAGTTGATTGTAGGGGTTTCATTGGTAAACAAATAAAAATCAATATGCGTACTTTTATGATACCTTCGGTAATTCCAACGCTGGACCACTGTGCTCCGCGCTAGTGAGGTTCTGACCTACGTACACACAACCAGTCGGTTAGTCGTCTGTTCGTTTGGTCCGTTGCTCGTTACATCGACGAGTAAATGACCGTGCCGTCCAATCAACTCCAACCATGCGCAGTTTCTCGCCGTTTAACTCTTCTATGACACGGTTTTCTGCTCCTTTGAGCTTTTCCATTGCTCATAGACCAACAGTTTTATTAAGTTGTGGTCCGCATTGTTGTTGCTATTGCTGTTGCTCACATTTTCATTGTTATACTTGGCATTTGCTATTGCTATACATTCATTTTTATGTTGTCTTCTAAAGTGAAATTTACTTTTCTAAACACCAATTTCAATAGACGTTCGATTTGTTGGGACACCAACAACAAAAAGTTCGGAAAATTTAGAACTCAATTGTTTTGTAACTTTCGCTGGAAATTGCTACTAAAATGGGAATGGCCTTAACGCATTTGTGTTTATTTGTTGAGCCTTGTGTTTTGGGTTATGTTTGAAAATTGTATATTGATGTTGATGCTTGTGACCGCTTTTGTGGAAAGTGAGTTGTTTCCTTAATAAGTGGAGAATATATACATATACAAAGTTTTCGTTGAGAGTTTCACTTGACTTGTTTAAGTATTTTAATGTAGTCCGCTTTACTGATTTTAGGCTTGTGGCATAGATAAGATAGTAGACTATACTTATAATTAAGTCATTATCTCTCACTCCTCTTTCAGATAGTCGCTCTTAATCGATGAAGCAGAAACATCTTGTAAATGAGCACAATAACATTTTATTGTTTTTCGGTTTTATAAGATGGAGTTTAAATAGCCTTGCTCAAATTGCAAATAGTTTTAATTCTCTTTATCTATAGACATATTTGTTTCAAGAGAATATAGGTTAGCTATATAAGTAAGGTTGCTGAGGGCAAATAGTTTATCGAACAGCTGGAAGAGGTCGTACCGACATTTGAATATACATAAAGTGTAAGTGAACTCTAAACCCAAATGAGTATATTCGAAAAGACAATTTGCAGCAATTCAAAACTACAAAATATTGGGTTGGCAACTAAGTAATTGCGGATTTCACTCATAGATGGCTTCAGTTAATTTTTTGGTTTGCTGGCGTAGTCCCAATGTAAAACACATTTTGTTATTTGATAGTTGGCAATTCAGCTGTCAATCAGTAAAAAAAAGGTTTTTGATCGGTTGCGTAGTTTTCGTTTGGCGTTCGTTAAAAAATGGAAGATCAAAAGGAACATTTTCGTCATATTTTGCTTTTTGGCTATGTTCAAAAACGCGATATGTTCCTCTCGAACTAAAAGAAACGTATTTAACGCATTAACCGCTGTGAAAAATGCGTTGTTTACAATAATATGGAGCGGAAAAGATCGAGGAGCAGGCCAGGTGACCTAGCTTAAACAACATCAAAAGCTGGCATTCATCAAAAGAAGGTTTTGTTATCAGTTTGGTGGGATTATAAAGGAATTGTCTACTTTGAACTCTTACCACCCAACCGAACGATCAATTCTGTTGTCTACTTTGAACAACTGACGAAATTAAACAATGCAGTTGATGAAAAGCGGCCCGAATTGATAAATCGAAAAGGTGTTGCATTCCATTATGACAAAGCAAGGGCACACACATCTTTGGTCACTCGGCAAAAGTTATTGGAGCTTGGTTGGTCCTGACCTTGCACCATCCGATCACTTTTTGTTTTTATTTCGACCTTTACAAAACTCCTTGAATGGTTAACATTTCAATAATGATGATGATGTCAAATCGGATTCAGTTTTTTACTAATAAAAACCAGAAGTTTTATGAACGTGGGATTATGATGCTGTCTGAAAGATTTTTGATCAAAATGGGCAATACATTACAGAATATAGTTATTTAGTTCCATGAAAAAATTGTCTTTGATTGTCCGCAATTACTTAGTTGCCAACCCAATAAAACAAAAAATCGACGATCTAGCAAACGTAACAAATAGTTTCATAACCGGTGACAAATTAGGCACATTATTTAATTTTATGTAGTCTTCGAAGTTTTTTAATACCATTAAAAAATTTTTTGTGAACATTCTTATTTCATTTGAGGCCATTTTTGAGTTCGAACATCACCAAATAACCAAAAATATGTAATTGAAAACCCATATGTAAAGAATCAATAGATAAATATCCAGATAACTTAAGGTAAAAGCTCTTTAGTTAGAGCTTTTCTCTGCATAAGCTATGCTCTATGATCAAAGAGTAAACTTCTGTTGAGTAAGCCTTATTAAAGGTGCGATAAGATGATATAATTTTCCTTGTTTGAGAAAGAGAGCGTCAGTGTTATAAATCAGCGTTCTACACTCTTAGTCTGGTATAAAATTTTTCAGAAAAAGTCCCATTGATTCCAGTAAGTCTTATCAGATGACGTCCTCAACAGAAGTGTCTTCAGAGTGTAAATATCATCTCTTAGTTGTGAACATAAATTCTGACTGAGGCATCTACGTTAATCAGTTGTTTACCCGCATTTGATGATAAACTTAGTGTGTGTTTTTGCTATAAAAGGTTAGATTAGGTTAGTATTGATTAATTTAGATGTTTAGACTAAACTCGTTGATGGAGATTAAGGAGTCCACATTGTAGATTTGTTCTTTTCAAAAAAAAAATAAAAATCAGATAGATGGATCCTAGAATTTCCGTTCAAATTATAGATGGCTTTTATGATCATATATCTCGAGTTGAATAAGTGCAATAGAATTACGCTATACAGCGTTGTGAGATAAGTTTTGTACCTAAAACCGAATGGCGAAAACGCAAGCCGTGAGGCTAAAAATGAGAAAAGTGTTTATGGTCCTGATGCTGTAACAGCCAATTATTCAAAATTTGGTTTCGTCGTTTTCGTTTCGGTAATTTCGACGTCAAAAATGTGGACATCGTCGAGTTCAACCATCATATAAGCATTGTATCGGTTACTCAGGGGCTATACATTGCACACCAAAACGTTTGCAACTATTTGAATAAGGCTGGACATAAAGAGAAACTCGATGTATGGGTGCCACACGAGTTAATCTCATGAATTGAAAGACGGTGAACCGCCGCAAACGGTGTACAAGTCAGGTCAAAATTGGTGAGATTGGTTGAGAATCGTCAACTTGCACTGTCAGCAATTGGACTGCCTGAAGGAAGCAAACGCCCAGAAGCGCCCGGCTTTGGCCAATAGAAGAATAATTATGCTTCACCAAGACAGAACTTCAGAAGTTCCAAGGGCTTGGTTTAGAAGATATTTTTCATCCTTATAGTCGGTACCTGGCACCAAGCATATTCCTGTCTATGGCGAATAAGTATGCTGGTTACAAAGTCGCCTCAAGCCAACTGGTGAGAATCTATTGTTCCAGTTTTTGCTCATAGGAATCAGGATATCTATGAGAGTAGCTCCACAAAATTACCTTCAAAGCGGCAATAAGATATCGAACAAAAGTATGCATATTTGACATAGTCGGACTATAAAGCCAGAAAAGTTTTGTAAATAAAACAGTATCCAAAAATTATGGATTAAGCATCTTACCCATTATTCGCAAGTAAATTAGTCGATTCTAAGTCTTGCGTTGCATTCGAATGAATTTTAAAGTTATGAATTTAGAAAATATTTTCCAATTTCTCTATGCAACAAAGTGTGCTGCCGAAACATGCCTCTCTTAGTGAAATGCTTTGGAGTAAGACCGATGCTCATAAGTGCATTTTTTGTAATGCCACACAGTAGTGACAAGTAAATAGCAAAGCATTAAAACAAACTGACGGGATTCAAATTCGAATTTTGTCGAAATCTCAATATGCAACTGCTCAGCAAGAATGCCAAGAAAAATGCTCCACAAAGTTATGTGCCGATAATAGCAAATATAAAAGTGCATTTTCAATTTGAACAAACCAGCAGCAGCACTTGTCATCCGACACAAACGTAGGAAGCAAGCATGCAACATGAATGCCAGAAGCAAGAATTTGAATGGCTATCTAACAAGACGCACTCACCTGTTTTCCTGCCTGTTACCGAATGCACACGACTGGCTCGGTTTGGTATGTGAATGCCAGCAAGCATTTCGGTTTGCTACATTTTTCATCGCCTTCTGCCACACTCAGTTGCCAGTGGCTCAGGTTGGAAACTTTGAAAGACTGCAATGACTTGTGTAGCAAGTTTGGCTATGAAAATGTTTTGTCGTCTTTCAACTCTTTTCAGCAAGCGAAAATGTATACAATTTGCCTAAAAGAGCGGAGTAACCAGTCACTATATATGTATGCGTATGTCCTGTGCTTGTATGTATGTTGGGTGTTCAAATACATTGTATGCATTTGTTGCACATGTTGCAAGCAGTGCAAGTGCTTGTGCTCACTTTATTGCCATTTGCCACATTCAACCGTTGTTCAGCGTGTGTCTTTTTGTCATTTGTCATCAAAGCAACTTTGGTCGGTATGCCAATGCTTTGCGAAGTAATTTCCTATTAACAACAGCAACATTGTTGCAACGAACAGCTCGCAAGCTAACTGTTCATATTGTGACTGTGAAACAATAGCAAAGACAGCGCATTGCTTGTCCAACTTGACTTGTTCCCAATGACTCTTTTAGATAAGCTTAAAATACTAGGATGAGGGAAACCATATATGTATGTATATATGAGTAAATATAAGTGTGTTGTAGTATGCTTTAGCAAACTTTTGAAATCAATCTTTGATAAGTAGTTCATAAAAGATGATGGTAGTATAAAGCTCAAATTATTGGCATTGTTTTTGATAGCCAAAAATCACTGCATTTATGCACTGAAAACCATTCGATGTTATTCTTGTCTCTTGAAGACAAAAGCTGGCAGCTAGAAATTCAGGATTTTTTGCAAATTTGTTAAATAAAATTCCAATGGGTGTAGGTATGAGAATTATGCCATACTTTCTAGTATGCACAAATATGACTTGTGCTGGTACATATATATTTCAGTAGTAACTTGCCCCATGCGAGTCGTCCATACGAAGTCGATGTCCATCTGTCGAAAGAGTTAAAGAAACAATGATTGAAATCAGACTGATAGCAGAGGATCTCCACATCCCTTATGAAACGACTGAACACCTTTTAGTTAATGTTTTGGGTATGAAGCATGTCAATGCTAGACTCGTACTAAAAGATCTGAATTTTTACAAAAATGACGTAGAGTCGGTCACATAAGAGATGTTTGACAACTTTGCTTAGAAGCGTACATTTATCATAAGCAGCAGTACTCGTGACGAGACATGGGTTTATGAATATGATGTCGAAACTCTCTAATAATGTAGCAAATGGCGCTCCAAGAACGCGTCAGAACCGAAAGAAGCCGACAGTTGCTGAAGCACTGAAGTCCATTCCAGCAAAAGCTGGAAGCCCCTTCAACTGCAAGACTTTGATAGTTTCTCATTTGGTGATCAAAGCAGTTAAATTGACAAGAGCATGCATTTTCCAAGGCCACAACATCTTTAACGCGTATTAAAAGTATCTGGACTAAATAGACCAGCTGATTTAGAGCCGTAAAAAAGTCACCCGTTCAATGTTGCCCACACCTACGCTTAGGCAGCATTAGTACAGAATGATGAGAGAACTTTGAGGTGCTAGTTGTATTCGACTATGTTCACACGAAGACTATTTTTGCCATAAACTGATCTTTGTAGGCAAGGGAACGATGAGGAAAAACGAAGGGACCGTACGCAATTCGGCATGCTTCATCATTTTTAAATTATTTTCCTGGTCGAAAATAATTTATTTTTAATGGTAACACAAGTTTGGACTTAAATGCTGATTCTACTAAAATGTTTAGTCTACAACTAGAAAGTTTTTCTTGAATAATTGGTTGATTAATATTAAAGCTGCGTCCAGAGTACACAACAATATTCGATACGCACTAGTTATGTACAAATATTAATTACAAAATGTAAATTGAATTTTTCATTATTCCAAAATGTAGACTTATCTATTCTTTCTTAATGTTCTGGGGGCATTTCTTTAGGAACTACAACTACTTCTACAATTATATGATATAAGCTCTTTTCCAGCGGAAAAGTTCTTTAATACTTTAAAAGTTTTATTTAATTTGGAAGAAGTAGTTTTAAGCCTACGAAATATTCTTCACTCTCCGAATTTTAAAGTATTTGCGAAATTTATTTCCTCTGAAACACACATTTGTGTTGATAGATTTACAAAAAAAAAAAAATTTATACCGTTACTCGTGCTTGGCAAATAATCATAAAATTAATATTGTATTAGAAATTAAAACTTTTAGCTGGCACTTACAAAAGTACTATCCAATTAACTTATCATTAGAACACACGTTTTCACATATCTGCCATAATATAATGTATAAGACTGTAGGTTACTAACCACTAACAGAAGAGCACACAAACAAACGTTTGCGGAAGAAAATACTTTCAGCTTCCTACAAAGGATTGTTGCTAACTTCTCGAAAAGCTTACACTGAAATGAATTAAACAAAAGTGTAAATGCGTTAATGAAAAAAATACCCGATAAAGCACAAAGGTAGCCCAAAACCAAAGCGAGACCACGCGTTAATGGAAAAAAGTGGTAACTTGTTGCCAATAAGCCGCATTGGAGCGTGCGAGCACGTGTGGCTTTCGGCATTTCCCACACTCAACCACGCTAGCCTGCCCTTAGTTTGGAGGCGCTACATTTGGTTGTTGTTTTAGCTTTTCTTTGTGCCGTTTGTTTTTTTTTGGTTTGGTTTTCCTCGCTGCTTTGTGTCTATAACTTTCAGTTGTTTCTTGTTGTTTTAGGTTCATGCTGTGAGCAAGCTCAAAAACTAATTAAGAAATACTTTTGAGTTTATTAATTTCTCGAAGCGTGCCGAAAAAATAAAGTGAAAGTGAATCAAAGTTTTTTTTTTTCTGAAAAACAACAAAGTGAAAGCGAACGTGCAGCGCACCGTTGTTGCTCATTTTCGTAACGCAACAACAACAAAAGCGCGCCAACAAATTCTAACCGCATGATCCTGCCAGCTTGCTGTTGTTGTTGACTGGTTTGCTTTTGTTGATTTTAGCGAAGCGAAAAATGTCTACTGTTTGCGCCAAGCGCCTATTTAGCAAGCCCCTTTTTCCATTCATATTAGTCGCTTAAAAAAAAATAATATTAAACTTTGTGCTTTTCCAGCAAAATTGTAGAAATTTGAAAGTTGACGCAACTCCGTTACCTCAGCGTTGCTCCCGCGCGCCTTGTGCTCTCGCTGTCTTTGCCTCTGTGTGTCTCTGTGCGTTTTGGTGCGCCACATTCTTTGAAATGAAATTTATCTAATAGACTTTGCAGCGGCACTAAGTAAAATAATATTTTGCTCCCGAGGCCGTCAAGCTAAGCGACAAAGTGTTCCCCAGTGACAAAATGTCCAATTTCCGTACAGGAAAAGCGAAAGGCCATGAAAGCGGAGACCAATAAAGAAAGTTGCAAATAAGCGCAACGAAGCACACAAGCAAAAGTGTACAGCGCTGCAAAACATCTCCAAGTTATGGTTTCATAATTGTGCTCAATACCAGGCAGCGTTCAATGGAACCCCCACGCGACCCAACTAACAATTACTTACTAGGAAAAACTTGTCCGCAGCAAAGATGCAAGCAAAGAAAGAAGTTGAAAATAAACAGGCAGAGTATAATGGGAAGTGAGTTTATGGCAGGATAGTGTTTGAGTAAATCGAAAATCCTAGCTGAGCATACGCTCATACGATGTGTCCGCAATAAATTTAATATAGCTAAAGAATTTTCTTTCAACCGAAAAGTTAATAGCTTAACTTTGTAGGTTTTATTAACGCTAGCAAATTGAATTGAATTTCCGGAATTTATATTCTTAATACCGATACTTTAAGAGCTGTTATATATTTTGTACTCTCTCTGACACTATGACTACCTAAAGATTTTGTTCGGAGTTCTTTTTGCTGAAAAGTTTCACGTTATAATGGGAGTTCTCTGATATTTTACTTTTGCCGCAACGTTACTGAATCGAAGACATTGTGAATCAGCGAGCTTTCATTCATTGAAGACATTGCCAAATTATGTTTAAGTCGGTATATATTATATTATCATTATAATATTGCTTTAAGAAGACTAACAGATAATATCGTACAGCTTATACGTTCTCAGATTTTTCATTTCAAAATCGCGAAAGTTTGTATCCGATAAAACAGAAATTCAGATAGAGAGAGGTAGGTCTACTCGAAGACAAACTAGTATTGTAAATAAACTCTTTTCAAAGGAGACAAACTTCTATGCTAGTAAACACGTCAAAAAACGAAGGAAGATAACTATGACAAAACTTCGTATCAACATATATGAAAAAAGAGCGATACCGAAAAGAGCTTTCATAGTTACTCAGTTTTTGAGATATCGATCTGACATTTTACACACGTCCTTTTCTCCCCAAGAAGCTGTTTATTTATCGAAATCGCCGACATCGGACTATTAAAGCATATAGCTGCAATACTAACTGTTTGATTAAAATAAGATAATCATATTTTTATACTTTTTAATGCAATAGGAAAGCTTGCGGAAGACACTATAGCTTCGGTGCAGACGAAGTTAATTTTGTTTTGTTTTTAGTTTTCTTGGTTCATACAATAATATAGATTTGTAATTCGTCATTGTTTTATTTTTCAAATAACCACAAGAGTATAAATTGTGACGACGAGGTCGTGACTTTGTTTATATATTCTGTTTCGAAGACGTAGATCTCTATAATTAACTCTTAAAACATGTATAGGCCAATTTTAAAAATATGAAGACAAACTAAACCTTAAGACCCTAATTGAAGCCCATTTAAAAACAAATATAAAAAATGTTTGTATGAGAAAAGTTTGCTAACGACACAAACTCAAACCCCGCAAATAATGCAGCTCTTGTTACTTTGTTAGCAGACTTGGCAATTTTTTTTGCAACTCAAATACTTTCGTCTTAAACTGGGCGATCCACTTACTGAATTTCCTTGAGCATTAACATATGTATACATTTACATAAGATGCTTCAAAGCGTTAGCAAAAACGTGAAAATACATTTCGAATAATTTTAGAAAACAATATATTTACCAACAACCCACTTCATTGGACCACGCTGGCTCTACTGCAAATAGCAACAGATCATAAATCCTCGTCTTACAATTTGCATCGAATCTAGATAAGAATTATTTTCAATTCACTGTCATTCTTTTAATTTTAGCTCGAAAAATCTTATCACAATCTTTTTGTTATTTCTATTACACACACTTTCCACAAAACCTGTCACAACACTTCTTCTACAGCAGCGCCTTAACCTTCGCCACTAAAGCCTGCCAAAATCAGCAATTTTCACAATCGCCTCTCGATTTTTCACATTCGCCAATACTGTCACCGTCACCATCACGGGTGCACGTCGCAGACACCCACTTTGCTCCAGCAACGGCAAAGATTGTTATCTTTAGAAAGCAGGCTGGAATTTAAGGTTTGTCCCGCTGAGCCCAGTTATGCGGCAACGATGCTAGTGCCGCTGCAATTGCCGTAACATTTTTTGCCACGCGCGACCGAACCCACACAGCCACATACACATTTGCATGCATACATACGCTACACAAACAACATGCATAGCGTGGGGAGAATGAAATTTTGTCCTTCAGGACGCAAAACTTGTTTTCTTTGCATTGTTTGGAATGCTTTTCGGGCCAGGCGCGCTCTGCCCCTCTCCTCCCTGTGTGTTGGTGTGTGCGCGCGTATTTTTTCTGCTTTGTCGCTGTTGGACTGGTTGTTTATTGTTGTTGTCATGGGTGGCATGATTGTTTGTTTTTGTTGCTACTTGAGGCTTGTTAAGCATTAACAAGCCTTGCTCCATAGTAAACATTGAAAATTTTGTCATTTCGGATTTTGTTATAGTCGTTGTTGTTGTTGTTGTTACTTTTTTGTGATTTTCTTTGCTTTGTGTTTGGTTGGTAGGTAGTTAAGCCATTTTCTGCTCATAGCTTTTGTTGTTGTACGAGCATTATACATCTCTCCGCCTTCTGTCCCCCAGTCCCCCGTCCAATGCGTGAAGTGTTCTCTCCTTTTGACAGTTTTTAATTCTATCTTTTTCTTCTTTTTTCGTGTTCTGCTTTTGTCAGCGTTTTCTTCTTTGCATTTCAATGCACATATACATATATTAATGCATATATATACGTGTATGTGAATGTATGTATACCTATTACCGTTTTATTTTCTTTCGCATACTTTGCCGCTGGCAAAATTTTCAAATTATTCGCATGTTTTGCCAAAGCAACATTTATAGCATGGGTAAAGAAAAATATTTAAAATAACCATAACGAGAAAAAATCCACAACAACAAGAAAACACAGCCAAAATAGTCACAACAATAAAGGGCTAAACAACAATGGGAAAGGTAAATGCTTTTTCGTCTCCCACTAATAATGCATAAAAGGCGGGGTGTTTGTACAACTTGTTACTACTGTTGTTGTTGCTTTGAATTTGCGTTGTGCTTGTAGTATTTCTAAATTCTTGACATTGCCTTGAACTTTTTTTGCGCCTTGCATATACGCATATGGTCTCAGCTCCTTTAATATTCATATTTCCACAGTAAAACCCCTCTGTGTTCGTTTGTGTGTTTGTGTCCATGTAATTGTGTACAGCTGCGGTCTGTGTATGCTTACAAGTCACCTAGTCATTCATCATCTAACAAGCAACATCCGCATTCCCTGCTCCTATTCAACATCATTTGGCTCTCATTAACGGCATTCCGCTTGTAGTTGTTGTTCTTGTTTATTTCCCTTATATTATTCTATTTTTGTACCGATTATTGACGTTCGTTGATCGCTTGCTCGCTTGCTCGCTCCGACCGTATTCAACCTTAACCTGTGTGTTGAACTCGTAAATTCAAAATGTTTACAAGCAACGAACACCACATGTGCAACATGTTGCATGCTGCATAACTTTACAACTAAATACATATGTGTATGTGTGCTGATGCCACGCTTCAGTGCTGCATATAAACAAAGCATCCATCAACGCGGCGTCAATATCCATATTGTTCGCATTTGTTGCCCCCTCTGGGCTTGACTAGCCACAAGCACATACATTCTGCTGTACAGTTGTTTTTTCGTCAACAGTGCGCACAATTAATTAACTTTCTCTTGTATTGTTTGTTGGTAATTGTTTTTGTTATTTTAAATTTCGAGAAAAACTTCAATTATTTACGTGCAACTTCCTCCCTACCCCCTCGTAATGCAACATTTCCTCGCATGGCATTCATCTGCATTTTATCGTTTGTGATTTGTTTGATGTTGTGCTGCTGCCTCAGATGGTAATCCAATCGATGTCGTTCTCACTCCCCTCCGGCTCCACGTATCCACGGCTCCCCTTCAACACACATACATTCCTGCACCCACAGTCAAATAAAATGTATTTATGTGTGTGTGTGTTCCGTGTTGCAATCGTTGCTTTCGTTGCATTACAGTTGCGGCATCGCTGGTGGTGGTGGGTGTGTCTGGTGTATAGCTCCAGGCTTCAGGCGGCGTCTCTTCTGGTTTAAACTTCCATTACTCTCTGCTTAAAAAAACATACCTTTTTATTGTTGTTCACTCTATTTCTTCATAATTCGCTGTTTCTGATGTATTCTTAATTACTCTGCTGTCGATTACCGCTTTGTGGTGTTATTATTTTTGTTGTGATTATTCATATGCAGAATAGTCTATACACGTGGAGCCTTATATGGAGTTCTTGGTTCTTCTTTAACATGATTTTTCATCTTCTACGCCAGCTAATATGCCTTGCACGCACTTCCATATACATTAAACTTCTATTAAAGTTCGAGAGCATACAATGTTCTGGAGTTCTGTGTGAATAGATACCAGCTGTCTACCGGATTTTAAAGTAGCAAACGAATTTTTCATATGTTTTGAAATAATTTTTTCCCAAACACTTAATAAGCCACTTTTTCTGCATACTAGTTTTAGAAGCTGAAATAGAAAAGTCTTACTCTGTAAGCTCCTATGTTGGCAGTTAGTAAATTTGACCAATCTGGAACTTAATATATCTGTTTGGATAAAGTTAGTACGGCCGAGTAATAGCTTCAAGCTATTTCATCAGCAGGCTCGTTTGGGTGCCGGGTCATAGTGAAATTACTGGCAACTGCAAAGCCGATCAGCTTGTCAGAGGGGGCACCCTTGGCACGTTCACAGCGGAATGGTACCGATTTGGATCTCCAATAGCATCTTGCATTCTAGCACTAGAGCAATGAATCTCTCGTGCGCCGACGACCCGCTCCTGTGCGAGATAACGCAGGAAATATACTGAACTACTAACACTTTCCTCTTGCCACAATCGTAGGGTTTATTGCACCCTGTTGAATAGGTATTCATGCGGTTGGGTTTAAAATCTTGTCCGACGCAAGTTGTTAAATTTGTATGGAGGAAGGTGTGGGGGAAACTCCAGGCATTTTCTCCACCACTGTCCAGCCTTTAGAAGACTGAGGTTGAAATATCTCGGAGGTCTTACCTTCGGCGAACCAGCAAGCAAAGCCAAAACCAACATTTGTGACAGGCTCAAAGCGTTTTGTCGATTTCTGATTGTCTTATAATCTACTTGTATAATATAGGAGTTGTAGGTACCACAATTGACCGGCGTTCCAAACTGTCCTTGTTAGATTCCTTTTAGAATTGAGCAAAGCCAACAGATAGTGATTAATCTATTTTCACATTTTGCAATGATTCTCAACCAACTAAGTCTACGGAATTACTAAACTTTAGCTTATTAGCAGTGACATATGTGAGTCATTTAGATGGCTTACAAATCTTTACTGCAGCGAAGTTAGGCCTACTTTCTAGTATTTAGGTGCGGTCGGCAGTTATGTCGGTTTACATTATAAACGATCCTGGTTCGACTCTGTGTCGCCGATTGGGACAAACTTCCTCTGGTCTTCCTAGGTCTGAGTTTTTGCTCTACTACTACAGCAAAACTTAAGTTTTATTTTGGTACCAATTCTGGATGTACGAGTATAACTAAAGTAACGAGTTATATATGTGTGGCACAAATCTTGCGATCATTACATAACCATTGCCACCAAACGACTTTTGTTCAAAGCGAGTGCTTAGAGTTTACAATTCGGGCCCAGCTTAGAATGCTCTGTTTATGATGTTCTCAGCAGCTCAAGGATTCTAAGATTAGTTTTCGAAAATTTTTTAGTGCTACGATACTACATTTGCACCCAGCTTAAGCACGGTATTAGAGACACAAAATTGTAGCACATCACTTGCCTAAATTTTTGTCTTATTCTTTCGAAAGAACTCAAAGTGCTTTTGGCTGCCATTTGAGCTATTAACTAAAGCAACAACTTGGTATTTTTTACTCTGGAAACTGCTTAACACTTTACCACTTTCGAAATCGAAAAAAAGCAAAAACGAGTGTCGTAAAAATGTGCACGAACACAAGAGTAAGTGGAGAAAAAAAGAAAAAATACAATACCGCATCAATAACGCCACAGGAAAGGCAAAGCTTTGTGCGGGGGAAGTAGTTATGCAAACTAAAATCCTTATTACTTCAACTTCGGCGCAAAAGCGGCGTCACTCTCATTGGGGGCTACAGTGCGGTAATACTCAACTTGTTGCCAGATCGGATAATATTGTATGCGGCACGGATGTGAGGGGCGATGGCGGCGGCTCAAGTGCTCAAGTGGAGGTGTTGATTTGGTAGTGCCACTAGTTGTGGCACAACTTTGCCTGAAGTTGTGCAAGTTAAGTTGAGTTGGCTTAGTTTCGAGTGCCGCATCAACGCCTCCCAAGCGCATAAATGTCACTTGTGCCAACTATTATTGGGTTTGCTCAAACCACTTCCCGGTCGCCGTAGTTGAATATTTTTTTTTAGCGCTCGTCGATCTTCATCGCATACAATGACAACAGCGTTGCTGATGGCAGTAATGTCACAACTTTCGGCTGCAATTCATTTTATGTAAACTAAAAGTTCGGTTTTTCAACTCGTTTTGTAATTTTTTTTGTAGGCGGCCTGCTTGCTTTCACCACTTTAGTTTATCCAACTAAATTGAAAGTGACAATTTTCGTGTTACGCACATTTCTGCATAGTGTGTGTCAGTTTGGTGGTGAATATGTGTACCAAATATGTACCATACATATGTATATAAGTATTTTGTCATTACCACTTTTGATAAAATATATTGTAGTCGCAAAACTGAAAATGCTTGAGAGGACATTCATACGTCAAATAGATAGGTGATATTACCGCAAGAATTCGTAAAGAGAATAGTTGCCAGATTTAATGACAATTGTTGTCGAACAAGAGAAAGAGTGTGCTATTTGCGACTAAGTTTGTAACTCCTAGCAGGAAACGTAGGAGATTCTATCAAGTATATACCAGGTGTACCGGTATGAAATGAGATATTTATATATATATAATTTATTTCTCTTTGCCACTGATAATTTAATGTAAAACTAATTTTCCTTCGTGTCTTTGAAGCAAAATTTCACAAGTATTTTTCGGTTTTCCATTTGTCTTTCATTCAATTCATGTGGTACCCATTTTCCACACTTTTGGATCTTTCCCATAGCTTTCAAACAGTCCGGAATTGCTTGTTGTGCAACATTTACTATGGCTGGCAATTGCTTTTGACTAAAAGTATCATCTTCATTCAATATTGCCTGCAGTTCGGCGTCTTAAAACTTTTTTGGTGGTCTTCCATGCACTTTTCCAACGTGCAGCACTTTCCGGTACAAAATTTGACATTTTCAACACAATGAAAAAATATAATGTTGTTTGTTCAATGACAGTGAGGTTATCGAATATGTTTGACAGTTGTCATTCCAACCAAACTGAAAATAATTAAGGCTCGTTAAAAACAAATGTTCCCTACAAACACATTTGTATCTTAAAGCTCTCTTCATACCGGTAAATTATCAGCGTGACGAGTTGCGTCGATTTGGCTATGTCCGTTTGTATATACGCGAACTATTTCCTCAGTTTTTGAGATATCGATCTGGAGTTCTGCACACGTTCTTCTCCGCAAGAAGTTTTTTATTTGTTGGACCCCCGCTGAAACCACTACACGCTTGAACCACTACAGAAGATGACGACATAAAAACTGATCGATCAAAATTAAGCCATTTTATGGAAAACTCTTTTATTTGACAAGATATCTTCACAAAATTTGCCATGTATTAGTGCTCAAGGACCATTATGAGTGTTTTACAAATACATACAAGTACAAGGTGCATTCCAAAGTAAACAGGACAAAAGTAACAAAGTAAACTCTAGTCGCACCATCTACATTTCGACTAGTGAGTTAGAATCTGCTATCGTTTAGCGACTTCCAGTACAAATTTCATTACATTTCATCTATTGGAAGTTAAATTATTGTGTTTTAAGTGTCAGTATGTTTTTGTAATCGGTGCGAAAATGAGCTTCGAACAAAGAGCCAACATTAAATTTTGTTTTAAAATTGGTAAAACTTTTACCAAAACTCATCAAATGATGAAACAGGCTTATGGCGATGATTGCCTATCTCGTATTAGAGTGCACGAGTGGTTTCAACGTTTTCAAGGTGGTCGTGAGGACATAAATGACAAATGACCCGAAACATAAAAAAATCGCACCTGGAGAAGTCAAAAGTGAAGACAATGCTGATTTGTTTTTATGATTCGAAGGGTATTGTCCTCAAAGCATTTGTTCCACCCGGCCAAAACGTTAATGCGGTGTTCTACCTTGGAGTTTTGAAGCGTTTGGTGTGCCGTATTCGACGTGTTCGGCCCGAATATCTTGAAGATGGAAGTTGGCGTTAGTTGCACGATAATGCGCCGTCTCATCGATCGACGCTTGTGGCCGATTATTTGACCAAAAATCACATTTTAACAATCAACCCCTCCCCGTATTCACCTGATATGGCACCGTGCGACTTCTACCTTTTCGGAAAACTGCATTTGCCGATGAAAGGAAAGCGTTATGCAGACGTGGAGGCCATTCAAAAGGCTTGCACCGGCATACTGGCGGCCATACCGAGCAACGAGCTAAAACACTCATTCGACATGCTTTTGGACCGTGCAAAAAGCTGTATTAAAGCAGAAGGAGGTTATTTTGAATAAAATTAATTGATTTTGCCGATTAAACCATTTGTTCTGTCTTTTGTTTAAAAGTCCCTTGTATATCAATCTCATACTGAAATATAAAAACTGAAAATTTTTCAGTAAAGTAAAGTTCCGTTCACTTTCACTTTTTCTGACTGCAAGAATTTTTTAAACAGTTTTTTTTTAGTATTATTTGTGCGTAATTAGTTGGAAATAAACTTTTAATACATCACAAACAACTAATTAACCACTTTTTGTTGGTCTTTAAATCAATTTGGGTTTCCTTCCGGTGAGTTTCGGCACAGTAAAATTCCAACACATATTTGCCAAATATGCTTTAGTTAATAAGAGAATATTTCATGTAATATTCTTTAACATTTAACAGACATTACCTAAAATAGCCGGCAGCGAAGTTTACTAAGAATTCACACAAAAACCTATAGGAACAACAACAACAATGAATTTGCTTTTAGCAAAAAGCACATCAAAAGCAAAAGTCGCTGAGTTCGCAATCTTTCCACACATTTTGACGAAAGCAAATATCTACTCGCACCTCGCACCTGTTACACGAATTTACTCGAAAGCGCACATACATACTTTACCATATATCTATAAAGTGCAAAATATGCGTTTTGTTTATCTAGCAGTTTTCTTCATTTACTTTACTTCGGGCATTTTTAACATTAAGGAAATCTTTTCATTTCATCATAATTTCGCTGAGAGATGCCACAGTACTCATATTGCGTTGTCTATATATGTGTACATATATATTTATTCGGCCATCCATCAAACGGGAATTTTGCCCCTAGCTTTTTCACAAACTTTGCATAACTTGCCTATAAGAAGAAGTTGTTTTCATACTTAAATGTACTTATTTTGCTTTGCCATTTCGTACCGTTATGTCTCTCGTACCCCATGTGATACTTGTTATTGCAGTTGAGATTGTTTTTCTAAATCACACAATTGCCTGGCGGCCAGTGAAAGGCAGCTGGCTAACTGTCTGCTGGAGGGATGAACACTTTTGATGCAAAATAAAATGAAGTACGTCTCCAACGCTGTTGACTACCTGTTATTTGGTTTCTTATTATACATTTTATTGACAATATTATTTTAGTTATATTTTCATGTTTTCTCATTATTTGCTTTTCATTGAATGTTACCGAAATCATAATTGAGATGTTGCCCAATGGGCAGGAGAACATTTTTTGGGGAAAGAAGGGCCCCATAGTAATGAGATGCTAAGTTGGTTTAACGCTGATAATTCAAATTAGTACCGGGTTTGTGGTTTTGTAGTTAAAGAAATATTCGAAACTTTCTTATTGCTAGAGGAAAGTTGTTCTCGAAGCTTGGGGTAGTAAGGGGTACACTATTTAAAAAACATTAAAAACTTCAGTTTGTACGACAACAAGAAATAATTTTAACTTCGTTTTCACCGCAGCCATAATACCCTTCACAAATACAAAAGGTATTCGGTCACCTTTTTTTTGTAGAGCATCTTTGAAATGTTTAAGTAAGAGACCATTTTATAGAGCATTCAATTTCCTACAATATCTGTGAAACGAGATAACTTTTCACGTAGTTGGAAGCAAGATATGAATTTTTCTATCCGATAAAAAAAAAATAGAAAACCGTTAATCGGAGGATCTTCTTGTTGCAATTAAGAGCTCATGCTTGGTGAGCCTTTCTTAGAGGTGTTTATCAACCATTTTTTCAGAGTACCAAGCGAAAAATATATTCGATTGCACACATTAGTTTACTTTGGACTGAAATCTTACCTCATCCTTAACAATATAGGTATCCCTGCATTTGCTCTCGTTATACGTACTTATACTCAGTACTTATGAATTATTGCAAAGAAAGATATATCGAAGACTCGTGTGATATGACGAGGTGCAGATTTCTTCCAAATTGGAAGAAAGTGTACAAGCCTTTTCCTTATACAAGTGACAGGTACTACTAGGTGCTGTTAATCTATGTGACGCAATTGTCAGTTTTCTGTCAGAATTGTACCAACTTCACCGCAGTTCAAAACAGTTACATAATTCTGCATTTCAATTAGTTTTCTCGGGAACATTTTTAATTTGATTTTTCTCTATTTCTATCTTTTTATTGAAAAAATACCGATTCGCCTTCGTCACTGTATTTCTATTCTAAGACAGCTTTCCAAAAACTATGCTTTTCTGACTTTTTCAATTTTAGTCAGGAAATTCTCTAAACCGCAAACTGGCAGTGTTGCTACCTAGATTTCCATTTGGTGGCAAGATCTGCACATGTGAATATACGAATATGTATGAATAATAGTAGTGTATGTATTGACTTCTAATAACTTTGTGCTTTAACTTATCTCTGCTGCCTATTTCGAAAATTTCTCTAACACTTTTCCTTTTCATTCACATTTCACATACCTTTTAATTGTTGCTGTTTTGTTTTTCTGATAATTGCCAGATAATTCAATTTGCCATAAGAGATTTAGTTAGTTTATTGGTAAAGTGTAGAAGAGAGAATTTCTTAAGGATATTTGTATCAACACACAATGTTTCACAAGCATACATACAAATAATTGTTCAAAACCGAATTGGCAAAAAGTTTTAATTAACTTTTATTATGGGATTATTGAAATAAAAATTAGATTATTTTGGATCTAAAATTCATTAAAATTTTTGTTTTTAAATATTTAATAGTAATGTGGGCTGATCTGAGATGGCTACATTTTACAATTACATCTTTTAAGGAATATAAGCATTTATATATGTATTTTTCTTTCATTGCAGGTAAGTACGCCATAGAGTATGAACTCCCGGATTAATCATTGCAAGGTATTATATTTTATATTTATTTGAATATTTATTATAAATATATATATATATATATATGAAAGCCATGTTAAACAAATTTGGTATTCTTAAAAGCAGCTTTCGATATATTGTTATTCAAATATTATTAATTTTTTCTTCCGGCTTTATCGCCAGAGCTTTGGATTACTTGAATGTGAGCGCTGAGAAATTTTTGTTTCTTTCTAACTGAACCTTTTAACAGGAAACATATCAGATTAAAGTAAAGCTAAATCAGTTTTAATTAATTTAGTAACTTCTGGTTGCTCTCCTAAAGTATTATAAGACCATCGGGGTTTTTCCTTTACTGCTACATATAAGTTAAGGTTAAGTATTAGGAATTTTTCAGAAATAGTAGTGGTATAAGATATGCATATATACATACAGCTTGAGAATATTGACAGTAAATTTACAATTCACTTCAATTGAACCACCGTCATTAATATATATATAGGTTAAAGAAACAATGCTTTGAAATTGACGTGTTGGAATCACAGAGAGAACAGAGGATCTCAACATCTAATATGGATTACTTTAACCGTTTTAGTTAATATTTTGAGTATGAAGCTTGTCAATGGTGGACTCGTATTAAAAGACCTGAATCTTTTGTAAAATCGTCATCGAGTAGATGCCGCAAAAGAGATACTTGACAACATAGCTGAGAACCCTACATTCAACATACGCATCATTATTGGGGATACGACGTGGGTTTGAGGTTATGACTTCGAAACTGTCCACTAAAGACCAGCTCAGCCGTGGCTTATAAAAGGTGTATGGAAAATTGATTTATTTATTAGGAATTGGCATGCTTACTTTGGCTCAGGAGCCTATTTTGAACAAGTCCAGGACAAATTTATATGCTTCTTGGATAGTATTCTACATAACGGTGATATTATTGAAATTATACGAAGTGTTACGTTTAGTATAACACATATGATTCGGTCTTGCAGTTAAGTGATTGCGATCCAATACTTCGGCAGATCTGAAATGATGACTTTCCTAATACCGATACGATATATTCCGGATATCAGTATAGAGATTTGAATTACATTAAACAAAATTGATTTATACAAATTCAGTCGCTTTATATTCTTACTAATTACACATTTTAAGAGTATCTGATTTTTGGCTGCGCTCGAATTAGCAGTTATTTGCGATTTTTGTTTTGTTTTTGTAACTGCACTTGCACTAAAAATATTTACTAATTTTCCAATATTTCGTCATTAAACTAAAACTCGTCTGCTAAAATAATGAAACGACATTAAATGCATATCGAATTTCAACGACAAATTGCGAATAATTCAGCATGCCGTCGATATGAATAGCTCGTTATTTGTGATAAAATGCACTTAATGAGATGTGCCACCGTTTTGGACGCCAACAATGGCTGGCAGCGTCAACCGCATAAGTGCGCATACTGCGATAAAGCTCAATGAGTTTTGAATTAGTGCGAGTCAATTAAATTTAGTGGCAGAACCGTTAATTAAATTGTTTGAATTCAGGTGAATGCATAGCGATGCGCAGCACACACTAACCCACATACCAACAAATATACATCCGCACGCACACATCGAGTGTGTCGCCCACTCACTCCCCTAACACTCGCATATAAGCACTTGAATTGCGCGTTGAGTGAGTGCATTGACTTCATTAAGTACCGTGAGTGAATGAGTACCTGAGCGTACGTCAATGCGCTGCGATTGCATGATTGCATGTGCTCGAGCATCGAGCGGCGCTGCCATATGATTTTCAACTAAAGTGCAACTAATTTGCATTGAATTGTGACACTTTCGCGTTGTGACATGCGGGAAAGTGTGGGGGAGGTACCGCATGCTGCAAATCAATAATGTTCATTACTTTCGCATTAAATAGTCAATTTGATTTAATTCGTTTCGATATTTGCTTTGATTACGGCAGATTTAATGCGAAGCAGTGGAAAAACTCAGACGGATATTTGAATTTCGCACATTTGAAATCTGGTAATAACTGTTAATTTGGGGCTGTCAATGTGTGTTAATGACGTAATTAAATTTCAGTTTGAACAAAAAATGGCTAATTACAGCGCTAGTTGAATCAGTATATATTATATACATTTAACTCATGGTGTGCAATCGATTTGTTGGGAAATCCTGGGGCTGCAACCCGAGAATTGTCAGAGGAATGTACACCATGATTGTGAGACCGACTATCACATATGGAGCCTCCCAAAAAACAACTTCCGGCTACTTTTCGCATTCTACACTGGCCATTGGAGGCTCAAGAAGCATCTTTACAACATAGAATTGGCCACTATTGCAAACTGCCGGTGCTGCGACATGAATTCGGGAACCCCAGAACACCTGGAAGTAGAATGCGTAGCAGTTCGCAGATGGTGAATTAAAGCCCTAGGATCCATGTTTCCAAATAGGGATCAAATCGCCTCACTAGTACCTAGCAGTATATTGAAGTTCATCAATGTGCTGAGGCTAGATGAGTCGTGTGTACTTAGGGAAGCACAATAGACCATAGGATACCTCTATTTAATCTATCTATCTATCTATATACATTTACCATATATAGACCACGTTATATTGAGTAGATTGTTCAATACTGACTCTTGGTAGTGTATTTCATGACGAAAATGATTGGAAACGATTAGTAGCTAGACAAGCTACCACACATTTGTAAAGCTACTCTATTTAGTGATTTTACTCTGAGAGCTCGATGATTTAAGGTCTTTGCAAATTTTTAGAATTTTTAATGCAGACCAAAAGTTGGTTCCACCGCATCATTATGCAAACAGCAAATATAATTATTTTATATTAAGACGACACTGAGCTTCACAACAAAGTCCTCAAAATTGTGACGTAGCAGTTTTGAAGTTGATTTTAATAGATAAAGAATTTCCTTAAGGAGAGAATTAAAGTGATGGGCATGGCAAGGCATGGATCTAGAACAACGATGGTCATAATTTTTTTAGAAAGTCGTTAGAAGAATGTAGTTTTTCTCAACCTTTATTTTTTTAGTCTACAGCGAAGTAAAAACAGTTAAGCCATTTGTTACCAAACAATTTGATCATGGAAAGAGTAAAAAAATCTCATAGAGGAGTTTGTGTAAGACACAAAGACATCATAAAAGAAAGTATTTAACCCCCGGGCGTGCAAGATGTTTACAATATTAACTTTTCAAAGAACTTCGAACCAGCTGAACATATTTACCGTTATGTGTATATCTATTTGAAGGCATCTACTGCTCATTTCATAATTTATAAAAACTTTAAGTTTCCACAAACTGCCACAATTAGATATATTGTGGATATATTGGATGAGACAAAGGCATACGATTTTTTATAATAACACCGGTTCCTCAGCCACTCTGGAATTTAAATTTTTTTACAAAAAATATTTTATTCTCGAGAAGCCATCATTTTGTCAAAAATCAAAATTCTGACTAGTCCTTCGATCGTTGCCTGTACTCATCTAATGTAACAAAAAAATTTTGGGGTTTTTGGTTTTGAGATAATTTGAAGCAAGACAATCTTCCTAAACGCCAGACAGTTGTTTTCGGAGGTTCGCTGGAGGTCGACTATAGAATCAAGGAAAACCAAGATTTTTCAATATGAGTCACCGATTATTACGTTCTGTAAATATATGCTACATCATTTTTATTAATTTATTAAATAAAAAGTCTCTTACAAAAAAAAAATTTTTAAAAATAACCGTTTTTACTGACTTGAAAATGGACATAATATATTTTAAAAGAAAAGAAGCTTCGTCAATAAATTTGTTTGATGGCGAGTTCTGTCTATTCGTATAAGAAGTTTCTTTAAAACCGAAAAAGAGTGAATGTTTGCTTTTCAGCTAAAATAAGTCTATTACAAAGCAGGGTCTATACAAGTACATATTTTGTACTGAAATTCTATGGTTTAAATGAAATTTGTAGGACTTGGTTCTACTGCCAGGTAACAAACTTCAGCAAACATAAAGATAGAATTATTTGGATGAGTTAAAAAAATTAAAATTTTCAATTTCGATCCAATTAAAAACCAAGCACAAAACCTTTTTAATGTGGCAGCACTGAAACGCTATTCACCACGCCACTTTCTCCGGCAGTTAGCAGACACTTTATTATTTCGCCGTTGTCATTTAATTGCAATTTTTTGCACAAAGATATTTATCATGCAACACAAATTGGAAGTTGCGTAACTGTAAAAAAAACAGCGATCGTATTGTAATAAACGTTAAACCATATATGTCAGTATATATGTAAGTATGTCTGTTTGTGCATATCTAAAAACAAAATAAAAATATTTCAACTTATAAAGGCAACATCATCGCGCACAAACAGCAATGATCCATAAAAAAGCATTTATGTATGTGTGCGTGTGTAAGTTCTATTCACTGCTAGCATGCACACTCCCACGCAATGCAGTCAACCAACTGCCTGACAAGAGCTTCAAATGCACAAGACCATGGAAGCGCTACGAATTTGAACGAGCAGCAGCATAGCTGTTTTGGATTATTCCGGGGTTATTCGGGGTTACACCAGCAATTGTTTATTTGTCTACATGTTCTATATCTATCTGTCGGTATGTCTGTCTGACTTTCATGTTGTTTATCGACGAGTCGGTCTGTATGTTTCTCTTTGTTCACAGCACATTTTATGGTTTTCAGCTTGTTTTTGCTGTTGTATACAACCGCATAAAATAAACTCATAAGTTTACAATTACACACAGTTACACACACATGCAGACAGCGGTAGTGTGGACTCAGTGCAATGTCCTCGCAATGCTCACAGACTCCGATTTGGTACCACATATGAACAGATATATATCTAAATGAACAATAGCTTATGTGGCGAGACGGATCGAGACGTTTTATGGCAACCAGCTATATAGTATATACAGATATGTTACATATGTATGTTTAAATGTTTCATAGTGACATTGCGCAATGTGCATCGGATAATGACAACTTTTTTATGTCAAACAATCATCGTATGTTTGTATATGTATATGTGAGTGTAGAGTTTGCGAAAAACGCTAATAGCTTGCTTTTGTAGTCAGCGTGACATTTAATTGCTGAACGATTATCATTTTTGTTCTTAATGAACACTTAAAGCTCACATAATCGGGTCAGTGTTGTGGGTCAGTTATGGCTTTTTTCTAGCGCAGCTAAATTGACACCAATTGAAAGTCAAATACGAGAAAATTGAAGGCACTAAAAATGTCAAGAGTTTGCTGGGAACTCTTACTCAGTCGAATATACTAATTGCTTAACTTTTGATGTGAGTGCAACTATGAAAAAGTTTTAGAAAAGGATATTTCTATTGATTAATACATAGCCGATTCGTCATATATTTTACTTGTATATAGAGAATTGATTCTTTTGTTAGAAATTGTAAAACTCATTTATTTTAAATAAAAAACGACACACTTTTGACACTTTATTCCAATAATGAGTGGATATTTCGAATAATTAACTTTATCATGAACAAGACTTTTTACCACTAAATTTATATATCTTTCTAAGTATAATCAGTTTTCAGTAATTTATGAAAAAGAAGCTATATCTGTCATACAAATTAACGGACCGAACTCAAATCTTTGTATGAAAAACTTTTTTATTTGTGGAGGGTATTATATAATCGGTCTGGCGGAAGTTAACGTTTTTTCTCGTTTCATAGAGGTTAGAACCTTCTGAGCACTTAAAGAATCATACTTACTAGCAAGTTAGTTTGAAAAAAATGGATCTTGGTCCATCTTATTTTTTGGTTAAAATTGCCTCTAAATTACATAGTAGCTATGTGTAACGTGAATCGGTTAAAATAATTATGAATTTACCCACTATTGGTCAATACAGCGCTTTTTAATACAAAAAAATTCTTCGATGAAATTTAAAACAGCAACGTCTATCATATAGTCTTTGCCGGTGTCTTTACACTGCACCAAGAATTTCTGCTCACAAATAAAGAGCATTTATAAGTTAAAATTCTGAACTGCATTGAATCAGTAATCTAATTCTCAATATGTAAGCAAAATTAATTTACATGCATATGTCTAATTATCACTCCCGCCACCTACGCCCAACATTGTGAAAAGTCAATAGACACACGTGCCTATTGGTAAATGAAGAAAAACACATATTTATGATTTCCCAGCCACAATTAAATTCCAGATGTAAATTACTCTCACTCACACACATGCACACTAAGCCAACACATGTTCACGTACACATGAGCGCACCAGCGCCCAATCATCTGGGAAACACGCCAACCAAGTCGTAAAGTCGGCACCCTCCATATTTACACGTTTATTCATGCACACATACAAACATACCTCCAAACGAGCATTTATTTGAGTATGTAATTGCGCCTGTATATTTGCCCTCGTGTGTGTTTGTGCGCAATATGACGACCCAATTTGACATCTGATATGCGCAGTTCATTTGACTTGAAATCATAATGAGCAAATTTTACTGTCGTCTGCCAGTACTTGTATGTATGTATGTATATGTGTTTCTACACTCCTGCGCGATATGAGAATCACAAGCATGCGGATCGTTGCCCATTCAGGCTACCAGACGCCAGTTGAAGTTGGATTTGTTGGTGGTCCTTTATAAATGTTAAACATTTCATTTGTACTTTATGTGTTGTGATCAAAGATGTGTGTGTGTGTGAGGTGAGCGTATTATGTTTCAGACTGTTGTTTATAGTTTGGAAGTTGCAAATATTTGTGTTTCACACGTATTTTTAATTAACAGCAAATTCGTTGTATAATTTTTCAAGCCTCTCCCTGATTTTTTGCAAGCAATCACTCATCACATATACTATGTTTTTCTCTATATAGAGAGGATCAATTTTTGTAAAATCAATCGCCTGTAAACTCTTTTACACTTCCTCAAACGCCCACCTGTCCTGTCGAGAACAGTTAACCTGATGATTTTATTTCCTAGTCTCTACCGAATCTTTTCAAAAGACACACAGACCAATGCAAGTGTAATTGTTGGTGTGTGCATCTCAAACCACTCAAAGTTAACTTAAATTCACTCAGCAGTGATACCGTTAAAAGTAAGTGAGTTTAGTGGTCTTCTTTGAAAGCGCTGTAGCACACAAATAAACACACACATGCTAGCACATATGTAGGTTTTAAATCTCTATGTTGTACAGTTCTAGGTAACACTATTGAGCTATCGAGTTGAAGATTAAATTTTCAGTTTCAAATGTATAGACGCACACTAGGCGATTCCTGTGACAAGTATTTCATTTTGAGTATGTAATGTTTATAGGAGAGCAAATATATATGTGGATTTGTATGGAAATGGATTGTCGAGCCCTCAATATCTTTTTAGTTCGGTTCGGAGCCGCCCACATAATGCCATATCTCACTGTGGGATTCAATTAAAACTCATGTGGTTTGAAAGGTTGTTTAAGTGTAGACTCATCCTAAATATCTCATAAATCACCGAACTATCTCAGCAGACCTGAGGCGAATCATTACATTTCACATTCGAATATTTAAGCAATTTATTCCTTTATGACTTGTATAGCCTAGTTGACAAACAGTTGTAGTCGGAATATTCACGCCTATCAACTAAAATTTAACCTGAAGCTATAAAAGACAGTTATAAGTGTCCTTTCAAAACTGTAAGATCCCGACTTTTAGCTGCCTTACTACTCTATGGTATACAGAAATGTACAAATAAATAAATAAATTCATTAATAAATAATGGTTACCTCAGAAATTAGAGCACTCTTTAAGTAAATTGCAAAAACAGATATTCATAACAACGAGAGGTGGAGTAATAAGAAGACTTTACGTTGTGAAACATTTCTGCTACTAGACAAATGTTATTTATACATATACTGATCGAATTTCTATATTTCAGCACACAAAACTTCTATAAGAAATATTTTCATGCATATGGCAATTATGGCTTTCTGCCAATAAATTTCTACACAAAAATATTCATAGTCCTTATAAACCAATTTGAAATCATTGTCACAAATAATGCCGACATCATTCGAGTGTAGGAGCAGGCTACAACTTTGCAACCACAAACTCACCAAAAATTCTCAATCTTTAAATGGCCACAGTTAAACAGTAAATCGTTTACTTTGTGGTGAAAAGTTTTTGACAAACTTCTAAGGCAATAAGGCAGCAAGTTAAGCGACAAGGAAAAACTGCTCATGAACTTCTTTGGAGCAGAGAGTAAGCAGCAATGAAATGAATGAATGAATACTCTGATAAAACATAACAATTCTATCGACCGAATATAAAATAAAGAAGAAAATCAATTTGTAGAAAATAAATTTAATTAAGAGTAAAATAAATCAACTAGCTTACTAGTCAATAGTAAATTTGTGCGACAAATATTGCAGTAGTAACTCAGACGAAATGACAGACCACAAATCTGTTGTTACAATTTGCAAAATTTTGAATCTTAACTTGTCACTCTGCGGATGTAGAGGTCATTGCGCTCGAACTTCTTGCTTTTTAAACACATTTGCTGGTTTTTAGTAAAAAGTGTATGAGGTTAAAATTTAACATTAGTCTCGCTATGTTTATTTCTACCAAATTTTTGTTGTAAATCTTGGTATGATTCTTCACTAGATATAATGAAAAATATGCCTAAATGTAGGCACCACTTCAATTTCTCTGATAGAGGTGAAGCTGATTAATATAAATAAAAATTCAGTTTCCCGCTTCTAGGTTCTGAATAATATTAAGTAATATATTTTTCGTACATTTCTTTAAACTGAGAAATTTTAGTAAATTTATTAAAACTGGCATTTGGGATTCAGGTATTTGAATAAGAATCCGCCTCTTCTAGGTTCTGAATAATATTAAGTAATATATTTTTCGAACATTTCTTTAAACTGAGAAATTTTAGTAAATTTATTAAAACTGGCATTTGGGATTCAGGTATTTGAATAAGAATCCGCGTGTCATTAAAGAACCAAATGCCTTAGTCTTGGATTTGAGATTAATATTTCTGCAAAGTGCAGAAGCACTGGTATCAGCTGTCTGATTAGTTACTATTATTTTCACTATTTCTAATTTATGAAAGAAAATAAACTGATCATAGAACAACTGCAACGTACATCTGGCTCTACGAAAGATCTGCCTTAACTTCCAATACTATTGTCAAAGATTTATTTGTAAGCACTTAACGTTAAGCAACGTAGAATAATCTGGGAACTGGAATAAGCTTGTGAGATCGATAAGGCACACAGTTTTCAATATTGTATTTCGCACCCAAAAAAATCGTTTTCTCACTGACTTTAGTTTTTCTTGGCTTGCATTCCATTTAAGCTCGCTCTTTATGCATTTTAATTTCCTTACGTTAAATACATTTTCCTTATCAAATTTTTCGCTTTGCTTTGACACATACACATACATAAAGCCATCTGCAAGCAAGAGACAAAATGTAATTATTAAAAAAAAAATGGCGTCGACAGTTATCGCACAAAATGAAAATCCCTGCAAGATAAAGGACGAAGCAGAGGTCGATACAAATGGAAATGCGCAATGCTAACCGCAACAACAGGAGACAAATATTTACCGACATAAGAATGTTAGCTTCTCTACATATTGTAGTATTATACGGGGGTTAGCCTGTGGAACTTTTGGCTTAATTCCAGTTGGAGCGTAGGGCCAAACAATACTTTTCTTAGTAAACATTTTTAAACTGACTTTATTGAGCTTGCTTTCTGAATTCGTAGTGTCATACGCGTCTAGTAGCAGAATAAATCCTTCGTTTCCTGGTTTTAATATATAAGAGTGTGAGTAATAATAATATCACTATTACATCTTCGATAGTGGCTCGAGCGGAATTTTTTCAGTATTGATATAACTTTTGATGTTGTTCAACTAATTTAAGCCGCTGCTGTCATTATGTAGAGCAACCTATTAAATTTCTATGATAAGCTTTAAACATATTCTGATACTCAACATTGCTTAGGGTTAGGTGAATATCTTTAAATACATACAACATATATTTCCTGTTATCATCCCCGTAGAGATACTTATTTATTTTCGATAAGACTAAGGATTTATAGACCTAGTTTATTATTTAAACACGATGAGTAGCCTAGATCCGATTGGTAGAACGTTGAAAAGATCTTAAACATTTTTCCAGGTGACACATATTTCTGGCACTGAACTTCTATTCAGGAGAGTTTTTATAGCAGTTTTTAAAATATTTTCGTGATCGATGTCAAAACTAGTGAATTTTCACTTATCCTTTGGTTTATTTTTAAATGTTTCATTTTATTATCTTGGCCGGCCTTAGGTCTAACACTAGAAAAATATTACCTTAACATTTTATTATCCAGTCTTCGGAATTTCGGGGTTAAAACGCCAAACTAAGCTATAACCGAGCACTTCAAAATTGAAAAAAATTAGAGAAAAATATAGAGTAGTAAATATACAGTTTGCTTAGAGACAGCTCAGTCCCCACTGGGTTACAGTTACGTTAGTTAATTTATATATTAGAACCGCACACAGCAGATGAAATCAAAGAGAAGCATTTACCAACTACCAGCAAACAAATGTATTAACCAAATGCGCAAACTGTTAAACACAAACACATAACTACATACATATGTATATAGAGTTGAACACATAAATGTATATATTAGCGAAGGAGGTGTACTCATACAGAAGTTTACACCGCTGCTAGATGCTAAGTGAAAGCGCAAAGTGAGCGGCACTGTTGAACTTTCCATTATTTTATCAGTTCAGTGGTGGAAGTACTTGCACACAAACGCACGCGTGCATGCAGTATTATATGCATATATATGTATGAACACAAAAACACAAATTTACCTCCTTGTTTTTAGCCGCATTGTTACTGTTTCACAAGTTTCTGTTGCTGCACTTTGCACTCTGCCAACGACATTTCAAATGTTTCCATTCCCGTATGTGTATTGCTACTTACTTACATATGTATGTATGGTTAGATGTAAATACACATATCCAGATCTTCATGCCTGTTTGACTATATGCTCTCTTTTTATTGATTTTGCGGTTGGTTGATTCTTTTCGGTTAGTTGGTAGAAAGCAGCTTAAATTGGATATGGTCGGGATAACCGGCCATGAAAGCAGCAGAGATTAACAGACGGTATCAGAGAACGTAGCTATACTCTTACGATGGAGATTTGAAAGTCTGAGAGAACGAAAAAAATACTTTTAGTTTCCAGTTACGGTTATATTGTACAATCCAGGTAGTGAGCGAAAAATCACCATTAAAAAAAAACACTGAGACCATTGTGCGATCGGTTAATAACGATTTATGACATCACATGGTGATCTGAAGTGTGCAAAATTATATGTTGTTGAGTTTTCTGAAAATATGTGGTATAAGATAATTTAAGTGATTAGATCGTATACCATAAAGCAAGGAGATTTACTGATTTTGAAAGAATTATCGAAAAGATTACCTGACATTTTACAATTTTTGAAAGTCTCTGTTTATTTTCATACTTTCTGAAATAATAAATTTTATATTACAATATATAACAGTTTCGTGAATAATATTTACAATTACGCCTAATATTAAGTAATGGTTTCGTACTTATGGTTACACAGAAAATTTAAAAAAAATTCGGAAGAGAATGCGAACTGGTCAGTCACTTTATTAGTTCAGAAGCAAGCATGCTTTCGACGAAACTGATCGAGTTAGAGCAAGTTTAAATACTTTTAATATAAAATTGAATATATTTGAGATATAAAGGCGGCTAAAATTCAAATTATCACCCCACATATGTATATAACGTGAAATCCCTAACTAAAGCACACACGTCGTTAATAGCAGTCGCAGGCGCTTACTTTCAAGAATTTCGTTTTTATTCGGGCCTTCAGCGAGTTATCAACCATTTTATACTTCTTTTGGAAAATATATACAACGGCATTCGGTTGGTGCTGCCTTCCACAGCTCATCGTTACCAGCGAGAGTTCCGTAAGGCAAGGCAAAATATAAAACGTAAGAACGTGAACCAGTAATTGTACTTGCTGTACTACAAGCTGTAGAACCTTTTTAGTCTTCAATATGCGTAAAAACCGTTAGATTACTTGCTAGCAAACTTTCCACATTTGCCTGCCACTTGTGGTTTGTACCCCATATTCCACTCTGAATATGTAATTTCGCTCATTGCAACTGCTGAAGCTGCATTTCGTAGATAGTTCGCTCGTGAACTCTACACTTTGCTCTCCTCCCGCACACACTCACGCATACACAGCCAGTAGACTCACCACTGAAGTTCAGCAATTGAAAGGATGTTTGCCGTCGCTGTCCAATGATTATCTTTGTGTTGTATGCGGTAATAACCAGCGTATGAGTAAATGAAAAGCATTCCACAAATGCGCTTTGTGCATTCATTCAATTCGAATGTTTGATTGCTTAGTTACAGACTCACGTATTACTTGGCTCGTTTTAGGGCTTGTCTTTCACTTGACATATACATATGTACAATTGTGTGTCTGTATGTAAGTATATGTGTGTTTATTAATAACTCGTATCTGTACTTAGTTTGCTCACCTTACATAGCGTTTTGAAATTTTCGTCAGCAGTGTTGTGGTGAGTTTCGCATTTCGTGACAGAGCAAGGATCCTGGCAAAAATTAACTTTCTTTAGTTCGACTCACACAGTTTCACCGCAGTCAGCCCTTAGGAGTGCTCATTAGGCATATTCGATTCTTATTTATAGCTGCAAGTGCAGTTATGATATTGCCAAATTAGAAACGATTTAGCTTAGTAAGAATTGTTAAGCTAACTACGTACTAAGTAGTTAGCAAATATAGTAGTAGTTTCACTGATAATAGAAGAATTCAATCTTCAAGAAAAGCTTGTCAAAATAACTGGTGCACTTGAACAGTTACTAAACCTTGGGTTGCATCTCTTACTACTTCCAATCAAACAATTGACTTTGAATTCAACCAAATGAGTTTTACTCTTCAGATTTTTTATACCCTGAACAGGTATATCAGGTTTGCCATGAAGCTTGTAATACCCAGAAACGTCGGCGATCCTAGCGTGACAATCTACGCAAACCTGTTCCTCACTTTTTGAGATATCGATCTGAAATTTTTCACACGTTTTTTACAGCTACCAAATAACAAATCAAGTTCTTAAAAAGAAAACTTTCTTACTTGATAAGATTTCTTCATGAAATTTGGCCCGTTACCTAGGACAAAGCTATAATCATATTTGCATAAGAAAAATACCAATACTTTATTTTATAAAAGTTGCATAGTAATTAGCCTCGTCTGAGCCTCGTCCCATCAAGCCCGTTAAATATTATATATGAAAGTCGCAAAAAAACTGTATTTTTCCTTAAATAATGTGTTGACAAAGAAATCTATTCAGTATGGGAACCTTAAAGCCGAACTTTACAATAGAAATGACAAGTAAGAAAGTTCTAAGTTCGGGTGGAACCGAACATTTTATACTCTCGCAACTTGCTAGGATCAAAGCCCGGTAAATTACTTCAGGAGTTGGCAAAATTTTATATTAAAGGGAGTGTTGATCCGATTCAACCCATTTTTGACACAAAAAAATACTATTACCTAGAGTTTTATTTATTTATTTTATTACATGAATTTCAATTCAAATTGTATCTTACACATTGACCGATATTTTCGGTAAAAGGTCAACTATAGGTATTGGGGTCCACATATACAGTAACTAAGCGTTTGAACAGTTTAAGTTTGATTTATTAGCGCAAAGTTTTACCCCGATACAATCATTCTTGGATGCATAGTGATTTGCATAGAGGACAGTGAAAGAATCAAATGGAATTTAAAATGGTGTTATATGGGAAATAGGCGTAGTTGTAATCCAATTTCGCCCATTTTCCCACTATAAGATACAATAGAAATATGAGAATAATATTATGTACCGAATTTAGTTGAAATCGGTTAAGCAGATCCCAAGGGTTTTCACCTAAAAGTGGGCGGTGCAACGTCCACTGTCTAATTTTGAACGCGGTTCCTATAAAGTCATCTCATACCATCCCAGAGGTAAAATTTAATGTCTCTGGCGTGTTTAGTGCTTGATATCGCGCTTTTAGTAGTTTTTAACAGTACCGTTATATGGGGAGTGGGCGGCATTGTCACTCGACGGACGGACGGACAGGCGGACAAACAGTCACCTGGTTTTCAACTCGTCTCTTCATCCGGATCATGTATATATACATACACATAACCATTAGGTGAACAAAACTATTATACTCTGTAGCAAGAAGTTGCGAAAGTTTAAAAATAAGTACGCGAACAAGCTTTCTTGAACGAGTTCCTAGTTTTTAAAATTCCCAAGAGAAAGTCTGAAGAATCTTAAAAAATATTTGGTGAAGCGACGCGAAAGAAAGATTCAAACAATTTACAATTTATTTGACTGAATGATTTCTTAAAATATTCCTACTTTCAAAACTAATGTGTTATGAAGTATTGTTAAGGCCCCTGGTACAAGAGAAATGCTGATATTCATTGCGTTCTCAATGTAAATACTGTCTCTGAAGAAATAAGATTTCAGGCAAAGGCCCACCACAATTGACTTAATGAACATGTGAATGTGAAGGCGGGAAGTCTCTTCTTAGATGTCTCTCTAGTAGCTCAGATGTCTCTCTAGTCGCTTATGTCGAAAAACCACATAATTTGGCAGAACACCAAGAAATTCAAGAAATTGGGAATTTATTCGTTATATTTGTGAGCTATTATAACAAGAATCAAAATCGGTGTTTTCCAGCTTGTAAACATGGTAAAAAATTAACTTTTTTTAGATCGCTGCCATTTGATCAGGTTTTGGTTCCAAGAAGTCGACTTCGTCACACCAGCAGTGGTATTCAAGAACTTGCACTGGCAATGTGTTGAAAAAATTAGGATTTTTTCCTATATCCAAGCTAAAAAAAAAATTTATGAAATAAAATAAATTTTTTGCAAATATAATTATTTGTTTTTTGTAGTCCACCCTCCACAATACGCACGCCAATGGAGCGCGAAGGCAGACGACCCCCTCAAGAAAGAATTTTTACATCTGATAGCCCCACCCAATAGATAAATTATCGACTTGTGCAAATTGAAATATTCTTGAAAAGCCTCGAATATAAATCCACCTACTTATTGTTGGTTTTTAGTCTGGCAAGAGGTAACCTCTAATATAAGTTGCACTCATCTTAAAAAAATATTTAAAAAAGTCGGTAGCTGCTGCATTAACAGCAATATACGATTTAATGTGTTGTTACTGTAGCGAGAGAAGTCCCAAATTTAAGTATTTTCATTTGAGAATCATAAAGGGATGCAACCGAGGAAAACTCATTATCGGAGCACTCAGCTAACTCAGAATTAAATCCTTCAAAGGGTCAGTCCTCTCTTCGCAGATACTACTTTTATTTACAAGCGTATGTATATATTGCCAACTCACTTTAGTTATCGCATCCTGGCTTTGTCATCTTCTTAGTGCTTTCACCCACAATTTGCTGAGCTTAATTTTTACATTTGGTTGCTCATCTGCAGCTGATGTCCTTTGTTGTCGAACTACGCACACATACACAAGAAGGTGCATATGTATGTGTGCGAGAAATATGGTTGTATTTTAGGCTTTGCAGCGGCCTTCTTATTGTTGTTTTTGCAGCGGGTTTGCTTGGCTGTTGCCTTACACCTGGTTTGCTGGCGAACAATTACTGTGCAAAAAGAGTTAAGGTAGAAGATAAAAGTAAAGGAAGAAGGGAAAAATACACTCTGCCGCTTTGTTAATGCTACCATACAATATTTGTTTGCTTTTTGCGCCAGCTAGAGGATTTTGTTGTTGTTTGCTGGGTTGTGAACGTAGTAGCCGTAAGTAGCAACAGGCCCCATTGTTTGTGGTTTTGTGCATAAATTCAGATTTAGTAAAATTATTATTGTTATGTTTATGAAGTGAAATGAAAACACGCATGCACATACATACATACGCACGCACACATGCGCATACACACAAAGCGTTTAGTTCTAAAAGTTTACTGGGCAGCCACGCCACCAAATAAGCTCTCTTTTATATGCGTTGGCGTAAACTTACCAAGTGTATGTGTATCTTTTTGTGTATGTGTGTGAGTTAACTCTTTGTTTGTTTATTTGTTTGTGCTTACTCGCTATGCATTTTATTTATCAGCAGCCGGTGCTGGAAACAAGCGAAAGATAAAAGAAAAGCTCACCAATTCACAAACAGGTAAACAGTGAAATGAAATTGTTTCCGTAATGAAAACAATTGTGTGCCATTGTGGTCGACCACTTAAATAAACGCACACAAGCGTGCTTTTCACATGGACACAATTAAAAAAAATGTAAGTCTGTGGTCCTGCTTAATATTAACTTGCCGGGTAACCCAGTAGAGAAAATTAACAAAACATTTTAAGCTAAATATCGTGTTGCCACCTTTTCTTGTTTCTAAGAGAAATGACGTTTTCCAATGCCTAAGTCTGTAGCATTTTATCCAAATTATGACGTTGTTTTTTTTTAAGCCACTTCCGATTGGAGGTTTCAAGAGTTTCCTTAAGTTAAAATTTTTTCAAAAATATTAAATTTCTAAGTTTTGCTTTAGATGATAGATTCACCGTAAAATAATAATTTTCTATTATAAAAAACAATTCATCGGTGATTTGAGCTATATTTGTTAAAAAAGAGTGAAAAAATCGTTTTTAAGGGACATGTAAAAAATAATTAAAATCCATTACATTTCATCGATGTGCAAAATATATGAACAAATAAATATTCTTAGGTATACCCTAAACAGTCTGAAAAGGGTGTATTTAGTTAGCCACGAAGTTTGTAACACCCAGAAGGAAACGTCGGAGACTCTATACAATATACGTATAAATGATCAACATGATAAACTGAGTTGAATTAGCCATGTCCGTCTGTCTGTCCGTCCGTCTGCCTGTATATACACTAGTCCCTCAGTTTTTGAGATATCGATCTTAAATTTAGCATATAACCTTTTTTCACCAAGGAGCTGCCATACAAACTGAACAATCAGAATCAAGTTCTTGTATAGGAAATTTTTTCATTTGACAAGATATCTTCAAGAAATTTGGAACGGATCATTATCTAAGCCAATAATAGAATATCCGAAGAAATTGTTCAGATCGAATCACCATAACATATTGCTGTCATACCAGCTGAATGATCGGAATCAAGTTCTTCTAAGGAAACTGTTGTATTTGTGAAGGGTATAATAGTTAACCGATGTTAAAGTTTTTTCTTGTTTTGAAACAACTCTGCTTCACAATATGTATATTTGTGTACTGCGTCAGTTTTGAAATTTTCTGTTCCACCGTTCTCAAATTATCACGAAGAAAAATAACTGTTTTTTAAGAAAAATTTGATAATTTTTCCATCTGGAAGTTAGCATTCCGAACTTAGACATTTTAAATGGGATGAGCAATTTTTTGTTAAAGCAACTTTAATTTTAAATGCCGAAAATTAATTGTTGTCGGATTAAATTCTCTCCAATTTATTTTTGACTCCACTAAATTATTCCGTTTTCTCGTTAGGTTCACTGAACAAAAATGTCCTTGCAATTATCTTACAGGGTCCTGTTATAAATTGCACTGTGCATAGGGCTATCTTTAAAGCAAAAACTTATAAATAAATAAAATGGAGAGAAGACAATGAAAAAGTATCTGCATTAGTTAAGCACAAAAGTGTTTGTTAGCACTTCAACAATAGTGGCAAGTAGAAAAGCTTATTCATATGTATACAGACAAGAGAAAGATACAAATGCTTCCGAGATCTTTAAAGTCGCCATAAAAATATATAGGAATATGGGCAGAACTGGCCCATTTACTTTACAATACTTCACAGCTCACATTGGCATAGTCTGCTGGTCAAAAGAGAGATAACAGTTGTAGTCTCGTGAAGTTCTAATGTCATAGAAAGTATCTTTTTCGGTTCCTTTAACACTCAACGTAATCAACTTTTTTAGCTCTAGAAATTATTATAATATATTTGAAATCATTAAAGGTGACAAGAAAAGATCACCCTTTATCGATTATATTAGCAAAACTGACCAACGTGTGATCACACTATGCGATGGATTCCGTCCAATTATAAATACACGTCTTGTGAGGTTACAAAATCGTTCGAGTTAAGGGTAGATAAGATCTCTTCCAAAAATAAACAAAAAAATCTACAAATCTCCGAACTAATGTAGACCCAATTTTTGGTTTAACAGTTTTCTAGTTTACGTTATTATCGGTTTAATATTTCTCTACATCCAAATGTTCTCAACTCTGAAGTTTGATATTTTTAAATCAGGAATTTCTTCGTGATTACATAGTCTTACATGTTTTAATCGAGGTCAATTTGCGTCAAGCAATCCTTTAACTAAATGCAAAACAATCATTATTTTCAATTTCATTTTAAATAGAGCTTTTAAAAGCTGGAAAATCCTTCCTAAAACACTTAATCGCTGCGTTCGACTTTCTTAAAAAATTAACTAATGTGTTTAAAATGGGCAGATCAATATGATCTACCGTTGAGAATATTCTGAAAGTATTGTCACCAGACACCTTCATCCAAAAAACATTTGTTGGCTTCAATATCGAGAGCACTCAGCCATAATTCCATTTCGATAATGTGTAATTTTAATCAAATATAAGCAAACGTTTTCATTTCGCAACAAATACAACTAGAGGCAGCAAAATTGTCCATTCTAAATCAAATTTCATCAAATGACCTTATTCTCCAATTAGTTTTTACGATTTGCTCAGCATAACAACCAACCAATTTAAAAATCAATATAATGAACAGTACAACTTCTTAAAAAAAATTGTTTTTAATGTCTTATTTTATTGTATAATATAAATGGAACTAGAAATATTTTATGACGAAAAATGCTCACCTTTAAAATAACTGTACTTGCTACAATATATCGCTGCTTTAAAAAAAAAAACGAGTATAAATCTTCTCACTTAATTCAATTAAAAAATTTAGTTACACCATAACTATTACAACGCCAAATACTAGAGAAAAGTGCAACACTATAACTAAATGTCTGCTTCCTTCGAAATATTGGTTTGCACTTTCGAACTTTACTTCCTCGAAATTGAATTGAATTTCTACCACTGATTTCTATCTGTTATATATATGTATGTATACTTGTATGTATATGAAATTTACATTGTATGTTTACCAGTGTGCGGTGAGCTTAATATATGCATTTACAATTAAAAGTAAATTCTTCGAATATTCACCGCAAATCTGTGCATACACTTCTGGTAAAATTTTTTAATTATTTTTGTGGCAAAGACAAACTTTCCATTTTACTGCCAATTGTCGGTTGTCTCTACAGAAGATACTTACTATTTGAGTTTTGAAGGTAGTCGATAGAAACGAAAAAGTTTAACTAGCTTTCTCACAAGCATTTTAGTTAAAAAGAGACGAAGAGAGAGCGAGATAAAGATACTTTTATTGTTTCAGAAATGTCCATATTTTAAGGCGAAGCTTTCGTATAATTATTTCAAAACTAATTGGAAAATTTTTCTTTATAATATATTCATTACATTTCATATAACATTTATTTTTTCATATTATTAAAAAAAAGTATTTTTCAAAACTGAAATTTATTATTATTAATTTTTGTTTTTGGTTTCAATTATAACTAAATAACAAATATCAAGCAATTTGCATACTGATTAAGGAAAAAAAAACATTCTGATTGTAGTTCAATGTTTGGGTTAAATTAATTTCGCTATGCTGCCGATGTGGTTTTGATAAGCAACACCCACAAATCCACAAATCAATGCCACAGAAGTACATACATACAGTTACACAAATACCAGATGTGAATATATTTGAGCAAATACAATGCAATTTACCTTGCGGTCAATATCGAACTCTGATATATGTCATATTAAACAAATTTCAATAGATTTTAAGCCGACAAGTTAATGACCACAACAACGCGTCTGTGCTAATGACAACAAAGAAATGCGTATGTGTGTAGGTGTAAGCTCACGAATGTTTTTGTCGGCTGACCAAATCGAAGCTAAAAATAGCGATCACAAAGTGAGATTTTTATATTCGAGTATTTGATGAGATTGAGAGAAAATCTAATTACAAATATGAATTAAAAATTAATTAATAGCAAAGTTCCATTTAAATTGAATCGCTATTCAAATAGAAGTGGTAAATATGTATATTTTGTCAAATCATTTGACGAATAATATTATATTTTAGAGTTAAAAATAAAATACAATAAATAAAATCTTCCACATTCCACAATAATTCCACATAATTATGGAATGGACAATGCCCTAAGTTAAAATAATCCTCACAAATACAAAATATTCCTTACAAGAATTGGGAGATTGCACCGTTGCCTTAAACAGTAAACTATGCAAAATTTCGTGAAAATTGCTCGTCAAATGAAAAAATTTTTCATACAATCACTTCATTCTGATAGTTCAGTTTCTATGGCAGCTATATGCTATAAATGAGACGTTTCCTGTTGGTTGATACAAACATTGTGAAAAATTTAATATACGCTATTCAGGGCATAAAAACTAATACTCTATATCACTCTATACAAGGAAAGTGAGCACTTTTATAATATTTCTGATTAAAATGAATGAAATTTGAATAAAAATTTTCCCTTTCCAACAAATGATGCTACGTAATGACGCTAATAGTACTTTTTGTTTCTCTCTGCCAATACTCGTATCAATCGTCTCAGTCCTAAATAGTTTCAAGTTGCGGATTAACAAATAAACATCTCGTTAGAGCGTACTTTGGGTGATCAGATATTTTTAATTATTTTCATTGGTACTATTACTTCTAAAGCAGGTATTTTGATTTGCAAGCATGCATGATAATTTAAGGATCACATCCAGTGTAACAACCTACAAAATACGATTTTTGAGTAAAAAAGGACTATACCAATTGTTTAAAAATGTTATTGGTATACTTACACATACTCCAGGTATAAACAGTAAAATTTTTGAAGAAAAGTTGTATATAATTTTGAGTTAGACGCGAACTTCGACAGCACTTAAAAAGGTTCTCATCTGCTGCAGTTATTTCGGCCTTCTTCGTCAATGAAGCCAAGAAGATGTTGTTCGTTCGATAACTTACCGCCAAAAATGCTAAAAAATTATGACGGTGATAAAAAAAGTTAAATTTTATCAATTTTTGTTTGTGCAGCCTAATTTGATTTCGAAAAAACTGAACATGCAGTTTGATAGTGATCGAATCAATTGTATCAGAGCTATCGCGCAAACAAATTTGAAAAATGTAGTTTTGACAAAAACGCGTTTAAAGATAAAGTGATTAAGCTGATTCAACTAAGCGGTCACGCTGAGTGTCCGCCTTAAAGAAGTTATTTAAGCATCTTTCTAATGACAAAGTTAATATGGTAGCAACGTAGGACACAATCTGACCGATTTCATCGTATACATCCGTTAGGCGTTAATCCACTTCGTTTGCCACAAATACACATAAACATTTCATTACTTCTTTATCAGTAGTAACAAGCCATCGTCCGTAGCGCAGCTATTTGCTCTCATTTCCGACACTAAAAGCACGCGCGTAATTCCGCTGACTGATGAACTGTACAGCACACGCCTTTGGACCGTTTCACGTACATACTTAACTGCACATCGGTATCTGTATCTGTGCTGTGCGCAAACTTTGCTCATATTGACGTTTCTGCTGACAATCTACCACCTCAGCTTTAATTTAAAAATTAAAACAGCAACAATAACAACTTGGAAGCAGCCACGAAATGCTTAAGTCACGCGTCTGTGTATAATTTTATATTAACAAGCTCACACACGCATGCACAATACTTACACGCACGCGCAGCCATTCCACACACACGCACACACACAAGCTTAATACTTAATAAACAACACGAAAACGAGACAAAAAGGAAGTAGCAAAAACAAGAAAATACCGAAGGTGTTCATATTTAATTCACGACTTTGGTGTTTTACGCTGTCGTCTCCATTGGAATTTCATTGCGCCATACGCTGAGCTGAAGTTAATTAACTTGTAATTAAGCGTGTGTTTGCGAGAATCGCACACGCGCCACGTCGCGCATTTTACATACGCGCATGAACATGTGTAAGCCACATGCATACAGATATATACATATCTGCTACATATTACATAATTACAACTGTGTGACCTGAAATTGGCGCTCACGTACCTTACACATACACTTAAGCACGTGCATATGTGATTATAAGCAAACACATACACGCATACATGTATGCCAATATACACTTGTATTTAAACACTTGTATACCATATGTATGTATGTATGTGGCGCTCACTTTACTTAGTTATGTATTTATTCATACTCTGGCGCACAACCAAACAACAATTTCCGGTATCCTTTCTGTTTGTTAAAAGTGCCACTGTTGATTGTTGTTGTTGCTTTGTAGGCTGGTCGAATATTCATGCACCGTTTATTTGACTGATACGCGGAAAATGTATGTATATAATGAAAAGGATAATCACACATACTTCTAGTCGCTATACACATACAAACATAGAAGTAATGTGGCTCTTATGTATGTAATTTATAAGTAATTAAGCCAGCACATAGAAATGTGTGTGTGTGTGTCCGTAGAGCCTTTATTGTACTTAAAAATGCGCGTAAGGCCATGGAAGTATCCACTTGTGCTCGTCTTATATGCCTTTTGCGCAGTCGCAAGCGTTTACATAATTAACATGACAGTAAATGCTTGGTTTCGGCGCATTTTTATGTATTTAAACTTTTCAACTCCCGTATGTGTATGTGTAAGTGTGAGGGTCCATTAAACGTATAAAGACCACGTTACCAACAACTATTTTCCACTTCGTGTCCTTCGCGATTAAATATTTATTAACCGAAAGCATTTAAATCGCACATACGTACATTTATATCATATATATATATATATATATATATATAAATATGTATTAGTATTAGTTTTATATGAGATGTGTTGAAATACTTGTTACAGCTCGAAACGTGAAGGATAGTAAACGAAAGTTAGTGAAAACTATCATTTAACCAGTTTTGAATTATTTTTAGATTTCAACTTAGCGGTAATACAAACCTTTGAGAGTAGCGAAACGAACAGACAATTGGTTCTGGCAATTATATTTATGGTTGAGAAAAGGAAATTTTAAGTGATTGTATAACATGAATGAGGGATGATCCACATTTATGTTATCTTGTCTTGAAGTCGGCTGGAAATGGACTGTTGTAAATTTTTCGAAAAAATAGCAGTGCGGAAATACAGCGAGCAGATACGTAACAAAACGAAGACCGCTGGCCTTCTAATGCAGTGGAGTATAGTTAGTTCCATTTAACATTGATCAGGGCGAAATTACAGTTTTCAAAATGCCTGAAAGTTGTGTCAATTTAACATTCTCTCTTTTCTTATTCCATACAGTAGAGTGGAGGCACCGAAAGTATTTCTTTGACTCTACGACACCATAGTCAACGTCATTAAGGTTTCTAGGGTCCTTGTATAGGAAAAGTCCGTAGAAAAGATCACATTCGCATGGAAGCTAGACAGGCTTTAACGAGCTAAGGTTTACTCCAGCCATGGCATTTAATGCCATTCTGTATATAATACCTATAGAAGTAGACGGAAGGTGCATGGCCGCGAAAGTTGCTATCAGACTAAAAGAATCTGGGCTTTAAATCAACATTCGGAAATCCTCGCACACTTTGACTACATGCCGGTTTATTTGGATCATGGAGTCGCTAAACCACACCCCGGCGGTATTTTCAATGGCAACATACTGCAAGATAGAGGTGGGTGGGTAGAAGCCGCTGGAGCAGAAGGGGTGGTGAACTTCTTTACGAATAGGGCAAGGTTGGTTGAGGGGTGTATTGTCAGGAACTATCTATCAGTTTCAGGCTTCTTAATCACAGAAGCGTATTTCAAGCCGAGGTCATCTAGGTAGCGGTAGAGCCTCCTTCAGAGAAGTGACTATTTACTCCGATAGCAGAGCGGCGAAACCAGCCTTGAGCTTACTAACCGTGCGTTCAAAGCAAATCATGAAATGCCTAACCTCTCTATCAAAGGTATCGAATTCACTTTGTGATTAGACTGGTATGGGTGCAGGCAAAGCTGACTACTTGAGCCCGCTTTCAACAAAATGGAAACGGCTCACTTCATGCCTCCTTTTCTGGATAGATGGGGTTCGCGGGAGCTTGTGCAGCACGTGGCTACCGTCAGTTTTTCCGCTGTCGCAAGTTGCTTTTGATCGAAGATCGTTCTAAAGCTCTTTGAACTCAGTAGGGCTAGCCTTTCTCTAGTTGCGGATGTTCTATCTGGTCGTTGCCCTATCCGCGTCCATGCTTTAGTGTGGAAAGTCGTACCGGATGCCAGCTATAGTAAATGTTTGCATGAAGAGGAGGTAGAAAAATCTGAACACTTCTTTTTTGATTTCCCCGTCTTTGCGAGATCAAGGCTTGAATTCTTGAAAGCTCACACTTTTAGAGATACCACTAAGTTCTAGGGTATACAAATTAAACGCATAAGCACTTATTTGGCCCGAAGACGCTTTGTTGACTTTATATATCCTCTTATATATAAGGAGATATATTTTATGGTTTCACAATATACATAGTAGTATAAGTGCGATACCTTACGTGAGGACAAGCCACTTACAGCGAACTTAACCTAACATAAAGGCGAAGTAGTTGCACAATTAGAACTTAAAAAAATTTATTATGTGTTTCAAAAGCTAAAAGTATGGATAGAATTTTAAAATGTAGTTTGTAGAAATTTGTCTTTTTTCGATCATTTCAGTTTAAGTGCTTCTATTTGGGAAGAGCAATTTGCAGTCTTATTGGATACGTGGTAAAAGTCCTCTTATTTGGGTTAATTTATGTTGATAGTAAAATTTGTCATTGTGCGAATTGCGGTTGGTTACCTAATTTCGGCAGTCGGTCATCGTATGCAAACATTACTCAAGAGATTGCAATAAAAATGTCGTGAGGACTGACAGAATATTTGGCAAAACACCATCTATAATAGAGTTTTACTCTTTCATACCTTATAGAAGAGATGAACATAGATCTCGCGTAAAACTGTGACGAACTTACCTACATATATTTGAGCTCCGAAGAATTCCCGATCTTTGCAGTGAGCGGAGCTTTTTAAAGTATCAAAGCTCTACGTTATATGGATATCGGAAGGTCTAGCAAACTTCATTAATTTTATATAGGTCGTCCATCAAACATATTTAGTTAGCGTGATTTTGTTAGGTAAATTTTAAAACTTTAAACAATTTTAAATTTTAAATGAAAACTTGATGAAATTTAAAAAAACTGTGCAGTCTGCAGAATTACTTAAAATCTTAAAACTGCTAGATAAATGGACGAACGCAAAAACTAAAACTAAACTCAGACAAATTCGTGCATAAAAATGGCTGCTGCAACATACCAAAAGAGAAGAGCAGAAGAGCGTCCACTCACATTTAGATTTTAAAGCAATTGCATTAAAAAATGAGGTTAAGCTTAAAATACGAAAAACAGTGGAATCCTAGCGCCACGACATAAGCACGGAATTACGCTTTAGCTGCGCATGTATGCATGCATGTGTATATGTAAGAGTGTGTGCGTATGTAATTTAAGCCGGCAAAAATCATATTCGCCACTAACTAAGCTAGCCGCTGTCATTCATTCACTTCCGCTTCGTGAGTGGAATGCAACTGCGCCACAGTATTCACTTGCAACGCCACATTAACTGACATGTTCGCCGCCGTCTTATGTCTAAGTCTTTTTTCGTGGTGTGTTGCTATTTTTTCTTCATCTTTTTTTGGCGTATACTTATTTTTGCGACTGCACTTCTTTTCACAGCGCATTCAACGGGCGCTCGTCACACACACACACGCGTACATTTGGCGAAGTAAGCTTTCAGGCGCATACACATGGTAACGCTCCTAATACCATATTTACGACAGAAGTCAGCATTATTGTAGCAAAGCACAAATAAAAAGAATATCTCTGTCCGTATGTAGACAGGAAGTATCAGATCCGCTAGCTATAGCGTACTGTACGGGTGTGTGTGTGTGTGTGTGGATTGTGGATTTGATGAAAAGACAACACGAGTGACAAGGCAAAACATGGCGGGACGATATTATGGAAACATAAGCGCCAATGCAGCAGCCATTGCTTTCATAATGCCAGCTTTCGAGCAGCGCAATGGTTCTGCGAAATGCGAAATAGTAAAAGTTTTAATGCCATTGCAGTTAGAAAGCGTAAAATGGGATTTTCTGTGGTAAACGAATTGGAAGAAGCGAGTGCAAGTCGGTTAGGTGGTAGGGCGTTCCACGCAGGACGAAAGTGATAGCATGTGGCTGTGTGGTTGTGTGGATATGCTGGTTAACAGCACAAATCATCTCCATTACTATGCGCTTATATTATCATTTGCTTTCATTTCGCTCTCCTTCATAAACCCGTCTAATTTCTGAGCATGCATGTTGCTGAGCGACATCTCAATGTTTGTATATGTGTGTAAGTGTGTGAGTATCTGCTTTAGCCGGGAAATTCATCCAGTTCGTGATGTATTCAGGCAGACTCTGTTTTAGTGTATGCGGATCTTTTCTCCTTTTTTTTTGTCTTACTCTCAAGTTTCGCTTGCTCACTGCTTCAGCAGCAGCGTATTTTGCTTTAGCGCTACAAAGCTGCTTTATGAATGCAGTCCATAGTTTTTTGTAGCACCAATGTTGTTTTTCTTTCGTTTTCATCGTCAATTTTAGCAAATTTGTTGCTTTCAATTTTCTATGCGCTGAGTGTTGCATTGAGGTAATACACGCTTTAGAGCAGTCAATTTGCTGTAAACTTAAAATTGTTGCTCCTCTTCTTTTAACTTGAAATTATATTTAGAGAGAATTTATTGCAATTGATACGGAAATATGCTTCAAAATCTTCAAGCAGCATGAAATTGTTACGAATTTTACAATTCCACATTAATTTCATAAAAAAGCTTATCTTTCTCAACAAATAGCACCGCTTTCGTGCTCATTTATTTCATCTGTTAACAACATACTCTAGCACTCTTACTTTGCTCCTTATCTTCTTTTCACTTCACTGCCAATGCTCTAGCACTGTCATGTCATGGTTTTGGTGATTAGCTTTACTGTCTTTTTAATTTTTTTCTTCATTTCATACTCAACATTCAAGCGCCAATCTAACGAATTGTTAACAACTCAATGATGGCTTTGTCCTTGCCTGACCCCTGTACAAATTGTTATTCATATTTAGGCTGTCAACTTGAAGTATTTGAAGTGCCTACGTGCTTATGGGGTGACCTGTGTATTTATTGTGCACAATTATTCGGGAAAGTTGAAGGCACAAGCAAATATTGAGGTGCAAGCAGAAGTCACTGTAATAAAGTTCAACAGGAAAGTCACAGATTTATATCTGTTTTCTTTCACTGCTAATTTATAAATGGCCATGACAGTTTAATTTGCGCTGTCATGATGACATCTCAACTGTCAAAATTTTTGTGAGTGACCTCGAGGCACCGCAAATTACAAAGAACAAATAAATTGATAGAAAAGTTGTAAATCCAAAGTCATCTCAAATTAATAAAGCAAAAATTTTTTTTTAAGTGGATATTCAGTTTCTATAACCGCGCTGATGTGGATATGATCAGATAGCTCAAAAGTTGCGAAACTTTTCCGCTGTATCCAAAGTTCAGAGTGTAGAGAGAATATAGTCAAAAAATCGTATGAAGATTATGTCTACGTATTTAAACACCGCAGCCTTCGGTCAATTGGCAATTTTGGTTTCACTTATTTTTTTGCCCTGTTATTCAATATTATTTCTATTAATCAAATTTTAAGAAGTGCTTGACACAATCTTCTCAAAAGTAAACGTTATAGACCCTATAAAGTATATAACATATATAAATGATCAGCATGACGAGCTGTGTCAATTTAGCCATGCCTGACTGTAAATATGCAAACTACTCCCTCAGTTTTTGAGATATTGATCTGAAATTTGTCACCCGTCCTTTGTTCACCAAGAAGCTGATCATTTGTCGAAACGACTGATATCAGTACACTATAGCATATAGCTGCCATACAAACTGACCAATCAGCAACAAATTGTAGTATCGAAAACTTTTTATTTGACGAGATATCTTTATGAAATTTTGCACCGGTTATTGCTTAAGACAATATTGCAATCTCCGAAGAAATTGTGCAGATCAGATCACTATAGCATATAGCTGTCATACAAGTGAACGATCAGAATGAAGTGCCTATAGGGAACGCTTGGTGTTTGTGACTTCTGTGTGACCTCTTGAATAGAACGTATCTTATACAATTATAGTTATTCATTAAAATAAGTAATCTATTTTATATTAACATTTAATGCACCTTAACAAATAAGTGATACACAAGTTATAACTTTGTTAAATAAATATATTTTCTCTTCTATTTACAGATTCTCCGCAAATTAAAGGTCAGTTCACCAGCACATTATATACTAACTTTATTAGTAATTCAAATGAAATTTACTCTTAGTGCCGTGTATTTGTTTATTATACCAAATACAGTTTGTCGATTATGTTTGCTTCACTAATTGATTGCTGAAAATTTATCAACTGTAAGTAAACTATATTTGTGTGCAAGCAATTCATTTTGAATTGCGCACAAGAATCACCCATCAAACACAGACCCAACAGAAATCGTGTTTTTTTTTTTTTTTGCCTCAGAGTCCGTGTGTCTGTCTGTCTACGTACAAATGCCTAACAATAGAATTTTCCCACAATCGAGTCTAGCGGCACAGCCTGCTTAGCAGTACGCACCTTCTTTGAGGCATACTTACACACCAACAATAATACCGCACACAGCGCGCTCACAGTTATTTAACCCACACTGTGGCGGCAGTAATTTACAAGCTCACCTTAGCGCTCACCATTTCCCGGCAGCCTTTCCTGCGTACTCACATACACACTCACTCACGCATCCGCACGTTTACAATATTTGTAGTCCATTCGCTTGCGCGCCTTCGGTATTGTGTTTTACTTACTTCGGGGTGAACATCCTTAAAATTCAATTATTTATTTTAAATTAGTCCTATATCTTACATTGCAGCCCATCTTCTACCTTTGCCTTCCTCTGTGGCCACTAATCAGTGCGTTTGTGTTTGTGTGCGTAGGGTTTATTCTCACAGCGGGCAAAATTTCGGTTTCTGACTTTATCAACCAGCACACACAACCACCTTTTAAACATATCTTTATATGTGTTTGTGTGTGTTGCTGGTGTGGGTGTGGGCGCTCAGTAAGTGAGCGAATCTTTTATTCTAATATAATTTTCGTATTTTCTCAAGCGTAAATTACATTAAGTTCATCATTTTATCGTTACAAAACCGCTCTTTGTATTTGTTGTTATTACAATACTTTCTACTGCTGTCAAGGGTTATTCGTCTTTGTTATTGTTAAAAAAATTTATACTTTGTTGTTGTACTTTCTGAATTTGTTGTCTTACCATGTGTGGTTGAGAGTTTTTCTTGTTTTTGTTGCCATTATCTTAGTTCCTAACTGCATTTGCATTTGTCTATTTATTGCTTGAAATAATAGAAATTGATAATCGTCCACTAACACACACACACACATATACATATCTATAAAGATAAATAAATTATTTACTCATCCGATAGTATTTGCCTTTATGAAGAATCACAATCGCATAGTTAAAGTGACCAAGCAAAGACTTCGAAACAGAATAACAGTAGATGCGGATGGCAGCTAGTTAGAATGTTGAAACTGTAGCAAATTGGTATGATTTCTAAATAAATGTGCATGTGTGTGAAAAGTGCGAAAGCAATTAAAGAGAGCTTACTGTGAGTATGTATGCGTTCGAACAAATTGATTTCTGCAGTTGAGCTTAGTTTGAAAATATATTAGAAATACTGAGAATAGTAGATTATAAATGCAATAATAATTAGAATTTACTACTAGAGGCTTGTTTAATATTAGAAAATACTTCTATTGAAGGAATAACATTTCAAGAGCCATACACCAATTGTGCTAATGTGATGCTTGATATAAAAATATAATCGTTCAGTTATGTTAAACCAATTTCTATAAGCCTTAATTTGTGAGCAGCAGGTGCCGCTTTCACCAAAATCTTCATTAATTCATTCTTTCTTTAAAACAAGAAAAAATTAACTTCGAATGCTTTGAAGCCATAGCACCCTACACAAGGTTGTTTCTTATAACAAAAAATTTTCTAAAATGATGTTTTATCTTAATTCTAAAAGTGATAGTAGTAGTGGTCCTAACTCCACAATATCCTCGAAGATTGTAGAGTTGGCTTAAATAACTAAGTTCGTGAAGATATATTCTAAAATAAAAAAGGTTTCCTTTAACATTAAACGATATCGATGAATGTTGGCTCATTATATCCGCTCTGCGTAGTAATCATATCATCGCCTACTGGCCAGACTGTTAGTCCAATGATTCTGTTTCTATAACAAAAAATCCCTGATTTTCTGATGTCAAAAATATTACCAAATTTAACTGCCTCCCAAAACATTCTTTAAACTTATCTACACAGCAAGTTATACAACACCAACTACCGGGTCCGTGACGACTTCTAGGCCAACATTCGTTGCGATATTTTCGCTACACCGTTCGCTATGCTCGAAAAAGTAATGGCAAACGTAGCAAAAAGTATTTATTAATTCTCCCACGATATTCGAAATTTTACCAGCTAAAGGTAAAAGCAGAGTAAAAGACTGGATGATGCGTTAAAAAAATTAAAGTCAATGAATGCTTCATGCTCAAATGCCAACAACAAAAGTGGTATAACTCATAATTTATCATGCATTTCACAAAAATGTATAAATTTGTGTGCGCAATTTTTTCATTCGGGATATCTACGACGCCGACTTGTATACGAGTGAATAATATTCGTTGATTGTACTTCCATATTAGTAATGCTTTAACTTGTTATGACTATTATAACTTTTAAACACCAGATTAAATAACGATTTTAGACATCTCCGAAATGTAGCCACATCACCTTGATATAGCGTTTAAAAGCTGTAGACTGAGTTTTTTTTTTAAGATTTCTGCAAATCTTCACCTCTACTAGTAAGAGAGCATTAATGCTTACTTACATACATCAATCGTAATACTCCAAACTCCGCTCCACTCAAGGTGCCTACACACACATTTTTTACCGCAATCTCTTGGCCAGCTGCCAAATAGTTTTGACTGCATTTCTGCCGCCACCTATGTTATATAACGGCATACCCTATAACACAGTGAAGTATTTCATAGTTCGACAAGTGCGGCTAACAAAAATTCCACACATGCCTTTCTTACAAAAGTGAAATAATAATATAGCAACAACAACATGGCGCAAGTGTCCAACAAGAAATATGACTTTGATTTATTGGCATCCTTAACCGAAAACGGTTGGAAAATATTTACAACGTCCACCGTGGCAGCCAACTGGCTCAATGTGTTTGCTCCTGTGTGTGTGTGTGTATGTGTATGTGAATCATTTGAAATCGCCTCTCGAATTGTAGGCGTGTTGAGCACGTTTTACACGCGTTCACATGTAGGCGTGTATGTGTGTGGGTCAAAAGCCCCATAAAGCCGGCATTCACTTCTTGTTTGCGAACCCTTCATAACTTTCATCGCTTTATTGAATTTTTTTCGTTATTCGCATGCTTTTATTACAGTTTTTTTAGTTTGTTAAATTTATTTATTTTTTCTTATTGCATTCGAACTTTTTTACTTGATACTATTCATAACCTCACAAACAAATCAAAATTAAGTATCCTTGCGCATCCTTTTTATTTCATTTTACTTCTCTTAATGCCGTTCCTTTTTCTTCTCGTGCATGTGTGTGTATTTCACTTGCTACGCGCCCACGCAGCGGCTCACCGGTTGCCGGCATGTAAACCCCTTTTTATTGCGGCCGCTTGCGAGATGCTGTGAACTGCAAACTTTGTAATGTATTTAGCGTATTTTTCTTAACTTCTCCTTGTTGTTTACTTTGTAGTTTAACGTGCTTTTTTCTTATCGCATTCGATGGGTGTGGGCGACTGTTGGCGAGCTTTCACGTAGCGGACCTTTGTTAGTTTGCTCCTTGCCGGCTTATCCCAGTTGTGGTGTAAATCATAAAAAAATATTTGAAAAATCTGCTTCCGCCTTTAAATGGAATTTCAGATTAAATGCACAAAATAAAGCAGAAATATTATATCTTGCAATTACAAGGAGTTGAACGCGTGTCTGTATAACTCCCTTCATATTTGGTCATATAATTGAATTCCACAAATATGTTTACCCTGAGGATTTCACTTTCGATTTTATTATAAATTATTTTTCGCACGATAAGTATGTACTTATATGTAAAAACACTTATTACACGTAATTCCTCATCGGTGCCTTATATGTCCATGCGATTTTGGCTGATTCACAAGAACTCGTGAGTCGGTTCAACAGCTCGTTAATTGCAAACAATTCGAAATAACAATAACGATCCTTTTAATTTGATTTTTTTTAAACGGCGTCATGAAGTCTCTATGCCTATGCCATAGTTGGAACATCCAGTACTTTCACAGTATTTATTCGCTTAATTTATATGCTCTTTAGAGAGTAAACCTTGAGCTCCTACTCTTTGAACTATGGAGATGTAAGCGAAAGGTTTATTGAATTCTCTTCTTGGTCTAGTCTGATTGTCTCTGACTGAATCGCATTGATCTACAAAAGATAATATTAGGGTCTTTCGGAAAAACGAGATCTCTATCGATGCTTCTGAGTGTTAGCTCCCAAGTACCTTGCCCGTTTAGAATATAACGTCGACGTTGTATTAAAAACAAGGCAAAGCGTTAATTTCAAGTGGATTAAAACCGCAAAACCTTTCAGAAATTAAAGAAGAAAAATCGTGAGCTTCAGTGGCACCGAAGTTAACATACCCTTTGCAAATAAAGAAGTTTCCATACAAGCTTTTTATTTGAATCGATCCGTTTGTTGACAGCTATAGGATATAGTGATCCTATCTAAAAAATTTCTTCTAGCCATAACCCATGCTAAATTTCGTGCAGATATCTCATTAACTATAAAAGCTTTTCATACCAAAATACAGTTTTGATCGTTCAGTTTGTAGACAGTTATATCTTAGAGTGGTCCGGTATAGGTATAAAAGAAAGGGACGTGTGTAAAATGTCAGATCGATATCTCAAAAACCTGTTACAAACTTCGTAGCAAACTGGATATAATAATAAAATAAGCTTAGACTTTCAGACTTAATAGTACTTTAAGTACTTAAACCTACACAAATTTATATACAAAGCGAAAACTAAAACTTGTGCTTATCGACTACTACAAATAATTTTCTTTCACTACCTTTCTGATGATTTTCTTTTTTGTTCTTCTTCAAGTCTAAAATTAAAAAATTTACTGCTTTACAAAAATGGCCTTATTTTTTTCTCATATTTCTTTTTTGTGTTATATAGGCTTTTGATAGGCGTTGATGTTTGACTATAAATATCTCGTAAACGCTTAACTTAATCGAAAAATTATATAGATCGTTTATGTAGAACAGTAAAGTTCCTATAAGTCTACAAGCTTTGCAACTAAAAATGATATTTTGTCATAAAGTTAAATTAAAATAAATAAACAAATTTACCTGAAAATAAACCAACTTCAACCGTTAATATCTTTTAAACGGTTAAGTTTACGAAAAGCATTTAATATCCTAAAAAAATTATAAATCGAAATGTTTTCAAATAGCTGGAAACGAGATATGAATTTTTCTATCCGATTATACGAAAAAAATATATAACGGTAAAGCGGAGGACCTTCCGTTACGCTTTAGAGCTGATAATTGAAGAGCCTTTCTTAGAGGTGTCTACCAACCAATTTTTCAGAGTACTTAGCGAACCCACCCTAATATATATATCTACCGCATCTCTTCTATTTAAGAGTAATATATTTCGCTGTTAAAAAAAAATCGAATAAATTTTGAATTCTGTCCTAAAATACATATTTTCTAATTCTCAATATTAAAACAACGTAGAATTTCTTAGTGACTAAATGATTGCTCTCAAATTCGTATACACATAGATTTTCACTGATTTTTATGCTTCTTTTCTAAGCTTTATCCGCTCTAAAACTATAAGATATGCTAGTAAAGCTTAAGTGATGTGCGGTATCGTCTGTGTACCAACAGCAGCACTTTTAATGGCACATTACATACTACAAACTCCAAGCATTTCGCTTTCAACTCTCCCGAAGCATCATTAAATCGCGGCATTACAACAGCCATATACAATAAATAGACAGATACCCACACACATAGACACAGCACTCAACACTGCCTCATACTTATCCGCGTAGCTAGGTAAACCACGTATCCGTAATTAAGCAACAGGTGTGCAATACTCACGACAGCGCCAAGCAGCTTACTTTTCGCACGGAATTCTGCTTTCGCAGTATTTTCGCATTGTCTTACTCCACACTCTCTCAGCGCGGTTTTTCATAATGTTTTTCGCGTTTTAATTTGTTTTGCTGCAGTCAATGCCTTTTATATACATTATGCATTTGTTGTTATTGTTGTTTTCTTATAGTACGGTGTACTGTTTGCAATTGCTTTTGAGTGGATTTTACTTTGTCGGGAAAGCATGCTTGCAATCACGATACACAGTCTCGCTTGTATACAGTATTTTGACTGCGCTTTCAGTGTGGCCTACATTTGGGCGCTTTGAAAGCATTATTGCTTCTTTCAATTATTCCCCAATTTCTTTTGGTGTCTGAGCAGCGTGGTATTTACAGTATTTATTTATTTTGGTTTCTTGTATGCTACATCTGCAGGATTTGGCTACATCTGGACGTTTAAAGAAATCTTGTCTGCACAAAATCATAACACATCTTTCTGAAAATTAGAGAACATCTAAGTAAGAGACTGTCTGTAAGTATCTCTCTTTGGAAAGGGCTGTAGCTTAGATGCAGTTAATTCTCATTAATCAAACACCCAATCGCAGCTATCTTTCTTAGAATATGGAAAATAACTTGATTATGAATGAAAAGCCACGATTTATCATTCGCTTACGTTTAGCCGAATTCAACATTAAACCACAAAAGTCTAGTCTGTTTGAAACCCTATCATGTTGTCCAATTAAACTAAAGTATGCACCCATTGCTATCAAATAGCGGAGATGCCAAGAAATGTATAATAAAGTCCCGACGATTTAATCTTTTTCTGTGGTCCCCTAGATTAGTTGATATAGAACCTTCAGAAAACTTCTTAACCTCAGTAGTGAGGAAATTTATTTAACCCCAAAATTGCCTCGAGACAATTCCACTGTCGCCTTTTGGAATCTACTTTATTCTGTCCGTTTTTAAAATTCCTGCATTTTTTCTATAGTAATCAACTCTTATACTTGTACGATCTTAATTGCCTATAAGGGATATTAATTTCGCCAAGCTCGAATTAAGACAATCTATATTACGTAGTGCACTATTTTGTAGGTCGTTGGAGTTTGTGTTAATTTATTGATTTTTTTTCTTTAAAAAAACTCATCATCACTTAGTAGGTTTCAGTATCGCTAAGCAACTCTTAAAGAGAAGAACCCTAATTTTCTATTACGTGTAGCTTCAACTTTTACTCGTGACGGATTTGACGTTAGATCTCTTAACTGCACATAAATAAAATACTAGCATTGCAGAATATTTAAGGTATTATAACATTGGGGCAAAATTAAATTAAAAAGTACTTTTAATGACGATTTTTCAGTCTGTGTCTATTGTTATTGAGATACAGTGTGGCTTTTGTAAAAAATTACTCAGAGTGTCAGGCCCTTAAGATTTGAGAAGCGACTCCTTTTAGGGATTGTATGTCAAACCTTAACATAGAGTTCTGAAAACCTCTTGCTAAGATCCTTGTGAAATATAAATACAATAAAAGAACACCAGCTCTGTTGACCCAACTACAACAACATATAGTATAGGCTCGACTAATAGACGCTTTAGTAAAGCACTTTCTATCAAGAGCTAATATGTATAGATATATACTCGTACTTATCTATAGGTACATATGTGTGTGTCTAAATGCAGGATATGCATTATTTATGATTTCGGCTCGTTTGCAGAAAATCTTGTGACTCACTTATATGCGTATATATATTAACATATATTTACTTAAACTCGTCTGTTATGCATGCATGCTTGTTAAAACTGTTAATAAGCACATATACAAACATATATATAAAGAAACCAACACTTTGCGATGGGAGTTTGAATGCCAAGTCAATAAGACTGGCACGCACCGCAATCCTTTTGCCACGTTAAAATGGAATAAATAATACTGTTTGGCTTCACTTCGGCGAATAGCACACAGACACGCATGTGTGTGTGGTACGTTGGGCGAGTCCTACTTAACACTTATGTATTATGCAGGCGGCAGCAGCACAACGCACACATATTAATTAACTTTACGGTATTCAAAATTAATTTGCTTATAGAAACGGAAGTGGACGCAATCGCATAAAGCGCACACAACACTACACGCATATAAATAAGTATGTGAGCTTATGTATGTGTAAAATTGTATGCGTGTTATAGCAGCCATGCACATATATGGTAAACATGTTTATTGCATATATCGGCGCTAATAAAAATTTATTCGCCATTTATGTGCATATTAATGAAATGGTCGTGAACAAGGAAACTATGAAAATATAGCGAAAACAGAAACCACGTTAATGTATTGACGGTTAAATTATACTCATAGCATATACCGTTATGGTAGTATAAACCTCAAATGAATCCAAGGTTGCATTTAGATGCGGTCAATTAAAACTACAACAACATGCAGTCTATACTTTTTAATGATTATACATAAAATCATTGTTAGAATACAAAGTTGTGTATGTACCAACAACGAGAAAAGTGTGCTCTTTGAAACATTAGATGTTGTCCAAACCCCAAACTATAGCTGTTCGAGTGGGTGGTTATTCGTGTATTCTTTTCTGAAAGATCTTCTAGTACTAGAATATCAAAGCTTCTAATACAGTCAATTAAAAATAAGGGTATTGATATTATGATTCGACCATGAAAAATTTAATCAATCTATTTTAATTCCATCCTCACAGGACGCCTAATATGCCTTTTGTGTCTTCGGCTGGTTAATTCCAGTGAATTGGTTAAACTCGCCAATGCAACAAAACAAAATATAGCGGACAAATTTCGGAAATTATTCCTAGTATTCTGTATTTATGTAGTGACAAATTAATTATTAGATTTTGATAATATTATAATTTGATTTACACCTAAAAAAGGGCAAGCAGAGAAGCGAAGTGAAGCCAATGAAAATTAATTAATTAATCATATAATTATTTGTGACTGCATAAACGCACATTTGTACAAACATGGTGATTTCGAAATATGATATTACGGTATATTGTAATATATTAAATGGATGCAACAAAATTAGTGTTTTTATTGCCTCTTACCTTTTAAAAGACATGCAAACTCAGAAATTACTAATTTACAACCGCAAAAATGGTTCTTAGACTTATTTTCCTTTTCTGCATATAAATAACCCAGGTATATAAAGTTTGCCACGAAGTTTGTCCTTTCCTCACTAAGAAGATGCTCATTTGTCGGAATGGCCTATATCGGACCACTATAGCATATAGCTGCCATACAAACTGAACAATCGGAATCAAGTGGTTGAATGGAAAACTTTTTTATTTGACGAAATATCTTCACGAAATTAGATCGGAATTAAGTACTTGTAAGAAACCTTTGTATTTGTGAAAGGTATTATAGCTTCGGCGCAACCGAAGTTAACGTTTTTTCGTGTTTCTTATTCTGTTTGGATATTAAGTGCGTTTGAACAATTTATTGTATAGTGAAAATGAAAACTTATTCTTGTAAGGAATTTAACATTTCACAAAAAAGTCCAGCCACAAATCGTGAAAGATAAGTTTTAAAATTTTTTACATTATTTCATGATATGTGATATCACTAAATATGTATATACCATATATATAATACCGATGCTAAGCAGAAACAGTTACACATCTAAATATACTATACATCTTCAACCTTATGCATTTACAACTACATACACACCTACTTACATACATACATACATACATATATAAATACAAATAATCAACAGAAGACTACAATCAAATGATTATCTTCTCGTACCCACGTAGTTGCTTACATTAATATTTGTAAATAAATATATCGTCATCGTCGTTGGCGTTGGTCTGCGAGCATGTCAACATCCGCTTCCGGCGCCTGTCGCGTACACACGCGTATACAGAGATATACATATACCAACACATCTAGTTATCTTTGGTACGATTACATATGTGCTGCGTTACAAATTGATTTCTTTTTTGTGTCTTCGCCCAGATATCCCCAGATTTTTTTCGCGTTCTCCTTTGCTTTGTGTGTGAACACAAATTTTACTCAACGCGTTGTTTTGTCATTCTGGTTTATCACAGCACCCTAATTATGTGAAATATCATCGGTAACTACCGTCATCGTCGCCACACAGCCGAGGCATGGCAGCGCGCTTAGCAACCAGGGGTGAGCATGCAGCGAGTGTGTGAAGGGACTTCGTTGTGACGGGTATAATTTACATACGCTATTAGGGCCTTTTAACAGTGTGTGTGTGGGGGGTAGAAGTGGGGTTTTACAAGGAAATATTGTATGATAACTTATACACATGCGGATTTGCTCAACTCACCCCTACCCGTGAATTGGCTGGCCTCAGCATGCATAATGTTTAGTACTTTATGCTCGATACTCTTGCTTTTAGCTGGTATAAGTTTACGTTTATATATTTATCACATTTTTTATATATATTATATATGTATCTGTTATTTAGCTTTTTTCATTTTTTCACATTTTGTGCGGAATATTTTTGTTTAAGCGTATTAATTTTTTTTTTCTGTTTTTTGGTGTCAAAATTGTGTGAGTAATCGGCGGGCACTTCCAGCTGAAGCGATTAATTTTCGACTTAATGATAAAGCATAGCGCACTTGTAGGTGCCTAAGCAGTTTCCCTCTCCAATAGCGTTTGTGGCCTATGCTTTCGGTGGTTATACAGTGGAGAATGTTTTTCGGTCAGGCGATAAATTATAGCTTGATAAAAATTTGTCTAACCGCGCGGCAAATAATTTTTTGAGAGTAGTTGAAAATTTTAAATTAATGTAAATAATTTTTATAATTTAAGTCTGTGTAAAAAGAATTTTTTTCGACCTACGGGATATAATTATCATATTTCGAAAAGTAATTTTAAATACAAAAATTTCTAGTTGGGGTTTAGACATACCCATCTGATTAAATTTGATTCGTACTGATAAAAAAAAGTTCACGTATTTAGCTCCTAAACCAAACGCTTAATCTAATTTGTCCATACCTTATTATAAGCTTCGGCTGGGAATGGCCTTCAGTGCCTTTTGGCTCATTTTTGGAGCCCCATTCGCTAGATTGTTGAACATTTTTAACGTCATTTTGACAAACCAATGTCTAGCCACCAGTAATAAAACAAAAGGTTCAGATACTCTGGTAGGTGACTAGCATTGACACGTTTCATAACCAAAACACTAACTTAAATCTGTAAAATTTATACATAAGAGATATTGATATTTTCTGAGGTCTCTTCAATACGACAACACGATGATTTTTAAGCACAAGTTTTCGCTATTAACAGAGTTGTATGAACGACTCGTAAGAGGCAAGTTTTCTATGACTTCAGCCCATTTAGCAATTCAAAAAACAAACTTTTCAAAACCTTTTCTATGTTTGTTTCACTGTGCAACAAATTTCTCTTTCCTCAAATGAGTTATTACTACTCTTTCCCCACACTCCACTTCTTTAGCCACTTTAGCCGTTAGTCTGACAATACAACTCACAAACTTTTGGATATTTATTACTTCATTCCCGTTACGCTGGCGTTGGCATCATTCTTCTGTGTTTTGCTGCTTGCGCTTCATCTATTATGCCACTGCGTGCGCGAGATTACGTCACTCACATCTGCGGTATTGTAATCAACGGTATTGCATTTTTTGTATCTTATGTGTGTCGTTGATTGTTTGCAATAAATATTTTTTTATCAAATCCTTATTTACTTACAGCGCTTAATTTGAGAGAGAGAGAGAGAGAGAGAGGGGTGAGATAGAGGAGAGCACTTTTGTTTTCAATTAAAAATTTTGAGTAGTTTAAAGGTTTTTCAAAAATTGATATCGAATCTGTACCTTTATAGCTCCATCTGTTATCGTTATACTTTTTACTGTTTGAACAATGTTAAGTCCTCACCTAGAGCCCTATTCTATTAGACTAACTGAAAACGTATCAAATTCTTCTAAGATTTACTCAGACTGTAAGCAAATATTGTTAAATAATGAGATAGTTTAAATCTGAAAGAAATTATTTCGAATGACAACAAGCCCTAGGCAATATTCTGCTCAAGCAGTGCAGATCCCAGCAAGATAAAAGTAAAAAAAAATTAAATATTATCTACCTTCCAGCATTTTGCAATTACCCATCATTAGCAAGATTATTCCAGCGGATTATTTCCCCAACTAATATACATATGTATAAGCAAATATGTGCAATTTTGAAGGGATGCAAGTTTTATACTCGAAAACTCCCCATCCGCCGTTCCTACTATATTCGTTTGCAAAATGTTGTATGCGAAAGTCGGAAGTTTTAATCTCACAAAAAAGTCTTGTAATAATATTTCCAGTGTATGTGTATAAATCTAATATGGCTATTGTCCTTTACAGTTAGTGTACACTCTATACTCTTCGATAACCGGTCGGTATACTAATCCTGCCTCGAAGCGGTAAGAGTGAAATGAAATGTCAGACTCATACGTCACAAGTAGAATTATACCAATCATACATACAAGTACAAAAATGGGCCGCATTAAAGGAGGAAAGAAAAGTTATAAGCGAGCTTAAGTAGGAAAGGCACAACAAAACAAATAGCCATTACGAGGCACAATAATGGCGTTTAAAATAAAAGTGTAACTACAGTGGCGTATTGGCATCAGCGTTAGTCATATTAGCTCAACTCAATATGTTGTGAAATTCGAAATCCTTTCGCTTTGACATTAATCCGAAATGTTAGCTTCAGTGAACGCGTTTGAGTTGGGCAGCCTTTAGTTAGACTGGCGGGCAGACAAAGCATAATTCGGTAAACGAAAGGTTTAAAAAATATTTTACTGACCAACAGGCTCTTTTGAACTTAAAAGTTTAAGGGTAGTTGTTTGGATACAAGGGATACATGCAGCATGAGCAAATTAGTTGTCAGAATAAGTGGAAAAGTAAGGTGAAAATGAAAACAATTTAGAGAAAATATTGGATTTAGAAAGGATAAGCGTCTAAAAAATAACGAGGCATTTTTTGCTCTTATGTTAAAAATTCGCTCTTTAAATGTAGCGGCTGAACAATGACTTGTCAATTACACTAGTTTATAGTTATTTTGCGAATGTAATGTTCGATTGCTAAAATCGAAAATGATAGTAAAAATTTCCTAACACGTAGGATTTTTTGTGTTAAATTCAAGGGTTGTGACGTCAAACCACCACCATTTACTAAAATGAGAAAAATAAATGTACGTGATGCAAAATTTCTGAACTCAAATGCGTAATCAGGACACCTCAATATTATTAGTGTTATTATTCTCGAGTCAATATTTAACACATAAAATAAATTTTCAAAGGATTAGTTCATGGAGGGTAATTTCTAACCTCAAAATGTTTTTGTCCCTTAAGTATTTCTTTCGAGTTCCATATTAATTGTTAGCAACGTTGGAATCATTATGATTTTATGTTAGCTGGGAGCAAGAATGATTACAAAAATAAAAGTAAAATAAATTATTTTCAGTAACGGTAAAAATTATGTACCTGTTTTTCCTTCGATTCGGAAGTTAACCTAAAATCCCTCTGAGCCTTAGCTTACTAGCCTTTAGCAAGAGTTTATGCATCTCTGCTGCTATGTATTGAATGTCTTCAGAGCTAAGCTAACTTCAAAGGTAGATAGTAAACTTTACTGATCTCGTACAGCCAATTATTTTAAGGCATGTATGTACTCGTATTCCCACTTGCACATTGGGTCAGGCATCTTTTGCAGATCGTCTGCAATTCTTCGGTACCTCTTAGGACAAGTAAGATAAGAGGTGATATTTTTGGAGTTGTAACCAGTAGCATTACTTTACGTCAATTTAAATGACAGAAAATAGTTTTTAAAGTATTAGGGTCCTTTCGTACTTACGATGTCAACATTACTTTTGAGAAGAAGATTGAGTTATACGTAGATCCGTTTGTTTGAGAGATTTTTCAAGATTTGCTGCATACGAATGCATAAAGGGCTTACAGTAGTTGTTATGTAAGTCTAAAGTCAACCTGATATATTTCCTTAATCCTTTTGGTCCTAAATCATATAAATCTGATTCATACAACCCTTCAAGTCGCAAAATAGGTACATTCAAAAGCTTTCTTAGTTCCTCCCCGACATATTTGAATAGTTTATCCACAATACTTTTACTTCACTCTTACATTTAAAACTTATCAACTGCCGCCTTAATTAGGTCAGTGACTTCTACAATGGCTCAGGTAATTGACTGCTGCTCTTGAACATTTGAACTTTCACTTGAATCATTTCGAAAACTACAAACACATTAGAAACACATAAAATCACTAAACCAACTCAACAGATTCATAAATATATATGCGCACTACAAATCGAATTTCTAAACAAATCCTATGCCATCTAACAGTTTCATAACGCCGCGGCCGCTTGTGCTGGCAAGGAAATGCATTTCCGCAGAAAAGTCATCAAACAGCATGCAAAGTTTAACAACCTCACTTATTAGCCTTTATTACACCGATTTCGGGCATCGAACATTGCACAAAGAATAAATATTTACATACAAATCGGGTATGCGCTGCGGCGTGGGCACATACACCTACACTCATACTCAAGCATATCGGAATCATTTCGCTTCACTGAATTCATTTGCGCCGGTTGCCTTCTGTTTGGGCGGACAGAAATAGATCTCTTCAACACCCTAAAATAAACAAACTGTAGTAGTTCCGCAGTGATAAAGACGAAAGAAATTACTGCCATCGAATGGAGTAACCAACCAGCGGACCGAGTGATGGCCAACTGACAATGAAATGAAACAGCAGCGTTTTGTCGAGGCAGAATGGCATAAAGCGAACATAAATCGACTGTGGAAATGTGAGGCGAAAACATAACAAAACAAAAAAAAAACCAAAAAACGGAAGGAAAAAATTGAAGCAGCGACGCTAATACATCAAGCGCCCACCCGCCGTGCAAAGGGTAGCTGAGCTGAGAGGCTGCTTCCCTTGCCGCTCCTGCTGCTCGCTTCACTTGTGCTGTTGCATTGATAAGCTGAAGTGTGCTGTGTGGGCTGGCGAGGAAAGTCGAAATCAATTGCGGCGATGGCTTCATTTGATGCGCTGTCGGCCGCAAACGGAGTTCATGGTCAACACATCAGCGCAAATGATGACCATGATGGAGAGATGCCTGCTGGTGATGAGTGTCTGAGTGCCTGCTGATGAGCGCCTTCACCGTCAGCGCTGTAACGGACATGTAATAATGGATGTAGAAAGCACTACATTTGTACTGAGTCCGACTGTATCTGTGAGAGAGTGTGTGGATGTCAGTGAGTGGCCGGCTCCGTAAGGGTGTGTGTGCTGAGTTCAAGTCAGCCTATGCTCGCATGACAGTGACAGGATGTTAGCAACAAAGTAACTTTCTTTAGCACTGAGTGCCGCTTAGCTACTGACAGCCACAACAACACTGACGACTTCAAACAGCCTGACGATGAAGGCGTTGATGGAGCTGCAAATAATCAACAGTGGACCGACAAGGCGTTAGAGTTGTGGAGGGAGAAGAAGTAGAAAAGTGGAGTAAAGCAAGTAAATAAATAAACTGACAGGTTGCTGTTTGTAATACAAACGTGCTCAACTTTGGCACTTTGACCGTGTCGCGGCAACTAATACCTACAACAACAACACCAAGCAAAAAAAAATGTTAAATTCGGTTGCACTGAAGCTAAATAAAATATCCTTCACAGATAAAAAAGATTTTCGTACAAGAACTTGATTTTGATGTGCCGATGTCTTGGATAATAACTCATGCCAAATTTCCCGAAGATATTTCGTTAAATAGAAAAGTTTTCCATACAAGAACTCGATTTTGATCGAGGAGTTTGGCAGCTACATATATGCTATAGTGATCCGAAATCGGTCATTCCAAGCGGTCTCTTGGTGAGAAAAGAATGGGTACAAAATTTCAGATCTTTATCTCAAAAACTTAGGGACAAGTGCGCGTATATACAAACAGACGGACGAACAGACAGACGAACATGGCTAAAGCGACTCAGCTCGTCACGCTGATTATTTAAATAATTTTTTATAAGCTTCCCGACGTTTCTTTCTGGGCGTTACAAACTTCGTGGCAAACTGAATACACCTCGTTCAGGGTATAAATATGCTTTCTTTTCAAGGCCTGTCCAAGAAGAAAAGCGCGTATTAAGCGGGAATTTTTAAACAGTGTTGATCGTCATAGTAATGCTGGATGTCAATTTTCGCCGCAGGACACAACAAGCTGTTAAATGTGAATACAAAAACAACAACAACTGGTAGTGTATGAGAGCATGACAAATTATATTGCTATAATACAAAGAATATATCAAGAAAGTAAACGGCGTATAAATATAACAATAGCGCATTTACACGATACTGAAGTCAATGCAGTAAGTGATAATGAACAACAACAACAATATACAAGCGGTTACCCTAACAACCAGTTCCACTCTGACACAAACTTCCATAGTGGAAAAGAATAAAAGCTTACAGCTCAAAAGCAACCATGGTGAGCATGTAACGGATAATTATAATGACATAGTCGGACATTTGCCGAATGCTCGATGTCACCAGGCAGCGCCTAAAACACCCACAATGCCACCATCTCACTTAACTTAGTAATCCCATTCAACTATAGATGTTTGTATGTATGTATAACTATGTATTTTTGTATGCGCAGCTGTTATCATATTCTTCTTCGACGCAGACGTTCACTCAAGCATATTGTCGGCTAATACTGGCGATGATGGCTTAGCAGCAAACCAATTTATCTCACAGCATACGCACGTGTATATATCTATGTGGTAGTGCACACAGCTTCCTTAAGGCTAATCACTCTCGAGCGCACACACCTACACTTTTATGTATGTGAATGCAAATGTAAATGTAAATATACGTTTTTGTAAATTTATGTGCGACTTCTAAGTAAGCTTTGGCAAAACTTTACGGCAGCTTGTTAGGTTTTGATCAATGAGCAGAAATTATCTCTCTATATACTATATACCCATATACGTATATACAAGCATATACATATATAGGTATATGTACATTGTGTATTCATAACGTTCTTATGTACCATATAAATGTATGTATGTAGGTAGATCGGTTTGTACTTCAGCGTCTATCACTTAGTATCAGCTCAGCTACTCTCCATCCCGACAAGCAATGTACCATAAATGTAATGCTATGACTGCAGGTCAAATTGTATTTCTAGGTACATGGCATGTGTCTATAGCGCAAATATCTCTCTTGTGACATATTGATTACCCATCGTAAGTAGCATATGTTGTAGCGCAGCTGATGTTCTTTTACTGTTATTGCACACGTGTATGAGAGTGTAGGGGACTAATGACTACACGCTTCGTTATCAGCGCTGAGAGTATTTTACATAATTTTTATACTAACTAAAAGCAGTTAGCAAGAAGTGAAGATTAAGTAATAAGTGAAAATATTTTTAAAAGATTTGTTGTCAGTCAAACTATACTATTTATAATAATAAATATATATTTTTTAGTATTTTCAGTCAGTCTTAATTTTTAGCAATTTTGTGTTAAATCCCATAAATTTTTGATACAAATACAGTTACTGTGACGTCTGAAAATTATTTCGAAAAACATTCCTTCAAAATATTTATATTATTTGCATAAAAATTCTTTATTAAATTTTTTATTAAGATATTTACCGCATATTTACATATACTTGTATACTACATATAGACTCTTTTGCAACCTCTACTCCATGTGGTTTTTGCAAAAGATTCAGATCTTTTGTTACAAGTCAAGCATTCACATGCTGCATACCCTTAAAATTAACCAAAATGTGCTGACTCGATTCTTAAGAGTTGTTGAGATTTTCTGCTGTCTCTCCGATGACAACACGACGGCTTTTATACTCTCGCAACATCTTGCTATAGAGTAATTATAGTTTTGTTCACCAACAGTTGTTCGTATCACCTAAAAATAATGGAGTTAGATATAGGGTTATATACATATATATAACCGATCATAATGATGTGTCTGTCTGTCCATCCGTCCGTCCGTCCGACTGTACAAGCGATAACTTGATTAAAATTTTAGGTGAAATCCAAAATTTGGAATATAATATTATACTTATATTCGCACTGCGCAATTCAATTGAATATCTAAAAAATTTTGTTGAGAAAGCTTTAGCATTTTATACCTAAGATATGTTTGTAAGCCTAGAATAAATAGATGGCTAAGTCGAGTGTATTTTTATAAAATTTGACACTCTGACCCGCTATACAAATTTATTCAACATAACCTAAGTCAAAGTAAATACTTCTAAAGTCAATTAGTCGCTGCACTAAAATCTGAAACTGGAAAATTTTATGCTGGCGTCGGAAAACAGTTATATTTTCATTCTGTAAAATATGACAATTTTGTTTGATTTTTTTTGGCTTATAACTGTATATCACAGTCATGTTTTTACTGCCTCAAAAATTAGCAAGTGACCTGTTGAGTGCATTTTACGCGCTAAAAACTCGCCACTCAAGGCAAAGAAGACAAAAAGTAGTCCCCAAAAACTTTTAAATAGCGAAAGCAAAATGCTTTATGCAAAAATATAATTTTTACAGATTTGGCAGTACACTGAAAAAATAATATATACACAGCATATATTAACAGCTTTATTAAGAACAAATTAAACAAAAAAATGTTTTACAAACATGAGGAAAAAAATTTGTAAAAAGTGAACACAATAAAAACAGCAACGCACTGAAATGCACACCCATAGAACGAACTAGGGATGGCTGATAGACAGCGAAAGCGAAATAATAACATTTCCCACTTAAAATCACAGCAATTGGAATGCAACAGCTTACGTATGCATTGAAAATATTGATAGAAACAAGAATATGTAAACAGAAATGCAATAATAATGCACGATGAAGAACATTGTTTACATATGCTGTGAATGCAAAAACAAAAATAACAAAAGCGACACACCAAAAACCTATACGCTCTCAACAAAGGACTGAAAAACATTGTGAAAAGTAAATGTTGCAACGAATGCCAGAAAATATCAGTAAAAGCAACAGCTACAATAATAACAACAACAGCAACAGCTACAATAATAACAAACAGCGGCGAAAGGTAAGAGGGGGATACAGTGTAAATGTAAGTCATCATTGGCAGTTGAAGCAACAATTGCTACAGCAACAACATAAAACACACACACGCACATAGTGAAGCAGGAAAAACAAGTGCAACGAGCCGGAAATGTAACAGCAGCAAGTGCGTGCGAGCACAAACACACACATAGTGTTACATACTTACATACTACACGAGGTTTATTGTATGACCAGCAGTTGCTGCTGACTCCACCTACAGAGCGCAGCACTAGCAACGTGCAAACATGCACGACGAACGATAGCAACAGCAAAAAGAACAACAATACAACACTTGTGTTATTATATTGATATGCACACACAACCATATAAACGTAGTCACACACACACACATACATATATATAAATATGCATAAGTGCCTGCCTGCCTGCGTGCGTTTGTAGCAGTTCATGCGTCGATGGCACACGCCAGTTAAAAATAGAACACCGTCTAGCGATTACAACAGCAACAGCAGCAGTAGCAAGAGAGAGCATACAGCGGGATAACAGCAACAGTGAGCGATTGCTTTAACAGTATTTGATGTTCCCAAAAATAAAACACAAATTGCGCGAATAGAGTAAAATAAACAAACATAAGCAAACAGTGGAAGCAATAACAAGAACAACAACTACTAAATTTGTATGTATGCATGTATGACTCAACCAGATCAACAACACCAAGACAGCATATAACAATAAAAACAAACGTTGCATAAGAGTTCAGAAAGTAAATACATATGTATATGTGTATGTTTGTATGTCTGAGTCCACTAAATCTGTAAATCAAATGTTAATGGAATACAGCTGAGAGTGCCATGTTATTAATGAATAACAGCGCTGCTAAGTTACTGTTATTTGCCGAGCAGCTGTTAGCAGTAATTTGTGCAGAAATATTTCGTTAACATTGCGCTGTTAAACCATTTCGGTACATGATCTCTGTAATTGCTGTGGCAATATTTTGAGTGTATAATAATTTCTTGAAGATATTTAATTACATATGAAAGAGGGTGTATTTATAAGTAAGTATATGTAAAATACCGATTAAGTATGGAGCGCCTCGTATATCTGGCTTCAAACAACATAATTATCATACCTTTTGCACATAGCAATAATTGGTAACTGAAATTGTCTTACCTTTTCCGCATTACAATAATTGGTAGCCGACATTCTTGCTAAGACATAAATTTATATAGCTCTCTTAGATTCGCCAAACCTAACAGAGTAGTAAATCGCACAAACCTTACTATACCAGTTGCTCAACAACATTTGTGCTGACTTTTTTGTTGCTTTTCGACTTACAATTTTTCACAAACAAGCACGCCTAAAAAATAAGGACCAGAGAAGAGACGAATTGAAATTCCTAAAATCTTAAATTTATAGCTGTACTTGTATTTCAAAAAAATTCTGACTGAAACTTCCATAAGCTAAACATTATTTTGGCTAAGATTTTTTGAGCAGAGTTGCGCTCTGTCAGAGTTTTAAATTCAAATAACCTTTTCTTTCCAAACTCTACATGTGTACAAATATTTTTAATAAAATTACCGCAAAAGCCAAACCTATAGGATTAGCTTTTTGGTAAATTCACGAGCATGGTTATTCCATGTTGATTTAACCTAGTTTTGATACAGGTAAAGTTTACAATTGGCTTGTTTTCATATTTTAATTGGGATTCGAAACAAAATGAAGTATTTTTGTTAATTGTCGCTAAAGAAAGATTTAATTCTAAATTTATTCCATAAAAGTTCTAGAAATAGATACATTTTTTTTGATATTTTATAGCGCTGTGGGGTTTGAAAAAGTATTTAAAGTATCTATCAACGTTTTTGAAAAATAAATATCCATACCATTTGGATTAATCTTAAACCAACTCACAAAATGTTGACTGTTTTTTAGAATCATAATACATATCGGTGGTAAATATGTTTAAATTCATTCATTCATTAATTCATTAATATTCCAACAACTGTCAAAACTAAATTTTACATGTAAGACCGCCAGCTGTCCTATTTTAGATCTATAAAAAAACGAGGCATAGATATTTAGCTATTTTGCCAACGGATATAAGAGCTCTACAAAAATAAAATTTTAGATCAGATTTCGACCTTATTCATAAAAAAATTGAATGTGCTCTTGTTTTTAAGCTAATTGCATATGCGTGATCTCCACTCTCAGGCTTAGGATAATTATCGGCTTGTTAGTGACTCCACTCTCAGGCTCTTTACCAAAAATGTACGGAAAGTTTTGAGGTTTTACGAAACATCAAACGTAGACAGACTTACAGCCTACAAAATGTACTGTTTTACTTAATAAAAATTTCGTTTTTCTTTCAAAAATAATTTGCATGGACTACTCAGAAACAATAATGGCGCCAAATATCATAACGGAACGGTCTGTAAATGGCTGTGAATAAGAGGGTAAAACGCCAACACCAAAGTTATATGCTCAAAAGGAAGTCAGTATTTTAATACATGATCACGTTAGGAATGATAAAAAAAATGGTCAAAGCGTTGGACGTGGAAGGATATTATTTTAGTGACAATTTCCGAACTTAGTATGCAAAAGCTGAAAGGTGGAATATGTGATATTAGTGAAAGATACATATCTTATTAAAGTTATGAGTGTTCTGGAAAGCGAATAGTGGAAACGTTTTGTATTGATAGTCGAAAATCTCCCAGGTAAACATTAAGTACCAAATTATGAAGAAATTGTGCAGAATTTGTTGGCAAACTTTCAAACTCTTGGAGCAAATGTAAAAATCAAGTTAGACTATCTGCATAACCGTTTGGATAAGTTTTCAGATAATTTTGGAAATTATAGCGAGAAACAGAAAAAGCGGTGCAACTAAAAGTGATGGAAGTATGGTATCAAGGTCTTTGTGAGCAAAAAGATATTACCACCTGGAAAATTATGATATAAAAGCCCATTAAAGGAGTTTTATTGAAATATAACACATGTTTTCACAGTTTTTCACACTGTTTACTTCAATGTATTCCTATTTAAAAAAAAAAAAAAACTGACTTAATTAGTAAATATAATATTTGCTTCCATGTTTTCTGATTTTTATAGTGTAAAATGGAAATAAAGATTTAAAAATAAACAAAAGAAAATCTTACAAAACCATCGATAGTTTCATGAATTGTTGGTACAAATATATTCAAAAGCGATTTTAGATCAGTATGACATCAAGAAACTCTGATATATTTATTTTCTTTCCTTTGTTCGAAGTTTTGGTTCATAATGAAGATGATTTTATAATTCGTTGAAAAAATATCGCTAAATTATATATACATGTATGATTCCAAGCTAAGATATCATTACGTTGTTGAACATACCTGTTGCTACATTATATTATTTCAAATCTAAGCAAATTATTATTATTTCTTATTTAAAAAAAGTCTTCTTCAGAAATTCTGATTTCTTATCAATTAACTGATATAATTTATTATATTGCAAATTTAATTACTTTGTAGTTATTATTATTATTGAGTGCATTATATATAAATTTTAACAAACTTAACGAAACTTTGTTTCCAGTTTCTTTACCACAAGTAACATTTGCACCTGACTTCCGCTTTTCCGTCACATGAAACGAAATAGGTTTGAAACACTCACTGAGTGGTTGCCACTCGCTGCTGCTCACACGCTGACACAGGACATGCGAGAGCACACAACTACGCGCCAACCAACACTCACCAGGGCATTGGCATTATTTTGCGCTAGCCAGCGAACAGATAGCCCGGATAGAAAGCTATTCGTGCACGTGAGAGCCACAAGTCCGCAAGCGTAGCGAAACAAATTTGAAATGAAATACTGAGGAATCGTATGAAAACCAGAACGGAAATGAGAGAAAGTTACCACCAAAACACAAGCATAAACATACATGTAGCAGATTCGTAAACAGAGCGCATTGCGAGTATCAAACGAACGAACGTCGGCTAAAAAGCGCCGCTATTGCAGGCACAGACACAGTGTGTTGATGTTCCAATTGAAGTCGCTTGGACTTGGTTTGCCTGCGCTGTGTGCTGCTTCATTGTATTGGTGTTTGGCCTGTTTCGAGCAAACTAAAATCGTCACCACCACTCACCACCCTCGTTAGCTCGTGCGTTCGGCCACCCAGCGCTGCGGCTGCGACTCTGATTGTGGCGGCGCGTGTGCTACTATTCTGCTGTGACAGTTGTTGTCGTGCGCTCAGTCTTCGTTGGGCGGTCTGTGTGTTAGCAACGTGTTGCTCCTCTCGTTTTTAACGTTTGACGATTTTCTATATTGTTCACCCAGTAATTGTGTGATGCGCTGAACGTATGCGAACGCATTTATGTGTATGTATTTGGGTTCAATCGGGCGAAAAAAGACGAATTCACTAAAACTGTGTCAAAGTGTTAAATTATTGTTATTTTTAGCGAAAACTAAAAAAGTCTTAAATACACATTAAATGAAGGTTTAAAATGCAAATTAGACTACGACGTATTTCGCGGCTTGCAGGCATGACAAGCATACGTATACGTACGTATAAACATTGCGAGGTGGCACTTGCGTGAGTGTGCGTGCAACGAATTTAGCCTGGCTGCAATGCAACAAGTTTTGATTGTTCGTCCGAAGCTGTGAAGTGTTGTGCTTTTAAATGCGAGTGCTGAAAAATATACACAAAAATTCGCAACAGCAGCTGTGAAGACATACAATTTCGTTTTATTTTTTTTTTTTTCAAATTGCTATAAATTGCTAAAATTTTTGATTTTTCAGAAAGATTTAAAAACTATGTGGAAGCGGAGATATTAGATTTAATATATGTATTTAGACTCTATAAGGAAATTTAATCTTAAAAATTAAATAAAATTATAGAATTTCGAAACATTATATTTTAACCCGACTATAACCAAATGTGTATATTCTGTGCTTAGATTATGTTGCATTAATTTAAAATATTTAACTAAAGATTCTAAAATTTTATTATTTAAAATATTTTAAAATAAAGAACAACACTTGCGTTAAAAAAGTACTGATATTTTTTTTTTTAATTTTTGAGCTCAGTTTCCATACTTCTGGTGTTTACCTGTGTTACAAATTAAACATAACAATTAAAAAGTCAGACGTCAAAGACAGTTTTGATGGTTGTGCGCCTATTTATATGCTACAATTTTAATTTCTGAGCGCTCAGTTTTGAGTAAATTGAAAAAAAATCACAAAGTTTATTCAATATTTGAAAGTGTTTCGGGTTTGACGTTACAATAGCAGGCAGTTTTATTCAACCTAATCATGCATTTTTTTTTTGTTTACCATATACCAAAAAATATAAGTAGGAGATTTTAATTGTTATCAGCATCAATTCATTTTATTTGAATGAAGTTTGTAAATTTAAAGTCGATTTAAAGATATCCACAAACTTTTCAAATTTGATATGAGTTTTCTAGAAATTTCATACAACATTTTAAATCATTTCGAGGCAAAATATTTCATTAAAGTCGAGCACAATTTACATGTTTAATTTTTTTATGCATCATAGAATAGTAATATTGACATTTTTAATATTTGTTATTTCATAAAATGAGTTATAAAGCCATGGGTTTGTTAATTTGTGTGTGCGAATGTGATCGTGCTAAGAGCTGAAACCAACAAGTGGTTAAAAAAAATATATATTATAATGTTATAAAATAAATTCGCAGTAATATTCAGAATACTTTTATGATTTAATTATTTCTGGTTTTTATTTAATAAGACCCGCTTCACAAAAGTATTTGCATATGGACGTTAAAACGTACTTATACACTTGATTATAAATATGGAGTCTTTTTATACCGGTAGTGTCACAGTGGTTTTCCTAAAGGTCTAGGTGCATCGTCAGACATCCAACCTACCTACCCAGCTATGTTGGTTCATTATAAATGAAAATTTTTGCTTAATTATTTATTTAATATTTTATTCTATTTAGCAACACACTTAAAATTTCAGCAATTATTGCATATGGCTCAAATATGATGAGCTTTAATGTTGCATTTCATAAAATATTATGTCAACCCAAAACAGAAGTGCTCTTTCTAGTATGTTCGGCGTTTTTACTTTTAACTATTTTTTATCGAACAAATATTTCATAACTTCATATCCAGTTGAAAATCTTCTTTTTAACAATTTAGAACAATTTTAAGCACATACTGAATCTAAGCAATCATACAAAGCCCTTACATTTAAATGAAGTAAAATTTCTTACAGTTTTTAAAAAAAAAAATGTTTATTTATAATTTTTTGTTCTTTTTAATTCTGCTGCAGAATTTGCATATACTGACTAACTGAATTACGAACTATACGCAATAAAAGGATGAAAATCATATACAATAAATTTAGTAAAGATAAAACTTTTACTGAGGCTGTCAAAAAAATTATGAATTCTAGAATATAAATTAAGGTTTTATGCACTAATAAATAATTATAAATATCTCAATGGAATTTTAATTGAAATACTTCTACCTTTGCAGAAAATTCACAATTCTAATAAAGGAAAAGCATTTAATATAAACTGAAAGGCAAAACAAAACCTTCACTAAACAAATTCCTGCCGGAAATAAAAATTATCTTACAAAATTTGTATGTGCATAAATTAATTTAAAATGTGTAAAAATGACAAAAGCGTAGTGTTGAAGTGATACAAGAGCCGATATATTGATACACATCTGTGAAATACACACGCGTACAAAAACACACACATACAAAAACGAACGCGTATAAAACTCAATTATAATTTGTAGCGTGTCTGTAATGTCGATTGACAGCTGTTACTGTAAATTACATTAACTGTTTACAAAGAGGAAATATAAATAAATAAAAGTAAAATTACAAGCGCAACAAACAACAAAAACAAACAAGTGCTAAATGTAAATGAAATAACAGCAAATAAATTTATCTGTATTTATCTGCAACACGCCCACAGTTGGAAAGCAGGCACCTTCAACAGCCGAATAAGCAACAAGTACGGGTAAGTCTGCGCTAAAGCGCTGCTACACTGAGCCTTTTCTTGCCACCAAAGCAAAAGTGAAAAATAAAAACTTACAATACAATAAAAGAAAGTGAAAATATTACACGTTGCCGCACTACAGTCACTTTGTCGTGTTTTACGTATGCAAATCCGCAACAGCTTAGGCAGTTGTTGACGACTACATAAAATACTGCAAGTTGCCATGCTCACACAAATACACATACAAACATAAGTGGTTTAAGTGTGAGTGTGTGTGTCTTTGCGCGAATTGTGAATTATTGCTGTTTGTTGGTGTGTGTGTTAGTAAATTATTTTTCGCGCTTTTTTCTCCAGTGCCTGCGGCAAGGATCGTTAGCAAAAAAACGCATTTAAATATAGTGAATTTCGTCTGTGGGAAATTCGGAAAATTCACCTCAACTTCAGCGTGCTTTCGCCGCGCATTTCTTTGCTTTTATGTTATACTTTGTTTTGTTATTGTCAACACAGCTGTGCCGAAAATAAACATCCATCAACATCAGCCACGAAATTTCGTTACAGCAAGCAGAACATTTTAGATTTTAGGCAACTTTCAGCATTCTTGTTGAGCCAGTGCTTATACAATGATACGCACACACACATATATATATGTATATAGATTATATACTTTATATGTATATATGCACGTCCCGCAATGAATTTGTGCCTTCATCTTCGGCTACTTAATTACCTATGCATAAAACTACCGCCGCGCAGCAAATTTTCTCACACACACACACACACGCACACAATAACACACAAAGCTTAGTAATAACGTCCACCACCCCACCCCTTTCGCTACCCGCTCACCTGTTCGCACGCTCTTTCCTATACCGCCTGTCTGTGACGCCACTGGCATCACTCAACAAGCTGCCGGCTGTCGACGTGCTGATGAGTACCCTTGATGATTGCTGGTTGCGTAGGGTCCACACCGTTATTTGCTGGTTGCCTCCGCTCGACGCTAATGCATAAATATGTATTGTGTTGTCTTCAAGCGTCTGCAGCCGACCATTATGTTAATTTAAATTTCAAATGAAAATCGTAAATCACTAACTGACTGCTTATAAACTACATTTATGCGCCGCTGAGCTTTTCTGTGGGAGTATGTGTGACTCTATGTTTTAGTGTATATACGTGTAAATTTAATTCTCATTGTTGTTGTATTCATAGTTGATTTGCTTTCAGCAAATACCTTGCAGCTCCAGTTGTGCCGCCATGGCTACAGTGTTCATCAAAAACACATTGATGTCCATTGTGAAGCGAACGCCTGGAAATAATTATTCGCAATCGCTTTGTGAAATCAGCAGATCGTCATTGTTTTATGTGTATTCTTTATGTGTGTGTGTGTGAGAGTGTATCGATATGCTGCATAATTTATATTTAGAGCAGACAACATTTACATCGAAAGCTAATGCTATAATCCGGGTTGACGGGTGGAGTCAAATTACACACACCTGTCCTTAAATTAGTTGCTACTTAATGATTTAAGCCAGTTTTAGATTTACAATAAAATTTAATTTTTAGGTTAGAGCATTTTAGTGTTATAAAATAGTTATTAAATTGATAGAATAGTGAAAAAATATATTTTTTCCATGTCCAAACCACTGTATTGGCGAAGCGTTCGGAACATTGAGCATATACAAATTTAAATGGGTTTTTCCCGAAACTGCATTTTTCCTATCGAACACCGATGGTACTGGGATATTATCACGTTCATCCAATTGAAATTTTTACTATAGATGCACAGTGACCTTATACAGAAAACTAAGACCAATTTTTTTGTTAGTATTTCAACCTTTCGCTATAAGCAAATTTCTGCTAATTTTTTCGGTAAAAACCTTTCTTTTACAAATCTATTATTTTACGACAAACCGATGTAAAGCTCAAGAGCAACACGTTTTATAAAGACTAAGAACCTGGTTTTTAGTTTCTTATTGACAGCACGAGTACATAGAACCACAGTACCCTGTAGAAGCCTTTTTAAAATAGGCGATTCCGAAGTTTAGTCCATTCACAATATAACCTAACAGTTTCCGCAGTTATATTCCACAAAGAGCACTATAGCATTATTTCTAAAAATTATATTTTATGACCTTTACAACAATAATAATAGGAAGAATTTACGAAGAGTATCTGAATGAAGACCCTAAGCTAAAGGTTGTGTGTTAAGTATACTATATAGCAGTTGCGCGAACAGTAGAAAAGATATATGTATTTCAGGTAAGGTATTTATGAATATGAATAGAGAGAAGCTTTTCAGGCTCAATTTATTATTTAATATCTTTTTAATATATCTTCATATTGGCTATATAACATATAACATAAAAATTACACAAAAACAACCGTATTCGCTCGAACCATTGCTGAAAAATACGCTAAAGCTTTGCTTATAAGCTTAACGAACTCTTCGGTTGGTGATCCAAGTCCACTCTTCAGCAGTGAAGTTCGAGCCGAAATAGTTCACAAATTAATAAAAGAAAAAATATTCATTCATATTGAGAGTCAATTAAAAGCCTTTAGTAATAAATATATATATATTTTTTTTTTGTTACTGAAAAATAGCGTTAAAGAAATTTAGTGTTGATTGAGATTTCTCTTATCACCTCTTAATTTATTGCTCTCAATAGTTTTTCTAGGCACTCGCTATCGATTAGAAGTTATGGGCTTTCCTTAAAGGATTTAAATAAAGTAATAAAATATAAAAGAACTGGTTTATAATCGTACAAATATTTACAAAACCGCACGAAATTCTTTAAATACTCATAAATTTTTAAATCTTCAGTTATTTATTACCTGTCACTTTTCCTTGAAATGAAATTAGAGTAGATTTTTTTAGATCGAACGAAAACAATTTGTATATGTTTGGAAATTTTATTTTTAACCAAAAACAACAAAATATATATATAGTTGTTGAGCAGTTATGCTGAGTAGCTGCCACTAAATAGGTATATAAGAGCAAACGAAATAAATAAAGTATTTTTCCAACTCAACTGTAAAGCTGGTAAACACACTGCTCAGTGGTTGTAATCGATTTCGAAATGGAATTTCCGTGTCCTTATGAAATCATATTTCAATTTTACAAGTATTAATCACAAAGCTTTTTCCGAAGCTTGTGTGCACATATACGTCACACACCAGTTCACATTTGTTATAGAAATGCAGAGTTAAATCTACTATTAGCCACGAATATACATTCACGCATATGTTGTTAATGTGCACAGAACTTTTAGCTATTCATATCATACATTGATTGACTAAAAATTTAATTGTTTTCAAGTTGATTTGCTAACATTTGAATTCTTCAAAAACCACAGGCAAACGTATGAATATGCAAATGTATTTGTAAGCGTGCCTATGTTTGTGCGTTGGGTATAGAAATATGTGCTTAAAGCATCTGAAAGTTTCGCAGTAGCAATAACGCTAGATACAAATACAAAGGTTTATAAGTTTTCATATCTGCATAAGTTCACTCATACCACGAGTACATTTTAGGGTGAACCGTAAATATAGACATTTAATTTCTTAAACTACTTCGACACTATCCACAGTTGAAGATACCATATGCAAATTTTAGTCCTTATCTCATATGCTTAAGACGCGTAGAACGAGAACTTAATACGCTTTTCTATAACGATTAAAATGAGATTTGAAATTGAAGTCATTATAATTATTTTTTATCTTATGATCCAACATTTCTACAGTTGTATCCGAAGATGTAAAATTACAAGCTATACCTATAATCTGTAAAAGAAGTGGCTCAAATCTCTAGCAGCTATAAATCTTTAACTACCGCCCTTATATATATACTTGCATACGTACACTCACACATATGATCTCAGTAAGACAAAACGATAGCAAGAAGTTGCAAGTAAATCACTGTCTCTGTGGAATTTTCCATTTCTCTCTGTAGCTTAGAATGTATTAGGTATGCAGTTATGTGCCAAAGTTGCTCCTCAGCATATACATATGTACCACTAATATATATTTAGATCGGTATGAAATGTAAGCTTCTTTGCGGTTAGACATCTGTCTTGAAGGAGTATCGCTATAAGGTAAGCTACAGGTTTTACTTTTAAAGACCTTTAGTTAAATTTAGCTAGGTTTAAATAAAAAATTGCAGAACAAGTAAATTAGTGTCAAGACAAGAGAAATGGTTTAACTATGATATTAGTAGACTCATTCAAAAACTGTTAAAAGTTTAATTTTTAAAACTACACAAGATATATTATAATATTATAAATCTACTCAAAATTGACATAAACTGACAAAGAAATTACATTTTCACGTATTTTAGTAAAAATCTTTATTATTACCTTCAACATAGGCTTCTGAATTAATATAAGCATGCCTACGCCTAATCTCATTGTTATCCCATACACTTGCTATAACCCTCGGCTGGGACACTAAAAGTCAGTCTTCAGCGAATTTTGTTGTTTTTGAAACATTCAGGTCATTTGATGGGAGTCTAGCATTGGCACGATTCATATAGAAAACCTTAACCAAAATGTGTTGAGTCGATCCATAAGATATTTTGATATACTTTAATATCACTCTGATGATGACAAGAAGATTTTCAAGCACTGTTTACTTAACTTTTTCTATGTTATCGTCATTAACAGTGTTGTACAGATGACTCGCATAAGTCAAGTTTTTGCTGATTTCACGACATACCAGGTAGGCTTTATACCGCTCAAATACTTCTAATCTTGAGAAATTGTATGCAAAACACTGATTGTGGTAATTTTAGAATATTTGATTAAATTTGTGGTATGCAGTATTTTACAATTTTATAAATTAATTTTAATAGTATTTTCTTTTGTTAACGAAAAAAATTGCACCTTAACGCCATTTAAACGCTTTGTCGCCTAATCCTCGTTCGCGTTGTCATTCCATGCACTTACAATGTGTTGACGTCTATTGGATACAGTGATTTCCTTTTTGTTAAAAAAAAAACACAAAAACCGCTATATAAAAACCCAAAATATATACAAAGAAATTTAATAAAATAAAGCAGCCAAAAGCAGATAACCGCAACTATTAAAAAAAACTCACGAAAAACAAATAAAACAAAACTAAAAAATCCCTAGCCTATGCAAAGGCGTGCAGCAGGGGCTTAATGGTGTTTGCTCATATAAATACCAATATACTTAGTAATGTGCTTATAAGCGTGCAAATGGTTATGCATATAACTTGTTGATAAAACGGTAAAATAAACAGACATACAAAAACGTTACACACACACCCATACGGCACACTAAGTTCTTACAGCAGCCGTTGTGGCAGCAAAAACTCCATTGCACACTTGCAGACGCGCTACAACCGTACAAGTAGCCAGCGTATAAATTTAGAAATATGCAAAGTGGTCGCAAATAAATAAGTAGCAGAGAGAAATGTTTCCGAAAGTGCCACTGAATCACTGCGGCCACTTGCAACAATTTGTATTGCAGCGCACACACACACAATCTTTTATATACATATATGTGCGTATAGCTGTGCGAAGAGAGCAAATAAAGCCCGCTTTCTTCATAAAGCCATGTAAAACTTCGCCAAGTTTTTGCCATTCAAAAAGCTATTTTTTACTCCAAAACGTTGTTATTGTTGTTAGGCATATCAACAGTTTGTGCGGCAAAGCAAAAGCTGGCAAATAAATAGCATATATACATACGTATCTCTAAAAGCTATGTGTTTATATATGGGGGTATATACTTGTATGGATAAAGATGAAACGCTGCATTAGCATGCAAGACTCTGTGGTACCCTGTAGTTATTTGCGTATACTTGCTATCAAACATATAGAAGTATGTTTACGTATTAGAAAAGAAGCGGTCATAAACTCGAAGTTCATGAAAATACGTCTTTTAGAATGCAAATTAATGGAATATTCGTATTGAAGTTTCATATGGTGTTAAAGCTGTCGGTTTGCCAACTCTTCTCGCTTTATTTGAGCAGTTCGCTCTTCTCAAGACCTTTATGAGCTATATGGTCTTGTGGTGTAAGCATGTTATATGAGATTGCTTACCACCTATATTTCATTATACTACTTGGCTTGCTTTATGTAAATTATCTGTTCGATTCACCACTCATTTTGTTCGACAAATCGATGATTTTCATACTCTGATCAGGGTATATTTAGTTTGCTATGAAGTTTGTAACAGACAAAAGGAAACCTCGTGGACTCTATAAAGAATATATATAAATGATTCGAAGTCGATTTAGCCATGTCAGTATGCCTACCTGTTCGTATATCCGTCTTTATATACATGAACTAGTCCTTCAGTTTTTGAGATATTGATCTGAAATTCTGCACACGTTCACTTCACCTCAAGAAGCAGCCTAATTGTCGGAGCCGCCGAAATCTGATTACTATAACATACAGCTGCCATACAAATTGAAAGATCAAAATCAAATTTTTTTATGAAGAACTTTTTTACTAGACAAAATATCTTCACGAAGTTTTACACAGGTTATTGTTCTAGCTAACGCTACAATCTCCAAATATATTGATCAGATCAAAACATTATTTCATATAGCTGCCATATAAACTGAAACCAAAATCAAAATAAAGATTTGATAAAAGATGTTTTTTGCTTACTAATTACCGTTAATATTCGCTGAAACAACTAGCAAAACGTTTTCCATTGAATGCAAATCGTTGGACGGTTAACTTAACAGATTTAGTTATACATATAGTTGCTATAAAAATTGCACCTGTAAAGACCTTAGAGTTGAAAAATATATTCATGATACTAAAAAATAATAATTCATGCTGAAATTTTACACGATTATGATTTTATCATTTTGGTAGGGTACCGAATCGTCACTAATGCCGAACTCAATGTAGCCCTGCTTGCCTTCACTTTGTCACTGTTGCTATTTGTTGTTTATTTTTTGACTAGTTCGTCCTCCAAACTGACGTTGCACTGCATATCATACAGATGGCATACAATTACGCGCAAGCTGCAGCAAATCTGTATCCCTAACTGTGCTGCTGCTGTCACAGTGCACACACATTCGCAATTGAGTTTGCAATTTTCTGTGAGTGTGTTTGTGTGTGGTGCATATGTATGTGTGCGAGTGCTGGTTGACGTAGCAAAAATGTGGCAACGCAGTGGAAAATAGCTCAAGTGCCTTGGGAGATTTTCGACTGTTTGTGCAACAACTGCAACACACACACACATACAATCTCTCACGCGCACATGCAAAATTAAATAAGAAACAGTGGTTTATGCAGAGAAAAAAGGCGTGTGCAAAACTTCTAGTGAGCTTATGAGCTTGTAAGCGACTATGAGTGCGCAAACTTAAAACTTGTCTGAGCACATACATACATACAAATGCACAGAAACATAAATTTACTATATTTATGCGCCTGCATAGAAAGTAGATGTGAGTGTGTATTTGTATGCGTTTGGCGAGTATGTGCGCTTGGCAAATATTTAAATTTGATTTTCATGCAACTCACTCGGAAATGATGTCAGCATTTATTGAGGGAATTATAAACAATTTTCATTTAAAGTGAAAAAAACTGCTTCTATGTTTTCAAAGCAAATGCGAGTTTACCGACTTTGGGCTGTCAAAGGAAGCGCAAATATATATATATATATATGTATATATGTGGCAGCACCCACATACATACATACATGTACAAACATGAGTAGCAGGGGATTGCGTTGGAAATCTCAGTGTTGTGGGGCATGACAAAGGCTTAACTAGACTTAAGCTGCGTCTGCATCTGCATTTGTGTGTGTTTGTGTGTTTGTGAATAGATAAATTTTGCACTGTCTTTACTCTGCACATCACCCGTATGTTTGTTAGTGTATTTGCGCAACCTCTACTGTGCAAATTTGAATTTATACTGCCGCTCGTTGTGTAGCAAATCTGAGCAATTTCGAGTAAATTCTCATTCTCTGACATTTAACTGAGCGACACACACACATACAAGGCGTCTTAGTAGTAATTTATACTCGCTTACATGCTTGCAACGCTGCACAAAAAATTTGTTGCATAGACACATATCCTTGTTTGTTGGTTTGTATGTGTGTGTGTGTGTGTATGCGTAGCGGCACGTGTAGTCATTCCCATCCTTCACAACGCATCGTTTACTAATCTCGTTACAAATTAGTTTGCGACACCTCCAATCCCTCACCGCTCTGCATCAGCAACCGTTGCACTTTCACTCAATAACGTAAGCACCACCACTACTACACCACCGCATGCTGCCACCCTGTTGATGTTGCACGATGAATTGCTTGCTTGCTTGCTTTCTAGAGAAGAGACGACTCTCTTTGGTGCTGTTGTGCGCCTTCAGTAGCATAAGATTAAATTTAGATTTATATCCCTGACAAAAAGTTAAGTTACGTCGCCTTCGTTTTTACTTGTTGCTTCTGCTTCTTCTTCTACAATACTTTGGCTTTCGTTTAGCACTAACTAACCGCTTTACACAAAGCTCATCGTTACTTTGCTTGCAGCAATTGTTGTGTGCTAAATATGCATGCATGCATTTGTATGTGTCTGGGTGTGTGTTGCTGATTTTCTGGCTTACTTTTAGCTCTCGTGTCTGCTATCGATGTTTGTGGTAAATGTAAACGTTTTGCGGCCGAACTTTCAAGCGTAACGATATACAATTGAACTTTTACGTATTTTTTCTACTTTTTCTATATTTCCTATCACTTGTTGGGTCAGTTGTTATGGGAGACTTGTTCACAGATTACATTGATTGAATTGGCAAAATGGCCAGCACTTAAACGATGTTTCAATTTAACGGTGCTGTACAAAATGCTTGAAATTTCACTCGATTTCTATTACGAATTGTCTGAGAATAAGTAATAGTGCCATAAATATATTAGAGCGTGTAAGTGCAATGACGAATCGAACTAAAAATGTGGTATAAGTCAAATAGACTGGCATAAAATGTAAGAGAAGGGAATCGAACATAAGGCTGGTGTAAGTTCAATAAAATATACTGGTACAAAACAGAAGTGACTAAAAGTCAATTATCAAAAATTTAAAGTACAATACATGCATTTGGTATAAGCTAAATAGACTGGTGTAAATTTCGGGAGTAGAAAATCGAACATACAACCGGTAAAAGTCAATCAAATGTACTGGCATAAATGTTAAGCAGCATAAAGTGAAATAGGTTGCCATACATTTCAAAAATTTTCAATCGAACAACAACTGGTATAATTAAAAAGCTGTCGTTACTGTGAAAAGTTTCGAATTAGTCAAAAATCTGGTATAAATCTAGCATGTCACAGTTACTTTCGTGCCTTTACCTCAACTGGATAACTTTGTTGTTGGTATTTTCTTATGGAAAACTTTTTCCAAAAATCAGAGTCCAAGTAATTTATGGTAATTCAAAGAAGACGGCTTCCGTATATTTGAATTGGCTTTAGCTTAAGTAAAAGTTCCATTGAGGTTGCCACTTTTAATATTATACTATGGTAAATTGACCTAAAAGAGTAAAAAAAAACTAATGTCTATATAATCATAATGAAAAGGTGATTTTGAGAAATAAATGGATGAATTGGAAAAATTTCAAATCTTAATTATTTGGTAGTTTGGAATGACATATATAGGGCAGAAACCCGGTTTCCAAAGGCTGCCAAAGGCAATGTCGGAACGTCTGATAACTAATCGGCAAACAATATGAGTCTTGTGTGTGTTTGTGTCAGCCATAAGGGGTTATATCCAGTTTTGAATTTCAAAAATCGTTTTTTTATCTACATATCGAACGTACATGTGTTTTAAAATATTCTCCGAAATTTTTAAGTTGAACCAGCAAATATTTTTAGAGATATAAGTGTATTCGTAAGAATTTTTTAACTTAGTCTAATCGGTTCCCAACATTTTAAACCCGTTATTCTCGTTTTTGATTTAAATTTTTACACAACCTTCTTAGATTAATCCATTATTATAATATTTTATTCGAATCAGATTTTTCACAATAATTTTGATTTTTCAAGCCACTCTAAATAGTAACCATTTTTACATTAAGAGGACTTTGCCCTGGGAAGCCGCTATTTTGTCATAAATCAAAATTTTGACTAAGTATTCAATCATTACCTGTAGTCAGCTGTTTTTTAGTTTCAGAATTTGAAATAGCTTTAAGCAGGAAAATCTTCCTCACCGTCAGACACCTGTTATCGAAGGTCGTGCTGTAGATCAGCTACGATAAATGTAAATTATTTATTTATTTATTAACTAAAATGCTTCTTCAAACTAAATTCACAAAAAATTATTTTTTTCTGGTTTCCAAGTGGATATAACCCTCTATATACATAAGAGCGCTTAGTGTCTTTTCCGCATCCTTCTACATATCAATGCCTTTCCGTGCAATGCCGACAGTGCAAAAAGGTGTGTGTTTAGGTGCCCTGCAGGTGATGTAGGCGTAACAAGCTTGTGAGCTCTTCTTGGAAGAAAGAAAGCGTCTAGTAGAACACGTGCTTGGGCAGAATTTAATTAAGTTAATTGTCCTCAGCAATGCAATTTTTGTTGTTTTCAGCTTTTGGCAGGGTGTTGTCTCCTTACACTTAACTTAACGCATTAAACTTTTTATACTCTCGCAACCTGTTGCTACAGAGTATAATAGTTTTGTTCACCTAACGGTTGTTTGTATCACCTAAAACTAATCGAGTTAGATATAGGGTTATATATATATAAATGATCAGGATGAAGAGACGAGTTGAAATCCGGGTGACTGTCTGTCCGTCCGTCCGTCCGTCCGTCCGTGCAAGCTCTAACTTGAGTAAAAATTGAGATATCTTTATGAAACTTGGTAGACATGTTTCTTGGTACCGTGAGACGGTTGGTATTGCAGATGGGCGTAATCGGATCACTGCCACGCCCACAAAACGCCATTAATCAAAAACAAATAACTTGCCATAACTAAGCTCCGCAATAAGATACAAGACTGTTATTTGGTACACAGGATCACATTAGGGAGGGGCATCTGCAGTAAATATTTTTTTTTTAAGGTGGCGTGCTCCCGCCTCTAATAGGTTTAATGTTCATATCTCCTAAACCCCTAATACTATAATAACAAAATTCACTGGAAGCAAATTTTTTTAGCACTTCTATTGACGGTGCGAAAATAGTTGAAATCGGGTGGCAACTCCGCCCACTCCCCATATAACGGTACTGTTAAAAACTACTAAAAGCGCAATAAATCAAGCACTAAACACGCCAGAGACATTAAATTTTATCTCTTGGATGGTATGAGATGACTTTATAGGAACCGCGTTCAAAATTAGACAGTGGGCGTGGCACAGACAACTTTTAGGTTAAAACCCATATCTTGGGATCTGCTTAACCGATTTCAACCAAATTCGGTGCATAACGTTCATGTTTCTATGTCATAGTGCGAAAATGGGCGACATTGGACTACAACCACGCCTACTTCCCATATAACACCATTTTAAATTCCATCTGATTCTTTCACTTTCCACTATGCAAATCAAGCAACAATGACTGTATCGGGACAAAACTTTGCGTGAATAATGCGATTAAAGTATGCCACTTTGCGGCCAAAAATTGTCTAAATCGAACCAAAACTGTTCAAGCCCCTAAGCACTAAATATGTGGACCCCAGTGCCTATAGTTGACCTTCTACCGAAAATATCAGTCAATCCACCAAGAAATCTCAAACGAGATTACTATTTGACTTTGCGAGAGTATAAAATGATCGGTTACATCCGAACTTAGCCCTTCCTTACTTGTTTTTACATAAAATCGTATGTATAGTATATACGCAAATATACAAGCATATGTTTATTTGTATATCTGGAAAAAATGTTTGTCAATCAACCAGACAAGTGACTATACAAAAAATTGTTGTAACAAGCAAAGGGGCGCCACATGCAAAAAATTAGCAATGAAGATATGCAGACATATGTGTGTACATGTATGTATGTATCTATCTTAGACTGTATATAATACAAAAGTAGCGTCCAAGTAGCAACCTATACGTTTTCTTTTAAATTTCATTTGTTTATTACTGTTTTGTTGTTTGTGTGGTCATACATATACCTAATATATGGGCTGAAAATGACCGGGCCGAGACAAAGAAATCACGATTTTTTATTGTTCAAAATTGGCTTCATTCATCAATGTAATCTCCATCAAGAGCAACATTTTTTCTGGTGTTACAGCCTCATTTGGATGTCTCTACGATTACGTTGAAGTCAGCCAACGAATGTTTTATTGTGATTGCTGATGGTGTGAAATCACCATAACACTTTTCAACCCATTGCTTCGCTTGAACAGTATTTTTTCTTATCAAGAAGCAGTGTAAAATTAAAACATGAAATTGTTATCCATTGTTTTGAAGTAACAAAAGTAGTATCACTCTTAGCACAATAACTCGCAAACAAATGAATAGAATATTATGAAATTTTAACAGCTGTCTTTTGAAGGTTACCAGTAACAGAAAATGAGGTGAATTAAATAAAACTAACGCCATATATGTGTGAGCCGCCCATCATTTTCAGCCCATGTATTATGCCCATATATGGTATATATTATATATATATTTTATTTGAGCGAAACGAGTTATCGCTCGTATAAATCTGAATGGAAACGGCAAATACGTGAAATAATGGCGTCCACTGTTTTTGTCAATGTCCATGATATTGTTGTTATTCTTGTTGCTGCTCTGCTCACCTCTCTTTTTGACGAACGTCTGTGTAACGACGACGGCAATTTATTGGCAACAACTGCGGCGAGAGCGTTGGCTACGGTGACAGGCGACATTTAACAGATTTTAAAGATTTTATATACATACATATACATATATACCATAGATACATACAAACATTTTTATATATTTTTTATATATTTGTTTGTTGTGTTGTTACAAAATTAAATTTTTGACTTCCTGCGCTTTATAATAAACAGCAGGCCAGCAAAAAGCTACGCACACACGCCCACCAATATTTTTAAACACATATATGCATGTACAACTGTAAGCCTATATTAAGTGGAATATTAGTGTTGTTGTCGCGCCAGTTGTCGCGCCAAAAATTATACCTTAAAAATATATAAAATTCACCTAACAATAATCGCACATGCACTCCCACTGTGGCACTTATGAGTGCACTTATGCGCATATGTGTATGTGTGTTTGTATGTGCGCGTGCACATATAATACAATGATCCAAATTACGTTGGTAAAAAGGCAATTCAGTTGACTGCTTTTAATGCCGCCATTGTTTTTTGTATGCAATTGTTGAAAGAAGAAATTAATATATGTTCCTACAAATGTACGTACAACATGTGCAACACACTATAGTCCGCAATCTGCGCTCAACTGCACGGAACTACAGCAGAGCTGGCGCCTTTAACCCCAACTCACCGCCCAGCTCGAGTGCTTCGCACGCCCATACGCTTATCGCAGCGCAGCAAAGTGGCACTTTCATTTTTTCCTTCATACATCGCATATGTTTTTGTATGCAGATATGTGTCTGTGTATGCGCTTATTTTTTGCTTTATGCCTTGTCGTTGTCGTCGTTAGCCATCAGCCGACGGCCACCGACATATAATGGTGTTTTGTTGCCTTCATTCCCGTTGCTCGCCACACAAAATTCACCTGTAGATGAGCTTAAATCGGCGAATGCACAGATATGTGTAAGCTTATGTGTATGTATGTGGAATTTTTTGTTTTTGCAGCGAACATAAAATGTTGCCACAACGCATTCACATCTACCGAAAAGCAAAAAACGAAAATCCACGACAGAAATAATGGCGGTAGATGGAAAAAAATTGCAGCTTACCGTAATTCTCGTTGCCATTGAACTGTAATTACTCGTCACATTCAACATAACTGTATGTGTGTGTATATCTATACATGAAAGGCTGTCTGCATGAGTGCATGATATCACACTTACTTATACACTTATATATGGTATATACTTATACTTATACACATACATACATATATATTTATAGAAATATATACTCATGGAAATGTGTTTTAAGTTGTCGTGTATAATTTGCTCACAATTACATGCTTATACATGTCGGCTCTCAAGTGTAAGTGTGTGTGTGCGTGCGTGCATTTGTGTGTATGTGTTGCGGCATTATTACCTTAAAGAAAGCGTCAACAATTTTTATTGACACTCACGCTGTGTCGTTACAGAAACAACAGGTAAAAAATTGCTTTACACCGCTTTCCACTTTATTTAAATTAATAAAATAAACAAAGAAAAACACCAACAATAACAACGGTGTAATTTTACAATTAAGAAAATGAAATTAATTTGCCATCACAAAAGCCAAAGTGGAGAATAAAATTGCATAATCGATATTGGTAAATTGATACTGATTGGTACTTTGGCTTTCAGGCTTTTGAAGAAATGTTGAACACATTAAATAAAATTAATAATTATGCTTAAGTGGTGTATATTGGCGTAGTTATGTTTCATAACGAGACAATCTAGAATGATATACTACTCGTTATATATATTAATATGTATGTGTAAAAATAAAATTATCTGAAATTTTAAAGCGACCTTATTTTAATTAATAAAAACCATGATTGAATTATTGAAAGTAAAACCATTCAAAGTATTGCCGTCTACATTTGTACTAAATTTAATTATTATATTATGATGACTAATTTACTATTTAGTAAAACTTAAAACTACTTAGTTAAAGCAAGTTAATTTTCAGAGAGGTTTGCAATGCAACTACCACAGTACTGAAACAACTCTACGCCTAAATGTAGGCAACTTTTTAAAATATTACTTTCCAATAAAGAATTTAATTTTTAATATTTTGTAAATACACATTGTAGATAAGTTTCCTCTTTTCTAGCATTTACTAAAAAAACTACATGGTATATATTTTATAGTATATATTGTTTATTACACCAGGAAGTAGAGTTCTCTACGAAGAAAATGCTCACCGACTATTTTAAAAAAGCAAATATTTTGTTGTGATATTTTCTGATTGAAAACTAAAATCCTTTTCCGATATGAAGTCAAAAAAAGGTGATTAATGAATATTTTAAATGTAAAAAGTTATAGCTTGTTTGGCACAAATTTCGTGAAAAAAAATATCGAAAAAGTTAAAAAAAAAACTTAATAAACGTAGTTATTTCCAGTTTTGACATACATTTTAAGGTCATATTAAAAGTATGTAAATGCCTTTTTACCCACAACTTTCCAATTTAACTTTTTTCCATAGTACTTTTAGTTTTTACGTAAATCGATATTAACCTTTTTTAACCTTTAAAAATTCAGCACCCTTCCTCTTCCCGACTGCAGATCGCCCGTCAATTGATTCTATTATTTTTTCTATTTTATCTTCCCTTTCCAAAGACTTTCATTCTACTGTTATTATTTTTTCTTTGTATTCAAAAAGTACTGACTCTGGTCTATTGTTAGGCGTTGATTAACCCTCGGCGGCAATAGTCAATATATTACTAACTTTAGTTATTAACTGACGTCAGCACACGAATATTTAACTTTTTATTACAGCGTCATTGAATTCGACATGGACGCAGCTAAGATATGAATTATAATGCATTCGTACCTTTTTTGAACAAAATAGTAATTTATTGTTGCCGCGCTTCTTTTAAGATTTTTTTAAAAGAAATTTTGGTTTAATTATACATTTCTCTTTGAGCGTAAAATCTGTTCTCTTGTTTGTTCCGAGCTTCAATTTAAGTTGGACCGAAATCTATTAAGAACTTATTGGTTCAATGGGAAGGGTGTAAAAATTATTCTTCTCTATCTTGCTATAGTTGACTTGGACAATAATCGATGCTAAACGATTTTGAAGATATCTTGGCTTGTATAGAAGATATATGCTTTATACATCCGATAGCGGCGGTCTCGACAGATGAGCAGAAACCTTAAAATATATTTTCAATTTTTTATAAATTTTTCGCGTCGAAATATTCCAAAGCATCAAGGATCGAAATTAGTTCACTATAATGACGATATGTTTTATTGCTTCAAATATTGGGGCCAATTGATTTACAACCATTTCTGAAGAAATAGCTATAACTATATAACTATATACTTTAATAATCCAAACTTAAAACATATTTCGTTAATGCTACTGTACACCTCCATTTTTCAAACATCAACTAACCTTGTACCCTCTTATCTATGTTGATAGTAGTGTTCTCACAGCAAACAAAAGAATACTTTTATTATTCACCAAGCCTCAAGTGCTAATTAAATAATTCAATTAAGCATTTCCCAAAACCCACTTGATGTTGATAGTACTATCAGATTTTTATCTAACGCAAGCAAATTTCGTAAGCCAGTCACACATGTGGCATGCCACATAAGCACCGCAAAAATACACAACTACAATTATATGACACTTTAGTGCATTTAGATGTTCCAAATGCATTTAAATACGAGTGGAAAGTATCTGCAGACAGCATTTAGCGACAGGCGAAGGTAAACTGTCTTATCTACTTCGAACATTAGCTCTTCTACGAAATAGCAGCAAAGCAGCATCTGTTTATCAGTTAGTTTTCCAGTCGGCAGTCAGTTGTGCTGCTTCACATGCACACATATATGTGTGTGTATTTGTTCTGTATTTTATCGCCAAACTATCCCTGTGGATATGACGCTTAAGTGACCAGTTCTATTTGTATATGCTATGTGCATAAGCTTGTACGTGTGTTTATTTTTGCTTGATGAAATAGTCACCCTTATACTTACTTTCATTACATATATACTTAGTTAGTTTCTATTAATTGTTTTAATACACCTCAGCTACCCTATTGAATAGTCGAATGGGTTTGGTGAGAATGCATAAGAGAATCAAGTGAATTCTAGCTGCGGTCATATTCTTATTGTAAAAATGTAATGCTTTTGGATAAAATAATAATATTTCAACAAGTTGAAATTGTTTCTACAATATTATTTTCCCCAAAGTACAACTAAAGGCTCTTTAATAAACAAACTATGATACAAATGCAATAATATGTATTGCGTAAAGTACATACTCGTATATGACTTGTATTAGCATAACATTACGGTCTACTTTGAAAGCTTGCCTTCCAGTGCGTTCACTAAATTTTTATTGCGTGAAGTGGTTTAATGTGTGTCCTCTTGAATACTTAGGCTTCTTAGATTCTGGGCTAATTGTTGTACCTTCATAATTTATTTATATGCAAGTTCAATTCTGGTGTAATTAACGCCATTACTTCATTGCTTTACCAGTTCAAGTGACGCTACCAAATTGTTCAGATTTATAAGCTAAACACACGTAACTTTACACATTTATGTCTCCATATATATAGTACATGTACTAACTTGGTTCAGAATTTAGTAAACCCATTGTAATTACTACGCATATTTGATAAGGTCATTATAGTTATATGTCATAAAGTAATTTAATGCCTTTGCATAAAACTCAATTGCTTTTGAAATTATTTATGTGTAACAAGTTTGATTAGAGCTTTCTAAAACACTCACCTTTAGCATTGTCGAGTCGCCTATTTTTGGTGAAAATAATTAAAATGATTATTATATTCTTCTGCGCTCTCTCAACATAAACCAGACGGATTTTGTTGATTATTATAGAGTTATTGTATTGTCCTTAATTATCTGACCAGTCGTAGGAATATAAATATGTTTGGACGAAAAGTGTTTGGAGTGCTTTGTAAATCCTGATAATTTCCGAAAAACGTAATTAATATGGCGCACTATTCAAAAATGTTGTACTTCCGCCGATTTCGCTTTTTTTCCAAATAATCAATCTGTTCACCATGTATATCTTATAGCAAAGGGACGAAATACTTGGCTTTCGAATAACTCTATGAAAAGATCCATTTACTCCTTAGCAAAAACATAGCAAATTTGTAGAATCGTTGTGCTGTAATCTGTCAGATCACTCTGTTGACGTTAGTTATGTAGAAAAGTCCTTGTCGCATTATCATAGCTGAGAGTCTGAGCAAACCGTTTCTTAAGCTATTTAAAACCTCTACTTGCCCACAATTCCCAATTCCCCAGCATTCGAAATTATCGAACCTGAAAATGCATGAAGTTGTGTGAAGTCAGATTTCTCCAAGAAATACTGCTTCAGATTTGATTTTACTAACCGTTGCTAGCCGAAATTTTACAATCTACAATATTTGAAAACTTTCTCCCATTCGACTACGACGGTGCTTCAATTAGTATCATTAAAAACCATGGAATTTATTGACATTGACAACAACTGAGCTGTAATTTGGAGCGTTTTAATGAACCGGAACGCCTATTTAATCATAATTCTAGCACAAACCGCCACCTCCAAGAACTTGTTGCCTCCCTAACAATCAACTGTGCCCATGTCTAGGGTCCTTTTACCCTTATTAAATGACATGGAGAAAAAAAGCTACACAAACAACAACTCAGTGAAAGCCGTAACCAATTTAATCAACTCCGCCAATTAAATTCAATGGTAGGTAAATTAAAAAAGGATTTTTCGGGCACAAATTGCGACTAAGCAAATATTTACCCTAGCCCTTCAATATGTATAGCGCATACGTGGGTACATATTGCGACACTAATCCCAACAAACAACAACAACGAAAACGAAACGAAAGCAAATAAATAAAGCATGAAAATTGAGCTGGGCGAAGGTACTATAGGAAATGATCAAGCACAACAATAACAATGATTGGCGAAACAATGATAAATAACAATGCGGCAAGAAAGCCGTAAACAAGTTAAGCTCGACCGACGCACACACACATACACACACTTTGTTATAATATAGTATATTTAATATTGTTTGTGTATATGTTTTAACTACACATGCCGTTAAGTTTTGAAGAACCACATAGTAGATCACGTCCCACCAATAAAATATAACAAAATCGCACTATAAATTCAATTGCAACAGGCTGAAGCAAACAAAAAAATAATAATATTGAGTATAACATAATGTCTGACCCTCTTCAAGTGCTTCAACAGCGTGCTCTTAAATGTACGAGGGAGTGTGCTGCAAAAGTAAAAAAAAAGTTGTCATACGAAATTAAAAAAAGAAAGCGCTAAATTAAAGACCCTAGGAAATTGCGTTGCGTAAAAATTATAACGCTAAGGGATGCGCCGGCTGAGTTAGTACATCCCTTCGATGGCACTGTATAGTCCACGAGGACAACAACAAATGCCATGAAACAGTGGCGACAAACTCCACATAATGAGAACAAAAATTCAGGCACAAAAACAAAAACAGCTACTCAACGCACTGCAAGCGCTAAATAAATAACGCCGACGTGTTGCCACAGTTGCTGCGCAACAATAACAATAAGATTTCACCCAGACAGGTGAAGATGTGCTAGAGGGGTAGGAAAATAACAAGCGTATTATATTTGGATAGTAGCGCTTCATTATTTGCGCTAAGGACTAGAGAATATACTTTTTCACCACCTTGTTTGCTTGAATACTAAAAAAGGATCATATACAATAAATTTGCACTGCCATGAATACACAAACAATGGTGGTAACCAATAGCGGTGGCAACCAAATCAAAATCAAACCTGCTATACTATTTGCATAGGCAACTTAGTTACAATACTCTCGAGTGCTTGGGTCATAGACCCGTTGGATTGAGTGACGCAACGTACTCAAGAAAATGTGTAAGGGCTCAGGGCCACCCTGCCTGGGGGTGGCACAACAATGTTGCAACGTGTTGAACAGGAGGAACAGGAAAAACATGCTTGGCATCTATTATTAAAAAATTATTTCCTTCAACAGAGGTACGGGTACACGTCGGTTTGGCAGCAATGACAGGCAAAACATATATTTGTACAGCGAAGTATAAACAAGGCAATAACGAGCAAAGCAACCGGTGACACATTTAAGTATATATTGTTTACTACTTGTCTGTCTGCTAGTGTGGAAGGTGTATGTGTTGGTGCAATCAATGGAGTGGGCAAATCTTAAAATAATAAATACCCTAAACAATTTAAGCCTGAATATCAACTGCAGAATAACTCGTGAACTCCAGCAGGTGATACTATGGAACCAGAGGACAATTGAGAAGCAGATTCCTCCCTCAGCGAACAAGTATTACTCTCTATGGTGACTAACCGCTATGAGAAATTCGATAGAACTGTTCTCCGCAAGGTCTTTGGTGTCGACTGCGTGAGCGATGAACTGTATGAGCTCTACGGTGACATGGATATAGTTAAGCGCATAAAAATCAACGATCAGGCTGGTTAAGCCATGCCGTAGGCACGGAAGACGATGCTCTAGCGCAAAGCGAAAGCAAGTGCGCCTAAATACCCTACGGTTAATAATCTGTAGTTCCTATTTACATGGGTTTGTAAGTGTTGAGGACTTTTCGCATTCTTTATAGAGTAGTTTTTTTCTTTGGTAATAGGAAGGAAATGCTCTGAAAAATTAACATGCGATTCATTCACAGACTAAGCAAGAAGCTCTGACAATGTGTTCTTTTTATTTTACTAACTACCGGAACACGTGGCTGTCAACACTAATATTTGTGGAAGTGATGTGTTAAGGCGGAATAATTTCTTTGACATTTGTCGTATTTCACAAATTTATTTCCACATAAAAACTTAAATCACGGGCGTATACAGAATATGCCATTTAAATTTAATGAAAAAATATACAAAAAAGTCTCGATACAAACAAAATTTTACAGCCGTAAGCTGTGACAAATGCCCAAAATTATATGACCAAAAATCAACAACGAAGCACACCCTCCTACCACTCGCGATGAGTAGTGACAGCGAAGTGCGTTGTGTGTCCCGCCGTTTGTAACACTTCCGCCACATTTTCCGCCCATTTTACGGCAATTTCCACAGCCAATTTTAGTCGTGACAACAACAATAACTACAACCAACCAACTAAGTGCTTTACCACCTTTCCCTCTCTGGCCACCCGTCGCTCGCACCATACTACAGCAACATTTCACTAGCATTCACTTTCACATTTAATGTACGCATTAAATTATTCAGAAAAACGTAAATCTGTGATTTTAATGGGTTCCACCTCCGCACTTTGCACATCCCCTCACCATCGGCCTCTGTCGCATAACTGTCAACATAAAATCTAAATATTACCGAAACTTATGCAAACAAGCAGTCCATAAAATCTAGTATTTTCACATACAGAGACAGCAGTGCGTACACGTACACACACACACAAACAGATAATACATACATATGTAGATACAGTGGACAATTGAAGCGTGAATGGAGTCACACATCTAGGTACACCTACTTTCGTGGTGTTCGCGCCATTCGGACGCGCCCCACAACGCCGTTGTAGCTCATCAAAAATTGATGGAGAAATGGCTGTAAAACACAGCAGTTAGACCTCGAAAACAAACACAACGATAATTGTATTAAAAATATGCGTATTTGGACAACTTTTTGTGTGATTATGTCACAGCAATGTGGCGCTTTTGTTATTCTATGCCCATTAGTTGGAGTTGTTGTTACTACTTTTGTAGGTCGCTCGTTCGGCGGAAGTATTTGTGTCGAAATAAAGCCATGTCCTACACAGCAAAACGGGGTCATAACAACTTTTTGTCTGTTCGAAGCATTCGAATTGATGAAATTATGATGTATTAAAAGGAGACAGTGATTGGGCCTTCGCAACGGGATGTATAAATATTTGTCACTGAGCTCGTGAAAATATACGTACATACATATGTGTTTTTCCTTCTGCCAACTTAACAAATTATGCTTTGAAAATATAAATAATTTGAATTGTTGTCATGTATTAGGGTCAGCTATGGCTACGAACAACTTATTTGCTATTTCAAAGAGTTTCTAATAATCTCATTTAAGATATATTACCGAAAAATAATAAAAAATCAAACAAATTTTTCACACTTTGATTAAAGATATATTTTGTTTCCCATCTCCTTAAAAGCGTTTCATAGCAAAATCACCGTGACCAGCTGAGTATATTTAGTCGTGACCGTCTGTCTGTATATACCTACGCGAACAAGCCCCTCAGTTTTAGAGATGCCGATCAGAAACTTTGCACACGTTCTCTTGAAGAAGCTACTCATTTGTCGGAAGCCTCGCTATTGAATCACTATTCGATATAGATGATATACAAACTGTTCGATGAATATTAAATTTTTGTATTGAAAACTTTTTTGTTTGATAAGATGAATGAAATTCGTCATGAATTATTATCCAAGGTAGTGGTAAAATCTCCGTAGAAATTATTCAGATCGAATCACTATAACATATAGCTCCCATACAAACTGACGGAATTAAGTTATTTTATAGAAAGTTTTTTTTTTAGTTGTGAAAGTTATTATAGCTGCGGTGTAACCGAAATTAACCTTTTTTCTTATTTGAATATTTTTCAATATTTTTTATATATGGCATGGATCAAAAAATAAATTTTCTTGTAAACGATACTTTCAATCAATTATTAAATTATTGGAAGCGTTGAAATTAGCGGTTATTATATAAATACATTTTTTATGTTAGTTTTGTTATGCTATTTTAAGCTGACAGCTGAATAGAGAGCGCATTACTGACATTTGTTCGATGCAATGTTATCGCCATTCAAATTATTCTCCTATCAAAAAAATGTTCTACAATTTTTTAAGATTTCACTTAATATAAATAAGTACTGTCTAAAACATTGTTCTGTGAAATTTCATTTAGTTTTGCAATCTAATACAAAGTACAAAGTTAAAAGATGGCAACCTTTTTCAAAATTGTTCTCAACAATATGTGGAAATTATATTATCTGCTTACTCTTCATTACTTGTATTGTAATAATTAGTTTTCAATACCAAATTTTTTGAACTGAATATGTCGAAAATATGGCAACGCTAATAAAAAAATGTAAATTTTTTTTTTAATTTGCAATGTTTTCACATAAATTTTTTACACCATTAGGTTTTTGCATATTAATTGAATAAAAAAATTATAGGGTGGCAACGTTATTGAATATAAGTTTTTGCAATCCTTTTCACTATTGCAATAACTAGTTTTCCTTATTAAATATATTAAGTTACTAATTTCTGAAAGCTGGCAACCCTATGAAAAATATTTACATATAATTTTAAAGTTTTCTATGTTTTTACATAAACTTTTTAAATCGATAGATTTTAAATATCACGCCATGTGAAATCACACCAGGCGCCTCTTATTTATTAAATATTTTAACTTATAAATATACATAAGTGTGTATTTTATGAATGTATGTATATACCTATACATATAAATACTCTAGCGATTAAGAGACATATTCTTGTTTACACTATGAACTTTACACCAGTCAATCAGAAAAGTGTAAAAAATTTTAAACTATTTTTTCTTTGCCTGTGTCTTTGACGGCTTCCCTAAACAAAGTTAATTTAATATTCCTACGTTACACATGCATACACACGAACAGGCTATAATAAATGTCGTGCCGGCGTTTTAGTCGCTCAAAGTAACTGCTTGGCGTGAAATCGGTTCAAAATGGGGATGTTTCGCCGTGCATGCACATTTAACCCCTCAAAAAGTTATGGACTGTCAAACAGAAATCACACACATAAGCGCGTATGTATTTGTGTGCAGTAAATGAGGAAATTATGTGGGTGTTAACTACAAGCGTACAAGACATTCAACATTTATACCGACATAATTAAACAAACACACACATATAAGTATGGGCATATGTATGGCGCTTTTGAGCTGGTACTAACTGAAATTGGTCAAAGAGTGCCGGGCGCGCATGCAGCAGCGGCAATAGAAGTAAAGTCTCTAATACCCACACATACATATGTAGAAATGTATATGGACATGTGGACATATTTGCATGCTAATATGAAAACTCAACAAATGCACAGCAGGGTCAATGGCATGTCACAACTGCGTGTACTCTAACCAATTTAAATAAGCGAATAAGAGTTAGGGTTGTGAAAATCTATTTTTTTTTATCGGGATAAGTTCCTAAAAATTAAAGATAACAATAAAAAAATGTCTGTTGCTAATATTAAGAAATTTACATATTTGTGGGTACCCAAAACTGACCATATAAGGAGTCAACGTATTGTTTAACGTTTAGTATGTTTATTATTAGTTTTTAGTAGGTCTAAATTTTTATGGTCTGATTATTTTGCTAAGATATTTTGTATGATCTAATCTGAAATTATTACTTATTTTGTTATGTACGAATAGGTGGCAACCCCTTAGAAAAGTTGTTAGATTTTCAAACTTAATTTTATTATTAGATAGCAGCGTACCAAACGATATTATATTAAAATAAAACGTACTATTTATGCAAATGGAAACCCTGATAGTTAAAAACTAATTTTTTTCAAGTGGTGGCAGCTCTTTTCTATTATGCACAGTCGTATCTTCAAATTGAATTGGGAGCTCGTGGTATAATTTAGATACAAAATTATTCGTATGCCAAGATAGTCTCAAAATTTCACTAAAGATTTATAGTGTACGTTTTCAAATTTAACCTGGGATATTTTTCGGGATCGAATTCAAATTCTGTCGGCATATAAATTTAATAGCAGTTTGAACAAAAATTTAGTAAAAAAATCAATCCCGAAAATTCGGGATTTAGAGATTTAATTTCGGGACTACCGGTTTTAATTTCGGGATTTACTAAATTACGTATATACGACTAATGTTAACTAAATTTCAGAGTGTATAAGCGCGCGTATTTGTTAATCGTATGCGAAGAAACCGTGCGGCAGCCTGTGAGCGAATGTGGGTGTGAAGAGCATTAGACGGCGCGGTGAGCGCGTGCGTGCATGCAGAGTCAGTAGTCGGATTGCTTCCCAACGGCATACCACGTCATAATTTAATATTAAATACAAACACCAGCACATTTACGCCAATTACAGGGTGCGTTTGTGCATATGCCACTTAATAAATACTTTACACACATACATGCACAGACACATATGTATACTGAAACATAACTGCGTTTGAATATTAACGAATATGTATTAATGTGGACACACTGAGTACGATAATTTGGTTTTGGTAATGGACGAAGTAATTGCATTATTTATTTACTGACTTTTACGCGTTTTTTTGTTTTGTTGTAATAATATTATTATTTGTTTTGTTTTTCTCATTTACGGCATCGTTGGCCTGCCCGTGCCACAGGCGGCTTGCGCGCGTGGGCGTTGGCATTTTAGCGTAATTTTCTTCAAAAAGTTTTTCGATTTTTTTCATTTATGTTAAATATTTCATGTCTGTCACCATATGCGGCGACGTATGTGTGTGTGTGTGTTATTCATTCATCCATTCATACACTCAATTGCTTACGAACGCTTCATTTCAGCTTTTATTCTACTTCCATTATGTAATGTGCAGCAGCGATAGCAGATAATAACAACAATAATAATGACAAAACAACAACATGCTTGAAAGGCGTAGTTAAACAGCGCGCAATTCCTTCCGGCATTGTTATTATTTCCACATCGCTGACACGCCGCCGTTGCAGTAGTTGGCTGGCAGCACTTTAACTGTTGTTATCTACGCGTTTATTGTGTTAGTGTACGACGACATTGTCACCGAAATATTATCTGCATTGATCATCTGTGCCGATTGTGGCTCCCACTTAGCTTTAGGGGGCGGTGAGCAATTAGCATACCGTTAGTTGGGCGCAAATGGGGAGTTGGGATAGTTGAATAAACAACTGATGCACAATATAACGGTAGTGTATTTTTAATTGTTTCAGGGTAGTTATTCGCTTTAGAGGTTTTTACCATCAGCGCCGCTAATAATTGCTATTGTTAAGTCAATAAACTATAAAAATGCGAGCAATTATTTAATGCATTGCTGGGAATGGTCGCCGAATATATGTGATATATATATATATGTAATAGTCACATCTGATTAACCACAAAGACTAGCATAATCGAATAGAGGCAGGAGAGCAAGCGGTTATATAATTTTAGTGAAAGGTTCACATACTCTCGCGTGTTCAATGCTGAGAAGATGGCTAGTATATCATTATGAGTTACTATTTTAGACACAAAGACCATGCCAAGCTCACCTCCTTTTTTATATTTCCACTTAAAGATCAAGGAAACTACCCGATCTCATATAATGTTTCCTAACTCGTCACGCTGATCATTAATATATCATACTTACTTTATAGGGTCTCCGACATTTCCTGCTGTATGATACAAACTTCGTGGCTAACTGGGGTATATTAGTAATATAAACGAGAACCTTCCGATCAATATCATTTGAAGATATGTCATCTGCTGTTTATTTAATTATTGAGACAATAAAAACTACTCAAAATTTGTATAAATACAGCAACAACACGTTGAATATTTGGGTTTCTGAAAAACCATCTGAATCTTCCATTCTGAATGAATACACTAAGCAAAGGTAGCCTTTAACATCGAACAATGACGAATCCTCTTAAAGAGATCCTTAGATAGCACCTTCGGTTGTTTTCAAACAAATTTCTTAAATTTTATTATTTTTCCTTAAAAAAATTGCCAACAAATTTAAACTCAACACCTCTACCAGTCACTTTCTCCCGCTTTAATGCCACTGCAAATCCATTTACTAGATACACATAAACAAATTAATTCTCCCAACGTAGTCGTATATACACACACATGCACGTTGTAAATTTTAAAGCATAAATGCGAGTATGCAGTTATATGACCACTCACGAAGTCGTCATTAATTTTCATCTGCTGGACCGTATTTGCGCTGCATAATGCGACTTGCCACCACTGTATACATAGCTGCATATGTGTGTGCACTTTTATGCGGCGAAAAATTAATGTTTTAAAGAAAAAATATCATTTCAATTAATTGAGCGTAAATTGCAAATAATTAAACAATGCAAAGCTCTTTTAAAGCAGCCAATAACGGCAGAGAACAGCGAAGAAATATGCATGCCAATATGTAGATGTGATTGTATGCGCGCATATCAGCAATTGCCTGCATTAGGGTGGACCGAATTTTTAAGTTCTTTTGCGAGGAAATTTGCTAGAGAAATTTAAGAAAATGTAATTTTAGAAAAAGCTCAAATATTTATTGCCTTATATGCCTTTTAAAAAACTATATCGATAAAAATAAAAAAAGTTACCATTCGTTACTTAAAATGAAAATAGCGTAACATTACTTCTTATAAGTTTACAGGGTAAGAAAAATACATTTAAAATAGAACCGGCTCATATTCGAAACCAACTTTAAATTTTCGTTATAACTTGATTATATATGGTAGCAGAAGCTTAAGATTTTGTAGTTATACGCCATATGATGTCATTATTCGTAATCTATAAAAAACTCGATTTCCAAATTTTTTGATGATACGCTGTTTTGCATTTTAGATGACCATAAGCTTTTTCATTACTGCAAATCGTGTATTTTATATCTACGATTTTTTTATCCTGCCCAAGGTGTATTAAGTTTGTTACGAAGTTTGTAACACTCTGAAAAAAAACGTGTAATATATAAACAATTAGCGTGACGAGCTGAGCCGATTTAGTCATGTCCGCCTGTCTGTCTACGCAAACTAGTCCCTAAATTTTGGATATATCAATCTAAAATTTTGCACACGTCTTTTCACTACAAGAAGCTGCTCATTTGTCGGAACCGATGATATCGGACCACTGTTACATATAGCTGTCATACACTCTGATCGTTCAAAATCAAGTTTTATTTTTGGGAGGGGTATTATAGCTTCGATATAACCATAGTCAATGGTATTTTTTGCTTTTTTTTTAAATATAATTAAAAAATTATTTTAAAATAATTTTATTGAAATCACTTTGCCATTTTTTACGCCGGCTATTTTATATTTTTACAGATAATTTTTGCACTACTTTAATTTTTTTGCAGAATTTTGTACGGCCCAACAATAAAATTACATTGGCAATTGCGGTTAATAAGAATTAATAACAGAAAATTGTAAATGCTTTGCGTTGACTTGCACTCGATTAAGTTAAATATTTTTATTTCCATCGCATATTTTCAAGCATTTATATGTATGTGTATATATGGGCATATTGCATTAAATATAACGCTTGCGTATGTACTTGTAAGCATATAGTGACAACAACATCATTTATAATGGTTGAACTTATTTGAAGGGATCTTAAGGCGTCACCAACATGTTGTAGGGGCTATATTCAGACATTTGATATGAATATGAATATTTAGCGGCTTGTAAATACCTGACGATGTCATTAGTGGAAAAAATTATTTCCAAAAGCTTGTAAAAATAGGTAAATATATGTTCAGTAAAAGGCATATTCGCATGTAGATAGATAACATATGTATATATGCATATACTTGTATTCCTACACTCTTTCACAAATACTAGTAATTACTGCATATTCATGGTGCTTACAGTACACACATATACATATATGTTTGTGATAATCACTGCAATGATGATAACTTTATAAGCCCAACTTTTGAGGTTCATGCTCATTTTTATTCATTATTCAACATACTCAACCAACCGAGCAGCCAACTACTCACACAAACACACGCGGCAATCTAATGCATTTTGCTGTCTATTTAGAAGTTTATTTCACAACTATGCCGCCCTTTGAATTTTGAGTGCATCGACAAGCCATCACATTATCAAAGCAAAGAAGTGCACATCCATCCACACATCCACCCATGCATCGGCGGCAAAGAGGCTGGTTGCAATTAATTATGCGCTTTTTAACTTTTCAAAAGTGTTGAATATATTTTATGCAAATTACCTCACTTAATTACAATCAAGTGCTCGTTGGCATTGATGCATGCTCAAACAAAGTACTACAAGTATATATAAAGTGCACACACACACACACACACGCGCGCATACTTGTGCTTATAATATTCATTGTTGACTGCTGAGTGCCTCAAAATCTTGTTATCCTTGGTTGAGGGCATTTTCTTTCGATGGTACTTGGTGATGATGCACTGATACAAGTATATAATCAAGCATGCTATGATGTTTCAAATAACGGTATAATATATTCAAATTTTATGAGTATCTGAAGAAATTATGAATTTTTTTTTAATTTTTACTTTTTTCTTGAACGGAAAATTTCTAATCGGATATTTTTCGCTTACGTTTAATTAATAAGAGTGAATTAAATCAAGATTAAGAGCTGAATTCTCAGTGGAGAGGCATCCTTCTACGCAGCAGTACTCTACACATTATACTGTACGTATTTTAAGTTTTTCTGAATGAAATTACAAATATATCATTGTACCAATTTTACTAAAAGAATACCAGATATCTGTTGGTACTTTGTGTACAAATGAATCCCACCGCATGTATACCTATGGGACAGTGTCCAGTAAGAATAGCCACAATTGCGGTGAGATTGACCAAGCTAAGAGCAAGTAGTTTGAGGGAACTCTTACGGCTTCTCTGGGCCAGACGGATCGCGCAGTCGCACAAGTTCTGGTCGTTAACCAGCCCTTGCCGGGCTCACTGGAGGCTCATAGGTCCAATGCTAGAACGCAAGAGGACATTGGAATACCGACTTGCTTCCAACCGTATGAAATTGTGATAAGGACGCTCACCCTAGCTAGCTCATCGGTTTTGCAGTTTCCGGCTATTCCGCTGAGACCGTGCCCTCACACAAGTCTAATATGGAGGAAGCTTGCTGCTATTCCTAGTGAGGTCATGCACTTCTTGACTAGTACACAGCCAGCGAGCTAAAAGCAAATACAAGTGCTCGGAGTGAATGCACACCTCTCTGAAGGAAGCAGCACTTCGGAGCAGAACATTTACTGCTACCTTGATGGTGCCCACTCCGCTTGAAAGACGGTACAGCGGTCGGGTAGCCTAAAACCAGAGTTGACGGAGAGCTCGCGTGAAAAGACTTCACCTCCAACCCTTCCTATTAACTTCGGAATCGGAAAGTGAAAAAACTCACTGCACTTCCTCTCCAACAGCTTCGCTTCGACCACAAATCCTTCGTAGGTATGTGAACAGCGAAGTAACTAGCAGGAGAAGGTTCCGCGATGCAGTAATCTAGCTTCTCAAGAATCCAATCGAAGTAGTGTAAATGTTCAGTGTGTCCCTGCTCGGAGTTTCTCATATACACAGCTTTCCTAAGCCTACGAACAACCTACGCCACAAAGCTTTGAGGTGCGGTTATATTCTGGAAACTATTTCAGTCTCTAAACTTCGTGGTAATCTATAAAATAGTTTGATTGATGTTAACACCATCAATAAACAAGATTTTCTAACCATTGCACGAATTTACAGCTATAAATAAAGTTAAATTACGGTTAAACCAAAGTTATAATACCCATCACAAATAAAAAAGTTTCCATACTATAAATTGATTTGGATCCATCAGTTTGTATGACAGCTATATGCTATAGTGGTCAGGAGAAAGGGACGTGTGCAAAATTTCATAGCTATATCTCATAAATTGCTGCACTACTGCGCGTATATACAGGCAGGCGAACATGGCTAAATCGACTCAGCTCATCATGCTAATCATTTATATATGAATATATATATATATATAAGGTCTCCGGAGTTATCTTCAGGGTGTTACAAACTTCGAAAAACTTAATATAGAATACATTCAGGGTATGAAAATTTAATATATTAAATCTAAAAAAACTCGAATCTATTTAGTAAATATAACTATATTTAAGTAACTGAAACTTTAAAGCAAAATCAAAAAGTAAACAAGTTTCAGTGACGTGTTCATAAGAAATCCAAACCTGCGT